>NW_005054307.1:5699293-5767437 GCF_000277835.1 Geospiza fortis | reverse complement strand
CTTTCCCTTTGTCCTGTCACCTCCTGCTGTTATAAAAAGTTTCTCTTTCTTGTAGGCTCCTTTCAGGTACTGGAAAACTGCAATTAGGTCACCACAAAGTCCACTGTTTTCCAGGCTGAACAAATCCAAATCTCTCAGCCTTTCCTCACAGGAGACGTACTCCATCTCTAATCAACTTGGTGGCCTCGTCCGGACTCACTTCAACAGGTCCATGTCCTTCCTAATAACCAAACTACTGGGCCCCAGAGCTGGATGCAGCCCTGCAGGTGGGGTCTCACTGGAGCACAGCAGAGGGGCAGAATCCCCTCCCTCACCCTGCTGGCCATGCTGCTTTTGGTGCAGCCCAGTTTGGCATGGCTTTCTGGGCTGTGAAAGCCCAGCTCATGGCTGGGTCATGTCCAGCCTCTCATCCACCAGCACCCCTAAGTCCTTCTCAGAAGGGCTGCTCTTGATCTGTTCATCCTGCAGTTCCTCTCTGGAGCAAGCTGGGAAATTTCACAGAAAATAACATGGTACAGTGAGAGAGACCAGTTAATGTGAGGGGAATGTAGAGTCACGAAATTTAGAATTTTGTTATGTCCATTCCCAGCCGTATACAGAGCCACATATCGAATCCTGGGTATTATTGCAGCCAAACAGTAAAAGATAGCAAAGACAGAAGCTGATAGAGAGGGCAGTGTCCCAGAATGCTTAGGAATCTTCTATTCTACAAGATCTAAATGTTGTCAAGCATGCACATAGTTGCTTTGTTAAAAACATCTGCTCTTTGTAACTGGGGCACAATTCCTCAGTCAGATCCGTGGGAAGTACAAATAAGTATTGGCTGCTGCATCATTGAGGACCATCTCACAGAAGCACATCTGAGATCATTGTGCAGTTATAACTGTGCTCATTAATACTTATTGAGAGAAAATCCAAGACATTTGAAAGACCTATTCAGTTTTCTTTGAGGTGATGTGTGCAATTGGTTCTGTGGAATTCAATATAAAGGGAGCATATTTGGTGCAAGACGTGCAGCAGTTTTGCTAGAGTGACATGTTCATATGAGTCCTTGGGTTCATTCTGCTCCTTGCTGGAATGTTGTGTGTTTCTTGCTCACCTCCAGGGAGCTGTTGCCAGCAGCTTCTTCCCTTCACCCTTGATGGCTCTTCCATGGCACTAAGTTTCTTTGATGCCTTGTGAAGGCTGACCTAGAACAGAGACTAGATGGAGTTAAACAATAAAGTAGGTATTTATTAGGAGGCTTCAATAGATCCACCTTGGGAAGTACAAGAGCCCAGCCAGGGCTACATCCGAGATGAACCCAAAATGGTCACAAAATGGACAAGCAGTCGCGGGGTCTCACATTTTATAAGTTCTGGTCTATTTGCATATTGGAGTTAATCATCTAATTATAGCTTTAGGTTATGAAGTCCCATCCTTCTTGTTTTTCTCTCTTCATTCTGTTGTTGTTTGTACTCTTGGGCCTGAGATTTGGATCATTTGTCCTTGGTTCCCAGCTAGAGAAGGAATTGTTTTGTCTACTTACGCTGTGAAGAGAGCTCACCATCCCCTAATATGAAGCTCAGAACTACACACTAAAGCAGCTCCGAATCAAAAAAGTGAAAGCTAAAACCCGAGGGATCATGTTGGATTTGAAAAGATCATGGTAGATTTAAGAGACATGAGAGTCTCAAAAAGGGGCATGAGAGAAAGGGATGACAAGAAGGTGTTGCTTCATTGGCACTACTCCTGGTGTTGGAAGAATGGGCAGTGGTAGAGTTCTGCTCACATGCTGCTTTGTGGAGACCCTACAATTCTGCTGAAACTGAGTTTTTGTAATAGGGCCATTATAGAAGAACAAGAGTGAAAAGATTAAATGGTAATAGATTGTAAGGGATGTGCAGTTGTGGCTACATATCTTATACCCTGTCAGCAGCCAAATAAATAGGCTAGAGATGTGCTGACCTGTTGCATAGCAACCAGGAGGAAGCACAGAACCAAATCTCTGGATGTTTGTGATTTGTAAACCTTTACAGAACAAAGTACAAGACCTTTGCCCATCTGCTCGAAGTGTTCAGAAGCTGAAGGATAAAAATGGTACATTCCCTGAAATGTAACACTTGACAACCATTTTTATTTATAGATAAATACACAGATGCAGTGTAAAAAGCCTGACTATTTTGCCTCAAGGTTATGTAGAAAAAATACTTAGTCTCACCAATTTTACTTAGCATTTTCCTGAATTCATCACACACAGGAGATTCCTTTAAATACTGCAAATGCTGAGTTTTTGCAGCTGCAAATATTTGCTCATTGTTTTGATTTCATAAACATTGATATGCCCATTTAGCAAAATTATTTATGTTATTCGACTGAAGTCAAGTACAAATTCTGATGCATGATGAAAAGAGGCACTCATGTTTATTTAAAAATTGCTGTTGAGATGCTTCTAGCCCCTCTTGCCCATTTGAAGTGTGTTTCAAACATTATTTTCAAATGGTTGTGATACATTAGAATACATTTATGCTAGGGTAGCAACTCCCTCTGGTTTCTTGCAGACCAAAGCTGTTTATCTGCTTTGTGCAGTTTCATACTTTGCATGCACACTTTGTGCAGTTGTGGAAGTCATAGGTAGATCTCATGGGAATTTTTTTCCATTGTAAAAATATATAATGTTTCTAACTGTAGGAAAGATATTAATTTGTACCAAGTAGAGATAAATACAGTACATAATAGAAATGAATCATTTTTTTCCAGTGGAACACTTCATATGTCAGAGTTTCAATAGTAATAGTACTCCCACTCTATAAACCCATTCTTTAAAACCAAAACCACTGAGTAATATATTTTATTGTGCAGCATCCTTTGCATTTCACACAAATATGTTTTGCAGTTTTGGACTCAAGTAACTAGCTATTTATGAAGGCATATGAATAATACATGTACAGCATCTCTAAATGCTAGATGCTGCCTATTTCTTTCAGAGAAGTTCATTAATGAATCAATTATTTATAATTAATTATATAGGATGACTAATGCCATATGTAACTGTATTTAATGTACTCCCTTGGTAATTGCAGCAGAGATAATAGCAAAAAGGACAATACAGGAAGTCACAAACCAGGAAAGACCTCAAGGCTCATGAAGGGTAAAATTTCTACTCATTTTGGAAAATTTCTACTCTAGTGCAGCCTACTGAATGAACAGCATGTAAAAATCCTGCAAACACCAAAAAGCAGTAAAATCTGTAGGCTTTTTTATGTGCTACCAGATTTGGAAACTTAGGTTCCTTTTTAGATGAGCTTGGGAAAAGCATGCAGGGAAAAAGCTATCCTAGCAAATACAAAGAACAGACTGGAAAAGAAGGGAGATCTTATATATTGTTTACTTTTTCTACTTAAAAAGTGCACTGTTGTAATTGTCTTTTTATTTTATTTGATATACATTGGGCATTTTGGGCTTATTTTTTTCTGTATTTAGTCTACGTACACATCTTGCAACTCTTTGTACCTGTTCTTCAGGTTTTATTACTCTAACAAGTATGGACTTATTGGTACTAAAATTCAAGTAAAACTTATTAGATACCTGTGACTGTTTCTGCTGTTAAAGTGTTCACAGAAATGCTTTGAAAAAATATCTGCTCAAATATTGTGCTATTGATCATTGATAAAGACCTTGTAGCTTACAAAGCTGTAGTAAAACTGGCTTGCACCTCTAAAAGTACTTGCATGGCTTTTAGTCCAGTCGAGAATAAATTGCTGCTGTTTGCACATTGACATTCTTACCGCTACCACAAATGAGATGGTTGTGAGATGTTACTACATGTGGGATGAGCTTGGTGAAGTAGTTTGGCATATGTTGTGTACAGCAGAGAAGTTTGCACAAACACCATTATTATTTTAAGATTAATGTAAATTGTCTTTCAAATATCTTGTTTCATACAATGACGAGCGAAAAGGAACTGCTGGGAGTGTTGTAAGGACAGGATTCTTTTCACCCTGAGACATTTAGAATGGAGATTTCTAGAACTTAATGTAGATCACCCAGAGCTGTTTATCATGATTAAAGAGGAATTGGTGACTTTGGGGCATGCTTCATCTTAACTGCTTTTAAACATCTGCTTTAGGAAAAGTGGAATCACGACCTAGGACACCCAGACTGTATTGATGTTACCTGTACTGATGGTAGGGATAGCTCTGCATGTACACTGTGGGCATCCAGGATGCTGTGAGCTGAGCCAGAAGATGGTGCAGTCCCAGAAAGCAGTCCCTGGAAGCCAGTGCTGCATGTACACAGGCCTGGGTAGCTGCCATCGTGCTGGGTCTGGTGTGTAAGTGGAATTAACTGTGTTTTCAAGCCTAAGAGGCATGTTTAATGCGCATGGGGAAAACTGACATCTTGAAATGGAGCACTCCATTTCATTAAAAGGCATGCCACGAGGAGCCAACTATCTTAAAGGAAGGAGAATTTTCTCTAAGTATTCAGGCAGGTGCTCTCTGTGCAAGGTCCTGATAACAAGAACCTGTGCTAGCATGTGTGGTAAGCTCTTCTGCAGTGGGAGGACTCTCTCCCCTTTTCAAACCATGACAATAAACTCAGCCAGACAAGTAAAAATTGATCTAAGATCTAAGATTATGCATCTCCCTTGAACAGGGAAGCCCCAGGCTGTTCCCCTGCTATGATAATTATTTCTACACTTACTTCACGTTCAGTGTGTTTATTCCTCTGTGTTCCTTCTCCCACACAGGGGATTTAATTGCTTCAGTACAAAATGTGCCCCTTAGGGATTCCTCTGACCAGTGCCTTCTCTCAGGCTGGAGATTAGGTTGTGCATAAGCCTTGGGCTGTCATTTTGCACCAAAGAGAATGTTAAAAGTAAATCTCTTTTACTATTTGCCTTTATCTCTCTTGGTGTGGTGTGCCTTTTGGCACTCAGAATGGCACTTGCTAGAAATTTGCTCCCAGGAATGAACAGTGTTACCTCCATGGTTAATGTCAAGCAGAGTGATAAGTACATTTGCCTCCTTGCTTGCTACCAGCTTGCTGGCATCTAAGAAAGGTGGTTACGTACCCTTGGTGTTCAATTTGTGCTAAAATTGTAAATTTGTACCAAAATACCAACCTCCAGTCTGGAGGTTGGTAAGCTATCTGGGGGGCTCAGGCATGACTATAATATATTCAGGATGAAAGCCTATAACTGAGCTCTGGCAACATTCTTTGAAGGAAATTTAATACATCCTCTTTGTTGTATGTAAGATCTATTTTGTTAAAAATAGAGCAAAGTTATAACAGGATTTGATCACCCTGACTGGAGCATTGTAAAAGAGGGGCCAGGCACTAAACCACTGATGCTCAAATCAGGGGAAAAGCTAGTTAGCTTCCCTGACATTAAGGGAATGAATTTTTAGAAAGCCATTCATTGATATCTGACAAACAGCTTGAAAGGGATGCCAAACCCTCAGGGTTTCTGTCAGGAGCCTTAAAATGCATTTGCATATTTTTTGCTGGAAACAGGAGCTCTCTCTCTGTTGCCAAAGTGCAGAACTAAAAGGATGCAAAAACTCTATCTAATCCAAAGGGCTCTGAGGGGTAACTTCATAATCAGAATTCAAATGTGTGCAACAGATTAGGAAAATGACTTCAAATGGGATTTCAGCCATATCTAAAAGAGACACAGAAATCCTGAACAGATTGGTAGGCAAAACATTACCTGCACTGCCATTAAAATGCTTGGGGTTTTTTCCTCTGGGGATTTCTCATGTAAAAAATAGCTCACCGATGTCAGCTGACCACACAGATTAATGTTGTTTAAGGTGCTACTGCTTACTTTTCCTGATAGCAAATGTAATTTTTCTTCTGACAGTTTTGATTTTCTCCAGTTGACAGCCATACCATTATGGATGAGAGTGATAGAGGAATAAAGAAATGGTGGTCCTCCACATGCAGCCAGTGCATCCAGTGGTCCCACTGGTTAGCAGCTGTCCTTCCATTACCATTTTTCCTTCCTATACCATTTGCTGGCAGCTGTTATGGATGGAACCAGAGTCCCCTGGCCTTGAAAGGGTGCCTTGCCAACATGGGCAGCTCTGCTGAGGTGCAGAATCTGTGACAGTGTGAGCTGGAGTTTGAGCTGCTCTTATGCCTGTCCTTTTCATTAAATGGTTTCCTTGTCTGATTCCAAATGTGATTCTATTCTTTCCTTTAAGGGAAATGCTTGCAAAGGCAACAAAGCATTTGGGGCCAAGATTGTGCTTAATGCGCAGGTGGTGTTTTGTTGGCAATATCCTCCATGTCACAGGCTAACTGTCGGGCTTTTATCATTTTGAGGGGGAACCTGATGTGTGCAGTGAAATTCATGATGGGTGAAAATGCCATGTAATTTTTAGAAGATAATTTTACTCTGTGGCCATCCACCCATCCAGGCTGTAATATGAGTAGAGTTCTCATTATGCTAAGGGAGAGCTGACATTCAAATTTCCCATGCATCAAGTGAACAATAGACTTCCATTGTGTGTATATGGCAGTGCCATTGATCTGATTGATCTGGAGTTGCAGCAGAGGATGTGTGAACAGGAAAAGCACAGTTCACTCTTTTCATGAATGTCTATATTAGTCAGAACTATCCTTGAAACAAACTTCTAATAAGAAAATCAGTATTGATACAGTTAGATTACAGTTCATAATGATTTTGGTGCTAGAAAATCAATAAATAATCCGTGACTTAACTTATGGATTTGTGCAACACTGGTGAGGTTTTACAACTGTAGAAAAAGATTGTTATATTTTATTTAAAGATCTGGCTCTGTATCTTTATAGAATTTTTTATTTCCTTACTCTTCATTTTCAAGGCTTATGTACATCCGTATAGGCTGACAGAGATTTAAAAGACAAAGAGTATTTGTGGCTTCACATCACTATTCTAAAGAAATGTGGTTTTAAATGGTGGAAGAGGTCTTTCAGTATTTCAGAAGAAATGTTTTTGCCAAGTTTGTGTGGTTGGCATCAAATCAGGAGTGTTAGGCATGTCTCCTGCCTCTTGGAAAGATGAGCTGAACACAAGACTGTTGGCAGAGCAGTGTGCTGCTTCATTAAAGAGAAACGTTGATGTGCTGGGGTTTTGAGCCTTGTCTGCAGCTTCTTGGGGGAATGGTCCAGCTTTCCCTGGAAAGGGTGGAGGAGATTCCTGGGTGGGATAGCTCAGAGCTTGGTGAGAGTGCTTGCTGGAGGGGTGAATGTGAGCAGGATACTGAGACTGAACTGATGGTCTGTGTGGGACTGTGTTGGTGGGACAGGGGATCCTGCTTGGCAGCTGTACAAAGCACCTACATAAGCAAAAGCTCTCCTGTTTCCATTTTTTGCAAGTAAAATTATTTCTTGTCTATGAAGTATGGGGCTGTTTGGGGCAGCTCTGATTCTGGTACTTGGAATCAATTTGTGGATCTGAGTTCTACACTCTGGCAGAGCTGCTGAAGATCATGGAAATCAAAAGATTTTAGCTTCACTTTGAAAGCATTATTTTGAGCAGCAATAGCCTTGTTTCACAAAGGTAATTTTGTAGTAGAGGCAGTCTGAAAATATATTCCACATTTGGTGATATTCAGGTCTAGTTTCTTGAAATGAAAATTGCGAAGAAAATATTCCACTTCCTACAATGTCAGTATGGTCCAAGGACCAGTGTTTATTTAGAAATATATTTGTTGCAATTTTAGAAACCCTCATTTTGATATCTTTTTTTCAGTAAATAGGGTAATCATTCAATTTTGATTTCTCTATTTTTTGTTTCCAGCACAGTCAAAATGTCAGACAAAAGTGATTTAAAAGCAGAACTTGAGCGCAAAAAACAACGTTTGGCTCAGATAAGAGAAGAAAAGAAACGGAAGGAGGAAGAAAGGAAGAAAAAAGAGGTAAATCTGCAAAACCACCTTTTAGATGGCTTATGCTTGAACAAGGGGCTTGCTAAGGTTTTGACATCTCAGTATTGTATGCCCCAAAGTATCTGTCATGTGGAATGAGATACTCAAACCCACGTCAGACTAACCTGAAAATCAAAAAGCTTATTTTTAGTCAAGAATATTGGGGTGAGGGAATTGCTTTTAAAACCACGGCACTGTCAAATGACAACAGTTTAGACAACATGATGTGCACGTGTATGGAGAAAGAAAAATTGATTTGCCGCAATGCTTTTTCCTGGGCTCTCCTTCAATGGAAAGGGAGTGGAGAGTGAGGAAAGACAGAAAGAGGACTCACATTTTTTCAAGCCATTACAATCTAAATATGTATTTTTGTACTCTGAAGACTAGTTTGATTACTAGCTAAGGTAACAGGTTTACAATTATTATTCTCCAGTAAAGTAAAACATAATTGCAATTGCATTTTCATCTTCTGGCATGGGTGCATCTTTCCGTTCTGTTAAAGTTTGATTGACATATTAGTTTATTTGTCCTTGACAATATGCATTAGGTTTATCATTAAGGGATTTGTACTTCTTTTTATTCAGTCACTTAGTGGAATAGAGGTGAGAATTGACAGGGAGTGGATATTCATTTTCATGCAAAGTCAGAGAAGCATTAAGTGATTATGCTTCCTTTCCTTCAAATGTCAACACTTACTATAGTTTAAAGCACCTGTTATCCTTTACTAATAACTGGTTTCCTTTTAAACTGACACTTTAATATTGTACATGAATTTCATGGAATTATTGTGGAAATGTGATGTGATCCAAGAAATCAGCATTCCAGTTTTGGCTGTCTTTTTAATCTTTTTTCATTTGAGCCACATTTGTGCAGTTACAGCACACGCCCCAGCGAGGCTCCCAGTCCCACTGGGGAAGTCTTCCATAAGCAGATCTTTAAATGGTAATGATTTCTGTATTCATTACTAAAGAACTAGAGGGAGAGGGGCCAAGCTAATGGCTTGAGGGAGCTATTAGGTCTTTTCTCTTTGTCCCCTGACTCTGACTTTATGCCTCATAGAGAACTTATGGTGGTTGAAAATTTCCACTGGCCCTCAGAGCCATGTCTGCAGATAATGCTGCCATGCATAATTGTGTGAATGGGCTGTGCTGTGGTGCCACATGGGCCCAGGAGTGAAGACTGACACTCACAAAGGTGCTTGGCCATTCACACTGGTGCAGGGGAGCTGTCTACAAACCTACATGCTGTGAGATAGCTCATGGGAAGACCTGAGCATGGGAATATGCCTGGGCCTTGACTATAAAATCAATGTTTTCTGTCTGTCTCTGAACTGGAGAACATGAGCATTCTGAATTTCCAGGTTTTCTGTTGTGCCTGCACCAAGATCAACACCAGTTTGAGGAACTGTGCAAGTCCTCTTTTCCAACACTCTGGTTTCAGCAGAAAGGGCAACCTCATTGTGGGGTTCTGGCTAATGCAGGTGCTCCTTCTGTTTTTAGATGCCCACAGATCAGAGTGGGAGAAGGCTAATGTGTGGAAGCTCCAAGGAGGTAGAGATAGCTAGGCAGAGAGGGAAGGGTCTTGTGGACATTTAGTGGGCCAAGGGTGGCTGCCAAAGTCCTGGTTTAGAGATGCCAGTTCTTTCTTTTGCACCCCTTGGATGTTGAAGTTAATGAGTATTTCTTTTCCCAACAAGTTCTTGGGACCAAATGCAGGACCTTAAGCTGCATCACTGAAATGCAATGATTTTTTTTTCTTGATCCTGAAGTAAGTAGGAAAGAGCGAGTTTTATTCAGGGTAATGATACTTGTTGTTTTATGATCAGCTTTTATGTTAGTTGAATAAGTTGCACCTACTGAATGAGAGGCAGAAAACTTCCATGATTGTCCTGTAAAAATTCTTGCAAATATCCTTGCAAAAACCAGCTTTACCATCCATTTAGGGAAAAATACTGTTACTGATATATACAGGATAAATTACCTGAGTTATAAATTACCTAGAAGTATCAAAATTAATTTCAAGTTGTATTAAGCAGTAGTGCATACAAATATTTCCACACATATAATTGCTAGAGCTGATTATATATGAAATAAACTTTTCTGTTTTCTTCTGGTTTACCTCAGGCTGATCTACAGCAGAAGAAGGAGCCGGCTCAGGAAGATTCTGACCTAGACCGTAAAAGAAGAGAGACAGAAGCTTTGTTACAGAGCATTGGCATATCCCCAGAACCACCTCTAGGTATTTAAGAGAAGCACACTGTAAAGCATTTAGCTCTGCCACAACTAATGCTTTCTTTCTACTAAAGCATGCTTGGCTTTTTTGATTTTTGGCTGTATTAGTGAAGTGAACTCTTCTGTTTGAATGCCTGCCATACCATTCACCTATACAAGCTCATGGCATTTTGAGTACTTGTCATTGCCAAAAACATCTGTTTCATTTCTTCAAGAATTTTTTATGAACATAATGCAGGTTGGTTTTGCATACCAGCAGTGATTTCTTTTCTGATGGACTGTTTTTTCTTCTCACTCAAAAATATAAGTGCTAACTTTATTAGCCCCAAGTTTTGTTTCAAAAATTCAAATTAAGCATTTGTAAGGAAGGAGGAGCATCATTATATGGGAACTCTGCTGTGTTTCTTTTAAAATTAAGAACAACTGGAGAAGCAAAAAAAAAAACCAAATCACAAATAGAAAAACACTTATCAACAGACGCTATTGTAGATTTTTGCTCTGATTTCATCTGCTTGACATCTTTTTTGATTTTCATGTTTTAGTTCTAGAACCTGAAGGGTTCAGTTTAAAAACACATACAGTATCTGAGTATGGACTACCTTGATTATGATCTGCCTCATTTATTGAATGGTCCTAAAGTGAGAAATTTCCTTCCCTTCCCCTTCCCCATCCCCTTCCCCTTCCCCTTCCCCCCTCCCTCAAATTTGGGATCACTCTCACTGTTTTAGCTGAAACCTTGGCCTCTCTGGAGCTATCAAGCCTTTTCATTAAGTTCATTGTGACTGAATCTAGGATTTTACCCCTGGTTATTCTTACCAGTAATATATAGGAGAAACTTCAAATTTGATGAAATGTTGAAGTTTTGGTTTAGGAAAGCACCTTATACCTTATGGGTGCACATACATGTAGGTAGTGACATTCTGAACTGGAGTTTGAATTAATTACTTGCATCAACCAACATTTATTGAGAGAAGTATAAGTTATGGTAGAGTGACTAAAGCTTTTAGACACTACTTCTCAGAAGAATTGTCTGACAAGTAATAGTTAGGCTATTTTTATGTATAATAAAATATATTTTTAAAATTATATCATGATACAAAAGTAAGGTCCAAGATCAAATCAGATATATTTTTAATGCATAGCATTAAAATACTCATTTTTATGTAAGAATGGGTATATATGTCCTTATCATTTTATTAAGCAAACACATATATTCATGTTGCAAGTTATCAGTTTTTATCATAGGAATTTTTTTTTTGTTTTATACTGTCAAAGGAACACATAAATTCACATGAAAGATTATTCCTTTTAGTTAAAAATAGTATTTTGTTCTTTTTTGTTCCCTTTACATACACTCACAATTAATATAAAAAGGAGGATTTAATTCCACCTTCACATGATGCCAGGTCTCACTGTGAATATGGAATATGTAAACAACCAGACATACCTGTAACCTGCCAAAGGGCTGTCACAAAGATGAATTCACTTTTCATGCTGCAGTCATTTCTGTGACAGTCTCTAGGGAGAATCTGCATTAAATGCTTGACCATATGGAAAATCCAAATCTCTTGACAGGTCTGTCATTATACATTGTAAGGCATAACAAAGTATTTTAAAGTTTTACTCTGTTAAATCTATAAAAGGAAATGCATATGATTTGAACCAAATGGAAACATTACTTTTGCATTAAACCCTCTTTTTGTGTTTTATTCAGTATGGCTGCTTTGAAGAATACTTGCTTTAAATCTTGACTGGAGCCATCTCTTAATTTTTAATATTTTTGAGAAACCATTTTAAAAGAAATCAGGATATTTTTACTCTTTTATTTATTATTTCTTTGCTGAAGAGCTTTAACTCGGGCTGACCTTGAGCTATGAACTTCCTTTCCTGTTTCAGGAAACAAAACTGCCTTTGCATGAAATATGCTTCAAAAGCCCTGGCAAGGCAAAGAGAAAATCATTTCAAGAGCTTGGGCAAATAGTGTCTAAACCAAGGGAAACTTTTCCTTGAGTGTTGAAATCATGTCCCACCCAAAATGGAAATTTTGTATGACCTACATTACTTAAGAAAACAATCACCAAGTAAACTGTGTATTCTCAGCATCTTTGGGAAATGATTTTAACTTAGCTGATTTCCTTATTTAGCTTTTATTTTTGATGTCATTTCCACACTGCAGCCTTAGAGCATATCTAATGGACACTGGCTTTTGATTTAAATTCAGAATTTGAAAAGTATGCTTGTTCTGTTGCCTACGTGACTTTACCAGAAGAGTTCATTCAGATTTTGACAAGCCCCTGATACTTCTTCATATCTTTAAAATCTTTTGCAAGTCAACTTCAAACCAGATTCAAGCAAACAAGTACTATTTTATTTCCACAGGTATCTTCTCCATTGATTAGCTGTAGATTCCCATTGGGCTTTCAGTCCTGTCTAGATACATGTCAGTTTTAACACTTCCAGAAGACTTAAAATTCACTTGACTCTCTTCCTTTTCTTTTTCTTTCCTTCCTTATTTGCTTTCACCATTTCAAACTCTCCTACTCATCCATCCACTATCATTTTGGTCCATTGGTTTTGATTTGTCTGACACTGCTCTTCATCAGTGCAGTCGCTGCATGTGTTAACATGGGATACCTGTTATTTTCATTATTTAGTCCCAACCCCTATGTCTCCCTCTTCGAAATCAGTGAGCACACCCAGTGACGCAGGCAGCCAGGACTCAGGGGATCTGGGACCCATAGGAAGGTAAGACACAGAGTTAACAGACTTGAATAAATGTGAGGTTTTTTCACTTTGCTCTTACTTGCCCATTTTTTCCTTTTCTGCTGTAAATAAGAACATGCTGTGTTGAATGTGTACGTTTGTTTCCGCATTGTCCACTGGGTGCTACCGTCCAGTAAGAGCACTCTTAGATGTGAGGCAAATAAATGCATGCAGCAAATGGATCTTTAGCTCTGAGCCCCAAACCTTATAGTGGAAGCAAGAGCTGAATTCACACTTCTGAAATGGCCTACAGAAAGCTCTCATGCTGATTGGAAATACACTAGACAAAACGGAGATGTGCCCAGGGGTAGAACCTGTTATTCATGCTGAGTCTCTCTGTTCACATAACTGATCCCCTTGGCATTCCTCCTCACGTAACACCAGGTTGCCTCAGGTTGCTGTGACTGCTCATTGCAGTGTGTGCCACCGACAGTGGCAGAGAAGAGGCTGGACAGGAGCAGGCTGAAACATCCCAGGACCCACTGGCAATTCTGCCTTGGAAATTCTGGATATTGGAGAGTTTCATGCAGAATGGAAGGGAAGCAACTCTGTTCTTGTTGGAAAGTGGAATGTGTGTGAGGGATGGAAACAAGAGTAATCTTATTTTTGTTTCCATGGGGGAAATAAAAAATGGAGTGGCAATCCCAAAATAATTCCTTCTTATGAATAGAAAAGAAAGAGAATGTGAGGATGTTGCCGGTAAAGAAGGGTATGTTCAAGTAAGAAGAGGTGCAAGCAGCTATACTGTATGTTTTGAAAAATGTAAAAGACAGATCCTAATAGCTCTTTTTGTATCACATTAATTCAACATAGGGCTGAGCTGCCAGCTCATCCTAGTCTGTGAGCCAAGACTCTGCTAATGGCTTGAAAGCACAGTGATTGCTCTCTGTAGTTAACAGTGCTCAGTAGACATCATAGAATACCTCTCCAGACATAGACTGTAATGTGACAGAGCTTCAGGTCACCAGATTTCATGCCACACCAGCCTACTGCTTAGTAAAATCACATTTCCATAGCAGAGAGTATGCTGTGTCCCCTTCAGCCAGATGCAGACACTCTCCCTTGTGATGTAGATGCTGCACAGCTGATACTAAATCAGCTCAGCCCTGCTCCCAGGTCTGCTCTCTAGAAGTAGTGGAGGTTGCTAAGTGAAAAACCCTAGCCTGTAAGACGTAGCAGTTTAAAACACAGAAAATAGTGTAATTCTGCCTTCATAAGTAAATGCCGTAGATTTCAGCAAGTCTACTTTGAGTAGAACAAAAATCCTTTTTAAGCAGGGTAGAGCCTGCTGTTCAGTATGAAGCTATTTACCACAGTCCTGTGTGAAAGCTCTGACAAAACTGGGTGGAGACTTCTGAATTCCTGCTTTTCCTCTGAACCTTAATGCTGTAACTTTTTTACTACTAAGGTAAAAAAAAGGCTCTTGGAAGAATTTATTTGGCTGTTACCCACGCTAGCATTTTGGCTCTCTGTCAGCAACGAGCAGTGAAAGCACATGACCACGTGTCCTTTCAGAGGAGAATGGAGTTTGTCCCCTTCCTCTGAGCTCATGATGTTCTGCATTCTGGGCTTTTATTTTGGATCCATTTTACAGCTTCCTGTGGCTGTACTAGGAATTCAGTGGGAATCCTGAGACCTTGCTTGTAGCCTCCCAGTTTGCTTGGCATATTCTCAGGTATTGAAAGGGCTGTGTTGTGTGCCAGGAAGGCTGCTTGCAGATCTTTGCCTGCAGCAATTGGGCTAATATAAATTATGTCTGGTTTGGGCTAATGGAAATTATGTCTGGTGCAGGCCCTGGGGAATGTCTACAGCCAGTGGATAGATGTGCTCAGTGTTTGTGGGAACAGGTGCACTCAGGCCTGCATGTGTGATAGAGTGGTCAGACTTGGAGAGGAAGATGTTGTAGAACTGTCATCACAGTGGGTAAATAGGATGAAACCACTTCAGCTGTTTTCTCTGATAGGTGCCCAGACCATGCACCTAACTTACTTTGACTGCTGCATATATTATTGCCTGTTATCTGTATAAACAAGGTTATACTGCTTAATTTTAATTTATGTTTTCATTTCACTTTCTGTGATAGAGGAGGCGCTTCTGCTGGATCCCCTGCCATGCCATCATGCTTGTTAGATCTTTCCCTTTTCTGTACTAGGCTGAGCTCAGGCTTTAGAGGAGAGCAGATTAGTTTCAAAGCTGCTAATGCCCCAATCTCAACGATCACAGCTTGTCCATTGTTGCTGCTGCTAACTGCTGCACGAATGACAGGCTCACACAGCCTGGCAGAAATCCTGTGGGCAGTCTGATTACTCATTGCTGAAGTGTTCCCCAGAGGAAGATGATGGATATTAAAAAAAATAAAATAGAAGTTGTGAAGTCACAGATTTCGGCTTGTTACAGGAGAGAGGCTCTGTTGAAAGCTTTGAGGAATGCAGGAGGTCTTCAAAAGTTCCCATGAGAGGGACCAGATTCTGGTACAGAACTAGCTTGTGCTCATGCTTCTTCGAGTTGTTGGTACTTCTGGTAGTTTTTAGACTTAATCTGTTGGTCCCATTGTCCCCAAGTATATTTGAGATATGCTTTGATCAGCAAGCATATGTGATTTCTTATATAAAAATGAATGTAGTTCAGCCAGGTTTACACAGGTTTATGACATCTGCTTTTCAGGAAAGAAAATTTATAAACTGGAGAGTTTGTACACTGTTAAGTAGTTGTAGTCCTGGAACCACAGTTCTCAGTCTTACTTTGCAAGGTGAAAACTGACTGGTCACTTGCTCAACAAGTGTAATAGCTGCATAGGAGCAAACAGGCTCCTCCAGCTGAAAATGTGAAAGCAGCAAAGTGTTTGGTATTGAAGTTGGAGAAACATAAAACAGAAAAAATTTCAATAGAAGGACAAATTCATTGCTAAAGCAATTTACCTAAAGACACTGTGGGATCTTCTATCACTGGTTGTTGCTTGTCCAGGATAATGTGTGTGGCAAACAGGCAGATAATAGGTCAAACAATAGCTCATTCATAAAGCTGTGCAGCCCTTTTGTTGCACAGGAAGAAAAGCTGCATGGTCACAGTAGCCACTTCTGCTGTGGGACCTACAGACTAGTAGTGCTGTTATCCTTCAGGACCATTGTCTATTATCTCCAGCACAACAGCCAGAGCACTGTTGTCTTTTTTCTGATGCCATTCACAGTATTAGGAGAAGAGATGGGGTGGACTTTGTAATAGCACTGAATTGTGGAACCATTTCTGTCTTCCTCATCCCAGGTTTCTATGTTTTGTTATTTTCTTTTGCTGCTTAATCTTTAGTACCATTTTGCTATTTGTCACTTGGGAAAACATCAGGTTTGAGCAGCATTCCAGCTTCTGTCTGAGCCATGACAGCAACTGTAAGAATAAGCAGATGTTTGATGGATAACTGTTCTAGAAACTGCTCACTGAATGCTTTCAGTTGGACAGGAGAGCCACATTTTAGATCTGTTTTTGTGGTCTTGGGGATCATTTCTGGGTAGGCAGAGATGTGTTGCACTTTGATTCTGGTGCTGCTCTTAGTTACCAGGCTACACTGAACAATTTGTTGGAGCCAAGTTGTTGCTCAGAAAGCAACTTAGATATCTGTCTCCACATTGCTTTACACATCCCACTTTGCTTTTTTTGATGCTTCTGTTGCTTGTGCTATACAGATAAGATGGAAAAATTACAGAGCCTGAGCAGATACCTATGTCTGAATAGATGGGTCATTGGTTCACAGAGCTTTCTTTTATGATGTGTTCAGACATGACTAATTTTTCATAAGACGGTATTGCAGGATTGAATGGAGATTCTCCTTGGAATAGCGTATGCTTGGCTCTTTCAGGATGTGTTTTGGTTTGTTTAGTATTTTGTAAGCATTTTGATGATTCCCTGTGTCCTCTTGCTGATGGTCATCTTATATATGCACAGACATGCACCACTTCAATGGAGATTTGAATGCATGTGAAGAAAAGGGCTGAGGTAAAGGCATTTGCTGAGAGGTCCTATGCTGTAGCACAGTGTGAAACACAAATTTGCCTCTATTAATATAAAATTCCTTTGTAATAACTGTATGCATCTCCCTGGTGGATGCTCTGAACTTTTGCTACCCTAGTGTGCTAGAGAGGATGCTAACTAATATAATTGAGGCACCATGAAACGTGCCCATGGAGACGTATGTTCTGCTATTCAGCATACCTTAGGCATTTGTAAATCTCATTTTTGCAGCACTGACAGCCTTGAATTTTGGGTTTGTGTTGTCTGAGGAAGTGCACAAGGACAATCCTTATACAGTGCCTCAGGGGCAGGCAGTGCAGTGTAAGGTTTTGTGGGCTGAGCAGCTCCCTGGAGAGACCTTGTATCCTGGCTCAGATAGGGTCCATCTGCACTTTGCATGCCAACCCAGGATAAGATAGCAGAAACAGCTCTGTGCTGGGAGGAGGTGCTGCTGTGGCTGGGTAGTTTTCAGGGCTCACCCCAGCCTGCACTGGTGTGTGTCTGTGTTACCTACAGAGGCTCCTGTGCTCACCTGGCATGTGGCATGCTGGGAGGAGCTCCATTTGGGGACCAAGGTGTGATTTATCTCTGTGGCCCATTTTGCCCTGTATCCTTCACTGCTCCTATGTGTTCCTGGGAACATGTAGGATGCTCCCAGCTAGTTTCACTATCCTACAGTAGTAGGCTTGGACAGTAGCATCTCATTTATTGTGAATTCTGTGTGTGTATGTCCAGTGGAGTCCCATGTGTGCAGCACTTGCTGCTGTGCATTGGGGAACATGAGAATCCCATTAGACTGGGTGTAAGGTTTCCTGCCTTCCATCTGCTCAGTGAACTGCACCAGGCTCAGCTGTCTTGGATGTGTAAAGGTTAATGGTTGCCCTTCTTTCTGCAAGAATTTTGTCTGTGCTCTTTTGCTTTCCAACTTGTGTATTTTGCTGTGCATAAGTTTAGGTACCTGATTATTTTGTGGGCTCACATAAAGACAAAGATATTAATCTTCTGATGACTGCTTTCAGAGGATGGTTATTTCAAAATGGTGCTTTATCTGCTAAAATAATGTAAGCCGGATTATTTTGTGCTATTTCTCTCATAGCCCATTGGACTGTGCTGTGGATTTGTTTGGCTACAGCTACTCATTCTGTAATTATTATTCTTATTTGGATTAGGGTACAATGTGATACTTGGTTTAAATGGTTCCTACCTGATTTGTGTTGTTGTTCCTTTGCTATCACAGGTTTTGAGATAAGTTTTATGTACTGAAATCGATTCACTTCCTTCAGTGTATGAAGCGTACTTGCAGTAAAGCAGGGTTAGCCCTTCTTTGGATGAAGCTCTAAATATTTAATGAAAGTTCCTGTGAGAATGAGCTTGAGCATTGCATTAGGTAGCAAAGAAAACAAAAAATAAAGGGAAACTGGATTTCTCAAAGAGATTTTTTTAGCAGTAAAATGCTGGAGAAGTTAGATCACTCTGGAATCCTGATTGTCTCATCATCACTAGTTTTTTAATTCTGCATAAATATGTTAAATGAGCAATCCTAGATATAGAACAGCTGTCGTCAATGCTGGAGCACTTTTCTCTAAGGAGCAGTATGGTCTTTGGCTTTGGCTCGTGGCATGATTTTTTTGTCCACAACACCAGTTCATCTTGCAGTCACTGTGACCTCTGAATGTTCCCAGTTGTATTCCAGAGAATATTGTAGCAGCTGTCACATTAGGTTGGATGTCCTTACTGATAAAGAGTTGAGAGCACGTCTTCTCTCTCATTCTGTTTTGAAGTTTGCTGACAGTATTAGTCTGCATTTGTGTATGTTTTCATCAGATGTGATCCTGTGTTCCTTCCATCTACCATGGCCACTTTGAGCCATTTTGCTATAAGAAGAAATACACTAGGATATATTTTCTTTCTATGTGTTGATGTTCACTTCCAGATTGTATTGGCCTGGTGCAGGAAGAAACAGAGATTATTCCAGTCCTTTTTCTCTGCAGCATATTGTTTACTTATTTTTGTATAAATAATAGGTATTATGATTTATTTTGCAGCATCTAAACACACACACACACACACACACACCAGTCTTGTGTTAATCTCACATTACTTCTTGTCTGACTGTCAAACACAAACATTTCATGCTTTTCAGAATCACAATCAAAAGGAAAGAGATAGCTGTGGAGCACCTGGGCACCCAGTGAGTCAAAGCATGTCATTATTTTACAGTTTTGTATTTAATCTTGCTCACTGAAAGTAAAAAAAAAAAAGGTATCGCTACTCCAGTGTGTTCTTACTACATAATATTTAAAATCAGAAAGATACTTTTTGTTCTATGGCCTCTCATGAGTTCTACATGTCATCAAAGTGTTTGAGCTCTGTCCTTTTTTCCTGAAAAATCATACTTGGCAACTCAGCTTTAATTTTCAAATAGCTTCTTACTTAGAACAGTAATATAACACATTAACAAGCTGAAGAAAGGGTATCAGAATGCCATTCTCCCTTTTAAGTGTCTACTTTGCTGTTTAATTAGATAGATAAGGCAAAAGAAGATAGATTCTGGTCTCTATTTTATTTGTGCAGGGATGTTGGATTATTGTAGTAGATGACCTTTAGTAGTCCATACAGCATATTTCCTATCTTGTCTTTAGCTGCAGAAAACATCTCTCACAGACATTAGCAAAACCATGTTTCTAAAAGATCTGCTAAAACCACTGCCAGCAGAACCATATTGCCTCAGGCTCAGCTACTTTATCATTAAGTAAATGCATTTGACAGGTTCTGTGCAATGATGCTGTTTCATCACTGCCACTCAGCTTTGCATTACCAGCATTTCATTGTGTTCCCACATTCAGAAATGACAGGGATCCTTCTTCACTTGTTCCAGGACAAGTGAGCCTGTGATGCATTGCCTCAGGAGCAGCAGCTGTAACAGTTATTTGTAGTGGATTATTTCCTTTACGGTGCTTTTTTGTAAGATCAATTTATATGTACAAAATGCTTTCTAAATGGCTGCTTTAGTGGCATACTTACTTCATAAATGGGCTGAGCCAAAGGGAAGTACAGAACAATGTGAAGACTCTAAGGGAGCTACAGGAAAGACTGAGGGAAAATAACTGCTTCATGGCAAACTTTGCTTGCATGGTGTTTTATTCAGACAAAGAAGGATTGCAACCCTAGGGACTGTTGTGCAGTTTTTCACAGTGCAGCGTCAAGAGAAGTTTTCTGCTTGGTGGCTGGAGATAAATGGGATGCCCTCTGGGACGCTGTGTTGCCACTCTGTTTTGGTGGCTTTGGACTTGGTATGGGGCGTGCACCATTACATGGTAGGACAGAAATTAATAACACCCAGCTGTTACATTTTTTTCCATTTAATTTACCACAACTCCATTGTCAGTATTGCTTGGCACACGTTTCATTTTACAGTTTCCAGCACACTTAGAGGCTAAATTGTGCCTTAAGCCTTCCTGAGCTGAATGGTGATGGCTTCTGTGAAGCAGTGACAGTGTCAGCATCCTCCCCTTGCCTGGGGGAGCCCTGGCTGTCTCTGCTGTCTTTGGCCTGGAAACTCTGCTGCAATCTCTCACACTTCCCCACATCAGGCTGTTTACAGGATAGCAGTGGGTGGCTGTTGGGCTGTTTGTACATCACAGCTTGCCCTGCACAGGTTAGGATGCAAGGCTGAAGGATGGCAGGTTTCTTACATTGTTTTCCCTCCTTTTCTCCCTGCAAAAGAACCACAATCATTCTCCTTTACATTCAATGAATATTTAGCCCTAGAAATTGAAAGCCTCTCCCTGCCAGTTTGGTTACTTTTTTGTTGGTTTTTTTTTAGCCCATAAACAGAAGCAGACACCTTAGGGACTGATATTTGGCAGCTGCTTTCAAGTGTCTGTATGTCTGACCTAGAAAGCAGGGAGTGTTTTTCAGTGTGTGCCAGTTACAAAGTCTGAATGGTCCATATTAATTAGAATCATCTGCAATCCTTTTAGCATGTGAGCCTCTGGCATCATTAAGGATTTTCATGCTTTCCTCCCTAAAGGATTGATAGAGTTCAGTACTCCAGATCTTTGATTATTTTTCTCATTAGCAAGCATCTCCATGCTATAAATCAAAGGAGAAGGAAAGATTGCCATTCCCAGGGTGCTTCGTAAAACCCCTTGGAAACCTGAGCCCCAGCTGCATCCAGAAGAAAATAATATTAATGTATAAAGCCCCACTTAACCATTTAGGTTAGCAGCCCATCTATACTTAGTTCTCTTTAGTTATTTACAGGCATATCATCATATATTTAGTCAGACAATCAGATGATTTTAGGGACTAAAATACTAATCCTCTTAAAACAAAACAACTTACTTGCTAAGGCCAGCTCAGCTTAAACAGTTCCCTTGCACTGAATTTCATCTTAATTTAATTAAATTGTGTAAGATCACCTCCCATTTTACACTGTTTAACGTAGTTAAACTGGTACCGTTTGTGCATATTAATGTTTTCTCCTTCTCTAGCCTATTAAAAAGACCTTAGGAAATTTCCATTCACAATTTCATGTTTTATCTGGTAAAATAAAAAGATTAAATGAGTAACTATTTCAGTAATGCAATTTTTAGGATTTTTCTTCAAGTATGTAAAGTGGGAATTGCTGCCACTGGCGAGATATTGCTATTTTTATTATTTTGTTTTATTTTTTTCCCCAAGGAGTTTTGAAACAGTCTAAGTATGCCATATAAAATTTTCCATAAGCAGAATCTATGAAAAAAATGTTTTTTCATTTAAAATTGATTTTGATTCATAAATTTTAGATGTACTTATTTACTTTAATAGTTCAAACTCAGAAAATAATTTCTGAGGTGGTCTATTAAAAGTCAGGTCATTGGGTCATGAGAATTTTTGACATTTTGACTGTTTATGTGAAAAATGTTTGATAACTCTCATACAGTGAGTTCTTGTTTCAACCCTAATTGTAGCAAAATCGTATCCCTTTTGTAACAATTTTGCTTTTCCTTCCACAAAATAAATTGTATGCAGGAAGGGAAACACTAACTCTTCTTCCAGCTAGTAGTTACCGGATTTTAGTACCAAAACAAAATGGAAAATTTGCTGAAATCTTTCACCTCCTTCTTTAGCTGAATAATACCAGACCTAAAAGTTGTAGGTTCCAACCTTCGTGTTACCTCTTTGAGTCCTCTGAAAGGTTATGGATTGCCTTTCCTAGATTTGACTATTAAATATGATTTTCTCTTTTGTGCAATTGTACTCAAAGTCCCTTGAAGTTTACTAGAAAGCTTTCCTTATATGCATATCCATAGAGTCTGGATGAAAGACTCCTAATGTGAGTACTGAAGTTCCTTTCAAGCATTTGCATGAGCTGATGGCACATAAAACTTCTGCCAAGTTCTTTCTTTACATTTGTGATAATTTGAGTTCTGTTTTGCTGCAAAGACTTACTCTTGGTATAAAAACCAAGACAAAAATAGTGTTTGAAAAAAGAATTTTCAAGGTTTTCTATGGGAATAAAACAACTTGTGCCTTGTCCCCAAACCTGTTTTTTATTACTGCACTTTCAAAATGACCATTTTGGTATCTGGCACTCAGAGTAAATCTGTGTCAGTTCTAACTGTTTGACCTTCTGTCCTCACAGATCCAGCTGCCCACAGTGACTCTCCTGTAAACCAGCATAAATTTGCAGACTAAGATTTCTTTAGATATAGAATATAAAGTGTGAGTATAATATTGCCAGGAAATCTGTAATGCAGACCTGAACCAAAGGACAGACTTCAAATATAGAAGATAAATTCAGCAGATTGGTGAATTAAATTTCTGATTTAATTAGTGGAATTCTGTGAAATAGGAATCATTTGGTCCTGTGATACATCCTTATCATTACAGGCTTACCAGAATTGTTCATCCTGATTTAAAAATCAAATGTTTTTTGAAAACTATTAAATCCATTCTGCAGCATAGCCTTGATTCAAGAAGAATTTTGAAATACATGTGTTTTAAATATTATTTGTCCGTGATTTTTTCATAAATATATCTTTTAAAAAAAGTGTTTTAAACTCATGCCATTCTTAAAAGGGCTCTTATGGTTGCCAGGCAGCTAAAAGATAGTTCCGTGCTCTCAGGGATGTCAGAGTTGCTCTTTTTATTGGTGAAGAGTGGAAGTCAGAGGTGTCAGCCTGCTTGGAAGTGTAAATGCAAACCCAAGCAAAACCTTCTGGCTGTGCTCCAGCAGTGGTGCCAAGCTCCTTGTTCTCTGAATGCATTAAGGCATTTTATTTTATGATTAGCAGTAGCAGCCCAGCTCTGAACACAGGAGTGCACAGAGAAGTCAGAGCAGACTTTGCTCCATGAGTGAGTGTCGCGTTGAGAGGCTCAAATCCTCCCCAACTGCTGATTGCCATCTTGCTTATAGTGTGCTTCAGAAAACAAGCAGCACAAGGAAGGTATTTTCTTTTTGCCAATCCTTTCAAAGTGGAACAGATCTGCAAAACAGAGCCCAGATGGCAGCAGAATAGTGGCTTAGATGCAAACCATCCATTGAGGCAAGTGGTACTTTTCCATCTCTGACTAGTAGCTTTGAATCTCCTGGATTTTTATATAGTTTGTTTTGGAGACACACTTCAAATGTACAAAAATATCAGAAAGTGAAAATCACAGTGGAGAGAATTAAAATTATAAAAAGTAGAGTGAAATTAATAAAAACAAATTGCTTATCTGTACACACATATATTTAAACATCTGCAATAATTTCTCATCAACAGTTTCTTAGTTCAGATTTTTCTATTTAATCAGCAGCAAGTTAGTAGCTTTGGAGAAAGTGCCAAAAGAAACTAGGTACAACTCTCTAAAGTAGCTAAATAATCATGTAGCCTTAAATTCATTCTGGCAATATTCAGACATTGAAAAAAAGATTGGTCTAGATACATGATAGATTACACATTGAAACTACAAATACTACTGGATTGCAATTTGCTGGCAATATTTGGTATCATATTGAAAAAATTAATTCATAAACATTTTGGCATTTTATTCTGTTGATTTTAAAAGAGGTCTCTTATCTCACAGATGTTGTGACCAGTATTTTTTAAGGTTGTATGAGTTGGGTGTAACGTGTTTTCCAATGTGCCATCATTATGAAGGTGCAGAGTTCCTAATGTAAGCAATTCTGAATCTTTTGGAAACTATAATTCAGGGTTAAAATTGTCATTTTAAACATAAGGCTTCTCCTTACATCAAAGTCAGAAGCCAGAATTGTGTTCTCTGCAGTTTTGGCCTTGTTGTTTAGCTCATTTTTCCTAATTCACTTTTTTTGCTAGTTGCATTTGAAGTTAGAAGAACAGAAAGCATGAAGCAGAGTGAACCCTGCAGGCTGTCAAGTAGCAGCTGATTGCTTCCTTATCTATTTCTCAGCAGATCAAAGTGAGAGTGAACAGTAAAAATACAAACCAGCTCTAATACCTATTCACAACTGGAGTCTCAGTTGGGTGTTTGGAACTGCTGCACGGAGCAATCTCCTGCCTTTCTGTTGATATGGAAAGAGCCCATGGTAATGTTTCACTGGTGTAGCCCTTCATTTAGGTACCTGAAGATTGTACAAACACCTCCTGCAGCATCAAGACCCCCTCCTACCACAGATGGGGAGAAAGAGGCTAGTCACATTCACATCCTTTTAGAAGTATTGCTCTGGTAAGCAAAGGTGCCTTGAGACTTCCTACAGGATAGGTGAGTCCATGTGCTCTGGGGGAGTCCCACCTTCGTTTCTGGTCTCTTTGCTTCAGTTTGGTAACAGTCTATGCTCTGCTTAGTGGATTGGCCTTTCATTCCTGAAAAACTGTGGCACAGCCTAATCTGCAGAGTCATGGCACAGTCTGCCACTGAATTGTAGGGTTAGGAGGGCATTGCTATTTCCCATATGAAGGGTCATTCTAGGACACTGCTGTTGCTGCAAGGGGAGATACTTGCTTTGGGGCCTGTCAGCTCTAGTGGTGTTTCATTAGGGACACATATGGGTATCTCAGTTCAGGAGATACCTCGGGCCTCAGTACACTGTCAGTGCAGTTTTCTCCTGGTCTGGAGAGCACAACAGCTCTTGGTGACAGGAGATGCCAGAATATGGTGTTTGCTTCCTCCAGTTCTGCTTGAAGATGTGATTTGCAATGCTGCAGAGAGGATTCTGCCCTGCAAGAAGCCCCTGGGAAAGCAGACTTTGCTGCTTTTCCTGTGAGGAGCCTTTTTTTCAGAAACATGGCTTTTCAGGCCTGGCTGCTCTTGACCTGGGAAAGGGGAGTTGGGGGAGAAAAGAAATCATGCAGAACACATGTTCTGCAGCATCAGCAACAGATGAGGGAGGATTTGATTTTGGCTGCAGAGAAGCAGAGTCACAACTAAGCTGTCAGTATGTTGCACACATGAAAAGTGTTGGATTGGGGCATGTATCCAGAGCCAAGTTCTGTTGCGATATGATGGTTATTACAGATACTAAATATCATTTTTTGATGGCAGATTAGTAACGCTATGTATTGGAACTGATGCTGTACGTGTTTCATACACTGCTGCTAAGGCCAGACCCAAAGCTGCTTAAATCAGCTGAAGAGTTCTCATGGATTCCAGACAGTTTTGGATGTCAGAATCTATGCTTCATTAATGCATTCTGATGTTGGGAATTTTCCAAAAGGTTTCAAGTGTTTTATTTTATTTGTAGTTTATTTTAGTCTTTTCCACATTTTTAATCTACATAACTGACATTATGCAATCAGAATAAAATCTTCTGGAGGTAAGGTTACACAGAGCATTGTAACATATGGCAGTGCCTGTTTTTCCATGGTAATAATAATAATACTACAGAGAAGGGAATGCTTCTGTTCAAATTCCTCCCACCTTAGATTTTGTAACAGTTCTCTGTCCTTTTAGTACTGCGCTCTGAATATCTTCCTTATGCTTTGGACTTGAATTCAGAAGAAATAACAACATTCAGTTGTTTTACCATCCAATCCTTTAGTAAATATATGACATCTGGGCCTCTTCCTCTTGTTGGTTTCTTTCTTCAGGTTATTAAAAGATGATGTGTCAAAATTATCTGGTACTTCTTCAGCAGTTAGAGCTGAAACAGCACCAGCATTGGTGCTGTCCTAACTTTGAGAAAAAATAGTTATTGAGATGCCTCTCTAAAGGAAGAGAGTGAAAGCAGATCAGTTGAAAGTGAGGTAATAACACTTGTACCTTGTCTTCTTAGTGCAACATCTAACAGCCCTCATTCCCTTTGTGCTGCTTTAGAACAATCTGTTATTTAGTGAAACAGCTTTTTATCCTTCAGTGACCAGGGTCAGCTGCTGTGCACTGAACATGTCCAAGGGGGATGGACCATGACATAGGGCTATTGTTTGCCACTATGTGGGAGACTGATACAGCACCCAGCTCTGAAACAGTGTTGGGTAGCTCTGATTAAAATAGTGTCAGTCTGTCTGGGTGGGAGAAATGGACCTATCTGGCTTAGCCCCGACTGTGCTGTTCAGTGAGTTTCCAGGGGTCCTTGCCATGCCTGTGTCACTCCACCCCTGGGAGGAGTCTGCAGGACTGGAGGCTGCTAGGGAGCACTTTTACCCGCTCAGTCTAATGCTCCTCTCTTTTCCCCATAAAAAAGTTCAACTAAAATGTTTTTCATCTCTTCTACATAGATCTGTGCCAAAATCCTTTGAGTCCATTTAGGGGAACCTTGAGCAATTTGTGCTCTCTGAGAGATCTGGAGTGGGAACACCTCAGCCTGCCTGCTGACTCCTGGGCCATGCACTTGTCCTCAGGGCCTGTGACATTACCTTCTCTGCCTCTGTCTCTGGGTGAATTGAAGTCAAACCATTGCAGTCTTCTTTTATGAAGTAAGAAAGAAAAAAGAAGAGCAAGAGCACGTTTCCCTCCTGAAGAAGGGTCTGGAGGAGGAACTCATGAACTAGTTGGAAAAAGCTGCTTTTCTGCTGAGATGCAGTGGCATTTCAAAATCCCCACTGAGGAGAGTCCACAGGAGAACAAGCGTAACTACGGTGCTCATCTGTATGATCAGGAATGTCGTACGCAATGGCTGTTCATCACAAACAGATTAGCTTTAATTTTCTAGTCAGGATGACAGCACAGGCTATTCAACATCATTTTTGGGTTGCTAAACCTCAAGGAATCTGTTTCTTTCTTTTTTGATGTTATTACCATGGAAACTGGCTAAATTGCAGGTCCAGATTACATCTTTACTGTTCACTCACTTTCATTTTGATCTGATGACATTCTTCAGGTGCCAGGAAGAGACAAAGAACAAATCAATAGTGTTCCTTGAAACAGAGTCACTCCCTGTGCTCTGCAGCCTTCACTACCTGAGTGTAGCCACTTGTGTTCTGTCTCCCAGGGCGAGAGACTTGAAACCTGAAGATTTGTTACCTTCAGCCTCATTTTGTGTGATAGCATTGCTCAGCCAAGCTGGAGAGGACAACTCAGCAAATTGCTTCATCTCTTTCTCACACCTGTGCAAGTGGTAGCACAGTGACGTGGAGCACAAATCTGGGAAATACTTTGCAGATGCACTAAAATTGTTGAAAACAGATATAATTAAGAGTCAAGGAGAATTACTATTAAAAGTAGGTGTCAGTGTCCAGAGTGGTGAAGGCTGTGTGTGAGAATCCAGATAATAAATACTTAAAGGAGGAATGTCCACATGCCAGCCTGTGATGGCCAGAACCATAAGTGTTGCTCCCATAGTTTTGGGATTTGACTGTTGTCTTGAGTGTGGGAAATCTCTAATTTTTTTTTGGCAGTTTTATCAATGTACCAGGTAAAGATGCCCTCTCTTGTGACCTGACCTGGATTCTTGGAGGTTGAACATAGGGACTGTACTTCTAGAGACCTGCTGCAAGCTCTTGCTTTAATCAAATGATAATGGTGTTCTTTCTGATGAAATAGCCTTTATCCCCCTACAAATCCTGTAGGTTTGAAAGTGACTGTTGGGGGGCAGAAACTGAAATGAGTTATGGGTATTTTCTTTTAAGAGTTTGGAAAACTTGGACATGAATGTATGAGTAGCCCCTAGGCAGCAGTAAAACTAGAAACTGGCACTTATATAACTTATATAACAAGTCCTAATATATGCAACTGACCTTGGTGACATTACAAGAGCAATCTTCACACAGATAGAATTTTTAATGGAGTATCTATAATGCATTAGTCATTGATGCCTTTGCCTTGCATCAGGCATTCAGATCTTATGACCATTTTCCACTGTACTTACACTGCAGTCAAGTTACAAGGGAAAAATCTGTTATTTCTTGCTGTATTATTTTATCTCTGACCTTTTGTAATACAGTTTAGCTTTGGAGAAGCCTTTCTTTATCAGTATAAAGTCTTTTATCCTGATAAATATTACTATGGATCATAAGTTGAGGGAAATGAGTGCATTACAGTTTTTGAATTACAGTTTTTAATTCTTTTTGTATGCACAGGGTGTTGAGATTGATTCTTTTACATTCTGAAACTACAAGAGTGCAGCATATGCCCTTGTCTGTCTGTCCAGAGAGTGAGTTAATATTGGTGAAAGAATGGGTGAGTTTACTGAGGAAAGGATGTAGAATAATTATTTGGCTTTAATAGATCTATTTCTGAACTAATTCAGTAACTTGTTGGTTTATATGAGTGATTCATTGGCAGAGGTTGCTATTGTTGCAGAAGGACTTGTGTGTATTGACCACAGCTGATTATATGGCTAGTTTTGGCTGAACTTGGTAATATTATCATCTCTATATCCTCAAAATTTGTATTCAGAAGAAATTTGGGGGGGTTTAATTTTGACAACTATCATTTTCCAGCATGTCTTCATGAAGACATGCTTGCTTAGGGAAGGAGCACTTTTCTTTGCTCTAGCCTCTGCTAGTGAGAGCAGTGCATAATCTAGTATTCATACTATGGGAAAAGGTGCTGAGGAGCCACTTGTGTGTTCCTGATTCTGTCACGGATTCTGGCAGTTTTCTTTCATGTAAGATGTGGCTTTCTGAGTGTGGAAAAATAAAGTAAAATTAAGAGACAGGGAAGGAGCAAGCATTTTTTGAAAATGTTTGCCTTGATATGCCAGTTTCTGCATTTCTAAACGGAAGGATTCTGAATATTTCACAAGACTCTGTAAAGGCTCTGTGAGTGTTTTCAAGGTGTTTTAGAGCTGGTTGCTTGGGAAACTGCGCTGCTGTGCGAGGAGCAACATTTTCACTTCAGACCACACCTCTGGAACATTTGTACATTAGGTGATAGCCTCATCTGAGAGATTGTCATAGATCTGATTTTCTCATATGTATTATTAGCCTCTTCCTCAGGAATTTTATTGGGAGGAAGAGAAAAAGGATTTGTTTGTTTATCCCAGATGCCCTCAGAGTGTCAGAGCTGGTGTCAGTGTGCCATTTGCTGTCATATGCACGCTGTGATGCTCCTGCCCAGAGCAGAGTTGTACAGGATGGATTACTGTCTGCCTCAGGAGTGTGTGAAGGGACAAACTCTTCCGTGGGGTTCATGGCAAGTGCTCAATCTACCTTATCATAAAGACATAAATAAACAGTTCCTGCAGATTTTACAAATTATTGTGAATCCATCAGCCTAAGTTAAAGAGTTAGAATTTTTCAGGAAAAGGAAAAAAACCCAACCCCATGTTTAGTTAATCAATATGTGACAGAAAATCCAGCTTTTTTCCTCTGGTTATCAATAATATGTGGATTTATTAAATTGCCTGCCCTGTCTCAGTTTGACGTACAAACCTTGTTTGACATATGGTGGCTGTTGCTTGCACCTGGAGGTTGAATGTACTATGTAGAGCATGTAACTAAGGAGATGGGGTTTTGTTCATCCTTTCAGTTAATTCTGTGTGTTCTTTTCTTCCCTCCCCTTCGTGCTGCACGGCTGATTACCACCCTAGGACCTTGCAATGGGACACAGACCCCTCAGTGCTGCAACTCCAGTCTGACTCTGAACTTGGGTATATGTCAGCTCTTTTTGTTATCCTTTCTTTGCAAGAATTATGTTGAAAATGCTTCCTAGTTGAGCTGGTTGTATGTGATTTTCATTTGCTTTTTTGACTCAAAAAGACCATAATTTAAGTTTCCTTTTTTAGTTTCATAAATAAGAAGCTTCAGCAAAGTCATATTTGTGGGAAAAAAACCCAGCTGTTTAAACAAGCTTATGAAAAGATAAATTGCTATTTCTGTTGCCTGAAACACAATACAAATAACTATTTCATTTCAGATGAAATGTTATTATTGTGGCATATATGTGCATGTATAGTTACAATGATCTTGTTTGTACCTGTTGATTCAGACTGTTCTCTGAATCATTTGCAAGACACTTTTCCCCCTCCTCTTTGCTGACTCTAGTTATGCTGTTTCCACGTGCAGTAACAATGTCCCCTTTTCCCTTAGGAGCTGTGTATGTGTTTAAAATTGTACCCTTAGGTATGATCATAGTCCAAGAGTAAGGGCCATCTTGGTTGAGCTCAGGCCTATGAAGCTTTTAACAATTTTTAGTAGAGCTAAAATTAATATTTTATAGTTTGGGATGGAACTTCTTTATCCCAACAAGTGAAAAAAAATTAGTTAATTTAAACTATGTAGAAATGCTTGCCTGCAGAGGTATTTAGGATAACCTGTTCCTCTGAAGGGGTGGGTAGCAGTACCTCAAGCTCTTCAGAGCATGAGTCACAGGTAAAACCAAATCACTATTCTGTAAAATTTGTTCTATCCGTGCTGTTCTACAGGGCTGTCTGTTTTGAGTCTCCAGGCAACTCTCTCGTGCTTTTGCTTGTTCATGTGCCACTTCATTCACCATTCTGTCAGAAAAACAACAGCTTCCCTTTGGCTGCTGATTGACAGTGCTCCCTGCTGCAGTTAGGTGTGTTACGTCTATTCACCAGGAAAGATCCAGAAGGAAAGTATCCAGAGAGTTTTCTAAACAGAAGTGTTTCTCCATATCTAGAACTCCTAGCAATGTTGGTAGTTTTCATGAGTGTGCCTTCAAATAGGTCACATATCTACAACTTTACCTGGGCTGTATCAAAAAGGTAGAGTTTTTTGAGTTATTTTAACCAACAGAAACTTTATAGAAATCCCAGCTGTTTTTTTTACAGAAGTTTAAATTAAAAGATGAGGACTCCTAGGAACAAGGTTTCTCAAACAGCTGTGCAAAGCAAGTTCCTTTATCTGACTCATGAAAAGGTAACTCTGTATGCAGAGACTTCAATCAATTACTAGCAGCCAGTGCAGAGACAGAAAAGAAGCATGCCAAAGAGCAAATCCACAGGCATACATTTTAATGGAAGTCCTGTCCCTTTTGAAAGAAAACTGTCTTCAAACCCAAGGCAGAATTAAACTTTCCTCTAGTGTTCTGAGACGAGAGCAAAAAAGAACCCCAACAAAACCAATGCAAAAGAAATCCTGCAGTCAGCAATTAAATGATGTGTGTCTCAAAACACTTCTAGCAGATACATCTTTCTTATGATACCAATGGACAGAAGGATCAGTTTTAATGCATGGGTTTTAGTCACTATCCTACTGACATCCCATCAGCAGTTTGGAAAGGAATCCTTCAAAGCTTATGTGCTCTCTAAGATGAATATTCATTGAATTTATGAAAATTATGAGAACCTCAGATGAAAAATGAGGATGGGAAAACAATAGACCATTTAGTGTTGCCCTAAGTAGAACTAAAGACTAGGACATTACTGCACATATTTGGTAAAGTCCAGATATTAAAAGGAAGCTTCAGTTGTCCTTGAGTGCTTGGGACCAAAGGCTAGGCCAACTTTTAGTAATTTGAGAACAGTTAGAGGTGGTTTGACACAGGCAATCAGCAATCAATAGATCACATTCCTTCAGATGAGGAAGGACTTCCCAGTCTTCACCAGTAATTACAGGATATGGGTGGCACAAGGCATTTGTAGAGGCACCAGCAGTTACTGAATTGGAAGTGTTTCAGATGAAGAATTCCACGCATTGTCTCAGCACAGTGCCATGGGACACAATGGGCAGAGGTTCAATTCACCCAACCAGCAGTTAAATCCAGCTCTCCTTTAGGGTCATGTTCTCCACCCTCAGGCAGTCCAGGAGATACAAAGTGACCTCATGTGAAACTGTTTTAGAATTAGGTGAGGGTCTAATTAGGTCCAGATTAGACACATAATTAATTAGGGGTTATACTTAATCAAGACCACTATCAAGAGACTCTTTCAATGCAAAGAACCTCAGTAAATGGAAAGAGTAGCCTGGGGCAGCAGGGGACTGGTTGCACAGGGAAATCAAACTGACCAAGAAGGCAACAGAGATTGCACACCTGGTGCTGAGGGAGGGAAAAGCACATGAGAGTTTGCTGGGGTGAGATATTTATTAAAGATTGAATTCACACAGATTGTAGGTTAAAGCAGCTACAAAATATAAAACTACTAAAATTTTTGCCAGCTGGAGAAACTTTTCTGCCCCCAGTAATGAGGTAGAAGTTTTTCTCTAGAGTTTTTAGACAGCTGTAGGTTTTGTGCATATTGGCTAAATCAGAGATGGTTGTAAGGAGGGACACTTGTTAATTTTTCTTCTTTGAAAAGAGGAAAGATTCAGAGCTACAACAACTGTTTCTGCTCTAGTGGTTTGTTACACAATACAGATGATTTGTACCTATTACCTGCTGAATCTAATTGCAGGCAGCTTAATAACAACCCAGGCAGAAAAAATATGGCTGATGATAAGACCTACTGAAAATTCAGTAGGTGTTATCCAGTGATGACAGTTTCCTTTTTAGACTCCCATTTCCTTCCAGACATGAATCTTAATTGAATATCTAAACTACTGTAAATTAATTAGGTCAAAACCCCTATGATTTCTGTTCTTATAACCTGGAAAATTAAGAGGATATAGATAATGTCTAAGAATTTTCTGTTTTTCCAAATTGTTCTCTTTAATAATGTGGCAAGTTGAGAAACATTGTGTCCAGGAATTTATTTCCCCATAAATGCACAAGTGTGCTCACGCTTGTTGATTCAGGTAACTGGCCTTACTTAGGTCATTTGTTTATTGTGTTTGCATTATTTCTCTGCTGAATGTTGGCATTTTTTCTGGTAAAACACGTCCAAGTGACCATTTTATATTCTTCACTTCCTGCAAACAGTCAACTAATATTCAGGAAATGAAGTGATTTTTTTCCCCCACTGCTGAGTGAACTGCACACAACTAAAAGTGTTCATCACCATGCTCAGCTGCTTCCCTTCTTTTTCCCTTACCCACTTACAGATAGTTTGCTTCACTGATTTATTTCATATGGTTTATTTAAAACAAGGGAAGTAGACAAAATAGAAGACTATAGTTGCCCGGCTCCAGTTGTGTTTTAGCTCTCCTCCAGCCATTGCATTAGGACTCCACTTATAATTATAAACCTACTTCAAGGCCACTATTAATGACTCCCGTGGAAGGCAGAATCTTCTTCTTTATGGAAATTACACACCTTGCCAGTTAAAGACTCAGTTATTGCTCCCAGCTGAACATTTGGCAGTCTAATTCATCCTGGTTTAAACCCTCTTTACCCTTTCCACAGTTGTGTGTCCCAGGCTGAGGATGAGCTCCTTTGAGCAGACAGAAGATCATAGTAATGATGGTATGAAAGAGAATTTTGTTGCATGTTAAGAGGGACACAAGCAGGCCATTTCTCTCTCCCATTTGCAGTCCCTCTCAGCAGCATGATCTAGAGGTTCAGCAACTGGACTTTATTACAGCAAATGGTTCCCAGTTTAATTTTCTTCATTGCAATGAGGTACTTCTCATGCATACTGTGTTGTGCTTCACCTTTACAAGCACTGAAGTATTTTTATCCTGTCCATAACAGCAAACATTTGTTCTTGGTGCTGATTTACATTTACCATGACTGACCTTTTGATGTTGTGTATTTCCCCTTAGACGCAGACTGCACAAACTAGGGGTGTCAAAGATTACCCAGGTCGATTTCTTACCTCGGGAGGTGGTATCATACTCCAAGGAGACACAGACACCTCTGGCCACACATCAATCTGAAGGTAAGATTTATGGTTTTTTAAAAAACCATTTTAATAGAAAATTTGCATCCAAGTTAAAGAATGTAATAAGAATAATAGTACGTCATAACATAGCTGTTTATCATGTGTTTTCTGAAAGCCAGCTATTGTTTATGTGATTAATGGCTGTTCTGATGAGAATAATTTTAAAAATCACTTTAAATGCAGGTGGAATCAAACTACTTCTGACTTACAATGAGTTGTGCTTAGATAGCAGTTTAATGGGAACAATTTTTAAAATAAATCATTATGAATATAATTAAAATTGTTCTTTATTCATTTTTTTATGCTTTCTCAAGGAAGTTATAAATTCTGTGCTTTGTAAAGAGGCGGTGTTGGAATGTTGCCCTCAGTTGTTTGGTCAGGGTAATTGTGTCCCCCTGCTGTAGGTGAAGCTTAGGGAGAATTTGCAGTTTACCTCCATATACTAGAAAGGAGGTTTGCATACTTTGATGTGGACAGTCTTTCTTTCTTTCTTTCTCTCTGCTGACATCATGCTGGCGTCTGTACTCATGGAGCTGTTTGTTGGCTCTTTAGCTCTCTTGTTGATAAATAAATACATAGAGTGGCAGAGGTTTGCTGATTTGCCATTGTTGTACTGCAGAATGCTGATTGCAGGTCAGTGGAACCATTTAAACTGATTGCAAAACAGTACATTAGCCTGATGTTGTCTGTGCGCTAGAACAAAGCAGATAGAAGAGGAAAATCTCATAGCAGTCTTGACCATAATTTTTGCTGTTTACAATGAAGGATCAAGAAAAGTTCAACAACTGAGTAATTTTCTGCAGAAGATAGTGTAGAGCTCTACTGGGCCTCATTCAGAGAAGAAAAATACTCAAGTAGGTTCAGAAGGTGGTTGTGGTGGTAAATCTGTCTAAATATAAGGTACTGTCAGGGAAAACAGAGTGATAAATGTAGCCAGTTGTTGTTGGGTTCTTTTTGTAACTGGGACCAGGGCTGCCTTAGGAAGCAGAAATTAAAACTGCTGAGCTGGATGCTCAGATTCTGCTTTTCTGGAGCACAAGTTGACCTTGGTTATCTGTGGTCTGAAATAGTGCCTTCAAACACAGACAGCTCTTTGGCTTGGATGATGCTCCTTGAGCAGTGTGTCCAGGGAGCTTTGCCTGCTCATAGGGAGAAGCTGTCTCAGAAGTCTCCCTGGGTCAGTCCAGCTCATCTCTGCTTGTTTCTCTGTGGGCTGCTGAAGCCTCGAGAAAATGGATTTTGCCCAAGTCTTTGTCTTCTTTGCTTAGGACTGGTTGATGCTCAACCCTGGAGCATTATCATGAGTTTATTGTTAGATCAGATGGAGAGGGTGTCCTTCCTCTCTGACACATGGCCTTTATCCAATGCAAGAACCTATGGATATGGGGAATTTAAGACATGGCTTTGTGTTGGCCTCCCTCAGACCTATGACTCTGGTACTCATGAGCTGATCTGCCTTTCTGGAAAGGACAGGCTCACTTAAGGAAGCATCTTCTTTCAGTAAGATCTTGCTTTTTTCCCAAGGAGCTCTTCAACTATTACAAAATCTTTTTCTTGCTAGACAAGAGGACTATCTCCAACCCTTCAAAGAAAAAAGCCCCAAACAACAGTGTGATGCCATGGAGCCTGGCAGTCAGGACAATGAGCAGAGAGGCAGTGTCGTTTGAACTGGTCCTCCTAGCACAGAGGAAAGTCATTTGTTCCTCATTTGTGTGAAAGAAGAGAAGTGCAATCATAAAACATCATGCACTTTAAACTGCCTGAGCCAAAACTGTGGTGGAAGAGGTTAAGTATGTGGGTTTGGTGGCTGGATTTGTTATATATCCTGTTCTCTGTCATCATAGCCAAGGAAAAAGCATCAACAGTAGTGGTGTTTTACATATTAAAACACAGAGGAAATATCACCCAGTCTCTTCCTTCAGATGTGTGAGGGAGGGAAAGTGTAACTTACATTTCCTTTCCCATCTGCTGCTGGGGAATTCTCTGCATATATCTTGGATATGATTATGGCTGTGCATCAGTAAAGGAGATTCAGGAAAGTTTGGCTATTCTTTTGAGAGGCTATTTAACTGGAAATTCTCTAGAGGGTAAATAAGCACTGTGATTTTGGTCTCCCAGGTCTGATGGAAATGCATTCTCAGGTTTCCAATCTCCCAAGCCTATTTATGAATGCTGAGCCCTTCATACTGTAAGTCTAAACAGGAACAGAAGAGAGAGATTCCTCAGGAGAGCACCTTAGAGAAGAAGTCTCTACACTGTTTCTATGCATTCATGTGATAAAATATAGCCATTATTTTTTCAAGATAAATTGTTCAGCCATTACTATGGTTATGGGCTCAGTTATTTAGCATCTGAAGCCTTAGAGTTTGAGAATAGAAAAGAAGAAACTTATTTACTTGAATGAGTCTGACTTCAGCGTTTGGAATTCACTTTTCACTGACTGCCTTAAATACTGGAAATGTCAAAATGCAGAATTTTAGGATGAGATTGTCCCATGCTTGCTTCTTGTTTGGAAGACAACTAATGAAGGGTACAGCTGATTGAAAAGATGGGTGAAAAGAGGACTTTGACTCCATTCAAAGTTCTTGAGTTTTTTTGAAATATCCTCATCAGGTTTTCAGCATTTGCTTCTCTAGAGAGCAAGAAAGAAACTCTGAGGTATTTTAAACCTACTGCTGTTCTGGAGCTCAGTGGATGTTCTTTGTGGTAATGGCTATTGCCCACCAAACCTAATAAAACTTGAAAAGGAAGTGTTCACTCTGGTAAGTCCAAGTGGTGCCAGAGAGCCAGATGCTATGTGCACTGAAGTCTCAGCTTGTCAGCTGCTAATTTTAGAAGAAATAGTGTGGCATTATTCTTCATTGTATAAAAAACAGATTAACTCCTCTTTTCAGAGCAGGTAATTTGCCTTTTTTCAGAGGAATAATGACATGTCATTTCTCCTACCAACTCTATTATTTAGGGAGATGTGTATATGCATCATTCAATCCTTTGATCACAAGTACCTAATTCTTTTGCTTTATTTAGGTCACAGTCAGCTTCAGCCTTTTCTTCCTTGTAGGATGACTTCAAAAACACACAGATCTTGGCTCTGGATCCTGAATAAAAAACATGCTCTTTATTTTCCCCTTCCTCCTGCTATAATCGAACTTGAATTCAGGTATTTGTAGGCATTGAGAGACATTTTACTAGCGCTGTTTTTTTCCATTCTGGAGTTGATTAAGACCTAGGCCATGCCAAATATTTTTTAAGAGTTCTCTGAGACACTTCCTTCATTGTGCAGAGGCTCTCGCATCACCCGAGGAGTGGCAGTCCCATGTAGCCTTCAATGGTTGGACCCTCCAAAGCCCTGCAGACCTGTTGTTTGCTAAAGGTGCACCTAGGAGAAAACAGAAAAGCCATGGCCTAGCATCTCCCTCACTGCTGTGCAGCAGTGGACTGAGCTCTGTATGACTGCCTGCAATCCACCTTTTCCAACAGGAAATCAGTCTGCACATTCAGGCTCTGCTAGATGCCTGCTCATCTCCAGCTTACTGTTCTGCTCTTTAATGGGCCAGGAGGTAAAATCTCAGAGAAGGGAGGTACTCTGATCTGGATCCCCTCAGAAACTGAGGGCTGCAAGGAGGAGAAATTCTGTGATCTTTCTGGCTTTGCTGTCCAGTGTCAGGAGAGTTGTTATTCCTTTTTTGCAAAGTAGAAACGACTTCATCGATAAAATGAGATGTTCTCACATTCTGCTTTGACACTGTCACTGCAAATAGGTTAGTCAGAAATGCATTCCTGAAAGAGTAGGTCCTGTGTACAAGAGAAGATCTGGTTTTCTAAAACAATGGAAGTCATGTGCACTTCATCAGTTTATCATCTTCAACAGATATTTGCTTGTGGGGGGAAAACAAATGATCTGCCATACTCACCTCCTGAGCAGGGTAACCTCATCCTACGTCAAAATGTAGCCCAGTTCTGGCAAAGAACAATGACACCTGTGATCCATCTGTTTATCTAGCTTTTCAAACACTAAGAGTATTTTGACTATTAGAGAGAAAAAGAAACCTTTCTACGCCATCTGGAAGTAGGCTGGAATGAAGTGGCAAAATGGAGTTGGAGCTCCAGAGGCTGGGCTGGGTTCTGCGTGTGTCTGACAGTGTAATTCTCTGAAGTAAGGCTCCTGAAAGTTGCCCTTTTTAAAGCAGTGAGGGAAGAGAGGGGAATTCTCTCACAGGCAGGCACAGGAGACACATGAGCCTGTCTGTGACACCAAATGTTAAGTGCCTACTGGAGGGTGAACAAAAATTCTCCAGGTGCCACTGACTGCATTGACTAGTTCTTCACTGCCAAACTTGATAAGAGAGCACTTTATAGCCATGTTGATTTAGGTTTGTCATTATGGAGTAAAATGGGTATGTCTTAAAGAGTGATATGTTGGCATCATGTGAGGCCTGTGGCCTACTTTGAGTTTTGGTAATTGGATGGGAAGTTGTCTGTGACTAGGACTGACAAGCTCCAATGCTGTGAAAGCAAGTCAGACCTCTGGAATTTTATCTTTTCCATGATAAAATCTGTAGATATTATGGATTTTATTTATACTTGGATACTATTTATACTTTGATTGTCAAGGTCCAAGATTTCCAGGTTTAATCAGTGAGGAGATCTATCTCTGTACATGCTTTAGGATGCTGTGCAGCAGCCCTCTAGCCCAGCAAACTCTTCCCAGTCCTGCTGTGCCTTGCTGTGCCTGACTGTAGCTCAGCTCTAGCTTTGTGGATGCATGCTGCACTTTGGAAAAGCCAGTCCCAGAACTGAGATCATACTTGAGCTTTCCCATGGCCAATCTGGCTAGAGCTCGTGGATCAGAAGCTGGGGTTTAAGTTAAAGAGCTTACTTTGGCTTTTCCCTTCCAGAGAATTGTAAGCTCAGCTCCAGTCTCAAAAGGACAAGTCTGGACCCAAGAATAGCTTTTAATGCCTCATTTAATGGGAAATGCAGATGCACATTTGTGCATTACCATGCGTGCAACATGTGTGTCAGGATCCATGATAATGTGTGATAGAAATTGGACATAACTAGGCGGAAAGCAAAGACCTTCTTTTGTAAACAAAAGGAGATGCTGAAAAGCAAAACTAGGATAGAAATGACTATTAAAAAGAGAAGATAACCTAAGGATGAATCAGTGTTAAAGTGGAGAAACTTTTTTAAAGAATCAGAGCCTTATTATTTTTACTAATGGGCACTAATTTTTTAATAATGTTTTGTAACTTTGTAAAATACTATGCTTCGTCCTAAGCGGTACCGTGTATCACTAGGTGTTCTTAGTTAGCTATAAAATTCCAGTTTGCCTTTTCTTCTTAGACTGCAGTCCATCCAAGTTGTACTGTGGGTCTCAATAGCTGGCATAAGAACTCTGATTCAAGATGGCTTTGTTTGATTAAATCAACAAAGCTTAATTTGTACTGTTGTACCTGACTGTACAAGATTGTACGAGACTAGAATGAAGAGGTGCAAAGATTTGAATAATTGCATTGTATAGCCTCAATATTGTCTTTCAATAATTCCTCTTTCTTCCTGTCACAAGTGCATCACCTTTTCTAAATAATAAGGTTTTCAGGGTGGATTTTAAATTTTTTTTAAATTTAGTTTTGACATAAAAATATTTCAAAGGCATTCAGGCAGCGCCCTCTGGTGGTGCAGCGCTGAAGCGCCGTGCCTGGGAACACCGGCAGGGAGGGATGCGGGAATGCTGGGGGAACCTGCGGGAATGCGGGGATGCTGGGGGAACCTGCGGGAAAACACTCGCCTGATCTTTTGCCTGAGGCAAGAATTATATTTAACAAAAGGTGCTTGAGTTGTATGACTGAGATGTGTGAATGTAAGTGCGGGTGAAAAAAGTGTGAGAAGAGACCAAGGCATTACATGGAAATTAGGGGAAAAATTATATTATTTAGAAATGTTAAAAAGCCTTGAAAAATCAGCCATAGGTATTCAGAGCAATAATATACTGGTGAAATCAGGTGCAAACCTTTGTTATTGTCAATCCGTTCTGAAGTACAATTAGTAAAGTACGATTTGTTAAGGTACATGTATTCCAGAACAGCCCCAGCAGGCAGCTACCAGGTGTGGTGGGTCTGTATTCCACTCCTCACCAGCCACAGACATTGGATGTATGCCTCTGAAGGATTTCTTCACCACCTGGCTCGTGGTAATTTTATGTGGTACAGAATTAGAATAAGGACTTGGTTTAGAAATTAGTTTCTCTGGTTTCTGTTGTGCAGAAAAATATCTTTGACACTTGTAAGGATTTCTTCTAGGAGAAAGAATGAAGAGACCACAGTCTGGTCTTGGATACTTTGGTGTTTGGGTGCAGAAAGGGACATCAAACATCTGTTCTCCTAGAATATGTAACAGACTTGGGCTCAAACAGGACTTCTGCAAGACAATCCCAGTCCATGTCTAAAAGGTGGCCTAACAGTATATTAATCAGCAGACATTGCTTCAGTATTTGCTCCCTTCCCTGTTTCCTCTAAAGACTTCTGGAAAATGGCTTTTCTCAAGATGGTTCTCAGATAGTCTTATGCAGAGAGCCCTTGTAATGCTAAACTGTTTTGAACAAGCAGATCTGACATTTTATTAAGCATCAGTAATTCTCAGGGAATTATCTACTAAGAACTGGTTTAACAAAGATTGCCTCTAGTCACACACAGTTGGAGGTCTGAAGAAGGAAAACTCTTTAGAGATCTTGGACTACTTCTTGATCATTTCATTACACAGGGATCAAGTTACTTGACTCATTGCAGCTCCTCTACAATCTTAACAAAATTTTGGGCGGGTCTCCTGAAAACCAGGCACACACGCATAGGAGTTTCCTGCTCCAAAGTGTCCCTGACCTTCTGCAGACTCTGGTTCCTTTTGCACAAGATGCCTCTGCATTAAAGGCAAGCCAAGAAAGCATATCTGGTAATTCTTTATGAGGGTGTGGAGAGAACAACAGACCCTGTCACAGCTGAACCATGCCTTCTCTAAACCATTCAGGCAACAAAAGATGAGGAGCAAACCAAAGCTTAACTGCCTTCTTAATGAAACAAGGAACCAGTTTTTGGCCTGTGCTGCCTAGGAGGGGTGTGTTGTGCAATTTTGTTCTGTGCATGGAAACAATACTGCTTCAGAGCCTTTGCAGCCATCATGGAGAAGGACCGTGCTGCACCACCCTTCCTTGACCTTCTTGATCTTCATGGGTCTTTGCTCTGTGCTTTAACCAGGTGGATCCCATCCTCCACCCAAGAAATGGGAAGCTGTTCTCTCCTAGAATAATCCCAAAAGCATTGTAGTCAGTCTCCTTGTGTGGAAACCAGTCTGCTCCTTTAGTTGCAGTGGGAAATAATGTGATTGAATGAGATCCTGGTACATCTGGTGTTGCCTGATGCAAAACAAGAGAGCTGATGTTAAGAGCCCTGACCTCAGACTCCTTTAACTAGCTGCAAGTCATCTCACAGTGCCTTTGACCCACCTCTGTGTCCTGACATCTGAAACCAGCAGTGATCCATGAATTCAGAGAGAAGCCCTGTAACACCTGTATGCAAATTGAATTCTTTGTTGGCTGGAAATGAAAACCTTCCTCTAAGTCTTTCTTCTCTGCAAAAGATCCCAGCCATGTTTTACACATGAACAACTGCTGTATTGAGCTGATTTGTTAGATGTTCCCCTCAAGCAACAAAATATTTCTAAACTTATTTGCAAATATATGACTATTAGTACGTTGCAACTTAGCTTTAACATGAGAACAAGGAAATTGTCCCACTAACGAATAGCACCATGATTTCCCCAGTCAACAGTCAGTGGAATGACAGTGGCTAATTTTTCTTTATTTGCTGTTTTCACGTGTTCGTAGTTATCACTTTATGTATAAATTCAGCAGTGTTTGAATATTCTTTGAATTAGCAGTGTGTATACATATTACAATGCTCAAATGAGAAGGTTCAGACCTAAAAATGTAAAAAGGGTGAAATTTGGGTTAACAGTGCTTCCAACAGAACAATGAAGACATGCCTTTTTGTTTTCTTCAGAAACAAAGCATGCTTTTTCCTACCATTCCTGTAATTCCTTCTTTAGACTAATGGGTGATGCCTATTCAGTATATACAAGAATAATACCCAGCACCTTCTATTATGTCTTTAGTAACCTTTGGCAAATTCTGGCTTTGTAACGTGGACCAATCTCCACTAGAATTTAAGACAAGATTAAGAAAAATGTGCATTGTAGAAGCAGCAGTTATTAATGCTCAATGCTCTAATTAGCACTTAATCTTTCTAATCCTGTAAGTAGATACAAAATCAGGGCTGAAATAGACACAGGCCATAATGTGGAAAGGCCTTCATTAGTGGTGTTAAAAAGATGTACAGAAAACTGCTTGGTTACTTCACACTTCTCAATTTGATCCTTGGCACTTGGACTCTAAGAGATGAAAAAGATTCACATGCCAAAAATCCCCTCCTCTGTTTTAACCCACAGTACTAATGTACTGGGTCAAAAATTACACAGCTGAAAGTTCTCCTGTTCAGCACCTCTCTATCTTCAATTCTATAGCTGAGCCTCAGCCTAAGAAGCTGGCTAATTGTGCCCCTCTATAGTCTCCTTTAATTGGCTCATTTCCATAGGAGAGGCCACCTGCCTTGGATAGAGCAGTGTCAGCTGCTTGCCCTCAGACTAACTGGAGAGGGAGCCAAGTGCCTGGGCTGGCTAGAGTGAAGAATTTGGCACACCCCATATGACTGCCTGCCTTGAAGATGAATGGGGATGCACCCCAAGCTGGGTCTTTGTTCACCAGGTGTGTCCCCACACTCTGACCTGAGCACCTGGGCAGAGCCCTCCAGTGGCACCCCAGGGCTCCCTTCTCCCTCCCAAGAGCTGCTCCAGGGTCATCTAAAGCCCTGCTATATTTAGTATAAAGGCAAAGTGTGGATCTCATCTATATGTAATACTTGAGAATCCCTGCTCAAAATCAGTAGCAGCTGGATCCTTTCCAGAGAATCCTTTTGCTCGCTTGCTCACAAGAGTTACCCTGAAAACTGAAGAAAGGATCTGGGTGAAGAAACCTTTAATGAAATGGATATGTCAGTAAAGTAAAAGTCTCAGCATGAATTCCCACTGGCCACTATTAATAGAAGATGGAATTCTCTTTTGCTGCAATACAATAGACTGTCTCCACAAATAATGTCACTTTTCAACCAGACCCTGGCTGTCACTTGCCCATCTATCTTATTTAAAATAAACTTAGCATGTATTCACTCTGAGCCACAATTACTTCAGATGTATGTCCTAACCATAAACCTCCAAACCAGACCTCTGTCTTCCTGCAAGCTAATACCCTACTTAAAGCACATAGGAAGTGAAAACATAATCGTTATTTTTCTGAAATGTGTTGAGCTTGAGCCACGAAGCTTCACACTTATTTTAAGTCTATAATTGCATGTTGTTGCTGTGGATACTCCTTTTTTTTCCTCACCCCAATTGTGTTGTGAAGTTTGCTACATCCAAGCTCAGTGTGGGTTCAGCTCCTCTGTGATTGGCACAAGCAGATCCCTGCACTTATGAATAGACTTACTGATCTCAGTAGCAGCTGCTGGGTTTTGAGGCCTCTCAGAATTCACTGCTTGGTTTGGAGCTGAACTTCTTTGAAGGTCTTGCCCCAACTGCACAACAGGAGAATTTTTGAAATTTTAACCTTTAATCATGGTTATTTCATATTTTCTTTCTTGTCATCTTCACTCAGATGTTCACTCTTCCTCTCCTAGGCACCCATTACTCAGCAACAGCACGCTCAAAACAGCACTTGTCTGCTGTGAAACACAGAAAGCACTAAAGATCTCACTTGTGCCTGTATGAAGAATTCTCTGTGTGCTGGTATTGCATCACAGATAATGTGCAGGTTGAAAACACAGCATCTTACACAATGAGACAGCACAAACTCCTCCTGCATGTGTTTCACTGACTTCTTACCTGTGACATGAGACATGCTGGCATTCACATGGGGGGATAATTGAGGCCAAAAGAGCTGAACCCAACACAGTCTTGTGAGGGGGATATGGACCTAGCCCAGACTGTCCTTCAGTCTGTGCCCAAGTTTCCAGAGCAGTGGAATAGTTAATTTGGTCCAGATGTCAACTGAGCATGCTGTAACATGCTCCCAGTTCATACTGATCAGGAATAAACATCTCTTATAATCTGCCTTTTCATCTTTGCTAGACTAGGTACTGCAGAAAGCTTGGGTTCAGGATTTCCAAGTAGGCAGGGTTCCTGAGAGTTAGGCATGTTTACATATGTTTTAGGGATGTAAGAGCTGCTGTTTAAGCAAAGATATAACAAATTTACATCTGGTTCTCATTTGTGCAATCATGAAAAGGTGTCTAGTGAACAGTGAGCTTCCATTTTCAAGAATGCCTTGGACAGAGTTAGGGTGGAGTGTGCAGGCACAAGTGCACCATGACACTGTGTGCTTGGGAAACACCTCTTCTGCCATTCCTAGGTTGTAACAGGATGGAGGCAGAGAGTGAGCAGAAGATTAATCTGGTCTCTCTTTCCTCTTACTGTCTCTAGTCTATGTATGGAACAGTGTTTGAAAGTTGCAGATACATTTATATAGTTTTTTGAGTATTTAGTTATAGGTACAGCTGCAGATGCAATGTTTACATAATGTATTACCTATCTGTATTATATCTGTAGATTTACAGATACTTGTAGATACACACATAAAGCTGAGCACTACAAGATCTCAGTGCCTGCCAAGTGATACCCTTGGGCTCAGAGCAATGGTGTAAATCTCAGGAGTCTTATCTTTGTTACAGTCTACATGTGTAATTCAAAGCAAGTCACAAACTGAGTTACAGTCAACGCAGAGACATAGACCCATCTCTTCCTTTCCCCATAGCACAGACCACTAAAACTTAAACATGGACTAAGTGAATTCACAACAGCCTAATTTACTAGGACTTTTAGCTGTCACAGAGCTATCTGACCTGGCAGCATGACTAGTGCTAGTACCCAAGCTAAGTAGCTGCATCCTTGTGGAGATATTTCAGTAGTTCAGTGCAGTCACAGGCAATAGCTCTGCCTTGAGGGGCCAGGCCTGTTTGTGTAAATTTCCATACTCAAAAGAGAGTCACACAACCTCCCAGAAGGCAATTTATCCTATCTATTGTATTTATCATACTGGAAAAAATTATCTTCTATTTGTGCCTTTCTTCATTGCTTACTGGACTTAACCAATACATTCAAATTATAACCTTAATTTTTAGAGGATTGAGTTTAGGTAATTCCCACCACTTTGTGATGGGAATATGGGCAAGTGCATTATAACGTATTTTACTGTCATTCCCTGAAACAGTTTTGGAACTGCTGTTATTGCTATTTCTTTTCTTCAGCTCCTTCATCTCTTACCTATTCCCCTTTGAAGTTGTTTCTTGGGCCTCTGTGAAAGAAAAGTGAAAAAGCAGGCATCATATTTTCCCCTGTAACCTCTGCAATTGAGGGCAGCACTTTCACAGTTGATAAAGGCAACAGTATGGAGAAAAAATAGAAAAATACACTTTCAATTAAATAGTGTTTTCATACTATTCAGAGGACTTTATTGTGTGGGCTCCGTGCTACACTTTATGTGCTAACATTTATTTTGATGCATCAGTCTGGTTTGCATATTGTGTAGTTCCTCAAATGCATGTTTCTGTCCCATTTTGCTCAAGGGTTTTGCTGTACAGTAAAGCCCATCAAATTCCTTCCCCCAAAGAGTGTTGAGCATCAAGTGCATACATAACTAGATCTAGAAATTATAGCACCATGACTGTGAAAAGGACAAAACCACAGCTTTGTTTACTGAGATGTAGGATGGGGAATATATCCTTTCATCTCTTCTTTCATCACTTTCAACCATATCACAAAGGTTGTTGGACTGTTCACTTGACCTGTGATATTTCTTGCATTACAGTGTCCTGAAGAAGTATAAAAAATGAGTATCCAACCCTTAGGTATTAGCTATGCAGTGAGGATGTTTTCAGATCTAATTAGTGAATTAGTTAGCACTAGTTAGTGATTATCCTTAGTGAATCTGGATTAGAAAAGGTTAGTTAAAGTACCTTTTCTGTTTCACAGTTCATCAGCTTGAGATAATTTAGTAACAAAGGCTCATGTTGCAATCAGGGAAAAGACTCCCGCTGACTAAAATGGGACCTGGACTGGGACCAAATTAAGTGCTTGCCATGAGCCTAAATAGCTGACATTGTCACTGACTCATCATGTGAAGCCCTTCAGTACATTGTAGAATCATTTTATTTGTATTTGATTAAATACAAAAGTATTTTGCTAGGCTTTCCAGCTTTGAAAAACAAAGTATTTACATAAGGGCCAGGCATCCAAATAGCTATTCTTTTTTACCCTGGTTAACAGTCTTAGTCCTGCAAATATTTATGTATGTTCTGTGCTCATCATTAGTCCTCTGACATATTTGATTATCTGATATCAGGCATGTATGTGTTTGCAAGGGAGGATCTGGTGCTGTAACTTTCATTTGTTGTCTTCCGTTTTGCTGATAGACTGCAAGCTCTGAAGGGCAGGAAATGTGTTTGTTTTTCATACTTATCAGTACAGAATACAGAAACACGTTGTAAAGATATACTGATCATGAAAATGTGTTGGTATATAATAGAATAGTTTGGGTTGGAAGAGGCCTTTAAATGCCATTCAATCCAACCCCTGCAATGGGATATTTTCAATTAGATCAGGGTACTTAGAACCCTATGCAACCTGGCCTTGAATGGCTGGGGATGGGGCATCTGCCATCTCTGGGCAACCTGCACCAGTGTTTTACCACTCTCATTGAGAAAAAACTTTTCCTCATATCTTTTAGTTTAAAGCTATTGCCCTTTGTTTTGTTGCAACAGGCCCTACTAAATATATGTATTACATGTATGTATGTATTACATAAATATATATATATACGTGTGTGTTTTAAGGGGAAAATATGCTTCTTCCCTGTATTCCAGGTTGATTCACTTTGGCAACTACTAAAATGTGCATTTTATTACCAACACCTTTTATCAATCCAGTGAACAATAGAAACAGCAACTCTGCTCCAATACTGGCCACATCTTGCAATAATTTATAAATGTCCCATATTAAAAAAAATACAGTTACTCAAAACTTTTTCAGAATGTCCCAGGGTAAGCAAATGCTTTTGTATTATTATTAGTTTTGACAAACCTGATTGTATGCTGGCCATTGTTAAAGGGTTCTATCTGCCTCCAAACACAGTGAGAGACAAAGAATTTTTAATGAATTTAATTAAAACTTTATGTGTTTTATGGTGTTCACCTCCAGCTGGTGTGCCATTCTTCTCTGTTGAATGAAGTTTCCTCTAATGCATAATGATGTGTTTTATAAGAGGGATGTTTGAACCCCCTTCCTAGTAGCCCTGAGGTAGTTTCCATGGTATGACACAGTGGTGAAGTTTTTAAAAGCAGGTCTCTTACACTTAAGTGAATTCTTTATATGGTTAAATGCACAGGCATGAATGCATAGATATGAATCTTAAAATAAATTTAAGAATCTTTTTTTCCCCTTGAAACAGTCCTTGTGGGCTAGCTTTTATGACCCATGCTGCTGAGCATTTGTCTCTACAAATGACACACTGACATGAAAGGGTCTTGTTATTTGGCTGCTTCTGTTGGGGGTAGAAAGTTGAATGATGTGTTCTCCTTTGGTTAACACACTGACATCTGTACCAGGCACAAGGTCCTGGTATTGATGGGCACTCCTAGTGCTGCTGTAATAAAAATGAACAATAACATGCAGATAGCCTCGTTAGCAAATGTTTCAGTGCATTTTATGAGACATGCTGAGACACTGCAACAAGCTGGGTCATTCCCATGGCTGGTTAGAGTTAGTGGAATTTTAGTCTTCTGCATCTCTTGTGTGTTAGGGCTTTCATTCAGGGTCTCTAAAAATGGCAGTGACCTGTGTCCTTTTCCTGCAAGCTGTCAGTTAGTATTTCTTCTGTCCAGAAGTAAGCTCTTGCTAGAAGAGGTACGCTCTTCATTTTGAAAAACACTTTCTTGTCAAAATCTTCAGTCTGGGTGTGGCCAGACTGGAGCACAGAGCTGTATTTTTGTGGTTCTTTGGATGGTGAGATCTCAGTTGTGCAAGAATCTTGAACAAGTTCCTCAGGGAAGGAACAAATGAAGCAAGATGTCTTGGACCAGAGGAATAGGACTTAGGAACAACTCACATCTCTACAGGGAGTAGCATGGTCCCTGGAGAAGTGTCTGCAATGGAGGCTACAGACCTCCAGTGGTTTTGCAGGGACTTGAAAACTGAGATGAATGTTGAAAGGCATCTTCATAAATAATGTGTCTTGTTCTAATAGTTATGAGGCATTGGATAGGAAACTGGTTACAAAATCACCCTGTACCAGCATCACCCTTTTATATCATTGATCAGCTCTCTGAGGTTGGGAGAGCCTTTATACAATCTCATTGGAAGGTGACTAAAAGAAGAAGAGGCTTTCCAGGAGTATCAGTGTATCAGCTGGAAAACAAATAGTCAGTGGTTATCTGGAGGCTGTTTTCTCTTGGGAGGGGGATCTCAGTGTTGAATCCACCTGTGATCTTTAACACAGTTTTCTAAGGTTTAGCCAATAGTAATAACAACAGTAAATCACCATATCTGTTTTTCCCACCTGATGAAGAAACAAAATTATACTGGAGAGGACCAGTCATAAACTAAATCAGAAAAAGTCTTTAGAGAAACTGCTGAAAAATCTGACATTTGGTATTTGGTGGAATGACAAAGAGCTGAAGAGATGAAGGAGCATCAAAAGCTGAAGAATACTTCCTGATGATAGGGATGAAAAAGAAAGCATGATGAACAGCAAAAGAAGGCGGATAAATATGAGATTGTAAAGAATGAAGAAATGAAAAGGAATTAAATTAATGAATAATTGGAAGAAAGTGGAGGAAGTCCTGAAAACCACAAAGACATATTGGATTTTCCTCAGAAATTAACAGGATGCTCCTGGAGGTAACAAAAGGAAAGGATATGAGGCGCTGACTGTCCTACATGGGAAAAAATCTGACCACAGACTGAGTCATCTTATTTTATTGCTCCTGATTCCAGATGCTCTGGCTGCAGTCTCCAGTGAAGCTTTGTTCGTTAGAGCAAATCAAATAAACTTGTTCTGATAGGCTGCAATGTACCCTTCAGGGAAGGTAGAGCTTCTGTCAGTTAACACAGTGAGCTCTGGGACTAAATGTACCAGCAACTGAGTGTCATGTTCTGTTCCTGGGGCTCTGTTGTCAGCTGGTGGACTAGATTCTGTGCAGTGTAAACCAGAACAACTTCTATTTAGTGTGAGTGTGAAGGTGGCAGTCTCAAAACTGCCGCCCTGTGCATCATGGTGTGGAAGTTTCTCTGGACATAAGGCAGAGCCACGTGAAGGGAACATCACACAGCTGTAAAAATGAATAATTTTGTCTTACATCATGGGAATATGCACTTCAGTATGTAGTATCGGTCAGGACATCAAAGGCTCTGTAACTCACCTCCTGGTAAATCAGTTCTGCTCTTTGCCTTTGGTTAACGTTGTCAAGTGGTCAAGCTGTTAGGCATCAATCTATATTCCTGTGGTCTCCAGCTCTAAAACAACATTATGTTTAACTAGTACCCTTTGTTCCAGCAGTTACTTTTGATAAGCACTTTTGGGAACAAAGTAAAAGAAACCTGAGAAGGATTAGAGTTTGGGATTACAAGGGCTGAGTTGTGTACAGCTGTGACATGCTGTTGGTGTTTCATCAGTCTGTGAACACTGTCAGTCAGACAGTGAACCAGTGGGTCCTTTGAAGCAGAAAGGCAGGGCCCTAAGAAAGTGTAGAAGTCCAGGTGCTGGTTGTAGTCTTAATGTTAAAAAATAGAGAAGAAATAAAGCAGGAAAGAAGTCAAATGACTGAAACCCAAGATTTTTTTCCCCGTGGTTTGTAGGTATGTTGCACAAAGTGGGCAATTGACAAAGGAGGAAGATGCACGAGGATTTGATTTGTAGCAGGTTTTATTGGCATGTGAAACTGCCACGCAAACAGAGGCTTGAAGAATGATCTTAGGGTGGAAAAGGGGGCCTTTCTCAGCTCAGCTGAAGTGCAACACTGCCTGCCCCAGCCCTTAATGCAGAACAAGAGCATTGTGGAAAGTGGTGCTGCTAAGAACATTTTGATAGCAAGTCAGGGTAGCCAAGCACACATCCAAGGGTGTGCCACAGGACACTTGTCTTTCAAGGTACTCTTCTAGGTGACCTAAGTGGGAAAATTCTGGATGACTAAGGCCATTGCTGGATTTTGAAAGCAGGTCTGTACACATACATTCCTAACTGTTGGCAGGACAATAGTGGAGAACAGAAACAAGAAATCTGTGCCGCTAAATTTTGCCAATTTAAGACAGTTATTGAAGCACAAAGGGATTTTGAGCCAAAGTGGTCATTAGCAGGTATTGTACATACCTGTCTGTATATACAAATCAGAGAATCATGGAATTGTTAAGGTTGGAAAAAATCTCTTGGATCATCAAGTCTCACCATCCACCCTGCAGCACCACCATGTTCACCATTAATCTGTGTGTGCATAGACTGATGTCATTTTAGGGTGAAATAGGGTCATTTTGATGAAAAATATGGACTATTAGTAAGATACACTATGAATATCCTTAAGTGTTCTTTGGATTGGAAACACTGATTCTGCCAGAATGTAAAGACAGTCTTAAAAAGATAAAAACTAATAGAAACAGACATACAAAAATAATGGACATTTAATAAGTCTGCCTGTACTTTTCCTTGTCTCTGGCTTCAGGCCAGATTGTCCATGCATGGAACACCCTTAAAATCATAAGAAAATTCTACCATATTTTCTTCAGAAGAAATACAAGATTTGGCTCCTCTATCTCCCTTAAATTCTTCAAAATCCCTGGATCAGAGCCCACAGAATCTCTCCTGAGGAGAAATCTGAATGTGGATAATTATGCAGGAAGCTCTGAGCACTTTCATGTTTTAGCTTCTTTTACGATTTAAGTAGAAGTTAAAATGAAATAAAAAGATATATCATGCCTTATCTTGACAGGTTTTTTTCATTTGTTTTGGAATCCAATATTCACAGTTTCCAAAGGCATAAGAAAAAATTTTATGTAGAGTTAGTTTAAGTCTTTCCTCCAGTAGTCTTTACACTGAAAAGTATTCTCTTTGAAAAGCAAAACTTTATACAAAGCTTGCCAGTATTGTTAAAATGACACACTTTTTGGTGACCTTTGCTAAATCTGCATAAATATTTCTGTCACTTTTGATTATTTCTTTCTGCATTTTAGAAAGTGCTCTAGAAAGTACTGTGCTATCTGTGTCCATGTGAATAGCAAAACTCATGAACATTTCTTTTGCTGAGGGCCAACTTTTGTGTCCTATACTTGCCCACCCTGAAACAGTCTTCAGCTCTGAACCCTTTGACCCTCTTGGTGATTTCAGTGAAGGGACAGCAGGAGTTATTTGAGCCAGGAAGCTGTACAGCAGAGGATATCATTCACTTGTGAGGGATATAAATCAGTTATCCACATAGGATATGGATCAATCAATGTTTCTCTGCTCAACACACTTCTTTGGTCACTTTGCCTTGAATGGCACTTGCCACATCCTACTAACCTCCTGTAGACGTGTGTCATGAAGGCAGCCATAACAGTTCCCTTCTTGGACTCTAGCAGAGAAATACTTGCTGAAGCCAATTACAAAATATCTGTTGATAAAACAGAGTTCAAGATATTATTTGAGTGTTCTATGTCCTCTGTATAGCTGGGCTGCTTTACAGCATTGTGCTGGACTATAAATCACATTTACATTAGCTTTAATGCCCTTCTGCATTCCAGTGTTGTATAAGACAGCTTCAGTGTACATGAAAGTGAGGCCAGAACAATTTGCATCCATTTGAAAGACTTTCCCTGAAGTGATAGCCATTTGGAGCGAGCTCCCCTAGAGGCAAATTAGCAATGTGGCCTGAGATCTTTGCCTGCTGTCCACCCAAGTCCCACCATCCCATTCCCAGGCCAGCTTAGTTAGGTTCTGCCTGGCTGCATTCCTGTGTAACCTGCTCTAGGTGTCCCTGCCTTGGCAGGGGAGTTGGGCTGGGGAATCTCCAGAGGTCCCTTCAAACCCTTGGTATTCTGTGACTGTGATTCTGTGATGAGAAATCTAGCCTAGAATTTGTTCATGTTATGTGGTACTGCACAGGGAACATGGAAAAGCACCCATATAACTCAAGGGATCTGTTTGGTACACTGGGCCTGCAATATACAGTAGGAACATCAACAAATGTCAGGCTTGGTAGCAAACTTCAGGCTTGCTCTCAGTGCACCACTGATTCATTGCAGCAGTCACTGTTTACAACATGGATTAATGAAAAAAGGCAGTGCATGTAAAATGATTAAAGTGCTGATCGTTCTGCAGCCTGAGGCTGCCTCAGGAAAGGATGGGCTCTGCCTTGCTGCTGGGGTTGCCTCCTTTACTGAGGTAGATGTGCCTGTGGTCCATATCATTACTGGTGGTGTGTTCTGGAGTTGTTATAAATACGCTCAGTTTGGGTCAGGATTTAAAAAAAAAAAAAAAAAAGTGGTCTCTCTGATTTGTTGTAATGATGGTGTGCTGTCTGCGCTGTGTCATTTTCCTTACCCTTGTAGTGGGATAACATGCAATTAGAGACTGATGTCAGCCTGTAAAACTTTGGTGTAAAATTTTGGTCGTACCAAAATACCATACTTCTTAACAAAGCTGGCAGACATGTCCTTTGGCAGCAGCTGCTTGCCATGTGATTTAAAACTTCCTGTCACTATAATTGATGTGTTTTTATTCTTTCCACTTCCTGAAGCCTGATCAGAATTAAAATTGCTGTTGGAATTTCCTGTCAAAGCAACTCATTTATTCGCCGAGTGCTGCACTGACAGTACTTTGATTGGACATTGCCTTCAGCTATTCTCAGGGAGAGAGATTGCTGTGAATTATGCTCCTTGCCCAGGTTTGACTTCCCTGCATGCCACATCTGCAAATATATACAGATTGTCCATCATCTGGTAACCTTGTCCTAATGAAAACTCCACATGTAAAATGTTAGATTTGAATATCAAACTTGGCCACCTGCTGGGGCCCTGGGTTTTGTGTTTATTTAGGAAACCCCTGAATTCTTCAACTGATTGTGTCACCGTAACTTTCATGTTACCAACCAAAAAGAGCTCTGCTATGTTTCTACACTGAGAATTTATGCTCCTTTTCATATTTCCTTTAGAAAAATCTAATGTTTGTGTGGGTTTTTTCTTTAATTTTCTGCTTCAGTATGCTGCTTGCATTCCTTCCCGGAGGTGGCTGTGTTGTGCTGCCATGTGGCAGTTCTCAGATGTTACTGCAGAATTTGTGCAGGGCTCTGCGAACATCCAGGGTGAAAGAATCTGTGTCCATGCAAGTTGTCATTATTTGCAGTGTGAGTGCCATGAGGTGGTAGCTCTGTCCATTAGGAGAATAAACTGTTAAGTTTATTGTTGGGTGAATCATTCTGTTGCCCCATTTGTAACTTCGTTTTCCTGTTAGAGCTGCTTAGAGAATTGGAGGTTATTTTGGGAAGATGAATAATGGGCAGGTATTGGATTGTTCTTCAGTTATAGCTGACACAAAGTCATTGTCACGTCAGAGTAGAATAGATATAATGATGCTTACTTAACTGCCTTTGTAAAGTGTTTTGATAACCTAGGCTGAAAGGTACTTACAATCCTGTGAACTGTTACTATTATTATTAGAGGCAATATATTATTTTTAAAGTTCTAACCTGCATTATTTTGAGGATATAGAGTGGGCATCTAAATATTCATGTGCAGGCTCTTTCCCTTGACCAAACTGAGTGCCAAGTGCTCTTCCAATGTCGTAAGGAAATATCTGTGACTGCTTTGGCTGGTAGTTGTTGTATGAGGTCAAAAGTGGCCATCTTTGATTCTCTCTGTACCTGCAGCTGGTGGAAACAACTCCCACCAGATCCTGGTTGTGGTGTAAGGTACTGTTGATAATTTATTAAATCTACTGTTTCTCCTACATAAAAACAAATAAATAACAACAACAAAAACCTCAAACAAAAACTTTTTTTTTTCTATAAGGCAAGTATAAGAATATACTTGCCTTATATTCACCATGGGGTTTTTTGTGGTCAGGAACTTTGACTATTTACTTGACATACAGACAAGTAAACAGCATGCCCTCCTGCAGTGCCTGTAGGAATAGAACAGTGTCCCTGGCCTTTCCAGATGAAGCAATGGAAATGCAGATGTAGGTGTTTTATGGGATAGGAGAGGACAGTTAAAAGGGAGGAGCTGTGAAAGAGAGGGGAGTATAGAGGAACAGGGATTCAAGGGTGGATGGTGGGGGAGCAAAGGAAGGGCCTTGCTTTGAAGACTGCTGCCTAATTCCACCTCACAGGCAAAATGTCAGGTCTTCTTTGTATTCAGGGTCACTCTGCATTTAGATAAATATGCTATGTCGGAGAAAACACTGAATATTGGTTTTGAAGGAAGATGAAAAAAAAAGATAAAAAGTCTGTAAGAGAAATGTCCAACTGTTGTAGGCAGGAGCATTGGCAGGACCATGAAATTTCACTGACCAAGTGATATAATCAGAAAACTGGAAAAATGGTAATTTTGTGAAGGAAAGCAAAAGTGAAATCCCACTTGGAGAATAAAATTGCCTCTTACTCTGAAGGTCAGGATAAGGGTATGACTGCTAATGATTCATTTCAGTGCAGAATTTAAGGGAGACTCAAGCTATTCAGAGATGGTCCTCTGGGCAGGGCTGGCTGGATGAAACCTCTCAGTAAAGGCAAGATGACAGGGATCTACATACATGGATCATGAGACATGGCAGCAGGAGCTCCACTGGCCACTCTTTAACAGCAGAAGTAAAGCCAGGACAGCTGATCAAGGCAGAGGGAAACATCACATTTTTAAAGAGTTTCCCCAGGTCACTTACCCTACGTAGACACCAGTTTCTCTTTGGAAAGTTACAGAGATGAGGCTGCACATTGCAACAAGTCCCACAAAAGAAGCTCAAAATGAGTCCCTGGCTCTGGGCTGGACTCCTGCCTGCAGTGCACAGCAAGGGGGGAGCATGGGCAGACTCCTGAAAAGAAAAGGAAAGGCTAGTCAAAGTGAGTTTAGTTCTCCTGATGTGGGTTGTGTTTGTTTTTTTTTTTGGGAGAGAGGCCAGGACAAAGAGAGAAGTATAATAAAAAAACACAAACAAATACACGCAGTGTGCTGCTTCTTCAGCTGCCACGTCAGCCCAGCTGTAAATGCCCAGTGTAGGAAGAAGCCAAACCAACGGTGCCGAAGGCTCCAGGAAAGACATAATGCTGACACAACAGTATCTGAGTTCCCAACTGATTTCAATCACTAGATAAATATCAGTTTCAACCCTAAATGATATTCTCAAGTAATTGTCCAATGCCCAGTTGGGCTGGATCGGTGTTCCTCTGGAACTAGTTCAGGCCAACTTTAACTGCTTGGGAGAGCGTGGCCAAGAGCAGACTTATGTGCTGGAGCCTGAGATGCCATTAAACAGGCTGTAGTCGAGAGGACAAAATGCCTGGTGTGTTTAGTCTAATACACCATGGGACTTGTTTGCTACAGTTACAGTATTAAAGCTGTAATTATAGCCAGTGAACCGCAGATGTACTGTAGCCACAGGGTTTAAATGGGGTGTTACTGCAGTAGAAACCACCCCCAGTAGGTTATAAGTTCAAAGGGTCATTTTTCCCTCTCTGTTTAATCAGATACTCAAGCTTACAGATTTCTTAGTGGTCATCATTAGGTATTGAACATCTCAACCTGTTTTATGTAGGTCCCTTTGATTTGTTTTTAGTTTTTTGTTTTTGTTTCAGAAGAAAGATGATAACTTAATGCTTGCATATGACCATGCAGTCAGTATTTAGTGCATGGTGCAAACAGAATAGCATTTTTATGATGTGCTGGTTAGATAGAAGTATGCCACCCTGCAGCAATATTGGGCTGCAGTTCTCAGTAAATAATGATGTTGATGCTTTGTACTTGAGTTGAGACTGAAAATCACAACAGAAAATATGGATTTTGGCACAAGAAGGAACAGAAAATAACCTCTTTGAGACAACGCAAGTACAATACATTTGAAGGTGGTATTAAAACATGCTCTTTTATTAATTATTAAACACAGGTTAAGGGTTTCTGACCTTGTTAGCCATTGCATGCTGGCAGTCTTTATGGCACTGGTCTGGGCATGAACACACACACCTTTTACTGACACATATAGGTGTCAAATCTTGATTTGAAGTGACTGAAGAAAAATGTCAAAATTCATATACTTTTTCCTCCCTGTGCTTGACAGACAAAATTTCATATTGAACGTAAAAGAGATGATAGCTGAATATTGACTTTCCATTTTAGCAGTGAGCATAACAAATTTTTTTTTCTGATTAAGCAGGACTGTAATGGTTACCATGTAGGAAAATATAGGTAATATTAAACTGAAATATGTCTGTCTAGGGATCCATTCATTTCCCCAAAATAGCTAGTTTCTATTTATATATGAATGTCTGTATGTTTATATATATTTAAATGCCCCATTTGCTACACTGGTTTTAGCTTCTTGTTAGCATCACTTCTTGTTAGCATGATGTTCTACAGCACAAGGCAGCTGGAAAAGTGAAACATGTGTTCAAGAATTTATGCAGTGTCTTTCTTTCATTAAGAGAACTAACAATTATAGGTGCATATTATAAGTTAGCAGTGCTAAGCAGTATGTTATAGCCATGTCTGACAGACATGTTGTTTACATTCATATTTTATATTGATGAAACTGTAGCTTTTTTATCAACATGACATTTTTCAAATGCAATATTTATACCTCTTCTTCCATACAGAGGAAACGTAGTCGTTTAAAAACACGATACATTTTAAATCCACTTGTCTCCTTTTCAATTAGAAAATATTTCCAGTTCTTTCCCCAGCTATATACATAATTCAGCGTATTCTGTATTCCAGGCCTTCTATTAGTTGATGAGGGGAAAATTTCTCACCTTGTACTAACAGTAACCCATCTTATTCTAATATGGCTGAAACCTCTGTGGGTATGTGCAACCCTCCCTTGTTGCCCTTAACATTTTCTTTGGGCTGCCTGTGCCATCATTTTACATGTACTGTCTCTGACAGTGTCAGTGGGAATTGTTCACAGCCTACCATTTTTCCCAGAGGAATATCCTTGCCTAAACTGCTTGAACTGTGATCTCTGTGATCCTCAGAGACAGCTAAAAATACAAAATCTTTTCTTACATACATATACCCCAGGGAGATGGTGTGATTATGAGCTCCAAAGTCTAATTGCACTTCTTGTGAAATGAGTATATATGTGACTTGAAAAGACATCTCTGACACTAAAGTAAACAAATAAACAAGTAGTTAGTTAATCCATCCGAATATTCTGTCCTTAAAGAAAGCTATCTTGCATATAGTACAATCTATTGTAGTATGCAATCAACAGTGCAATATGCAGGAGGTATTTGGTAACATAATTACCAGCCTGGATCAAATCTGAGATCCATCCAATATAGTACTTTTATTTTCAACAACATCCAGAACAAGTTATTTCAGAGAAATGTTTCAGCAGCTCAGAGCAGGCAGAGGTGGATAATTCCTCCCTCTTTTCATCACACTCAGAAAAGATCTCTCTTAGTAAATTGAGATTGCTTTAAATCCTGAAGCATAAGGTTTCATTTTTGTTCCCATACTCTTCCTTTAAGCATTAACTATTACAAGCCTGGATATTACTACTGTTTCAGCACATGCCTGCGCTCTCATAAGACCATAACCCCAGTAACATCCTGTCATAATGAGCTCCAAGGTCCAATTACACCTTGTCTGAAAAAAGTGTTTCCTCCTTTCAAGTCTGAATTTGCTGCTGTTCAGTTGTACAGGCTATTCTCTTGTTCTTGTACAGTGCAACAGGAATTTCAAGCTACAGCTTAGCAGTTTTGTGTTGTAGATAGACTAGTACCTGAAACATCCTGATCATAAGCTGGCTCTTCAAATATTACAAGGTTTTCTCTTATTCACCAGTGGATCAAGTCCATGTAGATAAAAGTAGGAAGAGACAAAACCCACCACTTTTAAGGATAGAGTAAGAGTGCTAATGCCCAGCAGGGGCTGTTCTCCAGCCCAGTGGTTATTTAGGGAGACTCTCTTGAAGTCCTGAAGCACCTAGCAACGACATCAGTGGACATCGGCACCTAGCAACGACATCAGTGGATGCTGTGTTTGTCACTGTCTGAGCCAGACCCTTCTAAGACCCCAGCTGCAGCCTGACCCCTGAACACAGCATATTGTCTTACCCAGCTTGCCATGGAATTCCTTGTTTCTATTGCTTGCTGGAGTTGCCTGTGTAATCAGGGGGATCTCTAGAGAGCAGCAACATAAGAATCTAAGGTGGGATGAGCTGCCTTTAGGAGATGCCTATTTCAGCCTGTTGACCTCATGGATAGCCCAGATAGCTTGCTTAAACTGGGCTGAATTCAGGTAGGAGCAAACTCACCAGCTGTGGAGCAGCTGTGGAGAACACAGTGGGTCATTGGCCCCTGAGCACAGTCACGTCTGACACATTGTCTGGCAGGCTCTGCAGCAGGCACAGTGTTTGAAGGCTGCTTTGAGAAAGAGGAGAACATAGCCATGCAGCTGGCTGTGTGCTTAGTAATCACTTCCCAGCGGTCAAAGTTATCTTCCACATTTAGATGGTGCAGCTAAAACTAGGCAGATCCCTGATTACTTCCTATTTCATGCAATTGCAGGTTGTAGCAACATTTCTCTTTTGCTGTGCTTATGTTTCATCAAGCTTTCAAAAAATACTAGGTCGCAAGATAGAAATAACTCCACACAGCTTAAATGTTTATTAACGTGCAATTCAGAGTCTATTTTAGAAGGATAGGTTTGTGTCTGTTGATGATGAGCTGATGTGATCATTAGATTTCTTCTCTACTTTGGCATCCTTTCTAAAATCCTGAAGAGGAATTTTTGGACTACGTGTATTCTGGAATTTCTGTCAGTGATTGCACAAACATTTTTTTGAACCTATTTAGTTAAGAAATAGTAAAAAGTACAAACAGTACAGAGTGCACATAGCTTGTCATTTTTGTGAGGTTAAGGCAATTCATTAATTCAAATGGAGAAGATATGAACATGCAGACAGGCTGCTAGACTGTCCCATTATCTTAAAGGAAGTAACTAAATAAAATGGACCCATTCAATATTATTATTGCACTTAAAAGATTGGTTGAAAATTAGTGACCAGGAACTAGCAAAAAAACCAATGGCTTTGGTGGTTGTATAGCTTTGTAGATTGATTTTCTGTGTAATACAGTTTTGGTTCTGCTGTGGAGAGTGATATATTTGTATATTATATTCTCTGCAGTACAATTTGCATTTCTCTGTATGTAAAATCTTCATTTCAGCTCTTCTGCACTTCTCGTTTTACCAGAGAATTACAAACTTCTGGATATGAAAATGACATAATTTTATTAAATATGTTAATTTTTACCTAGATGTAAAAACTGAACACAATTGATCCATATCCCATTATCCCAGTTCTCAGTAAACTTTCTCCTCTATTTTATCCTGGTTTTGCTGTTGTTAGACTCTCAATCATAATTGCACTGACTGCATTTTTATGGAGTTCAGCAGTCAGCTCCTTTGTGTTGCTCATTTAGACCTATGGAACATACCTTAATTTCAGTAACAGTGAGATAAAATGGGATTTCAGGAAATGCTTGTGTGGTCAAATGGCTTTGGCGCATGTACGTGACAATGGGAGAGCTGCTGCTGGCAAGTGGCTCTGCCAACAGTCCATACCACCTGGCCATTACACTGGGCCTGATAACAATGAAATATAATTCTCTCTGATGAGAATATGAAGGGGAAAAGGACCCACAAATGTCAATCACACTACTCAGTGCTCTGCTGAATAATGCATGGCTGCCTGAAATACCATGGAGATGGAGATTATAGAGGGAAAAGAGAAAGGCAGCACCTCTCCAAGAGGAACTCAGGGTTCTGGATGGCATCCTGCTAGGACTCAGCCAGATTTAGAGACACTTAAAAAACATGTAATGGCCACTGTGAATGCTACCTTTATAAATTTAGACTGATTGTAATGGCCATAAAAAAGGAGAGTCCTTGTGCATCCGACCCTTACTATTGTGTCTGTTCTGTTAATTGGTGCTGTTGGCTTGTGGAGGGCCTTATGCCATGCTCTCCCCTGCAGTGAAGGGCTCCCAGAGCCCAGCTCTGAGTAGGTCCTCTTTGCTGGGAAGGAATTCAGGGCTGGGAGAAAGTATTTTTTCTGAGATGAATTGTAGTTGTTTCCAGACAGAATCTGGCATTATTTTCTGCCATTAAAATAAAAACAGCTGAATTCGTTTCTGGATATGAATTCTTTTGGTGCACTAAAAATCTCAGCTGTCTCAAGCCAACCATTCTTCTGAGGTCATTATGGAGATGCAGCAGAAGAGAAGGTACAATAGATTGATGCTGTATCCCCCCCAGTTAGTTTTTTTGGGAGATAATATTAGCTAAAGTAATTTAGAGCAGCCCTGAGGCTGCACACTGGTTCCAAGGCTTGGGAGGGTGTGAAGGCATAAGGGTGAGTGAAAGGTATAGAAGCATGGCTTAGGACCTGAGCCAAAGTTACTGCAGTCAGGGGAAGTCTTTCTATTGACTTCAAAAGGTTTTGAATCAAGCCCTAAGGATGAAGGAATTGAAGTCTGACTGGTTGAATTATAATACCAGAAGGATTTAGCTTCTCTTACAGGGTTAAATTTCATCCCTCCTTAGCTGTGAGACAGAAAGAAGTGTGTGAAAAGTGACAGTTGCTCCATTTCTCTGAAAGAAAATTTCTCTGAAAACCATCTTACCTATTTTCCTGGGATGCTGTTCATGATCATATATTCTTTTGTACACAGTGGAGTAGTTTCATGAAACAAGCTCTTGTCCAGTTTTTCAGATAAAAGGGCTAGATACTCTATTCATAGGTGTGATTGGTTGAATGTAATCTCTTTTAAACCTAGAAAAATAAACTTGAAATTCTGCTGAGAATTTGATAAAGGGGAGTTCATCTTGGTGCTATTAGAAAGATTCAGAGTTTTGTGGACATTATATTGATTTGTTTCCATATAAACTAAAAATTGCAGCTGCACATAAGAGCCAGTTTGACTTTCAGTGACCCCCAGGGAATTGTTTCTTTCTCTGTAGAATAAAAGGATACAAGTCTCTGGCAATCATGTTGTCTTTTTTGTAGAATCTGTAAGAGTTTGGTTGAATTTCTTTATCTGCAATCAGAAAAAGGCAAAATCACTAAGTGAATTTATAGGAAAGAAATAGGCTATTAAGAAAAGTTTGCTATGTAAACATGAACAAAATTGTTTGTAGGATCTGGAGTTTTGTTACTTTTTTTTCTTCTGTCTTAATTCTCTATCTCCAGTTTGGAAGTTTCTTTAAATAGTGTTCTAAGTGGTCTGTACAGATGCAAAGGTGTAATTGAGGAATGAAACTCTGTTCTTTTGAACGACAAAGTTAGTGTAATCTGTCATAAGGAAGAAAAGTCATCAGTAGCAGTGATATTCTACAAACAGTTGCAGAAATTTAAAGTTAGATATTTGTTTCAAACTTTTGCAGTACACTAATGACTACTGATAGTTGTTGGTGAAATCAATGCTTTTGCTTTAGCAGCTGAGATTTTTTTTTTAATAGGTTAGTTGATTTCAATCTGAAAGAAGAGTTAGTTCTCTGTATATGACATTGAGGGATGTTTAAGTAGGCAATCTTTTTTTTTAACAGTAACACTTTGGGAATGTACTGAATTGGTATATTTTGAAGGGAATAGCATATTAAACCCATCAGATACATGAAACTGGATTCTGTGTACTGGGTGCTAACAGCAGAAACCTCACACAACACTGGAGCACCAGTTTAACTGTTTCTTGTGGTCTGACACACAACTTGGCATGTAGGGTACATGCCTTTGAGAAGGACTTTTCCTGAGAGTGAGTGACATCTCTTTGTAATGTACTCCATGCAAAATCAGCAAAATAGCAGTCTTCAGTTTCATCAGTTATAGACTTCCCAGGCAAAATGGTGTATTTGCACAGAGATGCAAAATGAAAGAACAGAGGAAGTTTAACCACAAACATCTTGATAAGTATACAGACATCATTCTCCTGAGACTGTGCTGTGCTACAGTGTTGAAGAATCTTGAGCTACTGAGCTGGTATGAAAGATGAAACACGAACCTCTACCATTGTGTTTTCATTGTGAATACTGGAACAACGGCACTAATTCTCTCGGTCTGTGCTTTTAGACTGTGAAGGTCAATGTGCATTGCAGTGGTTGGTTTCATTCTCCTTGCTCTATTAACATGGAAACTGCAGTGCTGCAGGTCAAGTAATTTGCCTCTAGCAACACGAACCAGTGACAGAAGCCGGACTTGCTGTCTATACCCTTTGGTTTTCCTTTTTTTCCAGCTACACCATATTTTCTCTGATAGTATCAGTGGAACAGTAAAAGATCCTGATTTACAGTAATGTTTAGGGCTTTATCTAGAAAACTGCAAGGAAACAGCCAGTAGAGTGTGCTGCTCTCTCATGATGGAACAGAAGAAAATCTTTAGTTGATTTGCTTAGAACTTCCAGAATATATTTTCTTTTATTCATTATTCCTTAAAGTAAAATTATTCTTACCAGGTTAGACTTTCAATCTCTTTACCATTGCCTTTTCTGGAGAGGCACTCAAAAAATCAGCAGGTAAAACAAATTTGAGTTGTGTAGAAGACACTGACAACCCCAAACCAATACAGTATAGGAGAGCAGTGGAGTCAGATTATCTCATTTTTCTTCCAGCACGAAGTTCCTATTTTGAGAGTCCCATTCATGAAGGTCCAAAAGAAGTGTTTACATTCCCCCTTTTCTAGCTGACCTTACCAGTTATCCTCTGACCCTGTGTTATGATCTCAAAACATCTTTGCAACCCTGGTAACTTCAGTGTTTGAGGGAGGGATAGGGAGAGGGAACTGAAGTTGTACAGGATCTTTCATCGCCTTTTGCTTTCGTTACACAGACTGCAGTATTTTTTGTGCCAGAGCATGCATAAGAGTATCTGAATATTTATATTTAAATAAGGATATTTAAATATGTATAAGTTATAAATACTTATATTCTAATTAATTGTTTCTGAAAGACTCTGTGTCACTGCTATATTATCTTTTACAATTTTGTCATAAGGGATTGTTTTTTGTTTGCTTTTTTACAAATAACTTATTAGAAACAGCATTGCTCAATGTGTCCAAACCTTTTCCTACATGGTATTTTCTCACCAACTGGGAATGGAGGTGATGAGCATCCTTTGCAGCTGGTGGGTGCCACTCTTGGCTGGCAGATTAGCTGGCACAAGATGTGTTGTGACAGCATGAAAAATGTCATGCGTTGGCAAAGGAACCCATGCCTTGTACCACGCATGCTGCTTTTGGACTGGAAGCTCAAAAGAAGAAAACATGAGTCATGCCTCAGAGTGCATGGGTTTTGCTGCTTACTATGATTTGAATAAGCCTCTATCTTCAATGCAAAGATTAGGAGAAAACATTGTAATAGTTCTTAATCTTTATTTCTGGTAAAAATCAATAAACAGCAAGATTGCCCTTTATTCAAGTTCCACAGTGTACACTTCAAAACCTGACTTAATGAGACAGGATTTCTCCAGATTATTATTTTGACTTTGTATCAAAAAATATTATTTGTCATTATAATAAGCCTGTGCCATTAGAACAATCTTAATTATTTAATTAGAATAATGAAACTGGGAACATTATTTTTTTCTGTATTTATTGGCACCAAAAAAATCAGTCAATCAGAAAAAAAATTATTTTAACATTAATGAATTGAGATTTCTGAAAATGATGGGAAAAGTGGCCACGGTTTAAAAAATGGACTCAATAGGTAAAACTGTAAGTGTGTGTGAGATCAAAAGAGAACAGTACTGTGATGTAGACAGCTCTTCATGGCTTGTATAAACAAGTGCTCCTGTTGTTACTACCTCTGTTGGAGCTGCAGGCATCAAATGATCACAGAAAACACCATGGAAAAAGGCAGATTTAGCAAATGCCTGAGATGACTGAGGGAAGATCACAGCTTTCCTAATGACATTTATTTAACTTCTGCAACCATATATTTAGCAGGATAGGAGTGGACTGACTTAAGTCATAATGAGCCTTTGAGGACCTAAATGCATCAATGCCAGAGGATGTAGCAAAATGAACATGAGGGATTTTACTGCCTAATACAGGTGCCATTTCTATTAACATATAGGGGAAATACTTCTGGTGTGGTTTCCTGAAAATACTCTAGCCATGGCTACACACTCCGAAAGTAGACAAGTCAGGCTTTTCCTATATGCTCTGTAGCTGGGAAAGCAATGCAAAGAAAGCGTGGGACTTCTCTGCTGGCTACACCTGTGCTGTGTGCATGGGGCTGATTCATAGAGCACAGCCCTCTTTCCTACCTGTGCTCCCACTATTCCTGATGTGCACTGTGAGACATATCTAGGGACATTCTGTTACAGGATTAGGGGAGTTCAGCCTTTCCTCTTCCACATTCTGGGTCATGCGCAAGCACATGCTGCAGCGTGGATGAGGCACGGGCATCGGGCTGCACGGGGAATTCTGGCATGTATGGGAGCTCTTGTCCCACAGTGATCCCCTTCCTGCCCTTAGTGATATATCACAGAGGCACACTGTGATCAACACCGGAGACAGAGTTTATACATCTGTGTTTTGATCCCAGTCTTGCACTGAATCTTTGCCACAGCACCTCCGTCAGATTTTGGGGCTGGGAAACTAGTCCAATTCTTTCTGCAAGTATTCGTGCAAAATGTTTTTTCTCTGTTGCCCATCCTAAACTACCTCTCCCAACCCTACACCAAAAAAGCCCCAAAAAACCGCGAACTAAACAAATGCAAAAATAACCCAATACCAAACCAAAAACCCCTGGATATATATACCACATGTACTGTGATCCATGGGAGCTGCATAGCTGACATACTTACATGAAGATAGGATTTCATGCATTTTTCATTTGGGTTACTGTAAGAAATTACTTTATAAAGCTTTTGCAGATTGCTGTATCTAAGTATGGCTAGAGTTTATACAGTAGACAGTAGTGCTCAGGAGCTGTGCCTGACATAAAATGTTTTGGTTAGTTAAAATTCCATGGTGCAAAAATATACTAGATTCCTAAAAGAAGGTAGAATTCAGTACTGTAAGATTTCATCAGAGATCATCTCAAATGCTGGCATTTTTGCAGTGAGGAAGAAAATGGAAGGAGAGTGTGCTTTGTGTGCTTGTCCTTTTCCCTATGTGCCTTTGTAATATAATTACTAGGTAAAAATGTAACAGCATAAAAAAAATGGCTTGCCTGAATTAAGTACAGCCTCCTGCAGGCATGCATAGGAGCAGAGGCTTCTGTTAGATTCCTTGTGTCCCTGTGCAGCTTGTGAAGTTGGTGTAGGGTTTTTGTTCAGCAACACAGTCCAGTACTTGGGGTGCATTTACATGGAGACTCAAATTCTGCAATAGATAGCAGCATGCGTTAGTCATTGCTGTATTTCTTACAGACTTTGTGAGGTACATGCTTCCAGTAACACCCACTGTATTTTTTTCCTTGGCACTTCAACTTTCCCTTTCATATGGCTTGCTCTTGTTTGAAAAACAGTATATATTTGGTTTGTTGACAGAGCTGTGCTTGAGTAACACTGTCTGGGGTGACAGACTTGAGTTCCCAGAATATAATCTGAACACCAGCCTCATTATCCCAGATATTGACAAAACAGTCACCTATGCCAGATAGAGGAAACATATCAGATGAAGAGCACGACTGCTACAGCATCATTACAGTAAGACTAAACAATCTGGAGCACTTAAAATTTTAGAGAGGGAAGGGCTGTGGCATGCATCTTACACAAGGAAAAAGTTGTTGAACAGTGCTTGTACAGTGAGAGCTCTGATGTCCTAAGGTGGAAACTGTGCTCTCCCCAGCAGGCTCTTGCCTTGAGGTGGTCAAGGTACAGCACACAAAAGATCCTGTGGTTAAACACGGGTGGCTTTCGGCAAGGGTCCAGGAGAGCTCAAACCCTGTGTGTCTGCATGCATAGCAAAACACCTCAACCACGAAGCTCTGTGTGTTCTTGTAAACATCTCTCTTGTGTATACACATGATATTTGCACACTCCCAGTGTATAGGTTTTGTCCATGTGAATCCCAGTGTTTGCATGCCTGAGGGCCAGTGCATAAAAAGTGCACCCACAAAATTACCTGTACCTAAGCCAGGCTATCTTGGGTCTTTGAAAATGTGACATTTGCTGTTTCAGGGAGGCATTTTATCCTTAGTATATAAGTGCAAAATTATGCAACTGCAGTGTAATCTAGGTTTTCTACTAAGAGACACATGATACATTTTTTGACCCTTAGGATACTGTAGAATGATCATTTTTTGGAGAAGTTTGTCAAGCTAGGTATAACTAGAGCTCTGACAACTATCTGAATAGGTTTTTACCTAGGCTTCCCGGCACAGACAATTTACATTTTAACTAGCATGTGGTTACATTTTCTTCCCCAGGTTTAATCACTAAACACTGGAAATCTTAATTTCATCAAATGCAATCAAAGAATTTTGTATAGTAGCAATTAAAAGTGTAAAACTAGCATTTGAGCTATAGCAAATTAAACAGCTGCATTGGAGTATTTTTAGCAGTCATTCCAATCAAAATGCACAAAAGCCTTTTCTTTTTTCGAGGAGTATCTGCCGGGTGTAGCTCTGGTTTCCATAATTCAACAACCCTACTAAATATACACACATACTTTTAAAAATTCAGTTACAGAGCAGCAAGAAACTATATTTTTTCTACCAGGCAAGTCGGGTGAATAAGTTCAGAAGGCTTGTGCTGACTGAGTTGCTTTTGCAGAAGGGGAGCTTCCAGCTGTAGTTGAAGTGTTTAAATAAGGAAACCAAGAACTACTTTGTTGTTTCTGTTACTTTTACTGTACTTCATGTGTGGCATTGAGTTTTCCATATTGTAAATGCCACACATGAAGCCAGAGGACCTTGTTTCTCATCATTCCTAGCTCCTGCCACGTTGTGGCAGTAGGTCTTTCTATTTATTTTACTTTTTTTTACTTTTTTTTTAACTGGAATGCCCTAGCTTTCATGTATGTCAGCCAAGAGAGTCCTACATAATCAACTATTTAATTAACCAAGAGGTAGTTCTAAGCTTCAAGTACCTACATGTTCCACATCCTTATTCTGTTTAGAGACTGAATGAAGAAATTTGGAGGAATTTTAGAAGCCTGTGCAATTCTGAGTTGCTCAGGTGTGGGAATTTGCCTGCATTCCCCAAGTCTGGGAGACTTATGAGACCTCAGTCTTGGCATGGAATGACACCTAGAAATATGGAGAGGGTCACAAGTTTTGTTTTGGTCCAGACCACGGGGAAGTCTTTTAACCAAGCATTTGAGTGCAGGATGTAGATGATATAGAGTGATATGTAGATGATAAAAAGGGACAAAGTGGCTCCAAGGCATGAGTAGAGAAAGCAGTTTTGGAGTAGGGATTGGGTGGGAAAGGCAAACTAACTCCATCAGTGTATGAGCTCATGGAAAAACCAATACAGCCGTGGAGTTTGATGACTGTGTAACTGTGAGGTGGGGTCCCAGCTTCTCTTCAGGCTAAGCAGAAACTTGATCACTCAAGTTGTTGTGAAACTGCTGGTGACCAAAAAGATCATGGGAGTCAGAGTATGTGAAATAAACTGACATGGTTTCATATCCAGGTCTCTCCTCAGCTTCTTTGTATATTTTATTCTGAAAAGGAATAAAATAAATGAACACCCTGGCACCCATTGGGACAGACTTCCTACTTTATCTAATATATGCTTAGGGAACCTAGCTCCTGGAGGTTTTGTGTTGCCAGCCCTGTGCTGAGAGACAGTATTCTCTTCCATTCTTCTAGTTTCTCCATCTTCTTCTGTTTCACTCTTTGCTCCATCTGGCATTTGGTCATTCCT
>NW_005054307.1:5687872-5699044 GCF_000277835.1 Geospiza fortis | reverse complement strand
TGTTTTACAGATCATCTCCTATATTAATAGGAAAAAAAAGCTGTTCTCCCTCCCCCAGAGATTCAGTTGTTTGTTTATCATGAAATGCATTAGCTTAAAGTTAATGAACTTCCACTAGAGCTCTTTTCTTTTATTTTCTGCCATGAAGCATCAATCAGTATCACAACAGTAAGTGCTAGTTCAGTGTGGATGACATCTTTAGAAGTAGGGATGCAGCTGAGGAGGTGAAGGGAAGTGGCTATTTAGAGCTCAAGTCATCCATTAAATTACTCAGTGATAAAGTCACTGTCTTGTTCTTCAGTGATATTCATGTCATGTTGCTGTGTGGGGAGGTGGTGATGCATCATTACACTCTGGTGCTTGGTGATGTCTTATCAGCGCTGGAGATATTTTGGGATAGTGCCAATATTCTGCGAGCTTTGCAGGCATGAGATGCTATAATGGGCAAGAGAAATAATTACTAAATCACCACTCCCCTTACACTGTGAGCCAGGGCTAGAGCTCAGCTTTCTTTTAAACACGTTCCCAGAGTGACAGATGTGGCTTCCTTGCTGCTACCAAAACCTCATTCTCTGGCTGGCTAGAGAACATGTTTTTCATATGTCTTTATGCCTTTATGCTTCAGGAAGTGACATGTTTTTCACAGCACTTTTGAAACCTTTCAGACAATCGTATAAATAAAGAAAACTAGTGTTGCTTCTTGTTGTGTGCTACTGCTAGCACACTGCAAGTCCTCCAGACCTTGGCATTGCTGTCTTAGTCCCTGGTCTCTGCCTAAAGACTTACTCCAACTTGAAGGGATGTGATGTTGTTGACCATTCCCCTGAGAAGGTTCTGCAGAGGAAGTGTGAATTGGAAAAATATGGACATTCAAAGTGGGAAATAACCATTTGAAGAAGGGAGGGGCTCAAGAGCTTCCAAATTTTTTCATTAACTGGTGTGCTCCCTAAACTCCCTCTAGCATGGAAAGCCTAGAAATGCTCTTGGACACCTAGCTAAGATGAAATGTTTGTGCACTGTCAGCCAGTCCTTGCTGTAGCAATGTACAGTGTGTAGTGTTCACCTAAATTCCCATGATTAAATATTTCTCTTGCCCAAGTTTTGTAGACTGTTTCTGTGTTTTGTAGACTCATGCTTTTGGGAACTGTAGTATGCACTGAAAACCATTTTGCTGTTAATGATCTGTGTGAAAATACCATCACAGGTATATGGAACACATGATTACAGTGGCATTAATTAAAAATACTGATCAGTGCCTGAAGAACTTTCTGAGGGATTTTACCAGCAGTACTGGAAATTATTTGTCAATGAATGATGAAAATATTGGGTTGTTTATACTTCAAGGATATCCTCTTAATAAGCACCTGCCTCCCTGCTGCCCTCCTTAATTTTTTTCCCCATTCAGAAAGGTGTTGAAGGTGGGTTTCCACTGTGGGAGTTAAGATACTGTGTTTATATTTCAAAAAGCAAGCTGAAGCCCTTGGAGTTTGTCTCCAGCTGAGAGAAGCACACATTTAGAAATTACAACATTGGTATTGGCTATTTGGAGCTTTAGGAAGTGGCTGAGAGCTGGCAGTCAATTAAAACTGGGCTGGAGTTCAATATCAGAGTTATGCTGCCTGTTTTTGTAGGATGTGTTTGAATCCCAGGCTCTGCTGCAATATGGTTTTGATGTAGAAGTATGTAAAAAGGAAATGTAACCCTTAAGAAGCTGTCTGCATTTTCTGGTACAGACAGGTTGTTCTACATAACTCCAGGACCATATTTGGTCTGGAAAGTTGCACCCCATGTACTGTGGTGCTGTTCCTGATCCCATTTTTTGTGGTGCAAACATGGGGTAAAGCTGATAACTTTGTTCCTTTGAAAGAAGAGCTGTGATACATAAATTTTGGAGTATGTCTTTCTGTCTGCAGCACAATGCTGGCTTTTAAGTGTGTGCTGTGCAGTGGCAGAAATAAGAAATAGTGCTTCTGCTTGACGAGGAAAGATATAATCCATGAATTCTGTACATTCATGTGGATGTCTAGTGGTTTGATCCCCAAACTTCCCAGCTGTGATATGGAAGATTTTCCTGACTGTAGCAAATCTCTCTACCCGGCATTTTTAAGCAACTGGTTTCTGCAGCTGAATTCACAATTGCTTTCATATAAGGACTCTGAATTTTCCTTTTTACTTTTTTTTATTATATATCTGTGGCCCCTTTCAGTGGTTAGTGCTACTAATTTCCACATTGGCTCACAGTGAGTGTGGTGTCCAGTTCTGTTAGCACTATCACATTCACTGTTCGCTGGAATAATATTGCTCTTATCAGACAAAGCAGATCAGACTTGTAATCCAGAGACCTCTGGGGTTTTTTTCCTTCTTTTCCCGGTATGGTTTGGGGCTTGTAATAAGAACACTTTGGGAGCATTTGCCGCACTGTTGTGTATGCATGAAAAATACCACCTCCCAGCTCCAGGAGTTGGAGAACAAGTTTCAAAAAGGAATATTTGCCCTAAGGGTTTTCCCCAAAGACACTGAAACTAATTAAAAGGCTCCCATTAACTTCAAGAAGTTTTGGATCCGATGGCTGGTGTTTTTTGTTTTCCAAGTGCTGCCTGTAACAGAGGTTTTTGAGCCGTGCTGCGAGGCAGCCTCACTGCAGTGGCGCTTCTGTTCCCAGCAGAAAAGGCCACAAATGTGTAAAACAGATTCACCTCTTTGTAAAGCCATTCTCAGATGAAACCATCTAAACTTGCTTTAAAAAGAAAGGAAATAATTATTCCATTTGCTTTAAAGGTTAATTTCACTGGCTAACTAGACTGTGCAATACAGAAAAGATCCAGGGATCTTCAACCCTGGATGAAGGGTGAAGTCATGCCCCTTACCAGTAGAGAAAAGAATGGTAATTGCCTGCTGTGAGCATGAACGTATTTTGCTGGCTAGCAAAGAAATGGCATTGACAACTGGCAAACCCACTCTGCTGAGGAAAAAATGTATTTTTGAGGCAGGCACACAGCCAGCATTTTCATTTGGGAAGTCTCGTAAGTGGAATCAAAACTCTTGCGGAGGTAACATGAAACTGTGCTTTAGAAGGTTGGTTTTTTTAATCCCGCATTTAATTCTGTCAACATTTCATGCTGGAATAAGAAAAATATTCCTTAGGTTGGTTTTAGTCAATCCCCCTCATCTTGGTTTCTCCCCCCCACCCCAGTTCCTTTCTCCACCCCTCTCCTCAAGACTTCTTTCAGCAACAGATTTGTTTAGAAAGCAGTGGTCCTTAGAAGTATGGTGCTATGGTCTCCTCTGAGAAAAGCTGTGTGAGCAGCACCCAGTATTTTGAACCTGGCCCTGATTTGGGGATGTGTTGAAGACCAGACCGTGGCTTCACATAAGAAGAGTGCTCTGGTGAACAACTGACAGGTCTGGGGAGAAGCAACCCATCCAGGTCACTGCTGGCACACCCATGTCTTCTGCAGCCCTTTCAGCTCTCGCATAGCAATGGCAGTTTTGAGATTAAGTAAGAGTTGTAAAACCACCATGTGATAGGGAAATTCGGTTGAGATGAAAGGGCAGAGCTGAGACCTTAAAGATGGGGCAAGTCTTACACAGTCCATCTAAAAGTAGTAGGCACAGAAATTACCTGTTTTAGTGCATTTAGGGAGAGAGTCTAGGAGCATGGCTGTAAATACATTTAGGTCTTGTTTAAGTCTAAGATAAGTAGATATTGTAGTTGATTCTCTACAAGCCTCAAGGTGGTCATACTGTATGGAGGTCTTCTGAAAATCTTCTCTACAATTAGATTTGCACCTAATCTTTTTTCCTGTAATTAAGACATGTGAACTTGTGAAATATTAACCCTCTGCCATTGTGCTTAAGGATTTATAAAGAGCTGAAACTTTGACTCATAAATCTGTGTACAGGCACTTAAACAAATAGCCTGGTTACCCAAAGTGCTGAGCACGCAGCCTTTCCGGTTGATTTTCTAGGGTTTGGCCTAAAAAAGGCTTATAGAGCTGAGCTCCCATTCTTTCCTTTCCTCCCACTCTTTTTAGTGGTTTAAACTGTGTCCCTCTCTATAGGGCTTCAATTTGCAGTGATGTCTGTTGCATTTGCTCTATGTCACTTGCAGAGAGAATCACTAAAATATGTTGTATGGAGAGTTTTAAAATTGCAGGTATCCTGCAATTGCCTTAAGTTGATACCCTTTCTGTATCAGAAGCTGCATTTCATCAAGTTCTCTGACAAACCAGTTTTTACATAAATGTCTACTACTCTTTATGTCTATCCTGGCTCACCATGCTTCAATGTACAGCACGTTATTGAAGTATGTTGTTGGTCTTTGTCTATTTGAAATTGGACTAAAGTTGCCTTTGTACTTTGTAAAGTTGCCTTTGTACTTTGTTCTGATGAACAGCTTTCAGGTAGCAAATGTTTCTTGCCATCAGACAGAATTTGATTCATAGAAGGGCTCAAGAACATTTCTTGGTATCATTAATTTCTCCAGTCATTACTCTTTCTAAAAACTTGAACACTGCAATAAACGTGCCATTGTTTATGATTTAGCTTGGAAAGACCATTTTGTTCAGTCTTCTGATCTTCGTTGGTACATCATTTGGTGTGGTTCTTTATCACAAAGAACTATAACTTAGGGGAAATAAAATAACTGTGTGATGCTCTAAGTTTGTAATATGGCATCTTTCCCCCCCTCCCCCCGAGCACCCCATTTTTAAAAGAATTCATAAATGAGCGAACTTGTTGCCAGAAACTTGTTGGGCTTTTCTATTTGTTACAGAACAAGTAGCATAACAAAGTACGAATGTGCAACAAAAAGCTGTATAAGAATAGAAGAACCTTTGGAACAGGAGCTAGAGAAGGCATTAACATGAACTTTAAAAAACTGTTTGGAGGCAGGAAATAAATGTTGGGGATTTTTCTTTGATGTTGTGCTGAAGCTTTCTGTTCTGGCAATTTTGTGATGACACTGCCATGGCAAAATGGAGAACAAAATAAAAAATTTTCAAATTCTTAAAAGAGTAAAAAAATTTCAGAAGATTGTTCACACCAGGAAGGAAGAAAAAATAATAAAAAAAGAAGATATTTTAATTGTCTGTCTCGATTTCCTCTAAACAAAGATGAAAGCAGTTTTGCAGGGATTTCTACTTAGAATGGATTGAGATTTTTATTTTGCCCTGAGTTGTTTTATAATACTGCCAAAAATGTAATTGATAGAGGTAAATACTAAAGATAAAATACATTTGTTGTTAACTCTGGGAAATAATTTTTGTCTTTTTACAAAAGCACGTATAATAACTTTAATGGGATTGAAAAGTGAGGGGCAGACAGAAGTTCTCTATGGATTCAGGGATACACTACACCTGCCTACCATTTTGTTTGGCCTTGGTATAAATAGAGGTCTTTGGACCAGGTTGTCATTAGTCTCTCATCTTTCATTATTATTTAGTAATTTAATCCACAAAATACTTTAAGTGGTATATTATGACCCTTTGATTTCTAAATGATTTTCCTCGTAGATCTTTTTCTCCTTGTGTGTTTATTGCATTCCTGTGCACATGGAAGAAAGTCTGGGTTTTCTAGTGAGGACAGAGCGGTTTTCCGAACACAAAACAGTTCACTCTGACTTTGGAATTGTAAAGTACTTCTGAAGGGAGGCTTCTAAATATCAGAGCAGAACTGACTATGAACAGACATTGCAGGACTGAGTCCTTCAGAAGCAGGCCTGCTTTGTGCCTGGACTTGCGCTCACTGAAATGATGAGAGAGGTGTGAAATAGAGCTGTGCTTGGGGTGTGTAAAATAGGCCTCTGAATGAAAATGAAATGTAGAAGGAGGTTCTAGATATGCTTCGCTACTGTAGGCTCTGGAAGAATTACAGGAGTAAAAGAACAGCCCTTTCCACTCCCCTTCTGGATACAGGTACCTGCAACTGCAGGGAGAACACACTGGTCTCAGGCTATCAGAAAGAACTGAACAGAGGCCTCAGCTGCAAACACTGTGGCAGTACTTGTTTGTTCAGAAATGCATTTACTAATAAAATGAATTTAGAATTTTATTAGTAAATGCTGAAAATAGGAATGTTCAAATAAAAAATCTCATCTGTCCAAAATTTAAACAGCTCTTGTGTTTGAAGACCCAGTTAATGTAATTTTTAGTCAATTTTCACAGAATCAAGTAATGCTTGAGGCCAGAAGGGACCTCAGGAGATCATCTACTCATCATTTTCCTCTATTACCTTTTGCACTTGAACAAACTCATGAAAAAAAAAATTTTGAGTGGAGATTTGAGAGCAGAAGGATTTTCTTGTATTTCCAATGTACTTACAGAAAAAAACAGATGTTGACATGAAGTCCTCCAAACTTTGGAGGAATATCTGAACACTGGGACAGTCACCAAAACCATTCATAAAGAGTATTAATATGCAACGAATGCTTATGAAAGAGGCAAAATTGACATTTGTGAATATTAAATGTCTCTGGTTAAGAACAGAGCTGTTGGCAGCATGAGTTCAGTCCAAGCTGGGCTGTTGCAGGACTCTTCCTCACATGAACTGTGTGCCCTGTGTCCACAACCTTTTAAATCTTCCATTCTACTGAAGGATCACTCAAAAAAAAAAGTCTCACCGTTCCTTGTTTAGATTGTTAGGAATTTCTACCTGGTGAATTTTAGCATTTATGTAACTGGAAGCTGTGGTTTTGTTATCAATTTCCATTCCCCTTTACTCATGTCATTCCCAAAAGAGGTGATCAAGAATTACTTTGGTGTTACTCCTCCCAAAAGTCAACTAGTACAACACATGTGATGACTGAGCGCTCTCTTTTCTCAGCCTTATCTCTTGCAATCCTACACGTCTTCTCCTTATGTGTATGGGTGGCTCTTGGAGCTGCCTACCCCCATATCACAATTCCTACCACCCAAAGCACACCTTAACTTAGAGAAAGCACACCTTAACTTAGAGAAAGCACACCTTAATGTAGAGAAAGCTTGCTCCTAAAAATAAAAAGCTCACTCAAGATCTTGTTCTCTTTTCGAGACAGCCACCCGATGTGTTCGTACTAGAAACACCTGTCCCTTAGGCCTGGAGAGACTCAGCTCTTCACCCCCTGTCAATGAATCCTGTACTGGAAATAGTCTACAGACCACTTTAATAATTGCTTGCTTTTGTTTGTTTCCTTTTAGTTAATAGGAAAAAACAGAAACATTTTAAACCAAGTTCAAAGGGAACTTGGTCATCTCTATTTCCCCATCCAGGAGAAAAGGGGTAAAATCTGTTTTGAGTTTAGCTATCAATCTAGTAGTAAATTGAATTAAATAAGAAAATGTTTGAAAGCCGAGTTGTATTTCATCCCAACAGCATTGCTGATTTAAATAGGGTGATGGGAGGGGAATAGGGCTTAAATATTCAGCATTTTATGATAAAGTATCCCTTGTGCTTCCACCACACCTCCTCTGGAGATAAAACACAAAGCATGTTTGGAACAGCTCGTTGCTGCCACGCTGCAAGGCTCTGGTGCCTGCTGTATCAAAGCATAGCCCAAAGCAGAGTGAGGGCTGAGGTGCCCCAGTGCTGTTGGCTCCGTGTGTCGGGGCGTGCGTGTGGGAACTTGTGTGTGCACGTCCCACCTTGTGCAAACATCACAAAGAGCCAGAGCTCCTGCTCTGGCTGTGCTGCAGTGGACTTCCAAGGCAAGTGAAGAAAAAGAAAAAAGGGTTTCCCAAATTGAAAAGCATGCCAGTGAAGGAAAATGCCATTTGAAGAATCAGGGGGGAGGAGGAGAATAATCCTAGTTAGAGTTTTCCAAAGGCAGGGCAAGAAAGCAAGTCTGGCCTTTGATTCTGAATTCCATGTGCAGGACGGGGGGCAGGGGGAAGTGTACTCTGGTATTTATTTAATGTAAGGATTTTGTACAAGTGTCGGTGTCGCTAATTTGTATAGGATATTCTCTGGTTCTTACAGTGCTAGGCAGGCTCCCCAGAGTGACAGATGCACCAGCTGAAATGAGAAAAATGACATGCACAGAAATGGAGGCAGCTATTCACCAACACATAACAAAAGGAAATAGTGTGAGTAAGCATGTTAATTTCCAGCACATTTGGGAAGTCAGGATTAATGGCAAAGCCCATCATCCTGGTGTGGTCTTGAGGCAGTGGTCCTAGTTCAAAAGCCAGCAGATCTTACCCACATGCAAGATCTAAAGACTTTGATTTGGTCACTCAGACCAAATCAAAGGTCTTTTGTGTAGGATATCAGACCCAAACACAGAGCCCTGGTTTCAATTCTCGTCTCTGACACTTGGACTATTTATTTCTGTTGTCATAAAGGTTCCCAGTTTGAGCCTCTGCTCAAGGCTGAATGCCTTGGTGCTCCATATTGCCCGGCTGTTGGCTTGCAGTCTGCTACACCTGGAAGCCAGCTCTGATCCCCATGTGGAGAAACTCAGTTGGGTGGGAGCACATCAAGACACTGATCTGAGCTCCAATGTCACCACGACCAGCAGGTTGTGTGTAATTGGTTGAAACTACATGGCACAGGAGATAATGAGCAGACATCCAGACATGGCTAAATAGGAAAAGGTCAACACATCCCAAACTGGGAGTCTGTGAACTGAGAAACGATGAACAGGCAGTACAGACAAAACATTTGGCTGAAAGCTGAAGCATGGACTGACTTTATCAAGGTCCAGCCATGGACTGTGAGTCTTGCTGCAGCAAGACGACTTCTTGCTACAGAAAGAAGCTGGGGTGGTAGCAACACTAATGTGCTGTTGATGAAGCTTAACTTCTTACCATTTGTAAAGAGTTCTGAAGTGCACTATCTGCTAGATTAACCTGCACTGATTTCACATCCATTTATATGGGAAGACATGTATTTTTAACATTAGTTCTGCTGCATGCTTAAATAAGACATGCTTTACAATGTAATTAAGAAACTCTTCGCACAGTTGTCAGCTCACACTTTTCCCACTTTGCTAATGCCTTCAATGCACAAAAGCCATGAAGAAAATCTTTCCGTGACATGATGGCATTACCAGCTCTTTTCAAGTGGGAGGACTTTACTCCTACACAGCAGATTTTCCCTGTGTTGTGGTATTCATGCAGCAAAGAGCTGTACTTCTGAAGGGCTTCTTGTTTAAGCTCTTTCATGCTTCTTGCCTTGGAGACTTCTTTTAGATTTGTAGCCAAGAGGAGGTCAGGAAGTGCTCCGTGCTGCCGCTTCTTTTTCTGTATATGTTTCTATGTGGTTCTCCACAGATCCATGGAACACATTCCCTTCCATCTCTCTCCCTTTCAGAGTAGTTTATGTTTCATTATTTGCAGATGGAAAAATGACAACTTGACAAACAGGGGAGGATCTTTTTATTTAAATCATCATCTTCTTTCAAGCTCTCATGAAGTGTAATGGGGTAATACTGATAATACAAAAACCAATTGGATTTTATTTGTCCAGTGCATGAAAAATGAACTTCCGTGCACATTTCCATGCTAGATTATTTTTAGCTGTCATTCTGCTGATGGAATTTGCCCACCTTTGTAACTTTCTAATTTGGCGAAATTACTGATGCATTTACTGATGCCATTGCTGCCTTTGGTTTTAGGGAGCTGAGTATGGCTTTATAAAGTCTGTATTTTCAACTCTTCTGTACTTCTTTTTTCATTCCTAAGCACACAGAATAACAACCAGGGGTAGATTCAATCTTGAAAAAGCCACTAGGAATTTTTAGCAGCCTGAACCATCCCAACTAACCCAAGACACACAAACTCTGTTCCCCAGTTTTGTTTATTCTTTTCCTACCATGATTTACAGCCAAAACACACTAGCTGTGCTTGCTCCTCACATCCCAGTCACAAAACCAGAAAAGACTTTGTTGAACTGAGCAACACTGTTAAGCCCTTGTCTAACAGTTTCAGATTCATTTAACCATGAGTACAAAGTTAATCAAGTTTCACAAAGGTCTGTGTGGGATCTCAGTCATGTTGGTAGGAGCTCTGAGAAGTGGTGGAGTTTGAGGGCAGCATCCTGCCTGCTGCTTGTGCCAAGCTGCTTCTCTTGCACTACTTTCCCTGCTATTACATTTCAGCTCTGTGGAGGAAAGCTCTGAGAGAATGAGGCAAGAACTGACAAACTTTTTCAGCAGCAAATGGAGTGGTGGGGAAGAAGTGGAGCAATCAGCTCATGGAAGCAATGATGGGCACTAGCAGGCATTGCCTGGCCACCCACCTCCATCTTCCACCTTTGCTGAGCTGCCCATGTAAGAGAGCAGTGCTTCCACCTTCCTCCCTGTGAGCACAGGGTATTGACCAGAGGCTTTCCCACCGAGAACTGATCTCCCTGTGCCCAAAGCCAGGCTGCTCTGGAATGCTGTAACTGGAGCAGCAAGTGGGGTTGGCAGAGCTGGGCACAGCAGGTGTTCATGGAAGAGAACCTTCTGCCTTTCTGCATCACAGGTCCTTGAGCACAATGACTGGTCTGACCACTGCATTTGATATTTTGTTTTCCATTTATGTCCACAGTAAGATTTTTAGTACATCCAGAAGTCTCTTCCTGCATCCCAGTTTTCTAGCACAGCAACTGAGCTTGTGTTCATAAAAGGAAGCAATTACTTTGTAGCAGCGTGTACTGTTCTAAGAGCTAGGAGCAAACTCCTAAACCTTCCTCTGTCCTGTGTAATTGGAATAGGTGTTTTTACAGAAATTGGTGTCATGGAATCAAAATAAAATGCTTTTTTGTCTCTGATTTGCTCTGAATCATGGTTGTTACTGCAGTGTAAGACAGTTCTGCTGTTATCTTCAACCTTCTCTCCCCAAAAATCAAGCTATAAAAAAACCTGTCTAGATTTTAGCCACCTGGTTATGGTTAGTTTCTTATTTTAAAATAGCTTTCAAAATAGATCAGACATTACACTGTTAAAAACAATTTTGCCTGTAGGTATTGAATATCAGACAGGGCTTGTAGTAATAACTGATAGGTATCTAGAATAATCTTCAGTATGAACTGAGACTACAAAGATCTGTCAATCACTGTATTTAACTTTAAACACAGATGATTTGAATTCATGTTAGCAGCATGAGGAAGTCAAAAAGATGGAATGGAGCTGTTGGAGAAAAGATGATAGGATTACCTCTGCTGTTAGCCTTTCCTGCTACTTGTTTGAAATACTAAATCAAGGTGAAGTTT
>NW_005054307.1:5683214-5687859 GCF_000277835.1 Geospiza fortis | reverse complement strand
TGGGATTTTCCTATTTTAAATCTGCTGTCAGAAGTAAGTGCTTTACTTGTGGCTTAATTTTATGCAGGCACAAACACCTTGGTTCAACACATTTTGCCAGAGACAATCTTGACTATCTTAATGCAACAGAGTCCTCATTAACAGGGGTCTGTGAAAAAGAAAAATGCACACATGCTCTTTTGTCATTGGTCATTCATAAGCAGCCTGATGAAAACTGAAATGAAACATAAATCCCAAGGTGGTGTGGAGCTGGTGTGGAGACATGAGTGTTTGAATCACACAGCTTATGTGAATTATCCATCTTGGAAGAGCATTACACTCCACCTTTTGAATGAAGTTTCATTAATGTAGTGGAAAGCTCACAATTTCTATTTGTTCTGCTGTGGCTGCTGAATTTAGCACTACTCCCAGTACCTACCCCCAAAACAAACACCTCTGTTGAGGTGATTTTTCCTATTTTATCCAACCATGTAGCCATAGAGCCTACTAGGACAATGGTTTCCAAGATGCTGGTCAGACTTGGCTTGTGCAATTTTTCTCCAGGCAAGAGCCATCAAGATGAATTGGTAGCACTTTTCTGACTTCAAAATGTATTTGTCCTGTTCATTTTGAGTTCTGCATGCAAATATAAAGTCAGGGTCAGGCTTCAAAAGCAATAAATGCCTGCTTACTAATTTCCTGTTTGATGTACTGGGCTGTGTTTCAGGTGTGCATCAAGTTTGTTACCACTATCTGTTACCTTGTTCTCAGGACATGGATGTGAAATTTGCCTTCAGGCACTCAGAACTGAAAGCAGGACTTCAAGTTTGTCTCATCTAAAAGAAATCATTAACCTGAAGTCTTAAGAGAGGGAATCTCAGTCACAGGAATACACATCTTGTCACTATGTTTATGAAAGACATCCTTATCCCCTATCACACATAGAAGAGTGTGTGCTTCTATGTTTCTTTGATATCAGATTTTAAAATTGCCACTCAAGTATGACTGCATCCCTTAGGCAGTGGCTACTTTAAAGTCAGATCCAGAGAGAATCTCTCCTTCATGCAGTGCTGTGAAATTTCAAATTTCAAAATATAATTTTGTACCAGCTTGAAAGAAAACTCCAATGTTCTGACACTCCACCTTAAGTAAAATTTTGCCTTATTTTCAGTCTGGTTACTGAAAACATCTATGTTTTAACAAAATTGAAAACTTTCAATTTTACTTTGCTTTACCTCGTATTTTAAAGTAGTAGTCTAAAGAAGTACTTTTTAATGGAAGGCTCCAAAAAATCCACTCAGAAAATGTGAGAACAGACCATTTTAATGTTTCCAGGACTGCCTCTTCATCTTGGTTTCTTTTTATAATTTTCCCACTTCCACACAGAAAGTGGCATCATTTTGCAAAAGAAAAAGATTTGATGGAGCTGCACCTTTTTGATGGAATATGACTCCAGCACTTCTGACTTTTGTGATCTGGCTATAGATGGAAGAGTCAACTGATGAAACATAATGTGCTTTGAATTATCACACCAAACCCTTCACTTGCAGTAAATTCACCGGCGTGTATGCGCGTTGTGTTTCCTCAGATCAGGATGACAACCTCATTGCTGCCTGGTTTGTGGCATCCCAAGTTAACACATGTAAATTCACAGCTGTGAGCTGTGTTACAGTGAAAAGACACAGGAGCAGAAGCTAGCAACTTCTTTCTTTTGTTTAACAACAAAAAAAGCAAAAACCAACCAAAAAAAAAATTTGATGCAGAGGTGCTTCTTCAAGTACAGGATCATGAGGCAGCATAACCCAGCATTTTTATCTGCTTTCATATGGTTCTCCTGACTTAAAACTCCTGTCTGTAGCTGAGAGCTTCCAAGAGCTTGCAGGAGAGGGTCTTGGCAGTGTTTTGGGAAAAAAGGAAGGGTTTTAATTCACAGGCAGGCATTGTATGGCACTTCATAGCATCCATTTTCGAAAGAGGGACAGATATAAACTAGCCACAGAAATGATTTTCCTGGTGAGTCTGAACTGTGAAGAGGGAAAAGGCAGCATATTCCAGTGGGTGGTTATAGTGCAGTTGAATATTTCCATGTACCTCAACTGCAGGTGCAGTCTGCCTGTTTAGACATCTGAACCTACTAAAGTGTGTTGAGCTTAAACACAGAAAAACATACCTGATCCTCCAAGTTGCAACAGATAAATGGGATTTTAACCATAGCAATTGTGAACTTGGGTGATGTGGGTTGGTTTTTTCTTCTTTTTTTTTTTTAATTAATGTCTTATAACCCAAGTTCTCAGAAAAACCTAGAAGTTCATCTGAGAATCCAGATCAGAGAGCATCTCTGTGTCAAACAGGTATCTGCAGGTGGGTAGGGCTCCTGGCGTGTAGAAAGCCCCAGATTGCAAGTAGGGGATTTTTGATATCTGCTTTGGGAAGACCAAATGCCAGGGAGGCTGGAGAGGGGCCAGGAGGAAGGAAGAGGCCTTCCCGGGGCACGGGAGACTTTGAAGTGTGACCCTGAGCAGAAGAGGGGTGGGCAGGAGGCGAGAGGCAGCGGGGTGGGCAGAGGGGCGCGGGAGCCGTGGAGGCAGGAGGGGAGGGCAGGGGTCAGGGTGGAGGGCGTGGGCAGGGGGTTCCCAGCCCCGGGGACAGCAGTGCTGGGAGCTGAGTGCTCTCCCAACAGGCTGCAACACGCAGCTGGGGGAAACCGGCTGTGTTTTTTAACAGCTGGTTTAACATAATGAGGGCTGAGCAGCCTCCAAAGCAGCCCTGATCACATGCCTCAGGAGAAGCAGTGGGTGAAATATCAGTTTAGGAATCAGGAGACCAGGATTTTATTCTGTCATCTACAGCTGTTTCAGGAGCAACTTGGGCAAGAAGCTGATGTGCTTGTGCCCTGGCTTCTCTACCACCAAAATGTGTTGCTCGCCTGGATACCCCCCTGCAACTGAGTGTCTAGAAGTGGAAGCTTCTCCTCGTCCAGCGTGGTAGAACAAAAACATTAAATTGAAAATGAAATTAAAATATGGCAAGTTCAAAACTGTCAGAGGGAATTCCTTTTTCACATAGGCTGATGCAAAGCATGGCTAACACCAGTGACTAAGGTGAAGTGGCGTCAGTGGGAAACAGAATTAAGTGGGGTCCGTTTAGTGCCTATAAAAGTAATGAGCACACACTCATCCAGCCCTGACCCAGCGTTTCTTTTGTAGTTTAAAATTTTTTAATAAAGTATTTTTTGCCTGCCTTTTCCTAAGAAAAATGCTGAAATTAATCTTTGCTCAAATGCAGTTGCCATATGACTAATGGTTATTTTTAAAGTGCTGAGAGAAATGTATGCATGTGTGTGTCAAGGAGACAAAGAGAGGGAGTTTTTGTCTATTTGCTGTGGTAATTGTTTATGAATATAGTTGTTTTTTCCAATTATCCTTTCCAATTTTAATATATTAGCAGCCTTGTCTCCATTTCTGTCGGTTGAGGTTTGTGTGTAAATGTAGAAATTCATGCTGTCAGATATTTCAGCTACAAAAGCATATGCTACATCTTAAGCATTGGGTTTTATTCATAAAATGCCATAGAACTGGGATGGGGAGATTTGTGGAAAAGATGGCACTAAAAGTTAAACAATGGTCATACAAAAAACTGTGTGGCCATTCAGATGATTTCTGGGCCTTGAAGTGAACATTTATTTCATGTTCAAAAATAAAGAAAAAACTCTGAAAGGCCAGAACTCATGCTAATACCTGAAGGAGTAGTTAAATCCAGAGTCAGGGCTGGAGAATTTGTCCTAAGGCATATTAGTATGGCTGCATAAGCAGAGATACAGTATGGAACTGGAGAATTAATTTCTTCTACAACAGCTACATTTTGTAATCTTACTTGTGCAAAAACCCAGTGTAAAATAGACCAGGTGGCCAGTGGAGTCTAAAGTCATTTGCACTTGGAATAAATGAGTCTATGAGTGAAGTCCTAGTCCCCTATGTGTCAGAAGTAATGATCCCACAGAATTCACTTGGACTACATTGTACTTAAAGTTTTAAGTACCTAGTGCCCAGCTGAGGCAACCACGATTGACCTCTGTATCGGGGGCAGTGTAAGTGCCAGATACTTCATCTGTGTGTGTGTGTGTTTAATGTGAAAGCAGCTTTTGTTTTACAATTGCGGCTCATGCCATAGCTTGTGGGGACTGGTTTTCATTAACATACTTAAGTTTTTGTGATTTAACACTATTGCATGATCTGAGTGTTTCAAAATGTCTTGAGCAGGTCCTATCCAGAAGTTTGCCACGTGTCTCAGTGCCCTTTCCCAGGGCAGGAGTCATTTCACACTGCTGGCATGACATGATTTCCTCCAGCAGCACAGCAGGAACAAATCCTCAATGGTTTCAGGGGCTGTGAAAATCTGCATGGTTTGGTAATCCCCTTCTTCATCCACAGAAATAAAGAGTCTCCATCTTTTTCTTCCTCAAGGTTAACTGCAGTTATACTGGAGCAGGGTATTTTAAATTTATACTATTTGGTTTTGGAGCTGGAGTTCTGTAAATGCTACTGTAAGGCTTCTGGTGTTCAAACATTATTTCATGTTGGCATTTTTATTTGAAGGCCCAACCATGGCCAAGGAAAGGAAATTTCTGTACTTTTCTTTTTGTGTTACATCTTCCAGCTGGAATATT
>NW_005054307.1:5585515-5683204 GCF_000277835.1 Geospiza fortis | reverse complement strand
GGAGTCAGCTGGAAGAGGTGAAGAATCCAGTGGGGTACTTTGCAGTTTAGTTCTCTGGGGACTGAAAAATGCTTTCAACCAGTGTGAGGTTGCAACATCCCAAAAGAGGAGAGAAAAATCCACGTCTGATCTAGACCAACAAGAAACTAAAAACAAGGGACACTTTGAATTCTTAGACTCTCACCACAACTGAAAACTGTGTTCAGGCCAAGGAACTGGAAAATCAGTTTCTTGGGTTAGAGAAATGCTTCCCTGAAGAGTCAGAAGCAGCTTTCCATTTTAATTGGTACAGAAACGATTGTATTCTGAAGCAGTGATCCTAACATTTCAACCAGGGCAAAGGTTTGCAGTCAGGGCTACAAAGAGTTTAGTGAAATGCTACAGTAAAACAAATTTTTCTGTGACATTTTCTTGCCATTTGGCTCTGTTAGTCTATCATTTGTCACAAAATGGAAAAATAAGATCTGTCTTCATAATGTATTCAAAAGAAATATGACTGCAAACACAAATCAGGAAGAGGCATAGGGACAGGAGCTGAGTGGTGTAACCCTAGATCAAGAGATGGTTTTGAGAAATCATATGCTGGGGACCTCAGAATCCCCTGACCAGGAGTAATTGAATGTAGTAATTGTTAAGGAGAGCTTTGAGAAGAAATCTTGAGTAAAAATTACTTACGGTGTGCTTGTTTTAAGAGGGAAGTGTAGTAAATTTCAGGACAAATTTTTAAGTGGCAATAGCACAGGCACGGCCTATGCTGTAGGCAAAATAAATTTTCTGAACTAAATGACTTCTCTCAGTCAGCCAGGCTAAGTGTTTGTTTTTGGGGTGAAATACGTATTTCCTTCATTGCGCTCGTACAAGGATAGCTGAAGCCTGAGAGGAGGACTCTGGGGATCTGGTTGTAATGGCTGGTAATAACACCTGCCCTTTATGGGATGAGGGGTGAAATTGTGCAAATTTGCATTGCAGAATAAGGGATGAGATCAGAAAGCCCTTCTTAGATGTGTCAGAGATATGGGAGATGTATTTAGTTTTACAAGAATCAAGAAAAATAGGATTTTTCTGTGAGTCTTGCACTTTTAAAGCTGATGTGTCATTACTAGTCTATTTGCTGTGGAAGATGTTAGGCTAAATGAATTAATGTCACAGAGAACTGCCCTGCAGTCTTCTGGATTAAAATTATATATGTGTCAAGCAGTATATTATTTTATGCATAAATTTTAGAACAATATTTTCTTTAAAATTACTCAGTCAATATACTTGACTCTGGTAAAAGTACCATGACTCCTACAGCCTGTATTTTACCAATTTTTAAAGCTTTTCTTTTGCATAAGAGCACCACTGCACTTTGATAACAACACATGACAAAAGACAATAAAATCAAGGGAGTTTGAAGATGCTAGGCAGTCTGTTCTTGTAGCAGTGTGATTGTGATTTTTTTTCTTGCTCATGCAGAACTGCAGTCAAGTAACAGATCTTTTTTTCAGGATTCAAATAATGTATGTGGAAAATGAAGGAAGAACATCATATACTTCTGTTCACGTTTTATAGGTGCTATGGCCATAAGATGGTTCCAGAAATTAATTTATCAGTTTTGTCCTTTCTTTTTCTAACGTTCTTTTTTCATCTGATGGTCATTGGAAAGAACAGCTCACTGTGCTAGTTCATAAGGACAGGATGGTGTATCGGGAGTGTTCTGTAACAGGGATGGGGAACTTCACAGGGATGTGCCAGAGCTTTTTTTTGTTCCTCTAATGCACACTTAAGTATTTTTCTGGATAGTGAGCACTAGTACCTTGCATGTATATGATTCTTGAGTGCAAATATAATTGCAAACTCCAGTGGATGGGAAATTCTCATGTGAAATTTGTTGCCTGTTTCATGGAGCTTAGGGCAAGTTCTGTTCACCTGTGGGTTTTTTTCTCAGTATTGAGGTCTGAGTAGTGTTCCTTGCTTTGGCTAGATGAAATACATTTTAGAAGGCAGCTGCCTGTTGCCAAGAAGAGCCCTAATGCAAGAATATTTCCATCTGGGATGACTAACATGTGCCCAATGTACGTCCAGTCTCACATCCCACTCTGCAAACAAGATCCACTGATGAATTAATTATCTTCTTGCTTCAAAGGGCAGTCAAAAGATGAAAGTGAAAAACTGGACAGATTTCAAAAAATGACATTATATGAAAAATAGGTCATTCAGCCAGATTGCAAATCATAGATTTTCAAAAATGTGGAATGTCAGGCAGTCCTATTTGAAAAAATATGGTTTCTCTTGCTTGTTGCATATTTTGCTAGTGATCGAAAGAACATATTCATAAAGGAAAGACGGTGTTTTAACTCCTACTTAGGATAATGCCAACAGTATTCAACTTGTTTGGTCCAGGCTTATGCCAATATAAATACAATGCATTTGTCCTTGTTCAGTTTGTAGTTCTTTTGTAACAGTAGCAGCAAAGTTATTTTGAACAGTTGTAAATATAAAACTTATACAGTAGTTTCTGGTATTTCATGGTTGCAAATATGAAGTCTGCTTTTTGTGAAGACACTTGATTTTATTGAAAATGTCATATGCATGGCTGACGATATAAAACCCCATATAATAACCCACTGGCTTCTCATATATCATTGACTCAGTCACTAAAATATATAATTGTGATGCTAATTAAATTGCGATTTTAAAGCTGTGCCTTTAACAAAGGGATTGTTTGTACCTACCCAGAATTAAAACCAGAGCTATCAGTCTAATTCAGTATAGCTGTCAATTCTAAAAACAATACACAGAAGCTGCAACTTCTTAGCTTCAGAGGCACAAGTCTGAGGAAGTGCAAATTCTCCACTGAAGAAGAATGCACAACATGCTGCCTTCTGTTTAATATATTAGCAGATCAGAGACCATAACTCCATAAATCCCCCAAAAAATCAGCTATTTAGTAATCTATTTGAGGAGTACCAGTGTTGACTTCCTAAAACTGGCAATCCAAAAAAGGCAATACAGTATTCATCTCAAGAATTAAAACCCTAAGCCAATGTCATGTGTAGTCCTCTCAGATGCAATTATTTATTCTAGTATTCTAGTTTGTCTTGAATGTGCCTGGTATGTTTTTATATGCTGTAAAAATAAATACAGTGGTTTAAAGCCCTGGAAAGTCCAAGTAGGTATTAAATAGTCCAGCACTGCAGAAATGCAGGGTCTGATTTTCTGAGATCATCGGTGCTCTCTGTGAATATCTGATCCAATTCAGCACATCTGGGCATTTCTTCCCAGGGAGCTGGCCATGTATTCACAGAGCTTTCCTCTGTACCACCTATTGCAAGTGGTTGTGGTGTCCAAGGCAAAGACCAGGCATAGAGCAGGCTCGTTGAAGCTAGTAGTTGGATAACATTTGAAAATTTGTATTTATACCCAGATGAAAAAAACCCCCAGGTTTCTAGGGAGAGGTCATAATCTTATTAGGGCAACTTCTGTAGTTGGGAAAAACAGACAAGCTTTTAGACAGACAGGATCACTTCTGGTCTGGAACAGAAGCTAAGACCAAAATGAAAACAATTGCTCTACTTTTACTTTGTCAAGCACTGTTCAGACTGATTGGCCACCTCCTAGAGCCTGGAGAGTCATGAAGCTCTGAGTTATGAAGAAAACATTTTTGATCCAGTTATCTCAGTCCATATTAATCCCACATATGGCTCCACCAGCTTCATCAGACAAACATCATTATCCAAGCATTTAATGATCATTTCCATTGAGGATTTGTTTATTTATAGAAGGCAGGGTGGCCTTAGTGGGCAGGACTATAGGCTGAAACTCTGAAGCCCACTCCGTGTTCCCTAAGCTGCGTGATCTGCAGTGAGTGGGTCTGTCTGTCAGCTTCTGTGTGGTAAACAGACATACCAAAACTGGCCTCCTTGCAAAGTCCTTTTATATCTACAAAGGAGAAGTGTTGCATGGCAGTTATACACTTCATTACTAGCTCTTTTTCATGTGGTTCCTTTAATAGACATTTGAGTTCTGATAGTGTTACACCCTGTTCTCTTCTGAACAGGGTGTAACACTACTGCTGGTGCTGGTAGCATCTCTGTTTGCCAAATGTGACTAGAAGACTCCTACTACTGTGATGTGAGCAGCTAAAAAGCTGTTTCTCTAAGCTTCCTAATATTAGATATGCTCTGAAAAGGGAAAGGCTATGCATGTTCAGGAAATAAACAAATTTCTTCATCTCCCTGGGAAATTATTGCAATCTGAGTGGGCACATGTGGAAATGAATAACTATGTAGATGGTCACAGATTCTCCAGTAAATGGACAGTAAATGCTATCTTTGCCACCTTTAAATAAAACACAGGAAAATGAATGCTGAAGCATTTCCCATTATTCTTAATGTATGTATGTGCAGTCAAATGCACAAATGCATAACCATTTTTAACAAAAGCAAATGTATGTACTGTGAACATGTGTGAGGATGCATACATTGGTATTAAATAGTGTGAGATATATATAGATATATATATATATATATATAATGTCAAATAAACATTTAGGTTGCAAAGCCAAGCAACACTGGGTAGTCCAGAATGCAGATTTCTTGGGCATTCTTGATTAGCCCTCTTCAATATGTAGGATGGTACAATTTTAATTGCATGATAACATTTGGGGGCTTTTTTTCTTAACAAATTCTTGCTTCAGCCAGTCAATAAGGGAACAGTTTTTTAACATTTCTGCTTTTTTATCTTATTCCATTGAGTGCTCTGGCCTCAGATCTCATATTAGTGCACATGACCAAAGTATTACACTGAACACAGAAAAAACATTCATCCACTTTCAAAGTTTAGTTTTGCTGTTGCTTCCTCAACAGCATCATAATATGCCACAAATCCTGATGAACATGCCTCTGCAAAACATCTATGCAGGGTGAGAATTCTATTTTTTTTTTACACTATTATTGCCACCTTGCAAAAGCACTTAAGCACAGGGGGAGAAAGGACAAAAATGTCAGAATGACAACTTTCAGTGAAAGCTGAAAGAGGGAGCTGTGGAAGCCTTTGCATGTGTAGAATTTCCCTAAGACTTTCTCCACTCAAAGCACGGTGCCAGTTGACTTCAGCTTTCAGCACTTCTGCATTTCAGGCCCCAGGTGTCTCTTGCTGAGCACCCAGAAAATGAAGCCAACCACTCAAGAGGGAGGAAATTCCAGAATTATGTCATCATGCCTACATGCGGGGAGGGGAAAGGAGCTAATCGTGCCCAGACAATCCAAATTCTGGCATTTGCTAAGATTTTAGCATTTGACTCACAACCCTATCATTCTTTTAGCTGAGTTTCTCTGTGTATGTATATACATTTCTCTGTAAATAAATAAGGACATCTAAACTGTGTCTAATCTACTAAAATCTCTTGCACTGCTTTCTCAGTAAAACTATTTTGATGTTTGTGCCCTTGGAAAAAGGCATTACATGTTTTAATAACCTTTACTTGCTTCCATTTATCCCTACACTGCATTAGAAGCAGGAAAGGACTATAGACAAACAAATAATTTGATGCCCAAAATCAGAGAGATCAAGGACTTCTAGAAACAGGGATAAATTTGCTTCACTTCAACCTGAAAATGTGCTACTAAATCTCAAGTTCTAAATTTGCTTACATGATCCCTATCCATTACCAAATTGCAAGTGAAGCATTAAAAAGCATTGCAAGAAGCCTTAAAAATCCCAGAGATTTCAGTTGAATATTGGTGTAGTTTTTGTTTGCTGCCTGAAAATTTTCTCAAACCCTTCACCTTCTGAAACTTCCCTGCATAAGCTGGCAGGTTAGAAACAGGATAAAAATGGAAGCAGAAATCCATATTTAAACAGCTGGTTCCAAAAGTTGGTGCTTTAGGGAATGAAAACCTTTAATGTAAGACTCACAAAACTTTTGTAGGAGCTGGTTTTATTAGTATCTGCCATAATTCTGTCTGTGTGTATATATCTGTACAGCATTGTGATCCTATCTGTGTGTGCATGGTTCTTGAGGTTAGCAGAGTATTCACTCCCTGCTGCACCAGGCACTCACACTTCTCTCCTGTTCTTTGAAACTGGGAGTGCCTTTCTTCCACGGATCCCCATCTCCCCTAGCACCACAGACCAGTGGCAGAAGGACTTTTTTTTACCCCTCCTGTGTGTGTACAGCAGGAGAGCTCGTCTCACCAGCTCTCTGCTGACTGTGTTGGATATTTGTCTTTCAGCCAGTGGACAGAGCAATGTATTTACCCTGCCAAACTGAACCACCCTAGCTTTCTCTCTAAAAGGTCGTCCTTAGTCCTTCTGTGTAGGGTGCCTGGGGAAAAGTAGGCACCAAAGGGAGGCACTGTGAGTACCCTACCTTTTTTTCCACCTCAGGTTCCATGGTCTGACAAATCCCTGATAAGAGAATGGCATTCATTAGTAGTGCTTTTAATTCTGGAAATGCCTCTTTATCCATGCTGGATTCCTCCTCCCTTTCCAGCTTGGGAAGCACATGGTTATCCCTCCTCCCTGGTGGCTGGGGAGATGAGCTTTCCCTTGCTCCCCACTGCAGTCACTAGCAGTAAGGGGAGTGATGGCAGATTTTATGCCAAGATTTCCTCATTTTACTGACAGGGAAAAGCACATCTGTTCGTGCTGAGACACCTCTTTACAGTATGTGCCTAAGCCATGATCTCCAGCCAAGATACTGCAGAATCACAGTCACAGAATATTCTGAGTTGGAAGGGACCCACCAAGATCATTGAGTCCAGCTCTTAAGTTAATGTCCCATATGGCAGCTAGCAACATGTCCCCTCTGGGCTTCTGGGAGAAGTCCTAGGGTAGGCAGTGTGGTGGGAATAGTACGGTGCCTATTACGTTATTGAAAACAAAATACAGCTGCATGTTCCTGTTGGTTGAATGCAACCTGTCAGCACCAGCATCTCACAAGAAGCCAGGACTCATTACAGTCAGCCTTCAAAGCAGAAGGTGCCAGTAACCAACCAGCTGGAGAAGCATGATATGTTTTCCCCATTAACATGGCAGGTTAGAACAGGAAGTGTGCTGGAGAAACACCATGACACGAGGAACTGTATGGTGACAGCAGGTTGCTCAGAAAGCCCCAGAGGAACTGCAGTGTTCTCCTGATGGCTGAATGCCCCAGGGCCAGGACAACATGTGGTCTCTTGTGCCCTAGACCAATACAGGGCACCAGTGATGCTTGCAATGCCTTGGTGATATGTCAAGCTCCAAAATAACTGCAAAATAATTCCCCCATAGCCCATGGATTTACTCATCCTAATTGTTAAATACTTTTAGGAACAGCTCTATTTTCATTCCTCATAGTTGACAAAATCTAGAAAGCTGTGTGTCTTTATCCTCTCAAGAATGTGAGTGGGTTGAGTGCCGGCCCTGGGCACAGAAAAAATGGTTCACATTGCTGTAGCAAGCTGGTAACAAGTAATGAGGGCTAGGTAGACTCCGAGCTGTTTTGGTGCACCGCTGTCTTTTCAGCTCTGCTTGTATTATGTTCTGGTCTGGACAATCAGAACCCTTGTAGCTTCAGAGAAACATCAAGGAATGAATGGTTTGCCCTCCTGAATAAAATGAGAACATGTGAGTGTGGGGAGAGAGGGGGAGGGGGAGATGCATTTGCATAGGTCAGGAAAGGTCATTAAAACATCTGGCAGTAGTAACTGACATGTGTCAAATTTTAGTGTTCATTAAATTTGTATTAATGCAAGAATGGTTCCTAAGCTCCAAATGCCACTTTTGGTTGCTATATTCCCCCAGCTGATGGTGATGACTTTTCAGAACTGTGCCATGCTTGTTTCCTTGCTAGTGGCATCTGACCTGAGGTCAGTTTTCTGTTTAACCTATTCCTGTAGGTCAAAAGACAAATTAATCTGGTGAGAATTGAATTGGAAATGAGGTATCTGGATAGCAGGTGTCCCAGCTGTGGAATAGCTGCCAGGCTGAAATGTATTTGTATCTGTCCTCATGCCATCCAAGAAGTCATATCCGAGGTCAGGGAGATATTCAGTTGACATCTGAGAGGGGAAGTTATGGGGAGCAGAAGTGGCAGGTGCCCTGTGAGAGCAGATTATCTTGCAGTCAGGGGGGAAATGTCTAAGAGTGTCACTCTGAGCATAAATGTACATGCTCCATGTATTGGGCACTTTGCCTTACTGTTTTATAATTGTAAAGAAGTCAGACAATTTCCAGGCCCCTTAAGGAGGAGAATCTAACAAATCTTTTTCTTCCTTTTTTTCTTTTTTTTAGAGGATGAAGATGATGAAGAGATGGTGGAGCCAAAAACACAGGATGACTTAGAGACAGAAAATCAAGACCAGAAGCAGGAAGTGAAAGAAGGTACTTTAAAAAATGAAAAGGATGATGTTAGATGTTTAAAGGATGAGATTCTGCCAGTAGCTACTCTCATAAGTAGTTTCCACTATTGAGAACACTGAAATTGAAACAGTCACCAGTTTTAATGATTCGAAACCATATGAGTAGCATAAAAGCAGAAAATTGTATCCCAGAGACCCAGCTGGTAGGCCTGAGAAGATTGTGAAAGGCATGAGGCTTGAGCTGTTTAGCAGAATGTCCTGAATGTCCTTTTAATTTGAAAATGAAGTAGGGATTCTTGGATCCCGGTACTGGTACTAATTTGTCCTCTGGCTCAAATACCCTGCTTATGTGAAAGATTTAAAATGGGAATGCCAGGCATTCCAGCAGCTCTATAAAGTTTGTTGGTCTTCAGAGACACTTGGAGCCCATAACTGTCTTCCTGCTTGAGAGGAGCAAAGTTAAACCTAGTGGTAGTCAGGAGTCTTCCAGCAGAAAATGATTTCACTTGGAAAATGTCTTCTGTCAAAATCAAAACATTTTGTGGGAACTGCTTCAAGGAACTTAAAAAACCCCTCTGAAGTCAGACTGGTCCAGCCCTTCTGTCCATTACTCTGTATTGAGGTGTTCTGCACCATTATAAGAGACAAAAAATTCAGGTTTACTTGCTTCTGGTGCAGACAAGGGACACTTGCTTAAGTCATGCATGTCAGCACTGATGTGGTAGATATGCTTGCTGCCTCTTTTACTTTCCTTGGACCTGTCCTAGCTTTCAAGTTAGAAGAAGGATGTGAAATTTGGTCTTCTTCATCTAGAAATTTACTAGGATATTGGCTATTGTAGCGTGTCAATGCCTTCCACAGTCAATGCTCACTCCTGTGTTGAGTAGGGAAAAGAACTGAAATAGCAACAGCTGTAGGGTGGAAGGAAATGGGTTTCTTCTTCAGCATTTCTTACTTTTGTATTGACAGGACTGCTCAAAATTCTGTTTAGCCTCTTGAAAGGTAGTTTACTTCTTTGGGTAGGGCCTAAGTTGTTTCTTGCTATGATGATCATTTCCAGGGTAATTCTGTGAGCTTGGTTTTTCCCAAGATAATCTCACTAAGGGAAAAATATGGAGCCATTTTACATGGAAGCCCATGAAATCTTCAACTGGGAATACAGCAGCCAATGCTTATTTCTCATCCAGAGAGACTGGTATCTTTTCATCAGTATCCAAAAAAGATTAATCTGGTACACTAGTGCCCACATTTACTATCCTCACCCACTGAAGTACCAGCCGTACTATTTTGATTATAAATTGATTTTTCTTCCCTCTTTAGAGCATCACAGAAATCATAAATCCTGTAGTGTTCATTGCTCATTTAGGTCCTCATGGAAATGTGGGGAGATAAAAGTCTCCTGCTCCTCATCATTCTGCTTCTTCCACTGGCCCCAGCCACTGATGCCATGAGCAGAGGGGACCAGTGCAGATAGCAGGAACAGGAGTCAGGCAAGTCTGCAAAGGCAGCACTGAGGACATGAGCAAGAAATGTGACAACATAGAAAAACTTCATTCTTCATGGAAATTACTTTTCTTTTCAAAACTGTGAGGTCAGCTTGCATATGGGCTTTTGCAGACATTGGACCTAACACAGTATCTCTTACTGATGGCAACAGAAAGCCATAGAAACCTCTATTACTGCACACCATGCACAAGCACTGTCCTGGGTTGCTGAATGTCCCTGTAGTATTCAACTTGGAGCTTATCCCACCCCCATTTATTCCCAAAGAAAATTGATGCTAATGCTTATAACACGGAGAGAGAGCACAAACTCCTGCAGGAAGAGAAGAAAAAAAAATCAAAATAGAACCCTGAACTGATTTATTTTACTTTTTTAATGGGCTTTCAAGTTAGCCTTGTATGTACTTTGCTAGCCAGCCACCACTGCCGACATCTTTTATTCCTTTGCAGTGCTTTAGTCAGAGGGCAGTGCTCCCCTTCCCTGCCTAGCAGACCCCCAGGAGCAGTAGATCGTCTGGGCTGGTTTAGCACTGGTCTCAGGCACACCAACTGCAGGCTGTAAAAGCAAGGCACAGCTTGTTTCAGCAGAACTGACTTTGTGCTAACATCTGACGGGGTTCAGGGAAGAAGAAAACATGCTCATTGCCTGATAGAAAGTGAACTTGACCTGTAGTATGTGTTGTGATAGATAAAATAGTGGTGTGCTGATGACAGGCATTAAATGCTGTGAATCAGATGAAGCCATCGTCCCCAAACTGACAAGGAACGGAGGCCCATTTTTTAGTGTTTGGTGTCATTCTCTCCCTGTTTGCTTTAGCCCTTTTGCCTACAAAATCCCATTTTCCTCTCTGTTGTAATCACCCTTCTCATGTTCTGAGCAACATTCAGAGTTTGAAGCCATCGTTTGTGTTTCATGGAAGTGATTAAAACCATGTTACAAGTCAAACAGGAGTTTAGAAGAACATTTCCTGTCGGTGCTGCACTCTGTGTGCCTACTCAGAATTAATAGCTTTTCTGCAAATTAGCACATAATGGGTTAAAAGCATGTTTATGTTGGCATTAAGTACTCTGGCTTCTTTTTCTCTGCAAGGCAAGACAATATTTTGCAAACTTTTTAAAGAATCTCTAATAGACATTATAGTGGCGCCATTCACACTGCGATATAGTAGTTAAGGCTGTGTCAGCACTTCCATTATGAATCCTGTTTTTCAGGGATTTATAACCCAGCCGTAAAAATTTGCTCTGGGCTGAAATTTGGTTTCAGCTCAGGGAGCAGATTTTTTAACAGATTAAAAAAAATCAGCATGGCCTTTTTTGAGTTATAGGAGTGTTAAGAAAAAATCCATGGGAGAGAAAAGTGCAAGGAGAGAAAGGCAGACCATTTTTTCATGAATATACCTCAAAAATTGGTCAGGATGAAAAATAAAGTTTAGATGCAGTCTGTTCAGTCTCCCTTTCTCCAAGCCAACAGGACAAGAGTGCTCTATTTTTATTATGGTATTTTAAGAGGAAACGGGATTTTTTTTCTATGTGGTTTATAGGTAGTTCAGTTTAATTCTTCGGACATTTATTGCATGCTTAATTTCCTCATCTTCCCCCCGCACACCCCAGAGTTGCTCTATGGGGTTTGGTGGGATTATTCAGCAGCCAGGGGTGTTTGCAGGGTCTGACCCTGGTTCTGGACATGTCCCAGCATCACTGTCTGGCATGGCACCTCTTGCAGAACTTCACTGCCATGGAGGCGTGAAGGGCAGAGGAACAGCTCGAGCCCCCCAAAGTGGAGTGGGAGATGAAGAACTGACTCATTGATCGCTTGAAGTGTATGAAGCCTTGGGACCACCTTGTGTTCCTTCCATGGGGCTGCCTGTTGCCACCCATGTCTCAGGTGCATGTTCTCCCCATGGTTTTTGGAAGAGCTGAGTGTGGGATACCTGACGGTGAACTGGGCTGGGCTCTGCCTGTTCCCAGCCTCTCCTGAACACATAAACAAGAGACTGGTTCCAAACTGTGGCATCAAGTGGGATGGGGTTTTCCACCACCAGAGAGCTCTGGAGCTCCACCTAAGGCTCCTCTTTGTGTCAGTAGAAACCACAAGAACAATGGGATGGGCTAGGTCTTAAAAGTGGGCCTCAACCTGCATTTATCTGAAGCCATGGGCATATCCACAGAAACTTGCACGAAAGACTGTGATGGGAAAGGCTGGGATCTGCAGCTCCAAAGACCTGCTGTGCCCTGCTCTTGCCCTGGCTCTGTGCATGGGGCTCAGGTGTCCACAGAGCAGGCTGGGCTGGTGGGGATGGTTTCGCTTTCAGCAGCTCAGGCTTCAGTATTGGAAAAGCAAGACAGGTTGTGGTGAGGTTTGTCATGGCCAGAAATGCCATGGTTTCACTGCCACCAACACCACAGTGGGCTCAGGTCTGCCGACCCATCCTTACAGCCAGCTCAGGCATGCTCAGGGATGGTGTCGAGCACCCTGGAGAAGCACAGGCAGTGGGAACAGCCCTGCCTGGCACAGTATCAAATTTATGGCTCTGCAACTTGCTACTTCAGAATTTAAAAATCCTTAAATAAAGCTTGAAATCTTCCTTTTTATGCTTAGTGATTATGCCATGAAGGGGCTTGCCAGCACAACAAAGGCATGACATATATCAAGCAATGGTATGGGACACAGCAAAGCAGGATATGGCATTTGTCAAGCCTGACATGAAAGTGCAAAGCACAAGAAAAACAGGAGGATCGCAGGATCACAGGCAGACAAGGACTGAAAGCTGCTGAGAGCCACTTCACACCTTGCAGTTCTCACCCTGCTTTTCAGCCATCCTCCATTGTCAGCACATCTAAAGTTTACATGGGTTTAAATAGATGCTGAAAGAAATAATACAGCTCTTAAAGGGGTTTTAATAATCTCCTTCTGTCTCTCATTATATCTCTGGGTTGATAACAAGGCTGCTTCCTGCTTTACTGTTTTTATTAGTTTGCCCTTTCTTTCATTCACTTACTCCTTTTGGTCTTTTTCTTTTGGTTTGTTGTTTTTTTTTTTCCTTTAATGGACTTAATTTTCATTTCTCTTGTCAGGTTTTTAGAATTGCTGAGATTCCAGGAGAATCTTTGTTATATTTATTTAAATGTGGGATGGGTTTTTTTGGTTTGGTTTGGTTTTTTTTCTTTATGGTTTTTTAACTCCCTTGAGAGAAGACTCAAATTCTGGTACTTGAATATTTCTAAATTTGTTCCTGCACTGTTATCCCAACTATTTATGTTGTATTTACTACAAACATGCTTCTGCTGAATAAGAACAAGTCTGCAGCAATTTTATCTTAGTTTCTAATGATTCAAGAAGATGTTTAATATAATTTTTTGGTTTTTTTCTGTTTTGCCCAAACAAATGTATGGACAAAGAATCCGATGTGAAATACGGTATTTCTGAGGATTATGTTAAGTAACATGAAATGATAAAATATTCCTATTTTTGTAAATAAGTCTTGAGTAAATTGGTTGTTTTCACATCATGTTCAACTATTGTTTCATATTCTAGACCTTCCTGTTCAAGCACAAGTATATAATATTTTTCATTACAGGTACACCTCACAATTTCTTTCCCTTTGGTGCCCTCTGTGCATATATTACTCTGTACGGCAATTTAATTTTAAATGTAAATTCCATTTTGTTTGGTACAGTATTGCACATTAGCATGGACGCAGGGCCTCTTTGGTAGCTGTCTCTGACATTCCAGCCCCAGCCCCTTGCAGAGCAGGCTGCTGCTGCTGTGGGATCCCATCCATGTCTCCGTGGGTTCAGGGACAGATGGGACACCCGGTGCTCCTGGCAGGCAGGACTGGGTGGCTGCACCACAGATCCTCCTGCATGAGCTGTGCAGGGCCACAGATGGGTTCAGCTCCTTCGGGTGGGATCACAGCACAGGCACAGCAGTTCATTAGAAAGCTGTGGTGTTGAAGCAAAAGCAGACTATGGAGCTGTCTTTGCATGAGTTTTCATGACACTCCAGGCAATAAGCACGTAGCTTTTAGCTGTGGTAAACTACACACTGCACTGGGCTTTGTTCAGCACAGAAGGTTAGATGTGGTTGGTTTGGGTTTTATGCCAGGGAGAGCAGATACTTGAAGACAAATGCTGTATTCTTACAGGGAATTTCTGGAGATATTGTCACATCACATAGGTCTCTGTGACAAAACAAAACAAAACACACTTTGATCAACTACTTATGTTTCTCAGTTTTCCTTAAAGAGAGCCTGTGTTTCTTGAAAGCTGAGATCAAAGTCACTGTAAGCTCCCAGATCGGAAGAAAAATTACAGAAAATTGCATAGGTTCTTTTTATTTTATTTGAGGTAATGGACAGACAGGGAGAAGGAACAAGGAGAAAATGGGAATGTCTCTGAAAGATAAATGGTTAGAAAACCTCCATATTTGAAAGAACAAGCCTGTCTGTTTGGGTTTTTTGCTCATACTTCATGCATTTACAGTAGTTATAGCAATGTTTTACACTGGAAAAAGTAATGATAACATTCTTGTAAGAAGAGATTGCCTCAAATAAAACTTCAGAGGCAGCCAAATGAAAGGAGAAAATAAGGCTAAAATATGAAGCTTAATATTGCCAGGGGGCATCTGGTGTGTCAGTCAGATGAATGAGGTAAGCTGATTTATGCCCTAAAAACTTTAGCCAAGGTGTTCCTGATGGTTTAATAGACTGCTGGCCTCCCACAGATCATTGCTAACTGCAAGGGAGATTTTGCTGAGGTAGAACTACAATCGTCTGTTTCTCCACTGCTTGTGAGCACTCCACAGCTCCCAAGTTGTTTATTTTTTGCCTTTTCCATTTCTATTGATTTTGGGTTGTATTTTCTTTGCAGTTATAGTCAGCAAATGGCCGAATAATAAATTTATATTTCCAAGCTGTAGAGAGGATTTGATTTAGCAAATAATTTTTACCATTTGCAGCAGTTTAACACAAGTTTTCCAGTTGCCTTTGCAGTTGTTTTCCCCCTCTTTATGCCATTTTGCTGCATTGTCATGCTTGTTGTCTTTGATTCTCGGAAAGCAATGCTTTAGTGGTGACGATGGGATATTGCCTCATTACAGGCTTCCTTGCCAGATGAGTTCCCTCAGTGCCAATTACTGTTCAGCAGTGGATGCTGCAATAGGTCAGGCTGTACTTCTTGCTAGTCTTTTCTTTCACAAGCATTATTTCTGTGTAAAGCACTCAGGGGCAAATTGTGCTCCTGCCTTGGTAATTGTCACTCTGCTGCGCAGGGGGACCATGTGAGGGGATGCAAATATTCTCTGGATGTGTGGAGCTCCACAGGGACCACTAACCTGCTGGTAGGAGACATAGGGCCAAGGCCATAGGAGATCATCAAAGGCTCAAGTTTGTAACTTTTCAGCTGCTCTGTCTCCTGAGGGCCAAATTGCTCCTCCACCTTTTGCATTTCTCCTGCCCTCTCTGTTTAGCTCAGGTGTAGTGCAGGGATTTTGTCTTTCAGAGCTAACGCTTTGAGCACTTGAGGCAAATTTTGAGGCAAAGCATGGTGAAAGCAGCCTCTCCCAACCACAGCACCTCTGAGAGCAGATATGCTGAAAACAGGGGGAGCTGAGTACTGCAGGAGTGATGACCATGTCACTCCTCGTGCCTGCTGCTGTGCTCTTCCATCCGTTCCTGCCCCGAGGGCTGGTGGTGGCATTGTGCCTCGTCCAGTTGGGTACTGGAGTGCATGAATCCAGTGAAGCACAGGCAAATCAGATGGAGAGCAAGGGCCACATCTGCCTGATCACTGAAAGAAGCTGTGTGGCATGGCACAGAAACTAAAAAATCATTTTGAGCTGTAGCTTGAAAGTGTGTCACTCATTGTTTAATTAAACATTGAGATATGTATGACAGGGCTGGGAGTTAAACTTTGCTGTATGGTGGGTGTTCTCTCAATTCCCTTTTTTGGCTGCCAGTGTTTTAACCCAATATGGCCTACAGAGACTGCAAGGTCATTTTCACAGGTAAACACCTCAAATCTGTAGTCAAAACTGAATTCAGGAGACCTTTGATTTCCTGTTAAAGTTTTAAGTAGGAGTCTCTGTAGTTTTGCAGTAAATGTTTATGATATGTTGTTTGAGTTCCTGATTATAAATTTGGAACAAAATTCTCTGCCAACAGAGCTTTTTATGCTGGGAATTTAGGCTAATTGCAAGGTTGGTTTGGGGTAACTGTAAAGATACTAATGTCATTTCTTGAAATACAAGTAATTCTGAAATAGAACGATAATGATGATTCGAAAGCACTTGTGGGCAAATACGTAATCAATATACAATATTGCCAGAATATCAATATGACCCTGATAGTGCAATTGAGAACAGAAATTTTTACTGTAGTAACAGCAGCATCCCAACTTTCATTCTCTCTGATGCTCACATTTGAGTTGTAATTTACCAAAGGTCATTAAACTGATGGAGACATTGCATTGGTGCACCCTTTAATGACAGTATTTTTCAAATGAAGGGCCAAACTGGAAATATTGGAAGTAAATTTTAGCAGCTCTGTGTACATGCAAAGAAGCAACTTCATACTGGGAGAGACATGCTATTCTTACTGCTGCCCAAGGCAGCCCCTACTCCTCCCAGGGCATCTTTGCCATGGCTCCGTGACATTTGTTGCTCTGGGTCTTAGGATTCCTCTGTAGGGAATAACACTGCCTTAAAGAAACTGCTGTTTGGCTGGTTGCTTTCAGTTTTGCTGCCTCAGAGAATATCTTTGTTATTCACTTCATTACTTTGCAGAAGCTCTGAAGCAAAGACAGAATTTGTCAGTGACACCAAGTAGAAATTGGAAGAATTGAAGGGAGAGATTATGTGAGACCTTTTAATATAAAGAACTGTAGTATAAATTAAGAAGATTATTTTATCTTCAGCTCCTCTGACAGGTCCTCTGTTACGTAAGTGTTCTGCTTTTTCCAGTTAGGTATTACCTAAACGTCAGTCACGGCCATTTCCTGAAATAGGAACACTGAGTTTATTTAATTTGGGGGGTTTAAGTATTTTCCATTTCAGAATAATAAATACATAAGATACAGGATCTCTTCTATGTAAAGGCTACATTCTGGTAATATACAGGAGTTTGTTTAGACATATTAAAAACTTCTTAGTCATGATTTTAAGAGTAAAGCTTTGATTTTTCTCCTGACATGGCTACAGCAAGCTTTCATGTCAAAAGAAACCCACTGAAGATGTTGATTCATTGGGAAAGGGGTGAAATGTCATACTGCTAACTACATCTTTTCATTTTCCAAGCTCCTCCTAGAGAACTAACAGAAGAAGAAAAGCAACAAGTTCTCCATTCAGAAGAATTCCTGATATTTTTTGACCGCACAATACGTGTAATTGAGCGAGCTTTGGCTGAAGATTCTGACATCTTCTTTGACTATAGTGGCAGAGACGTAGAAGAAAAAGATGGGTCCGTTTGGGTTTTTTTTTGCTTCTGTAAAATAAGTTTTATAAAGATAATTCTAATAACAGGTAGCCTTAATTAAAAAAAAAAATAACATTTTTATTGTTAAGAAAAGCTTAAAATCTCTCCGTGAAGGCCTGGGTCACTTTGTCATCTGAAATGATATTTTAAAGTTGCTTTGTGATTTACTGATCTGGGTTTTGGCAGGTTTTTTAATTTGATGTATTATTCAGCTGGTTTAATTTTTTTCATTTATTTTTGGGATGAAATTCAAAATTCTGGGAAAATAACTGAAAGAGGTAAATACACGTGTACACGTAAATGTGTACATTCCAGCAGTGTACGTGTGTGTGCTTATGATATTTTCACAAATCAAACTAGCGTTGTTTATATTCTACTACTGCCTCAGGTCTGTAATGGATCCCACTTTACCATGCATTGTGGGGATGAAAATGATCTCCCAAAGCGTTTGCAATCTTAACAGCTAAGACGAGAAGTGACAAGTTTTGTTTTCAGCATTTGATATGGGAGCAAAGCAGTAAAACTTGTTAGTTGGAGAAGAAATATTTAGGTTGCAGCAGCTGTGTATCTGTTGAAGTCTCATGGCAAATCAGTAGCTGTATTGCGTGGAAGTTACTGGAGGTTAACCCAGAACAGCATCCCTATGGACCAGCTGAGCGCATCAGTGTGGCACTGTTGGACCGGCACTGAGCTTCAGCCTGTCCTCACAGTGTCACAGAGCATCTGCTGTCTCCATCTCTGGGAAAAGGTGCTGTACCTTTAACATTTTAGGAGTCAAAAGTAAGAGAGGTTTGTTTATAGCTTGGAGGTAAAAGTTCATAAAAGTGGGAGCTGAATGCCAGGGCCATTTCTCCATCCTGGGAGAAAAAGAGGGCATAGATGGCCCAGGGTGACCCAGAAGAGTCAGGCAGGCAGTGAGAAATTTTAAAATGTGGTTTTGTGAAACAGGCTAAAATTTGTTCCTTGTTGCATCATTTTCAGCCAGACAGTCAGTGAGAGCAATTAAATCAAGGTGGCAGACTTCCCCAGGCTGAGCAGAGATCTGAGAAGCAGTCAAAAACTTTTGCACTGCTTTTCACAGCATTTGAACCCTCATACCTGAAAATCTGTCACTTTGTTTGAATTCACACAGAGATGTTCAAGCAGGAGCCAACCTCTCCTTTAACCGGCAATTCTATGATGAGCACTGGTCAAAGCATCGGGTCGTCACCTGCATGGATTGGTCTCTTCAGGTAAGATGTGGAGCTGGGAGATATGTTTCCATACCACTTCCACTTCTCCCTATAAAACTTATGGGCAGCCTCTGTTTGCTCTTCTTTGTGCAGAGCAGGATGTTATTTTTGAGAGAACAGCAAGGCCCTGTATGAGTGAAAGCACTTTTCTCTGTGAAGAAGAGTTGTGGACGATAATGAAGCTTTTTTTTTTGTATGTTACTTGGTCTTCAAAATCAGGATGTTGTGTTAAAACCCTAGGTTAACAAACCTACCAAGATTAAGTCTTTAATTTTCCTCCCTCTTTCACTACTTCAGCCAAAAATGGAAAATTTTTTTTAGGAGAAAAGGTTTAAAATTAAAGTAACGAAAATTAATTTACTAAACGTAATAAGCATACATAGTAGTACATAAAACTTTTTTAAATGGTGAGAAATAAAATTAATTTTTCTAATATACTGAAACTTAAAATGTGAAAGTATCTGAACAATTTGAAAAGATTGAAAATAGGTCTTTCAAAAACTGTTGGATCCTCTCTTCAAGTGATGGAAGAGGAGGCTGCAGCTGCTCTGGGTCATGCTAAGGCAGCATGCCTGGAATGTACCCAGTTTCTCTGCATGCAAAGCATTGTCATTGGAAAATAAAACTGATGATAGACCTGCTGAAGCTCTCCAAAACCAATGTAATCACACCAGCAAAGTGCAGAAACCAGTTTAATTAGTTACTCTGTTGGAGAACTGGAATTATCAGACATCATCACAGGTCCTGTTAAATGAATTTGATTCCAGTTTTACTCCAGCCCGCCTTGTCCTATTTCATCATTGTTAGCCTGTTCCTGGATTCTGGCCTGGAGCAAAGCCTGTGGTTTCCTTGAGGAGAGAACCAAGGAGACTCTGCTCCTAAATCCACCATACGCATATAACAAAACTGCTCCAAGAGGACATTGAGTTCCCAAATGCAAAGCACAAGCCAGTCTGGCTACTTGGCCCCAAACCCAGCCTCAGGCGTGCCACGGGATAAGAAGCACAGGGACTTTCAATCCATGCTTCTGTCTTTCCCCTTGAAATGGCCACAGAGCTGCTTCCATCCCTCTGGGTACTTCCCAGGCAAGGTGGCAGCTGCCTGCACAGAGGACCTGGAGGCTGCAGAGAGGAGAAGAATCAGGGGGTCCCAGCGAGCACAGCTGCTAGGGTGAGCACATCTGGGTGGTGTACAACAGCCACTTGCAGAGAAGCTTCTTGTAATAGCCAGCTTGCACTCCATGTGTGAAATGAAGGATTTATACCTTTGCTTTCATACAAAATATCAGGCTAGCAACAGGTATGCACTATTGTGATGTGGGTGGCCTTTAAGCACATATGGATTTCCACAGAAATCAAATATAAGCCTGAGGAAACACTTATCTTAGGTTGTTCACTTGTTCAGGGGCTGGAAATTACATGGAATTCTTATCTGATATTTTCCTAACAGGCTGCTCTTACTGTATTCCCAGGGCAGCAAGAAAAAAAGCCGCCTCAGAAGAGCCCTGCCAAATGTAATTGTTCAGCCCCTGGGGCTTGAAGGCATGTTCTGCTTCCCACTTCTTTGTTCCAGGGTGGCCCCTCCTGCCTTCCTCTTTGTTAACTCCTCATGCTCAGCTCCCTGGCACCCCAGCAGGGGCTTCTCTATGTGGGGGGCTTCTGCATGCTGCCCTACAGTAGCTTGGGAGTACGGAGTTGCCTCCTCTCCTTCCTGCTTTGAGTTGTATTCATGAGACAAGAGCTGGAGCCAGACAGAGGTATTTCACCTAACCACTAGCTCTGCTGCTCACACATGCTCCAGGACATGACAGTGTCCACTGTGCCAAAGAATAACTTGAATAATCATGGGAACTGCAGAACACATTGCTCAATTTTCTGCGATAAAACTGCTGCTGCGAAACAGCCCGGAGGCAAATAGAAGCTTAATCAAACAAAGGACATTGATGCATTGATTAAATAAGTTACTCTGTTCCCAGTCACATGTAGAAGACAGTCTCAAACATGTGGGATCATTCATACCATTCAAGTTAACCCTCTAGCCCCTTGATTCTTTCACAAAGCAGCAGGAAAATGGCTTAGGTGCTTAAGGTTCTGTGGGACTGAGAGTAAACATGAAGAATGATAGCACCTTACTCTGTCCATGGGAGCTAACTTGGATCACCTAAAGCCAAGAAAATCATGGTCTCAGGGATGGTGATGTGTCTTTCTGGACCCTCAGGCAGCAGCCTTGAAGGAGGTTTTGCACAGCACCATTTCTATGTTGCTTTCATTTGCAGGACGTCTGGGCACCTGGTGAGGACTGAAACTGTGTAAATGAAAGTAGATTGAGTGGGGCATTGGAGTGTGCAGTGCCAGAGAGGATTAGGGTACTGCATTCAGCTCTGTTTTTTTTAAGAGTCAAAAAGCCTCATAATGGTGGTACCCAGCTAGGTATGACCCCAGCATCTGCTTAAACTTTAAACTGTGTTTCCAGTCAAATACATAAACTGGTTGCAAAACCTGACAATAGACCAGCAAGATTTGAGTCAGTGTCTGTTTATGGCCAGACGTGCTGCCAACCATGCCCACTAAACTTCCCAGGAGCATGAACCAGCCCCAAAGTGCTTCAAAATTGGTGCTTTGGACCTGGTCACACACCCTAGCTGGTTGTAGTCATGCTGGCAGGAGGGCTTGTTGCTTCTGCCTGCCCATGTATCTGCCCCTTCATGGCTGCAGGCTCAGGCACTTGCGTGAATGGTCCCCAACCTGCTCAGCCACAACGTGATGCCCTGTCAAGAGCCTGCACACTCTGTTTACTTGGCCATGGGCCAGTGTGGGATGAAAAGGTTCAAAGGAGAAGCTGAGCTTGCTGTTCAGAAGTGGTTGTAAGCTCTGTTGCAGGAGTGAGAGAGGAGAGGGATGAGATGAATGAGAGCAGCTGAGGGCAAGGCTGGCACAACTGTGTCCAGAGAGGTGGCATCTCAGGTGTGGGATTAATTCACCCTCAGGTGCCCCTCGGGTCTTGATGAGGGACTGGTTGGTCTACTGGTCTACTGCTTCCTTTAAATTCCATGCAAGTGAATTGGGTGTTAAATTGTCCTTACAAGCTGTGCCAGCAGCCAGGGTCTAGAGGAATGTAGGTACAATCTAGTCAGAGTTTCCTTAAAAGGGGAAAGGGGTAGGTTGTGGTGTCCATGTGTCATTGCTGATTCCTCCACACATGGGTCCAGGCTCACTCAGAGCAATGAGCTTGAGTAGGAAAATCATCAGCTCTGTGATACATTATCCATGGAAGTGTACAGAATGTGGGAAGCAACAACTGCTGGTGGCAGAAGTTACAGCTGTGTGCATTATTTCTTCCAAATGGATTTTGAGAGCAGAGAGGTTCAGACCCCAATAATAATGATAGGAAGGGTGGTGGTTTGGGGTTTTATTAACTGTTGAAGTGCCTTTGGACCAAATTCACAACTCCCAAATGAGAGTTTCTTTGTCCTGCTTCCTACCAGCTGCGCTGTTCTCCTGTAAAGTGGTGGATGGTTTGGTAGGAATTTACCTGGGAAGGACAAAAAGTGACAATAATTTGCAGATACTGAGAAATTTTGAGGGAAAGCATTTCTAATTTACAAGAGGAGAGTGTAGGTCTTGCACAACTTGAGCTGCTGACTTGTTGGTCTGCAGAAGCCACATGCTTTTCTCTGGACATGCCATAATCTCCACTGCCTGATCCCTCTAAATAGGCGAATACTTAGGGGGAAGGACAAAGGATACTAGAGGTGTCTAGTGTCAAACATGTGAGAGTGAACAACTGGGAGTTAGTATGTAGACAGAAAATAATTGATGTTTTGTGAATAAATTTTTACTTCTTACAATGTTTTAAAGTTATGCAAGGTCATCAAGACAGTGTGAAATTCTGATTTTTCATTTATTATATTAAGTATATATAGATAGGTATATATAAACAAAACAAATTATTATGGGTATTGCATATCTACTTCTATACAACAGTGGATAATGGGTACACAAAAAAGTGTGGCTCTGTTTTTAGAGTGCTTATTGCATCAATCGTACTGAGTCAGTGGAATTCAAGGTCACCCTGTGCTTTACAAGATGACCTCAACATCTTGCAAAATTGAGTTTCTGTGAAGAAAATGTTTTGTTTGCCATTTGAATCATCAAGAAGAGCTTTCAAGTTGATTCTGTGCATAAGTGAATAAGAGTGCATAATGAAATAAGAAAGAATAGTTTTCAGGAATGCTGTAAAAAAAAGTGAATTTCAGAATAAAAGCAAGTCAATGGTATGGTCATAGTGTTTTATTATCAGTCAATTAAGACAGCAGTTTGTCCCTGAAGAAATGTTGAGCAAATATATTAAAATTACTCAAGTTTCAAATTTTTCCTCTCCTTCCTTTTCATTCCCTTTATAAATATTTTGCTAGTTGTCTTTTCTTAAGAATTACCTGCAGAAAATAATATTGCCTTAGTGATATTTTAGAATAACTGATAGAGAGCAAGTATCAGGGGCTTTAAGGATGTTAGGGATGAGTAAAATGTAAAACCAAAATGAAGCAGAATAATATGATTGAACTAGCATTTATTTTAATGAAAACCAGATATTGCACATTTACTGTAGATTATTTCTGTCTGATATGATTTTGTGTAGGTTTTTCATTATCCATGTTATTTTGTTTGCATTTTCTTTTCCTTTCTAGTACCCTGAATTGATGGTTGCATCGTACAACAATAATGAAGATGCTCCACATGAGCCTGATGGGGTAGCCTTGGTGTGGAACATGAAGTTCAAGAAAACTACACCAGAATATGTGTTCCATTGTCAGGTAAGGCAGAGGAAGCCATTGATTTTATGCTTCAGACAAAACAATTTACTACATGGTGCGTCTCTCCACTGATTATATGAAAACGTTAAGGTTAAAAATAGACATATTTAGTAAAAGTACTAGTGACAGTCCAGTGTTTTTAGAAGGCAACCAGCCTTCTCAAACCAAAGCCTGTCAGAGCTGCATGTCATTCTTTGTCTATTTAAAACAGTCCCTAGGAGATTTAGTTCATAAATCCCTCGCACTTTTGAAGTAACTGTGGTGTACCACTTCCTCATGCAGGCAGTAACACATGCTTTCCCACCCACGTTAACTTCCTCGCATCCTCTGCACTCAAGCTGCCCACCCTTGCCTTGGTTCTGCTCAATATCATGTTTTGCCTTTAAAATTGGGTAGTAAACTTTGCATTTTTGGACACGTGTCCATCTTCCAGCTTAATCAAAATGGTGTCGATTTCAAGAACTACTCCACCAATTCCTTTAGGTCAGTCAGTTTGACTGTCCTTTAAGTCAGCAAAATAGTTCCTCTTCACTCAGTGCTACTTTAAAATTATGCTGGCTTAGAAGTTTATGGACAATTCAAAAATAGTTAAGTGTTTTATTTCTGTATGCCTGTTTGTTCCTCTTTTGCCACTGCTTTTATGTGTGAAACGGCACAGCCTTGTATTGACAGAAGTGTTCAGCTCACTGGCTCTATCTCCATCAAACTGTCCAAACTGTGGAACAGGGCTTGGGCCAAATTTCAAACCTCTTCATTAATATCCCTCTGTGATAATTAAATACAGGACAGTGGTATTCAAAAAAGCCATATGGAAAAGTTTCAGCAAGTAAAACTTAACAATCAGAGATTAGTAAAATGCAGATAATTCTGTGGTAAAAACTGCTTCTCTTGGAAGGATATGTATTACCTGGCTAATTGTGTAAGCTAAGTGTCATTTTACATTTGAGGACCAAACATCTTTTTGAACTAAGTTTATGTTTGGACTTGGGTACATTATCAGATGTAACATAGTGGGGGGGAGCTGCTGGAATTGAAGTTGCTGCTTCAACCCGATTAAGTAACCTTTAATTCTGGGCATATTTTTCTAATTTGCTATACTGAAAAACAACTTCACAAGGAGCTGCAAATATGCTATACAGATTTATATACATAAATATGTGTGTATGTGTGTGTGTGTGTGTGTCTATTACCTTTGAAAGAGGACTTGTGTTTTCCTGGATATCATATTTGGCAGCCAATGCCAAATTGGCATTGACCTTTCAGACTGCTTAAGGTCTTAGCTCAGATCCCATCTTCAGATTCTTCTATGATATACATGCAGCTTAATGGTTTGAACAAAACTTCCAAGAGAAGATATGACATTTCTAGGAAGGATAATCCTTAAACTAGATTTATTTTGCAAGATAATGACCAGATTCAGGGTATCCCTCCTGTGCAGACAGTGGAAGATTGACTAAAGACATAACGCTTTGTTCCATTAAAGTTCTGTCCAGATACACTTAAACAAAAGAGGTATGACTTACTGCATTGAAAGCACTGAGACAGGCCACACTCTCCATTAGAAAAACACACAGAGGACAAAGTAAGTGGTGGCCAGGGATTTGGCATGGCTGAGCTTCTGTCTAATCCTCACATTGTTGGATGTGCTGCCTTTTAGAAGTGCAACCTTAAAACCTGTGAATTGAGAGACATATATGACACTGTGCTTGCACATGTATCCTGGATTCACTCTTTTTCAGCTAAAGAATATCAGTTCTGCCCATGGGAAATATTTATTTTCCTTTCAAACTGACCATAGATAATTTGCATTTTAAGTCCATTATGAGTTGGATCTGTCTTTGAACCACCATTATAGGGCTTTTGATGTGGAGTGTCTTCCGCTTATCTTCAGATCAGATGGGGAAACCCACATGGGATTAAATGGGGAAGCAAAAAGTATGCAACTTGGTCTCTTGAACACAGGTTTTGTTGTAACTGACTCAGATGGAAAATAAGAAAAGAGTAATATCTTACCTCATAGTCTGGATTTCAGTTCTATACATCATCATGTTATTCTGTTAGTGGAAACTAACTGTATAATTAGTCTGCCCCATATCATTTATATTACCATTTTGCTAGAGAAACATTCCCTTATTCAGTCCTGATTCGGTTATTTCTTTAGGCCTTCTGAGAGAGAGTCCCAATTTTGTTTCATCAAATAAATGACCTTACAACAGCCCAGCCCAACAGTCAGAGATGAACATACACCTTACTGTTATAGCTGGGCTGCCCAGATATGCCAAAACCAGTACTTTTTATAGTACTGTGGAAATTTGTTGGGGAAATACATTGTATTTCCCCAATAGGCCTCTATTTCCCTTCCCAATGACTTTCTATAAAAAGTGGTCTCAATAACTCTTACAAAAATGCTGACTAATACACCTTTTGCCTTTCAATTTTTGGGGCTCAGAGAGCAAGACACAAGGAAGTAGAAACTCATTTCAGATGTGACTGTCTATGAGATTTTGCGAGCCACTTCTGAGAAGCCAAATCAATAAATAGGTTTATGAAGGCATTTCTGAGAAACTTCTAAGAAATTTCACCTCAGGAGTTCTGCAAACATCAATAGAGATAGATCTGTGAAGCATCTCTGGACAGCTAAAGAGCTGGCTGGAGTTACAGCAAGGAGAACTTCAGATACCAATTGTCCACACTTAGTAAATTCTTGAAGTTAGAACCCTTAATCTTTTCCTGTCTTTCCTGATATATTATCTAGATGTGTACCATGGAAGTTCTTTATGTTCTTTACCTCTTTCTGAGACTGTTTTTAATCTTAGATAGGAGAATGTGAAATGCTGAAAGTTGCCAGAACCAAGGGGCTTCAACTAAAGTTCAGCCATGACAGACAATGATGTAAAAATCTACTGGCAAAGATGTTTTTGCCCAACTCCAGTCAGCAAAACATTTTATTTCAGTCCTGAAATGTGAGGGGTGCTGTATTCTGTAAATATGAATACTGTAAATATGAATTCTTACCCAATTTAAAGTAATTTTAACTTGTTGTCTCATTAATACAATTTAAGTAGTAGTAAATTTTGTAGCTCTACAATGTGTTGTGCTACAAATACTGGGTTCAATTTTAGTTAATACTCATTAAAGGAAAAGTTACAATTAGCCAAGTGGACATACTTACTCATTAATTCATGCGTACTGCCATGTGCTCTATCAGATGCTTTCTAAAATAGTCCTGATGGCTTCTACTCTTACCTCCCATGGAATTTTTTTTTCTTCTATGTGTTTTATTTTTGCCCTTCTTTGGGTTTTTATATTTCTGCTTTATGTGCTGACAGTATTTTAGCTGTGACTCCCAGATTTTTTCCTCTGTAGCTCGTCATACATTTCTTTACCACAAGGTTAGAAATAGGAAAACAGGGAAGAATGAGGGATTGGGCAATTTGTTCATTTGTTTTCCTATGCAAGCAAAATTTGCTGTCTCAGAAGCAAAACTAGAATGGAAGGATGATATCATTTGCCAAAGGAATGAATGCTCAAAGCTTTCCTTAGGTAGTGAGAAATAAATTGAGCATGCAGTTAATACTGCAGAGTGCAGACTGGGAATATCTTTGTAGGGAAGAGTCAGGGATGTCCTCTTCCCCCATGCTGGAGCATCACATACTCTTGGTGTAATCCAGAGCATTCCAAAGGCAAGACACATGCCTTTCAGAAGTACTTTATGAAACCATGCAGATGAGTCAACCCTAGTTGGGTTGGTTTGGCAGTATCCAGAGATGGAATGAATTCCAGCAGCAACATGGAAATCACATTGACTCTCCCTTGGTTTAGTTGGGAGAATTTTAAGCAGTGGTTCACATTGCTTCTCTCAGCTACTGCTGGTTTGTGTTTATGTGGGGGTCACAAAAACAAAAATAGAATCTCACAGACTGATGATCTGACTCAACATGTGCTCAATCCTGTATTGTCTTCTGCAATGCACAGGGCTGGCCTTGTATGTGAACATTCCCTCCTGTACCATTGATTGATAGAGTAGCACCAAGCATGTTTCTCCATATTTGTGTCTTTTTCAGAAAGTGCTTTTATGTTCTTTACGTGTTTTTTCCATGAACATACAAATAAAAATCTGCATTACCCATTAATTATTTTTACTACTCATCATCTCTGCCCCTGATGTTGTTTCTGTTTCATGGTGGTCTGATCTAAGCTTTCTAAGTCAGAATGACCTGAAGAAGTATCTAAAACTTTGCAGCAACATATCTGGTCAAGTGAGGCCAATGAGAACTCAGAGTTTGCAGTAGATGGGCTAGCAGATAATGGTCTGAGCTTTACACCCCTTCTTTCAGCAGGTTCTATTAGCGTGTGTACAGCACTGCTCTTCTATCAGCTCTCATAGCTTTTGGGTTAGAGCTGATCTGCAGAGACAGAAGTCACTAGGAAAAGAAATAATCAGTTACCTTAGGGACTTGAGGGTATTACAAATAATTTCCTTTCTTCTGGAACTGAAGAGGGGTTATTAAAGTTGGTTGAGGTATCTGGATCTCAGCCTCAAACATCCATCATTTCAGGAGAGGAGGGGTGGAGGAGGAAGACAGCTAAAGATATTGTTTTTGTGCAAATAAACCGAATTGAATGTTACTTTCTGATTTGGAGGACTCTGCTTTGTTACTGGGAAGTAAAGAATTCTGTTTTACTACACACAATCTAATCATAACAGAAACAAAATATTACTGCATTGATGGTCTTCTGATTTATTGTGGATTATTTCCTGATCTCCTAATTTCCTCTTTGTCAGCTATGTCTTTTCCAAATGTCTGAAAGGGGCAGTGAGAAGTACAGATCTGACACTTAGAAGCAACTACAGTCAGTGTATTCTTAAAGCAGGAGAGCACATATGAAGTAGCTTTTATTTGAGGAAGCAGTAACCATTTAAGGGTTCTTTCAAGGAGTCAGATCAACTGATTTTAGTATAATCACAAAAATATTTCAGCAGTATGTCACTTTCAATAGCTGCAGCTATTTCTGTCCTTTTCCTAAAATGCTATGCAGTCAGATTTACTTGGTTAGTTCCATCTTTTTACTAAACTGTCAGGTTTTTTGTGGGAAAGGGGATTTGTGTTTTCTATTTTAATTTCAAGAAAAGATATCCATGCTTGGAAAATATTGGTGGATTGGGTACAGAAATCAGCTACTCAGCTGCACCACAAAATGTTTCATTCTCCCCTAGCTTTTTTGTAGTGGCTTCCATACACTGCCATTAAGTTATGTGTTTGACCACTCTTCATTGCTTATCCTGGTGTGGTCTTTCCCTTTTCAACTAAATGGATGGAGTCATAAATGCATATCTTAGAATTAGATGCATTGAGGTAAGTGAAAGGCTATATTTAGTGGCTGATATTGGCCAGAGTTGCCTTATTTTTTTCCTGATCTGGTTTCTTTGTTGTTGTCTGCTCTTTCAAAATCAACATAAATTCCTTCAGATGTGCCTTTTGGTCCAGCAGCCTGCCTTCTAAAGGTGCTGGGTGCCCAAATCCACAAGACTTGTGTGTGGAACAGGCTGAGGTAAAAGCCTGAATGACTAATATCCTCCTTTTCCTCTTGTCCTTGAGTTTCCTCCTCTGCAGCAGCCAGACTAGAGCTCAGTCCCTCCAGAGCTTCTAAAGAAAAGAAATACTACAAGAAATTTAGGAAAGTCCAGAAAGTATGGTTGGAATACTTAAAAGTGAAGAAAATTTTCTCTTCTAGTTATATTGGTGCTTTTCCACAAAAACTTCCTCACCTTGTAAGCACTAAGTTTCAAGCAAAGATTCAGTTCTTCAGAGATGTACAAGAAATGAAAGACCCGGAACTCTCTCTAAGCTTCACAAACTTTCCTAAGTAAAATCAATCCAAAAATCCAGCATGTCCAATTCCAAAGCTGACTTACATAATTCCTCAGTTTCTAGTGAGAGAGGGTACCTGTGATCAGTTTTTAAAGGGCTGTAAATGTCAAAGAAGACATGTGGTTCTGAGCTGACTGCAAATTTTCCCAAAAAAACCACAAACGCCTTCTTTGGAAGAGAAAGTTTTTTCCAGCCTGAGTTTCCCCATGACCCTATGATCCTAAACATGAATCAGATTCCTCCTTTTTTCATAGTAGTTCACTGGTAATTGGGCTTCTGACTGTCTGCCTGTGAAGATGCTGAGACAGCTGTCACAGTGGGAATACTTCAGCACCCAGGCTCCCAAATTCGTTGCCGACTTTTGTAACACAGACCCAAATGTTGTCAATCATACCAAGAGGGGGCTTCTTCAGAGATAAAGGTGCTATTTTCATTTCAGTTTTGTTTTCTGCTGTGCATCATTGGTAGGATGATCTCGGTGGAGCTGTGTAAGCTCTGCTGTGCCTTTTCTTTGGGACACTCTGTTGCTCTTACATTTGTGCCTGCATGGTTATCTGCACACTGTAATAATGAATGCAGCTGCATAGTTGTGCCATTTTGAATTACATTTTGGGGGAAGTTCTAACTATATGACTGGGGGAGAAGAAGAGTTTCAGCTACAGCTTGTAACAGAAGGACATACTTCATTCCTGTTTCAAAACTTCTGTCCTCTGCCACGTTTCTGTTTGGAATGTGGAAATACAGAGCACAGTTTGTGCTGTGAACATGTCAGTAAACAAGAGCCCATATCTTATCTTGTCTCTTAGGCTTTGGTTTTGGATTCTTTCCTCTGTCCTCAGCTGATACCAGTTGTGGTTTTTTGCTCCTCCCATTGGAGGCTACACCACTTCTAGCCCTTGTTGATTAAAAATATCTATCATTTGGCCTGAGATAAGTGCCCCAATACTTGTGGAGAGATTGTGTGTGAGTCAGTAGAAGTTAACTCACACATCTGAAGGCTAAGTGTAGTACTTGGAAAAGGGTTTTTGGTGTCTTAGGTGAGAGGAGAGACCTGCATACAGCACATTTGTAGAGGGGGACAAAGAGGACCCCATGTACAAAGGACAGGGTCTCCTGTCTCCTTTCAAAGACATTTAAACTGGGGGAAGACAGAAAAGGCACTGAAAATGTAAAAATATATATTCTGGCTCGGGTGCCACAATGTCTTAGCCAGTCCCAAAATCACCAGTCCTGCTTTATTGTTGAAGTGCCACAGCTGTTAGCGTGGAGTCTACTAGCACCTGCACTTCAAAACCAAGTATGTCATGTTTTCTACATAGCCCTTCACCTTTCAGTCCTAAAATCTCTTAAACCTGATTTCTTTCCACAAAACTCAAATCATTATATTTTTTATAACAAGCGTGGGAGAAGGAAACCTTCTTCCAGGCAAGGTCAGAGGGCAAATAAACATCATTATTTAGACTAAAGGGATGTCACAAAGTTGCATACCTTCCCTTGGGTTTTAACTGTATCTTTACAAACCCTTTGTAAGCTGATTTTTCCATGGTGACTTGGATCTCTTGCTGCCTTGTACAGAACCCTGAAGAGTGGCACACCCAACAAGCCAATTTGTATAACAAAATAATTGTAGCCGTGTCAGTCTGTGAAATGACTGCTATTACAAAAGGTGGGTGTTGTTCCCCTATTAGTAGTTAACATTCTGAATTATTTGAGAACTGTGTTTATACATACAAAATCTGCTAGCAACAGAATGCTCCTTTGCTTAGAGCTTAACACAGATCATCTTCCTCATTTGAAACTGAGATTTCAATTATGAATCAAATAATTAGGAAGTGACAATTTTGCTTGTCTTGGATAGAAAATTTCAGGCGATTCTCACATCTAAGCCTTTTTTGGAGGGGGTAGACGTCATACACTTAAATGATACACTGTCACTACTAGCAATGGCATTGTGCTGTTTGCAAGTGTGACAGTAGAGATTTGTAATGAACCTGTACTTAAAGATGCTGTTTATCTTCCTTAAGTTCCATAGTCATCCTTTCAGACCAAATATAAAGAATATGTTGGCTACTTGATACAGTGAGCATTCAATTTTTTTTTAAGTTTCTTTATTTCACTGATAACTTGCATTATACCTTTCTGAATTAACGGCATCTAATATGCAATTCAGAGAAAGCCTAACTTTTGACTTTGCCGAGTTAGACATGCAATATTTTTAAACTTTAGCTAGCTAAGGGGAAAAAAAACCTCTGTAAAAAACTGTATTTCATAGGAGAAAATTATAGTGATATTGATGGTTTGCCAAAACCTCAAGCAGTGACAAAATCCACAGTGTCCTGAAAGAGATGCCTTTGCAAAACCATTCCTTTGCAGATGGCTTAGATTATTGATACTTACAAACACATGACATTATTCGTTGAACTTTGAAAATCTCCGTTGATAAAAAAATGCAGATTTGTCACACTATCCCAAAATTGCAGAGAAAAAAAATCACCCAATGCTGCAATTGTTCCTGGGGTTGTTTTATAGTTTAGAAGTTGTTGATTTGGTTACATTTCGATATAACCTAGTGTAAAAAGGAAGGAAGGGAAAAAAGAACCCAAATTTCCTTTGCTGATATGAACACTACATTTTAAATATTTTTTGTATATTTGAAACTCCCATTGCTAAAAGGGTTTTAGGTGAACAAGAAGTGCAGGATCAGATGTGAAATCAATAAGTCACTGAAATCCTTCCACCGAATTTTTTTCCATAAAGGATGTAAAATACCATGCAATTCCCTAGCTGCACTGCAAATGATGGATAAACAGCCATAGGCATGACTTTTCTGTTTGGGTTATGTAACTGTTCTCAGTGCAAACTACTTGCAATGAAGAGTACATTTGGTCCAAATTCAAGAAAATTATTTCACCTCATGATTTTTGTCTCTGTGGGAGCTCTATGTGAGGAGTGAAGCCTCTTTTTGTGTTACCTGGCACAAAATATAAAACAGTTACTCTTCTAAATTGCTGTAAAAGGCCCCAGAAACCAAGGAATCCATCATTACAGCCCAGGATACAACTGTCCACTGCCTTAAGTCTAAAATCAACAGTTTTCTGCCCTCTGCCCCCATGGCTGAATGACTGACACGTACTTCCTTAAAAAGAACTTTTGTATGTGGACAACATTGATTTAATGATGATTAGCACTCCTGGCTTCCCACAAAGGGAAAGCAGAAGCACGTGCCACGTGGCTGAGATACTGATATTATCCTTGGAAGATGTTTCCCATGGGGTAAAGAGAAAGAAAAGTTAAAGTACATTTATTTTAGCATAAAATGACAAGCAAATGTCCTAAATAGAAGAAGCAACATGCTTTTAACAATTTGTCGTATTGGAGAGATCAGAGTGTTTTCATTATCTCTACGGCAAAATGTGCCAGAGTGCCTTAGGACCTGTGATTAATTCATTTGATTGCTCTTATAACACTGTTCAGTATTTTTGTAGTTAAGAAAAATACCAATCCCACTTCAGTTCCATATTGTTCATGAACATATACTAAATCACCAGTCATTTCATGGAGAGCAAAACATGCTTAACATTTGCTATCTCATGTTTACATCTATTGGTCTATTAAATAAATTTACTAAGCCAAATTTGGACTGGAGTTGTGCAGAACTACTGACATGAGTTTTCTGGGATAAGTCCATTCTGGCTGGCAGGATAAGGATGCATTGTGAAACGTCCCATCACTGGTGGGAGTGAATGACCCAGGGATGCTGGTTTTTGAGCAAGAAGTGGTCCTCTGATACTCCAGAGTCAGCAACTGTAGATGGTGTAACTATGCTGATTTAGTGTTACTAAGGCTTTCACCCTGAGACTGGAAAACACTTATCTCAATCCTTCCTCCTCTACAAGACTACTTATGGAAAAAAACTGTAGAAACCAAGGAGCATAGTCTTGAAGGTGACGAAAGCAGGATGTGAAATTTCAGAAAACTAAGGTTTGCTTGGAGAAAGGGGAATTAAAAATTATCTGTAATGGGTTTCATTTATTCCTCTGTGATCTTACCTGCTTCCTAATGCTCTATGGGTGCAGAATCAGGCTACTGATACTAGAATCTCTACAGTAATTTACTGTAGGAGAAATGAACAGTGTGAAAATAATTGTTTCCACCCTCATTCTTAAATACAGACTTGCCTGTGGTATCTTCTGTGTTTCCACTAGATAGCTGTTTATTTGTGCCTCTCAGTCTCTCAATCTCCACATCTACGTGCAATGTTAAATTAATTTTCAATTATTTCCAATTGTTTCCAATGACATAGTGACACTGCTTATAAAAGGTACATCAGTGGAAGTGATGGATTTGGGCAAATATAAAAGCCTATTAGTCTTCATATGACTGACATCATCTACCTGGACTCATGCAGAGCATTTCACCTTGTCTTGCACAACATCCTTGTCTCTGAACTGGAGAGACATGGATTTGATGGATGGAACACTCAGGGAATAAGGAATTGGCTGGATGGTTGCACTCAAAGAGTTGTGGTCAATGGCTCAGTGTCCGAGGGGTGACCAGTGACAAATGGTGACCCCAAGTGTCAGGGTTGGGACCAACACTGTTTAACATCTTTGTCAGACACGTGGACAGTGGGATTGAAGCACCCTCAGTGTGTTCACTGACCACACCCAGCTGGCACACTGGAGGGGAGGGATGCCATCCAGAGGGACTTTCATGGGCTTAAGAGGTGGGTCCTGTGAGTCTCATGAGGTTCAGCAAGGCCAAGTGCAAGGTCCTGCACCTGGGGAGAGGCAATAAGCACAAATACAGGCTGGACTGAGAAGGGATTGAGAGCAGCCCTGTGGGGGAAGGACTTGGGGGTGTTGGTTGATGAGAAACTCAACACGAGCTGGTGACGGGATCTCCATCCATGGAGACAGTCAAACCCCCGCCACACACAGCCAACAACTATCTGTTCCAGCTGATCCTGCTCTGACCAAGGGCGTGGACTAGACAATCTCTAGATGTGCCTCCCAACACTGGCAATTCAGTGAGTCTGTCTCTGACACTTCATACTTGTTTTCCCTTCCCTGTCTGATATTGATGTGGAAGAGTGCTGGGTTGAGACTGTCTCCAAGTCTATGGAGTCTTCCCAGGACCATCTGAACATCAGGGTGTCCTTCTTTCCTCACAGAATGAAGGTAATTTGCTTTCAGAAGGCCTGAATTTAAAAATTGCTTGTTTAGGAAAGCACTTACCAGTTTGTGTGTAAGCAGGCTTTTGAGTCATTAAAATAATGGAGAACTTAGAAGAATTAATTACAATTAAGTTCATGGACTTCTGGGAAAAGATGGACTTACTAAGTTCTTTCCTCATCTGGGGCTTTAAAGTGCTCTTGGTTCAATATGTTTGATCTTCTGACTGTGCCTTGGTTCTCATGGCCTTTGCATTTCTTGTGGGGGTTTGGACTCAGCGCTATGCTTGAGAACTATCTGTGACTCTCTTACAAGCAGCTGTGACTATTACACCCAACTTCACAGGCTGAGTTGTAGATAATTGTTCTTGCAGCATCTGTACTGGTTTCTAATTCATCTGTGGCTTCACTTAGTTTGGTTGATCAGACTCATTGGTTTTAGGAATTGCTGCCATAGAAACCACAAAACCATCCCCAGAGCACGAGAATAACTTGTGTTTCTATTCCTGTTCTCTAGATCTGGAATTTGCTACCTCTGTGGGCTCTCTAAAGTCTAACTCTGGTATTTCCAGGACTTGTCATCAAGTGATTATCTGTTGTGCTTTCACTGTGAGGAGGAGAGTCCAGGACACCAAAATCCCAGCCTAAGCTCAGTCTCTGGGGGATCTCTTCTGCTTCTGCATAGTGTTAGATGGGAACACCTCTGGATGGGGACTCTTAAACCTCACTCCTGAGGCCTGGTCCTGGTTCTAGCAGGAAGGAGATTCTGCCTGGAGAAGTGTGCAGCATTAAGAAGCTTAAGTCTTGAGGCAAATGGCTGGGGCACTTTATGAGCATGGGGCTGACTGCCAAGATTACACCTATGTTCTATATGAGATAATATCTATATCAGATAATATCCAAGAGATAATACGCAGAAGTAATTCAGGAAGAGTGACCAAAATTCCTGGATTTGTCCTTCACAGCCAGGTTCCCCAGGTAATTGCTAGATAGAAGTGGCTTCACTTTCAGAGATGCTTTAGGACTTGGGTAACTGCAACACTTACAGAAGGCTTTTGTTTGCATGATGTTTTGGGTATGGCCCTCTCTAGATCTGATTTCATTTGCAGTGCTTAAAATAAGATGCTTATCTGGCATTTCTAACCATTGCACCAAGTAAATTTTTCAGGTAATGCTATTATTTGCTCAATTCTAGAAGCCTTCATCAGACTGAGATATTTTGGTAGGGATTTTGTTACAAACCCATCAAAATAAAGTAGTCTCTGTGCCACAAACCTTGCAGGTATAGTTAGCAGTGGTGGCAGGCAGTGACACCATGACCCTACATGCATAGCAGCTCTGGTCCAGAAGCCTTTGGCTAATGCTGAGCTGAAAGCATGAGCCCTGCTGCCTGCAAGCTGCATGCCAGACTGCCAGGCTCAAGCTGACACTCACCATCTGCTCCAAATTGTGGCCAGCCTGTGGAATGAGCGGGGACGGCAGAAGGTCTCTGTGCTCCACCCAGAGACACATGCCCTCAGGCTCCAGGTCTGAAAGGGTGATGAAGACCCATCACTTCAAGCTTGTCAATAATTCAGTCAAAACTATTGAGAGTGCTCATGAATAACTGTAGAGTATCATGACCTAAATAAAATAGACAAACCAAGGAAGTGCTTGCTCCTCCAACATGCAAGCACACAGACATTAATTGTTTGACCCTGAGATCTGATAAGCAGCCAGGTCCTAATCAGAGAAAATAAACATATTTGGGTACTTAGCATCTAAGAAGCTGGGGGGAAATAAAACTTTATTTTGATGTGCTGTTGTTATGAAATTACTCCTTATTTCTCCAAGCTTTAATCATCTCATCATCAGTCTAACAAAGACAGTATGATGCTCAGCAAAGACTGTATTCTCAGGCTTGCATGTGTGTGCAGTAATTCAGGGTTACTGAATTGACTCCTTGCTGCAGTCATGGATGATGGCACACAGGATCTCCCCGTATTAAATTTGAGAAGTGTCAGGATTATCTGTGTTTGCAATACAGCAAACAGATTTGCTAGTTTTCCAAGTCACCGTGACCCTGCTGAATTAATAATAACAGCAAATGCACTTTGTAGAAGGGCTGAAGTGTAGATTCCCATTTGCAAAGGCAGCTTGTGAACTTTTCTCCTGATTATTTTTCTCCTGTAGTTACATGGGCTGAACCTGCAGTTACAGAGATGAAAGGAGAAAGCTCCAGCTTTCTGCTCTATTTAAAATGAAGTCATAAGGCTGGATATTGCCTTTCTGCAGACTCGGGCAGAGTGTCTGATTCTACTGCAATACTCAGATGTCAGCACTGAGGTTAGATGCCAGAGTTACCTACCCTGTAAACTCAGCTAAGAAAGGCTGCATTTCCTGCCATACTCTTTTCCTTATTTTTAAGGACTTAGTACTTTTCCAATAAAAATAAATTTAATTTGTGGCTACATTTCAGCTCCATTGGCTTGATGGTATAAGTGGAGCAATACCAGCTTTGGATTTAGAGCAGTCGTGTGGCTGAGTCTCTCTGTTCAGCTTTCATGTGGTCTGGTGAGACATTCTTAGAATCCCCAAACATTTTTGAAGATCCTAAACTGGAGACATTCACAATTCTTCCCTCCCTTTCTACCATTAATCCTTCATGTTTTAACAAGCACTGAAGTTAATACAGCCTACCCTCTTTCCTGTCACACTCTGCCCCCTCCCTCCTTTCTTTCTCTTGAATAAAGCAATCTGTTCTTTCCCGTCCGTACTCTTGTAAATCAAAGGGGTAGATGTCGACACACGCCATAACCAAGTATAAACTTCCTTTTTTTAATTAAACAGAGTTCTGACATTTGGTTTGAAGAAGTGTTTGTTGGGTTTTATTTATTTTTTTTTTAATATGTGAAGGATGTCAACTGCTTTTATTTTATTTTTAGTAGAGACGAATCTTGTATGGTACCGCAAATAATCTCCAGCACAAAATCTTTCAGATGTTGTTTCATAGTTTAATAGGAAGACAGTTGGAGGGGAGCAGAAGCCTTGGAATTTGAAGCTTTTAGAATTAAGAGGTTCCCTCTTTGGTACAGGTTTTTGTACACATAAATAATGTTTTAACTTCCTTTTCAAATTTAATTTCAAAACCAGCTGTAGTTCTGTTGCTATTCTCTCTGCTGTTTTCTTATTACTGCTAATTATACTTAGACAGTGATATGAAACACAGAAATATCCAAATTCACAATAGCAGGTACTAAAAACAAACGGAGTATTGGAAGGAGCACAGGCTCTATTTCAGTGTACAATACCAGGTATCTCAGTAGCCAAAGCAAAGTCACCTGAAGTTGCCTCTTTCAAGATATCTGGCCACCACCTTTTGTGGTGCAAAACCAGAGAAATGTCCCTAAACCAGAGAAAGTGCTCAGATCTGATGCTGCTACTTTCCATGATTATTCTCAGTCCATGACTGGTCACGAAGAAAGGGCTTTATTTAATCATTCAGTTTCAGTTTTATTTCTAGATGATGGTTTTAATCCACATTTGCAGTTGAAGTATATCATCCCTATGATGTAGGGGACCAGGTATATGTGTGTGTAGCAAAGGAGGAATGAAAAGGTCTCCTGACTGCCTGGTCAGAAGAAGGTTGGGCAGCTCTCAGAGGGACTGTGAGTGCATAGACTCTGTAAATGCTGCTCTTGATGAGCAGGACTGAGAACAAAAGGTTATGAGTAAGTTGCATGTGTACTTCTGGGCTTCCTCTTTATTTATTTGTTCCTCAGGAGCACAGACATAAGTGATCAGTGATTCAGTCCCTGTTCTTCTGTTCCTATAGATGAAGGACTATGAGTATGGCACCTTTTCATGGTTTTAGCTAAGGAGCACTACCACAGCTTTGTCCCTCCATTCTCAGTCCCTCAAGCACAGAAAAGGATCTGCCACTTCAGCAAGAGGCCCAGCTGTGTCCTGGGATGCATCAGGCACAGAATCACCAGCCAGGCAAGGGAGGGGATTGTCCTGCTCTGCTCTGGGGCGGCCTCACCTTGAATAATGTGTGAACATTTTGGTGTCACAATATAAAAAGGACATTAAACTATTAGGAGTGTCCAAAGGAAGACCATGAGGATGCTGAAGGGTCTGGAGGGGAAGCCATATGAGGAGCAGCTGAGGTCATGTGGTCTGCTCAGCCTAGAGGAGACTGAGGGGAGATCTCATTGCAGTTACAACTTCCTAATGAGGGGTAGAGGAGGGTATCTCTTCTCTGTGATAACCAGTGACAGAACTCAAGGAAAAGGCATGAAACTGCATCAGGAGGGATTTCTATTGGATATCAGGAGAAGGTTTTTCACTCAGAAGGCAGTTCAGCACTGGAACAAGCTTCCCCAGGAAAGTGTTACAGCACCAAGCCTGACAGAGTTCAAGAGGTGTTTGGACAAGGGTCTCAGCACATGGTGATTCTCAATGGGTCCTGTGCAGGAGTTGGACTCAGTGATCCTGATGGCTCCCTTCCAGCTCAGCATATTCTATGATTCTATGAACTCAGCTGCAGTTGCTTTCATTGCCCACAGTTGTCTGTGTCACAGTGACCCACAGCAGCATGCCACTGATGGTAGTGCTTTTTCACATGCATGTGCTCAGCTGGAAAATCCACCCAGAAGCTTCCTGAGAACCTGCTGCAATATAACCTGGTCTTCTGGAGCCTAGAAATCCCTGTGAACTCCTCAGATTGCTTCTTCCCACTGACAAAGTATTGTTTTGAGATACATCTGGTGTCAGGCGTAGGCATATGGCACCAGTATGGCAATGCTGGCTCCGGGGGTGGTTTCCTGCAGAAGAGGTCTGGCTGAAGGCAGTAGTCACTGCCTATGGAGAGTTATTATTATTTAGCACCCAGGTCTTTGTGAACTTGTTTGACTGGTGGCTGGGCAGAGTGCCATCGGAGCGTATGGACATGAGCAGAGACAGCTGAGTCTCCAGGGCCTTACACACATCACATGTGGGTACTGAGGTCAGGCTTCTCAGTAGGGAGAAGCTAAATGACTGTCTGTCCCAAGCACGTGTACCTGTGGTTGACGGGATATGCCATAATTAATCCAAATCTGGGCTGTATTAAGCTCCTAAAATAAAAAACAGCTTTGCCAGCCACTTGAAGAGGGCTGGGGGCCTGTTTGGATCAGTGCATTAGTGGGGAAGGAGGCAGGGAAGGAGCAGGGAGGCAGACCAGGACTGAGGAACAAAGGGTATGATGTGGAGCCGTGCTCCACAGTACTCCTCTGCACGGGCTGAGATGACCTGATCCCCCCACCAAGGTAGGGGGCAAAGGGTGCTGCCTTCCTGCCCCAAACTGCAGCCCTCTCCAAGGCCTGGGCAGCCCTTCTGTTTGTGAGGCCCAGCCCTCTCTTTGCTGTAACAAGAGCATGGACAACTCATGTTTTGTTTCTTAATTATGTTTTCAGTGCAGTTCTTGCAGCAGCTGGGAGCAGAAGCTTTAGCATTTGAGAAGCAGGATTGCCTGTTTGCCAGGCAAAATACCCAGGTTTAGCAGCCTGAGCTCTCTCTTATGCTTGGGCAATGCTCCCACATGGAACTAACTCAGGTTTCCCCCTCTGGCCCTTGGAGATCTGCTCACTCCACAGAGAGGCAGAGCATGCACAGGGGAGGTGGCAGCAGCACCAGTATTGTGGCCCCACTGAGAGTACAACATCTGGGTGGAAGATCACAAAGCCAGAAGCACCAGAAATACTTTAGTAAGGCCATTGAGAAAGCTAAGGAAAGACAGAAAAAGCAAAATCCAGTAGGCTGTATTTGCACAGAGGGAGAAAACACCTAAGCACTAGGCTGAAGTAAATACTGAAGTGATTCACTGCACAGTGCAATTCAGAGGAATGCAGGTGACCAGACACGCTGATTTTGCCTGTCTCTTGTGGGTCCCGACAGTTGCTCAGACAGATGCTTTGTGGCACCCATAAAAAGATAATGCTGGGAATCTCCTAGCCTTAAATGCTGCTTCTCTGTGAGCACTAACTCCCTGTGGAATTCCTTCTGACATGATTCCTCCTACATTTATTTATGTGCTGTTGCTATATACTGTGAAACTAGCTGCTTCTGTTCTCTGTAACAGGTAACTAAGCACCTACACTACAAAATGTCCCTAACTGAAAAACTGGGAAGCTTTACCATTGCTATTGGAAAGTGCCGTGAGATTTCCCTAGAAGGGTGTGGCAGGAGTGCAACCAAGGATATGCTGTTATTTTAAAAACCTGACCATGTGCTGGTTCCTCCCCCTTTGAAGTCAGTGGCAAAGCTGTTTCAGAGGAGCAAGACTACTTGAACAGGCAAACAAGAGGCAGCCTGGGGGCAGAAGAGGCTTACAGGGAATGGTTTCTGCTGCTGTCTTGAGCACAGAGCTGTTCAGACAGACTGGAGACCTGTCAGCCACTCTCTCCTATTAAGACTAAGAAATGAATGCTTTTCAAGTTGTTAAATGAATGGGCTTAATCTTACAGCCCTTACTCATCTGAGTACTGCCATTAATTTTAAGACAATAATCACTGTATTAAGTGCTATGGAATGGAGTCCTTAAATTGTTAAATTCTAATATTTGACAGAATTTTTTATTGGATAGAAAAATAATACTGACATAATTAAAAAGATGTGAACATTTCACCTTTTGAAGACTGCAAGCTGCTTTGGAGGGAGATGTAAAACTAGAAGGAGTGCAGAGAGCTTAAGCCCGTGTCATGTCTGTAGGTTATTTTTGAACTTTATGAAAAACACACATTAGCAGTTTATATCCTGACCATTCAACTGTATTCTGGCATTCTAAATGCAAAAACATGCTAACCATGAAAGCAGAACTTTTAAAAATACACTGTCCATTTGGCTTCTTTGCCCTGCTTCAGAGTCTCCCAAGTTTGTCTGGGACAAACTTGGGAACTTTGTTGTGGAATGACTGTTTGAATTGGGGTTTCTTAAAATACATATGGAGTCTTGTAGCTGCTGTGGGGTGTACCCAGTGGTGGAGCTGTACTATTTTAAAATCATCTGGCTATTTCTCTTCATGTAAGAATATCTGTCAGCTTAGTTATAAGAAATGAGAGGGGTTGATTAAAACAACTCACGAAGCCATTAAACAAAGAGATAAAATGTAGAACATGTGCTGTAGGGTCGTTTTAATTATAATGTGGGAGAAATCTGTGGAAACTGGATGGCAGCTGCAGTGTAGCTGAGTCTTAAAACCCTCTTAACAGTACCAGCATCCTGTTTCTTAGGGGTGAAGTTTCTTTTCTGTGAAGCTAGGTCCTTTGGAAATGGTGTTTGGAAGCTACCTCTCATGGCGATGACTGACCAAAATGGAATGGCTGTGCTCAAGCATTAGATACACACTAAAATAGGCACTTTTTACAGACTAAAATAGGCATTTGTGTACACTAATCATCTAGTCATTAGGTGCTAGACTATATAACAAAAGAGAAATGTATGCAGAAGTGTTAGTCAAGAGTGGAAAGTATAAAGATTCAAGTGAACAGCCAGGAAGATACAGAGAGAGTGCAGAAGAAAAAATGTAATGGCAGCTTTTTTATTGTCTTGATTATCTTATCAGGTCAAAAAAAACCAGTAATAAATATACTGCTGTGTGCTATATTATGTCTATTAAGTTCACTTAGCATATAATCCGGCTTTAAACAATTGATATCAGGCAGCCACATTAATTCAGTAAAAACTGTTTAAACTTCCCATTTTACTTTATTCTTAATAACCTAGGCATCAAGAATTAGCATAATTATTTCTAGCCCTATCAGAAGGAGTTTCAAGTCTCTCATGAGTTCAAATCAGTCTCTAGCCACTAGAAATCCTCATGAGGAGCAGTAAGAAAAAGAGGCTACACATCTGCCCATGTCAAAGGTTTTACAACCCCATGCGCTTCTCCCAGAGACAGGGCCATTACCTACGTAGATACTGGGTGTAGTTCAGCTTGGCAGCTCCAGCGTTCCTAATTCAACAAAGTTTTCTGAAATGTCTGCCATGCTTTTATGCAAATGGAATATGGTAATTTAGTTAACCCGTTGTCATTGGGTAAAGTGTGTTCCCAGATAGGAATAGCAATACTTCAAAATATCCAGTCATTAAAATATAAAAAAAGATTTGCATAAAATAAAGACATAACATCCAGAACCAATTATATAAAAATGGGAAATAATTATTTAAGAGCATGGTAGACTTGAAGGAGTTACTGCTTCTTGCTCTTGGCTGAAGCTTGTAGGCACATGAAGGTCTGGGGACTGTTCCCTTGAGGACTTCAGCTGTTGTGTTATTTTAAAGACATTGAAAAGTGGTAGTTGGGATAGATAACAGTCTCCATACTGGCTTGTGGGGCACTCTACCAGGTAGCCAGGGTACCCATCACACCAGTCTGGCTCCTAAGCATCCCCAGGTAAAGAAAATATACAAAGATAACTCAGCTGCCGTTAGGATGAGAAAAAACTCAATTCTGCTTAAACAGTGTAAAGTAAAGTGTGGTCTCCTTTGTTCTTAGAAGACCTCGGTAGCAGAGGAATCAGTCATTGATCCAACAAAGAGACACAGCTTGTCAGCTGATGCTCTCAAAACAGCACACCTTGAGGTGAACTTCGGAGGTTTTTTTTCACAGACTTGCCTCAAGCTGCCTGAGTTAAAATTTAGAGGGGAAAGAGGGGAAGACCTCTCCCTGATGGGGAGAGCTCATGGGCCAGGATGCCATTCTCTGTTTGGCTGGCATCTGGATAATTGAAGTTCTCACTTCTGGAAAAGAAAGTAAGCACTTGACCATCACTCATGGAGAGATTATCTCAGGTTTTAGCATCACTCTCAGACTCATTCTGTATTTTCCCTAGGACCAATGGGACAACACATTTTAGGATCAAAGTTAGTTCTTTGCATGTGTCTTGTTGCTTTAGTAGAATTACTAGTATGCAAGGAGTATGAATAAAATTCATACAGTGATTCCCAAAATACAAAATGCTAATTACGGTGTGCTTCCCTAGGGAGAGAACTGAACCATGGGAGAGGCTGACCATGTAACCCCTCTCTTCTCTACCTCTTTTCCTCCAGTCCTCCGTGATGTCAGTCTGTTTTGCCCGCTTTCACCCAAACCTGGTCGTTGGTGGAACATATTCTGGCCAGATTGTCCTGTGGGATAATCGCAGTCACAGGCGCACTCCGGTTCAGAGAACCCCCCTGTCTGCTGCTGCTCACACGGTAAGGATAAAAATCACCTCCCCTTTCCTTAGAGGAGATGGCCAGCAGGGAAGGGCAGCTGCCTAGTTGTGTCTACAATGCTAGTTGCCACGCAGATGAAAACAGAACTGTGGCCCTTGAAGGGGAAAAAGTAGATCTGAGACATGAACAACTGCCTCTTGTAAGTGTTTGATCATCACACGTTGTACAATCAAGTCAGGACATTATTATCCTTTCCAAGGAAGAAGGCAGGATTGAGTACAACACTTGAATGAGGCACCTATGTGCCAGCACAGTGGCACTGTAGCTCTTGTCCCCATTGTCTGTAAAGAGAGCCAGACTGCTGTGGAGGCTGTATGTCTCTCAGTCTGATGTGGCAGGTAATTCGAGTCATTATGTTGTCTTGGTGTACAAAAATTTCTCTTTTGAACCAGATTAGGCACCTATGAGGGTCTCAAAGCGGATTCCTATAAGTAGATACTGGTGCCCTTGGAAAAAGTGAGGCAATTTGCTTCTGTTTTGTAATAGAGCAATACATAAATCCCTGCCATGGTCTTCTGCTCCAGAGAGGGCCACAGGGCAGAATTTTCACACTGAGGGAGAGTTTGTTTCAATGGAATGATGCAGGAGAGCATTTTGCTGACACACACAGATACTTACAGATAATTATTGATGGTGGCAATGGGCTCTAGTGATGCCTGGGAGATAAATGGGCAGAGCAGTAATACAAAATGCCTGAGAAAGAAGAGACTGTCTGTGATGCAAAGATGATATCTGTGATAGGAGAGTCTCTTACACTGCAAAGTGTTCATATTGTGCTGGAGGAGGAGACAAGCCTGGGTTGCCTACTAAAGGGTCCTCACTCTGCTATGTCACTGACATCCAGTCCATCCTGCACAAACCTTGTGTATTCTCCTTCTCCAGAGTCTGGCCATGGGCAGACTCTTCAGGAGAGATGGAAGGTGGAGTAGCTCATCCTGGGAGCGAGCATAGGGCAATTCCTGAGTGGAAAGTAGAAAGGAGGAGAAAAATGCAAAAGTATGACATCAGGATGCAGAAAACCACACATTTTCTGTAACATAAGGAATGGAACTCGAAAAGCACTCTGAGAGATAAGATGATAATCTTGTTCTAGCCGATTGAAGGTTCAGACAAAGTGATATGATAGCACTTTTGCAGCTCCAGCTTTTACAATTCTGTGATTCTAATGTTTGGAATTTGCAGATCAAGGTTCAGCTTTTAGTTGACTGTGACAACATAATCGCTGGAGTTAAAAGACAGCTCCAGAAGCCATGCCATGTGAATTACTGGTGAAGATTCAGTATGGGGCCAGTATTATGATTGCAAGTCTCTTATTTTAAAAATTACAGGTGTGCACAGATATGTTTAGTGGGCCAGGCAATACAAATGTTGTTCCCTAAATTTCCACTATCATGAATGTTGATGTAATTATCTAATGATCTATGCCATGGGTTGCAACTTCAACATTGCTTTTCATTTCCCTAATGTTTTTGCTCATTGTGTTGCCAGTAATGTTGTTCAATCTGCATGAAAAGAAACAGTCTCTCCTGGAAGTGCAATTTAGAGATGTAGCAGACCAGAAAACTAGTGACAAGAAGCTGACTGTCACTGAAAATTGAACAACTGGGACTCAAAATCTAGTGGAAAAGCAAAGATTAATGGGAAGTAATTTGTTTACACTCAAAAATCATTTAAGGCAAAATTGTACCTCCTGGAATTATATATTAAAACACTTTTATTATTGCAGTAGAACAATATGTAATGTTTTCGTTTTGAATAATATAAATAAATTACTTTCAGTCGTGGATGGGCACTTTACGTGCTGTCATGGATTGGTATAAATAAGTGTTTACACAGTCTAACATGAGGAAGGATGATGTTTTAAGGAGTGCTCAGATTTTACAATAAGAGCTGCTTACTTTATATTCGTACATAGGAGTTACTTACATAAACTGTAAATGAGGTCCTGGTTGCAAAAGGCTGGCTTGAATCCTTGCTGCCAGGAAAAAAAAATTAAATTAAGACAATGCTACACTAACAATGTTACTTTTTGTACTGCTAGGTACGTGAGCTGAATCGTCTTTTTTTAATTTGAACTCATGCTGCATGCGAAAAAAGGATTTTTCTCTTTTCTTTCTCTTGCTTTGTTTATTTGAAATAGATAGATTATGTTGTTTTCCCTGACTTAAATCTTCTTGAAATTTAGTATCACTGATTACTGCCTGGATTCACCAGGAAAGAGAATTCTACCCACAGCTTACTCACTAATTTCCTTTCACACCCACCACACATCTGCACTTGGGACAACAGGAAATTTTAATTAAGACAAAACCTTTTTGCATGATGATTTCATTTCCAAGATAAATAAAAGCAAGCTGGCAGCAACCCTTTGAAAGGAAGGAGCCTGTTTAGACTTTCTGTTACATACAGTTGGTTGTCTTTTCCATCCACTTTCCTTACATCTTTTCATTTCTGCCATAAATTTTATTGTGCATGAAATTGATGGCTGGTAGCCCTGATTAAAGCCAGGCCTGACACACTGAGGTGCTGCTGGAAAGACACGGCTCACTCTTTCTCCCCCACTAAATATTCTAGATATTCCACTGCTTGCTGTAGCTTCCTCCCACCCACTCTGTCTGTTTGGTCTACTGGAGGTCAAAAGCCCATGAAAAAATAGGTCTGTGCCTATTTCACACATCAGTATGCCATAATCATGTTTAGCACTAAGCAGCAAGAAGGTCCACGATATGAGGGTAATGGTGTGAGACACATGTGAGGGACTAGTCGGGGTGCATTTAATGATCTGGGAGAAAGAAAAAAAAATTGGCATCAAATGGACCTTGTGATTTACTGGTGTGTACAGGTTGCCTCCAAGCACAAGGTACTATTTCAGCAGCATCCATCTCAGTGTGGGCACAAACACTGTTTGTACAGGTGCTGCACCTTTTGCTCTTGGAGAGGGGACATTTACTGGGCCCGCTCAGGTATCAAACCTGAGAGTGAGCCAGAGCTCTTGAGGGTTTCTGCCATTCCCCACTGACTGGGTAGGTGACCTGCAGCTGGATCTTGACGTAAGTGGCAGTTCTGCCATTCCTTTCAGCAGGACCAAATTCTGCATTCCTAACACTACATGGAGTTGCTTAGAAGCTCGCTAGGGATCTCTTGCAAGTTGGTCCTAATTTTCTTTAATTAAGCAAAGTATTAGAGAAGAATTGCTTTTTCCTTTCTGGGGATGCAGGTCTTCTATTTATTGGTAAACACTGCAGAAAAATTAAATTTTTATTTGCTTGACTTTTGTATATTTCTAACCCTTAATTTAGCAGTACCACTTGTACTGGTCAAAGGAAATTAAATCTTATTGTTCAGTCTGACTGATTTTTCACTCTGGAGATTGCTGAACTTGACCCATCCTTCATATGTCACCATCAGATATCAGATGACATTTCAAAGTGTTACCAGGTTCCTTGGAAAAGGAATAGGCCACGTTTCATTATGCATACTAACTGGAATTCAGCCTCCATGGAATGACTGCACCATGGTGAACCAGGTGTAACACCCTAAATCTAGTCACTCCCCACTTAAAATGACAGATTTTAAAAGGTGTGTTGGCCAATGCTGAAGAACATTGATGGGCTTGCTCATGTTCTTCAACTGGAGAACATTTGCAAATATTTAGCATGCAAGCCAAATTCTGACAGAGTTCAAGTTTTATGCAGCTGTTTTCTTGAATAAAGTTTTCATTTTTATTCCGTTTGGACAGTTTTCCTCTTTCTGCTGGTTATTTTCAGTGTCAAAAGCCATCAGTAGAATGATACATGTCCCTGTGGGTGAAATCTCATCCATATAATTCTGTTTTTTCACAGCATTACTCAGCTGGGCTGTTTTATTATGAGGAAAATGAAACTTTGAAAACATTTCCACCTCCATAACGTACTTCTTAAAATTTAAATGAAAAAGAAACACAAAAACCCAACCAAAACAATTCCTATTTGGCAAAAGCTGTCTTATGTTTTCCAGGCATTGTTTGACTACTTAATCATTCTTTAAAATAACATATGAGACATTAGAAATTTGTTTGTGAAAGTGTAAGAATGGCTCTCTGACTTGCAGTGTTCTGTGTTTTCAGCATCCTGTGTATTGTGTGAATGTAGTTGGAACACAGAATGCACACAATCTTATTACTGTCTCTACGGATGGCAAAATGTGCTCCTGGAGCCTGGACATGCTCTCAACTCCACAGGTGGGTTTGTTTTCAGCAGTATGGGGCGGGGAGAAATTGTCTTTGGTAAAGCGGGATACCTGCGCAGTGGAACGTAGCTCCTAAAAGCCAAAATCTCGCATCCTATGCAAACTAAAACCAATGGATGCACTTGAAAGAGTACAGCTTGCTTCCAGCAGTCTCTGCTAAGAGCCAAACCCCATTTCCTTTACTACAAATCATGTAATTATTGTAATACGTTAATGCATAGGTCAGTTTCAAGTGAAAATGAAATCGTCCATTTTAAAGCATGGTAATTACAGAAGTCGCCTGTGGTATAAATTGCACTTATTCTACAGCATTGTTTAACAAATATGGACTAGATTGCACTGCTGCTGAACACACCCTAGGCACTGCAGGTTTCCAAGGCACAGTCAGAAACTCAGAAACTTATTTTGCTGGCAGCCTTCAGTAGCCAAAGGAACAAACAATGCAAATCAAAAGTTTTAGAACTAATTCTCCCCCTCTGGAATGTTTGCTACTATTGTCTGTTCCCACCCCCCTCCCCTCCTTTGTATCAGAAATGAAAGGAAACACAGGAAAATTGCCCAAACCACTAGTGATTATAATAATGGAAACTAAACAAAGAATCCAATGCTGAAAAAGGTGTACAGAAAGCATCTTTTAAGTGTTATCTTCTGAAGAAGTACATTTTCTATTCCAACACATCACTCATTTTTATACAAAATTTCTTAGAAAAAAATTAATATAATTTTTACTAAGCATCATGGGATCTGATCTTGTTTCAAAATGCTGCATAGGAACTCCCTATAATGATTCCATTAATCATGCACTAATGTGCAATTACTATTGAATTATTTACTTTTCAGTGTTGACACAAGAGGTGGGACTCCTCTGTCCTAACCTCAGCCATCTAAAAGTTGATGTGTCAAGTCTAAGTCAGAAATTCAAGTTTTCTGTACTGCTGAGGTAGAGAGAGGCTGGTACTTCTGGAGGGTGACTCATCCCACCCAAGTGTGAAAAGCCATTTCAGATACCCACCCTGGGACATGGAACTGTCCTATCTTAGGGTGGAGGAGGATTCTGGAAATCATCACATCTACTCCTCTGCTCACAGTGAGACCAATTTCAAATTTCGACCACATTGCTCATGTAAGGCAACAGTGTGGGGCTGGTAGTTGTGTCCTGGGACTGTACGAAACCAATACTCTCTGCAGTAGAAATGGAGGCATCTAAAATGGCCCAGGCATCTATGTTCAGGCACCCTAATGCCTTCCACAGTTTCTCACCTAAATATCAGGAAGATAAATCCCAGCCCTGCATATTCATTTACTGGAATACTGAAGTCTGAAGCACAGATCTGTGAACATCTGAGTTCCAGGATCTCATCACTCAAATGGAATTTCCCTGCTCCAAATCTGGCTCTCAACAAGGATGGGAACACACCCCACATTACACTGAAGTCTGGCACATGGCTCATGGTGATCTAGGAAAGAGAGGCACAGGACTTGATGTCAAGCTGCATGCCATAGCTTTAAACTGGGAGGAGTGAAGTGTTGCTGATGTGTGTCAGTCTGAAACTTTCCAAAGACACAGCTCCAGAGCACTTGTGTACAGTCATGGTGTGGGCGCTGGGAGCAGAGTGTCCACCACAGCCTATGGCCATGTCTCTGCAGAGACACTAAATGATGATCTCACCCCAGAAGGTTTTAACAAAAATATATTGTCTCCTCCCATATTAAGAGAATTTCTCTCTCTCACTCACATGTTTACAGAAATATGGGGTGGTCTCCCAATGCATTTTCCATGCCTTGTTTTGCCTTTATAAGAGAACCGAATTTATTTCAAAGAAAAGCATAAACCAAGCAGAAGTATTTCTCTGTGGGTTTGCATCACTCTCCTTTCACAGGGATACCCATTTTCTTTGCAGCAAAAAAGCCCTTTTGAGAAAAACCGTGCAGGCTTTGGCTCTAGAAGAGCAGCAGCATAGACCTTTTAAACATAGAGAACATAACCACTTGAATAGCTTAAAATGAAAATGGTGAAATCATTCAGGCCTTTTGTGGATTCTTGGGTTACACCATTTAGGCTGAAAAACGAAAAAGTTGTGCAAAATCTGCTCAAAGTGTACACATCTTGCAACAGCCACAAACTTGCATGGTTATTTTATTTGCAATTGCAAAAATGGGCATGCTGATTTACTTTAAAATATAGCTACCAAGTGAAAACAGAAAACATTCGTGCTGGTTTGTAGCTTGATGGTGGAGTCTAGAGGGAGTGTTTATGGTTGCCTCAGAAAATCCCTGAAAAGCAATGCTTAGAATGGTGGTAGTGACAGGACCCCAACTTTTTAATTTTGTTCTGCAAAGGGACAAATGACACAGTGAAATAAATGCCTCACGTGCACACGATATTGCAAGTGCTTCCTGACAACTGATTTCCAGAATGTAAATAGAAGGGTATTGCTTGATTTATTAAAGCCCGAGGCTGGCAGATGTAACCATTAAGGTATTATCTTTAGTTTCTGCACCATTAGATTTTAAATTCTCACCTGTCATCTCTGGCTGATTTAAGATGATGCAGAAAAGACCAGTGCCTTCCTGCCAGTCTCAAATGTGTGACAGACAGCACTGGGGATGGTAGGAGCATCCTGGTTTGTGACACTGCATCTTCTTACAACATCTTATGTAGAAACCAAATGTGACTGGGTCAAATGATTTCATCTTCCTCTCCTGCTACTCCATGTATTAGTTAGAAATCAATTTTAAAAAAAACCAACCCAACCCAGACTAACAAAAGAAGGATCCCAGCATAATAACAAAAACCTGTTTTGGTAGGAGAGCATGGAGCTGGTATACAATAAGTCCAAACCAGTGGCGGTCACAGGAATGGCTTTTCCAACTGGAGATGTCAATAACTTTGTCGTGGGCAGTGAAGAGGGAACAGTCTACACAGCCTGTCGTCATGGAAGGTGAAGTTCAGCATTTTGTACTTCTAAAACATTGTGTACCTGTGTTGATGAGAGACAGCCAAGTGTGTGTGGAGAGTGTTCAATGTTTTCTTCGCTTGGATCAACAATGTCTGATCAACAATGTTCCTGTGACCAGCACAGGAGCTCCCTGACTTTGAGCATCTTTGCTACAGCCGGTTATACTGGGGCAGTTACCCCAGGCTGGCTCCCTGTGTAGCTGGTGGGGAGCAATGATTACCCTTAGGTTGACTTCCTTTACCTTTTTCAGTCATGTGCCTGAAGAGGAGATGGCTGGGCTCTCAGAAAAACCTCTTTCTCACCCATGAGATGAGATTGAGATGAGACGAGATGAGATGAGATGAGATGATGGAGGTTTACACCGCTGTGTACAGGTTTATACACCTAGGTGAGATGCAGGTGTCTATGTCTGCACAGGTTAAATGAGGTCTAGGAGACACTTCTGTTGCAGGCTAATCAGACCTCAACCAATATCAGATGGTTTATTTTATTTTGGTCTGTTTTATTTTTTACCATTCTCAGCTCCATCTTCAGTCTCCACAAGGATAAATCAGAGAAAAGCCACCATGGGCCTGGTTCCTTTAATAACATGGATGCAGCCACAGTGTGCCACGTGGGTTCTAGAGAATCCTGTGCTCTCTCACACTGTGGTCACACATAATATAACCCAGGCTGTAGTTTGATACTGCAAGTTCCTTGTTTGGCACCCTGAAAACCTGCAGGATGCTGATGTGCTCTGTTAGCTTCCAGTAGTAGTTTTATCTCTGGGAAACTTGAAAGGCTTCTGTAAAGAACAAAATCTTGGTTTTCCACTGACAGACTTGGAGCTCATCCCCACCAGTAGTACACAATGTTCTCTGAATTCATATTTTATCATATTCTGAGTTTATGTTGGCCAAAAAGACATTGATACAGTGGTTTAAGATTGTAAGGCTTCTATTACACATCCCCAATGTTTTATAAATACTGTTTTACATATGTTTTGTTCAATGTTTTTTAATTTTAGAATATTTTTATTTTAGTCTGACCACTGACAGTGTTGCAAAATTGTGTCTATTTAGACATATACTGATAGGCTGTGTGGTGGCTCATGGTTTGAATGAGTCTTAGGCTGCTAGCATGAATGAAGCATGCCCAAGGGCATTTCTCACTTCTGAACTTTCAGACTTGCCTGGTTTGTTCCTCACAAGAGGAGGAAGGTGCCAGATCCTCTTTTTAGCAAACCTTTTTAGAAACTTTCTACTGACCATTGACAAAAGCTCTTCTGCTCCCGCCTATCTTTCCTGGAGGTTTTTGCTATCATCCCTGGTTTACTTCCAGAGGCTCCTGTGTCCTTCAGCCCAGCACAGTGAAGAGCCATATGTCATTCTGGAAAAAGGTGTGTCAAAGCACAGCAGACACCCAGAGTGGTCTCAGTGCTCCAGAACTCCCCTTACCCCACTGACTACGTGGCAGATAGCTGGGATAAAATAAGGGGTGTCCTTTGCATCCAGCAGGATACTGCAGGACTCAGCCCCTGCTCCAGCACATGCTGCAAGGTCTGGCAGGGGAACATAAGTGAGGTCACCCTGTCCACACAGGAGATGTGAGGGGACACTGCACCCTGGATGAAGGACCAGTATTCTCTGGCACAGCTCCATATCTCCTTTCAGTACACTGTACTCACACTGGCACAGGGCAATTTTTCTATAATCTAGCTAAAAGGGTAATTTCATTATTCTCTTTTCTGTATACACTGTCAGACAGCACTGACAACTGATCTGGCATCATTTGCTTCCAGGAAGAAGAAAACCGTGCACATTGTCTCTTACACAGCATTGTACTTTTCCTTCCTAATAGCTATTCCAGCCTCTGGCTGATGAATTGTACATCTCCCCTTGTTCAAAGTAATGACTGTATGATACCTGATCACAGGATCAATTACTTCGCTTTTTGTGAAAAAGCATTTGCTTCCTAGTGACTTGATTGATTGCTATGAAAAGTTATCTTAGATACTTAAGAGAAAAAGAATTGCCCATGTGAAGTCATTAACATATCTGCATTTTTATTTTAATGGTTATTCCTTGTGATAATGGCTTACTCAGAGGCATAAGCTATAGTATAATTACAATTTTGAATTTTATAATTATACAGAAATGTTATTTCAATCTACGGGAGCAGACAGTGTATGTAGAAGTGAGTAAGGTAAGTCTTCAGAAGTAAGAGAAATTCTCCCTGTGCTCAATTCTGAGCATTAATTTTCCCCACTGGAGTAAACCTCTGCAGGCAAAGTCCTTAGCAGAAGGAGAAAGATTTTCAGGTTAAATAGAGCTTTAAAAGGAAACAGGACCCTAACAGTAAAGAAAAGTTATGTTAAAACACTAGGTGGTGAATCACTCTCTGTATGTAAATCCTTCTTCTCCCTGCAGTAAAGCTGGCATTGGTGAAATTTTTGAAGGCCACCAAGGACCTGTCACAGGAATCAATTGTCACATGGCAGTGGGTCCAATAGACTTTTCCCATCTCTTTGTCACGTCATCATTTGACTGGACAGTGAAACTGTGGACCACAAAGGTAAGCAATCCAAGTTGGGCTGGGACAAGTAATTCTACTTGTGAAAATGCTGTTGTCAGAAATATTTGAATACTGTCTATCAAGGCCTAAGAACCAATTAATTGAAAAGTTGTGGTTAGAATGAGCATAGTGATAGAATTGTAAGTAAAATATACAGCTAGTGTAATAACCCTCAATCACATTTGCCCTGGAGCATACCTTGCCCTTTAGCAGGCCTTCATTTCAGTATTAACCCTAGTGCTGAGCAGTTTCACAAGGCAAGGAGATGAGGATGTCTTGAACTCCCAGCCATCAAACAATCCATTCATCACTGCCTTTGCAGGCTAAATTGCAAAGCTAATACTATGCACTGTGGTGATGCAGGAGCAGGAACACTTTCCTCTGATGAAGCAACAGGGGAAGTGCACATACAACTTAGTGCGATCAATATCACTTGTGAAATTCACTGCTGGAGGAGGCTGTGATAGCCAAAAGGTATAAAATGTCCCAATGACATTAGACACTGGAAGCAGGGAGGAAGTACATGCTGGAAATTACATCCATGACCACCAGGGATCTGCTGCTGGCTACTGTGTGGCCATCTGTCCGTGACCTCTTTCAGAGAGAGCAGCAGAACAGCAGAAATGGCACAGTCCCGTGAAACTTTGAGACCCCAGCACTCCTTGGGACAGACTAGAGAGACCAACCTGATGGATTGTACAGGCTGAGTAAAACAGGACAATGAGATGTAAAATCCTAATTATGTCATCTAAATTTATTTTTTTTGTATACACCAGAGTAGAGAACTTCCTTCCAAATGTCAGGTTCTTGCCTTAACCAAGTTGGTTTTATGCCTGCATTTGGTTCACATCTTGAGCTGCACCCGGCAGAGTTCCCGTACTGGAAGCTGACCACAGTCAGGAAGTATCTCAGCATGTGTTCCTCCAAGACATCAGGGCTTGGAGATGCTAGAACAGATGCACAGCAAATGTAAATATGAAAGTGATCAGAAAGGGCTCATGTGACAGCCTTGTGCTGGAAAAAGAAGCAGTTACCTAGATGGTAACTTGAATCAGCTTCCATAGTGGCTTCCAATGCTTTTGTTAATGGCCTGGTCCAATGTGTGTGCTAATTAACAGGTATCTTTTCCTAATCAGCAGTGACCACAGCTGTTGGTTTTGTCTTGAACATTACACTTCAGGAAACTCATAATGAGAAAGGTCCATGATTTACCTAATTCACATGTAACTATGTACATCACTAGACCCAGCCTGAACCACTGCAAAAGTAATCCAGAGGAGTGGACATGGGCAGGCTGGAATGGTCTGGGATGGTTCCTAGGAAGTAAACGTTAGAAAAGGCTGCAGGATAGCCAAGGCATGGACAGCTTAAACGTTGGCTCACTGGGGCTAGATGGGCTGCTTGGTGTGTGAGACAAGGGAGGCCTTGGTGACTTCCCTTGGGAGCAAGGGAATACTGGAGTGCTGAAGCTGAAGCTGAGTAAATGGAGAAGAATTTGTGGGGAGTGCAGGGAAGATGAAAGGCAAGTATTGAATTCCAATCACACATGTACAGAAAAGTCTTGGATTGGTATTTAGCTGTCAGCGTGAGGCTGGATATAGCAATAAGGGTCTCATTCATCTGCAGCTTAAATGAAAGTGCATTAAGGGATAATAAAGCCTGATTTTTATTTTAAACTCTTGGGATTTTAGAAGTTAGTAGTAACACTAACACAGCACATTTTGGGCACAAAGACACTGCAGATAGTAATACACAGTTATCCTTGTGGAATATTTCCGTGCCAGAACGGTTGGGTCTGATTTTGTTCAAGACAATCAGTTTTCAAAGAACTAAACCATTTAAATTTCTGATATCCATCAAGCTGTGGCTTGTCTGGCAAGAGAGGCTTCCTGAGAAAGCTGTTTGACTGAGCTGGGCGAGCTGTGATGTGCATGTGACACACCACAGCACCGCTCAGACCTGGAAGCTGCATTGCTGTTTTGGATCACTCACTTTCTTCTGGAGCAGGTTGAAGCAGCAGCAGCAGCCCCAGGCTGCTGCCCTGCCAGCCACTGCCCTGTGAAAACATCCTCTGAGACACTAGAGAAGTTCTTGAATTGTGATGAATGTTTTCTTTTTCTCCCCATTCAACTGCATCAGAAGTTTATTTCCATATTGTCTGAATAATTTTCTTGGCTGGAGCTACTACATATTTAAGGCTCTCTTTGTTCAGTTCTCAGAGTCAAGGCTCAGTCAATCAGTGGGCTCTGAAAAAAAAATAGTGGATTGATATAAAGTATTAAGTGCTTTTGCTAGCTAACAAGATTTTAGTCGGAATTGGTTTATTCCTTTAGTTTCTTATTTGTAAATTTAATCTCCCTATCAGCATCCAAAGCCATATTGCTTTCCTGCTTCTACCAGCGTTGTCTAGTTAATCCTGTGCACATTATCCTCTTTGGTCATGAAATTCAATTCCTTTCTGTTTCACAGGTTCAGAGTCAATGTCCAATTGTAAAGTGAACCATAAAAGCTTTGTGTTTATATTGTCTATTGATGTTATGTAGCATCCTGGGGTGCTTACAAGAAAGGCACTTTCATAGCAGGCATTTGACTGATGGATTGAAAGCACCATCTCCCTTAAAAACTCTCACTTTACATTTTATAATGTTTTTGTGGTTAACACATTTTCTAGCTAAAGGCAGTTCAACCAGGTGACTGAGAATAAGATTTTCACTAGCGGATGAATGAGCATTTTGTAGATAGCACTAACACAAGGTTGATATAATCACTCATCACATTAGCCAAAAACTAGATCCCTGTGTGAATAGCAAGCAACCAGAAGCAACAGGAAAAGAAACAGAATTTGCAAAGATAGTTGCTTGATAACCACAGCATTACCTGGTTCCTGATGAAGTTAATAGGGCTTTACCTTGAATTCATGCTGCACCATGTGGGAGCAGTCTGGGATGCAGAGCTGTCAAAGGGAAGTCCCGATGTGAAGTGTCTGTGGAGCTCTGCCCTTAATTAGGTAGTGTCGGTGCGATGCTTTGAAGAGGTAAAGTGCTAAGTGGAAATGCTAAGTGTTGTTAATTAATTAAACACTAATCCTCATGAATGAATAGCATGAGGTTAAATAATGAAATGTAAGTATTGTTATTATTACAGCAATTGCTGTTTGGAGAGCAAATTTTTTGATATTGTGTCAAGAGATGGAAGCAGTCTTGGAATTGCTAAAACATAGCAAAACATAAGCTGGTTTCAGCCAAAGCCTAGAAGATGGCTTGTTTGATACTAAGGGAGTTAATAAAGGTCTGGACAGAGAGATGGATTTTGTTAGCTTTTTCATCCTTCACATGCTTCTTTAGCTCTTATCCTTCCACTGAGGGGAGGTGCTAATGACTCATTTTCTCCTCTTGCACCTATGCCTAAATCATGCTCAGATGGGCAGAGATTGGTGTAACTGCAACAACATTGCTGTATCCCCATCCATGCTTGTCTCCCTCTGCCTAATGTTTGAGTAATGGTGGCAATGCCAATATCAGAAGGAGGCTCAGAGGTGAGCAGACTGGTAGTAGGGCCACCACATCACCATTAGCAGGGTCTAATGGAGCCAGGGGTCATGTGTGCCCTCAGTGACAGACTACCCATTGTGTGTCGATGCCCAGTTTTGCTTTACCAGTATGTGCACCAATGGTAGCACCTTCCTCATGCCTCTCCTTTGTCTTTTCTTTTTTCTTATGCTTTTCACATGCTGCTTTTCTCTTCTGGTATGCTCTGCTGTTCCAGTATGTTGAGCTTTTTTGAGAAACCACATTTTCAACAGCAAAAATTCCCATTCTATGCTATGTGCCTTCACATACATCTCTGTACCTTGGATATCTTATGCCTATGTGCTTGTTGGTAACCTGGGTGTGACCCAGTCCTTCTGCCTCTTGGAGCAAATTACTTTACCTGTCATACCTTCCTATCAGCATGTAACTTCAGACTCCACTGGTTTTCATTTGGCCTAGAGTTGAACTCCATCTCCTCCAAGGTTCAGCTGAAGCCTACCTTTAGAAAAATGCAAAGAAGCATGTGGTAGTGGTGGTGGTGCTATACACAGGTATCTCTGCCCTTCTCCAGAAGCCTTGCTGATAGGATTTGATCAGATCCACTTAATAGACCAAATTTACTGTGATGGAAAAGGTGTTGCAGAATGAACCAGAGCACTGGTCACCTTTGATGGTCACCTTCGGCCCATATCTTCTCATATTATCATGTAGGGCATTTTAGGTGGCTCTTCATATGAAGTTGGATCCTCCTGGATCTTTTATTATGTAGAGCTTTCACACTTTGGTTTCTTATGCAGCCACTGGAAAGAAGTAACTGTACAGCATACATTATAGACACCTCTTGGAGAGACCACCATTCCTGCCCACCACTGTCTGTGCAGGGGCCCAAGCCTGGCAGATGATCAGTTGCTGTAGCTTTTGGTGGCTTTCTTGCATCTGGGCAGCCTCAGGCCATATCTAAACTGGCAGACGTGTCAGCACTTCTGAGCTCCCAAGTCTGTCTTCTTATCCTGGTTTTTCCCAAACCACTACCAGGAAGGAATCAGCCTCTTTATCCCATACCACATGCACATATACATATGCACCTTGATTTGCAGCCAGAATCCTGTGGAATCCTTTACTACTCCTCCCTCTGACTGATTTTGGTGGGGCTTAAATGTCTATCTCAAGGGACAATTTCACTCCTCTTACTTTGGATACCTGACTAGAATGGTCTCCCTCACTCGTGCATTACCACACAAAGCTCCTTCTTTTCTCTTTGATAAAAGCAATTAAAATTATTAATTTGATTAATCACTGTCCAAATGTAAATTTTATCTGATTATAGGGAATGACAAAGGGTGATAAAATAGCATGCTAGGATTTCATGGAAATGGTCTCTCTGTGGTGTGAGTTCAGAATTTTGAGTTTGATCCAAAAACAAGGCAATGAATGAATTTGCTTCAGAGCACACTTTTTGTCAGAAGGCCAAGCTGACTTGGGGAAGAGGGTGGAGTTGCCTGTTCAGACAGGATTTTTTTAGGTTTTGCCCTTTACCTCTGGAGCCAGAGGTCTGGCTCTCATCCAGCTATTTAAAAAAAAAAAAGGTTTTTTTTCTAGGTAATTTTAAAGAGCAAAACCAAAGCGAAGTCAGGTGGCTTGAAATCAGTCCCAAGTTCTTCACTTGAAATACTTCTCCTTATTTCAGTTGCCTCTGTATCCATATTTGATAAGTGTTAGGAAAATAATAATCAGCTGGCCAACATACTTAATTTACTGACATGAAACATTGTGTTTCTTTGTGATACATTTAGCAAACAATGGCACACACACAAATAAAACAGTTCTCTAAAATACTAAGTTTTAAAAACTCAGTGGGCTGAACTGTATTTCAGAAAACCCTAATATAAATCCAGCTGTAGCAGTGAAAGCTCTATTTGCACATGGAAAGCAGAATTGGATTTCAGGAGCTTATATAATCTGTGCAAAACAAAGTCATCATTCCTTTTTTTCCCCTGAAATCAAAATGCAAACCTCCCACTGACAGTTCTGTTGCAGAATTACATTGGAGGATCAAGCTCGCATGAAGTAGTGAAGCATTTTAGGACAATTATCAGTATATAAAGCCCAGGACTTCTTCCCTAATGGAAATTTTCTCCCACCTGCTTCAGGCAGCCATCCTTTCTCTGCCATGTGAGAGACTTTTGTTATCAGTAAAAAAAAAAAAAGGAACTGTGTTCAAAGTCCTACAAGATGGAGTCGTCTTCAATAATAATCAGCCTCAAAATCATTGCTTGCTGACCCATGAAAGCTCTGTGGGCATCCTGGTGGCAGCAGCTACAAATACTAATCTTGACTGTTTAGCAGACAGTGCTGTGACATCAGCCTGTGTCAGCCATCCTGCAATGCTCCTCGTGCTCCTGTTTCCTGGCAGCTGAACTGCAGCAGCAGGGTCTCTTGAAAGCCTGGCAATTCGCTGAGTGCACACGCAAGGCTGGGCCAGGTACCCTGCGACGAAGCAGCATTTTCCATTAAAAAGAAAAATTGAATTTTCAGGGGCCTCATACTGAATGTTCCCGTCAGAATCACAGGGGTGGGACCCAACCAAACCACAGCTACATTATCCCACTCCTGTCCTTGCCTTGCAATTTAAGCTAAACTGCCTCTCTTTAACAACTTGAGGCCCAGAGCAGGGAGACCAGTGCCATGACCGCAGAAGAGGTACCTGCAGGACCTCAGTGTGTGCCACTGCCTCTCCTGCATGGCAGGAAAGCACTACTGCACCAATCCAGCTTCTCCCAAATCATCTCAGCCACTCTCCAGCTCTGCTTCCTTGTCCCACCTGTGTGGGATATAAACAGGGAGTGACAACTGAAGGTAGAAGATCAAATCTGCTCTTCAGTGTTTCACTCTGTGTTTCCTCTGACCAGGACTTGGTGATTTTTCAATCAACATGCCTTGCTTATAATTTTCAGCAAGTCCCTCAAGAGCTTCTCTGAAAAATAATCCAGGAATATAGTAATATAAAGCAGGAGTATGAACTACAGAAACTATGAATCAGTTTGCTAAGCAAGAGTAGTAGAACTCTCTATAGTGTTTTGAGCGTCTTAAAAGAAATTGAGCCATTTTTAGAACTAGTTAGAAATTCCAAAAGAAAACAATAGTATTTCTAAAGAATACTATTTTGACACAAAAGCATAGTTAGTAGTTTAGGAAGAAGTACTGTCCTGCTTAGAACATGTTTTAGATAAAAGGTGGAAAATGTGATTACCATTTAGAGATGAAGTCAGCAGTCTGAGGAAATACAGAACAAATGGCAGATACCTGCATAGGCTTTTCCAGTGTTGCTGTCTGCACTTGCCTCCAGTTTGATGTGGGTGAATGAAGCTGAGAATATTAAACCTCACAGAGTGGAAACCCATAGGCACAACTCTTGTAATTGTGGAGTAAAAGGGGCTCCAGATTAGGAATTAAACTGGATGATCTAAAATGCAGAAACAAGAACACACCAGCCTGGCCAGCAGGAACTAGGGATAAAAGTGAGATGGGGAACACTGTAAGCCAGTCTGCCTTACATGCATTCTGATGTTTTCAAAGTTCATCCATTGCAAGCAAATCTTCTAAATCATTTAAATTTACAGTAGGCATCAAGTAATGCGCATTTATATCAAACACACTGAAAATAGTTCCTCAGCTAATATGCAGTGGTAAAGAAGAATGTCATTCTTTCTGGTTTTTTTTTTTTTCTTTAGAAAATAAAAAGGTATTTTTCCATTAGGTAAGTGGAAAGGCATGGTAGAAGAGAACTTTGGAAGTACAGCAGCACAGCCAGAATGTGTTGCACCTCTGCTGAGTACTTAAAGAGTTAAGAGGGATTAACCACATAAGGAGTTTACCTGTCAGTAAAACTAGATTCTAGGCTATATCCACAGATTTCAAAAGCTCTGCTGTTTGAATTTCTGATGCTCTTAAAAGACAAGTGCTGTCTGACTTTCCAAGTTCTTTTATTTTTTTCTTCATACCATAGTATTACACATTAAGATCAGTTCTCATTAAAACCGCCTGTGCCAATCATCAAACCTTTTTTCCTTTGCTTCTTTCTTTTATACTCACTTGTGGCGCTTTGACTTTGAGGGAAACCACAAAAATGTAATCATCAGGTTATCTCCAGACTTGGTCTGCTCTCAGAGCCCCTTTCTTTTTGGTCTTACCCTTGTCCCCTCTTCTATCCATAATAATTCCCACATGTTTATGCAAAAATATGGGACTTTCTTTCATTATTGACAATTAAGAAAGGCAACAGTTTCAGCATCTCTGCAATAACAATAAATTCTTAAAGTGAACAGTTTTCTGCTTTGTCTGTCTGCAAATTTTAGAATGCCAAAGCCCAATCAGTGTAACAATACTACAGCACTTAAACAAAAGGGTTGTGAAGAGTGTAGGGATCATTTCCACACTCATTTCTTTCCCCCTGTTCTAAAACTTCTGAGTCTAAAACTTAACCCTGTTATCTTGCCAATCAAGTCAGTTTAGACTTGATTCACTGACCTAGTAGTTATCTGACAGTGAGGTGACACAACATACAGATAGGTCACAGCCCAGTGAAATGTTCTTTGAGTCCCAGAGGCTCATCAGCAATCCAGCACTGAAACTGACTGCCAGAAGGAATTTTAAGGCAGGTAAAGGCGTTTTTACTCATGTGACTCAGTTCAGGTGCTTCAGTTAGCCAGTGACATTGGGTAGCTAAAGCTGAACATCACCCTTTTGCTTTCCCACTGCTGTCCTTTGCAGGTCTGGCTAGTCCTGGAAAAGGTGGAGCAGGCTACAAGTTGTGAGTTGTATAGTTCTGGGGTCTGCAGGATAATGATACCCTTCGTGGAGAATGCAGACAGGCTTTGCTGAGCCATCAGGGATGTACCTGTAACTACTGCCTCTGATTTATGACTTCTAGTAACAGTTCCTGGGAATGCTGTGACTTTTTAAAAATGAGCATAAACTGAACTACGTCAAGGCCCACAAGTATAGCATCCAAGCAGGAGCTATTGGATAATCCTTGATCACTGTAACTATTAGAAAACAGATTTGGGAGAAACATGATAGTCCAGAACTGGCAAAATTCCTGAGGAGATCAGTTAATCTGAATGAAAACCAGGGCCTCTTTGACTCCATATAAACAGAGAGAGAACATGAAGGCTTACAAGAGCAGTAGAGCCATCTACAGAGCAGAGGACTAAACCCCTCACCTCACCACGAGAGGTATGGATGACTAACCCTAAACAGCTACTAGATGGTGTCCCAAGAAGGACACCATTGAAGGGGGAAAGGTCAAGACCAGAGTAAAGCCAATTTGATGAGTATTTCACTCAATATTCCCATCTGCTTTTTGTTTCTGCTATGCTGTCTGCATGTTTTGAGTTGGCTGGTTAAGTGACACACTCAGAAGGGAAACAATGAGCCTGGATTCAGCAAAATATTGATATTTCAAAATATTTTAAGATGGAGAAGACTGGGCCTATAAAACACTGAACAAGCTCAGATCTTATCCTGAGCAGAAGTTCCAAAAGCTGTGCCCTGTCCCAGTTTCTTTCACATCATCTAGTCAGTGTGACACTGCAGCACTCACTTTAAAGAAAGACAGAAGATTGTACCTTCCCTTTGTGTTATCTCTGCTCTTTATAAATGTCTTTCTTTGACACCATTTTGCACGTTGTGGTTTTGGGGTTTTTTTCAATCAATAAAAACTATTTATAGAATACTTGGTCTCGCAGGGACCAGGTTCATAAAATCATAGAATAGTTTGAGTTGAAGGGTCTGTAAAGATCATCTCATTCCCAACTCCTACTCCTTGGTTTGTTCAAGGGCCAAACAGAGGAACAGACACTGCTCAGGACCACTCTGGCTCTGCTCTTTCCAAGTGCCTGAAAGCCTGAGCTTGAGCCTAAACAACATTAGCTTGTTCAGAAAGTTTCTATGCCAAGGACTAATGAATCTATCATATTTTCTGCACACCTAGAGAAACAAAATCAGCTTGAATCAACTTGCAAGTACTGCACAATACTGATGGGTGTTGTTAATATGGTGAGAGCCAGAAGTATGGTGTTTGGCTTATCATCTTTAGAATAGAAGACAATTGAGTAGAAAGAAAGAAGTGGAGACAGCAGAGTGTGTGGTGTCACCACACATCTGTACTGCTGAAGGTAGAGTCTAGGAAAGTACCTTTAGGTGGAGCTGACAGCCACAGAAATTGTGGCAACATGTAAAAAAGTGCTTGTTTCATGAAATGGGCAAAGCCAATAGTTTTCTCCATGGCTTTTTAGAAGTCAGATGCTAGTTAAAACCTGTGTATATGTATACATTTCTATATATGGATAATTAGCTACTTCATGTGTGGTGCCTCATGGATTAAAGAAAATTCTTCTATGCAAATAAGTGGAAGACTGGTCAAATTTATATGTGTAAAAACCCCCTCTTTTATATAAATGTGTAGAATTTATTTAGGTGAGCTTCTTATTTCACAGACAAGTCTTACTTCCTAGACAGCCAACGGGTACATGAAACATTCACTCTTCATTGTCCTCTTAAACAATGCTTCTATACAAACACTGAGGATAAATGATTGATAACATATTTAAATAAATGAGAAAAAAACCCATGTCTTGGAATTGACTTTTTGCTTTTTCCACTAAAAATGCTCAAATCATGTCCTTTTGGAATCAATGGCAAAACTTTATTGATTCTTTAGGGCTGTATTTTCACCCTACATTCTTCTTTTTCAGTAATAAGTAGATTTGGCCCAAGTTTTTCTGAAGATACTGCTTTAAACTATTTCTTCTGTTCTATAGAATAACAGAGTGGGTTGATATTTTTGAATGAAAGCTCATCAAGTTTAAATTTCAGTTGTTTTATAATAATAGCCATATGTTAGTTATGAATTGTGTAGGTCTGAAGTTTTGGTAATTTAAAACTGCATTAAAGTGACCTTTACATGGTTCCACATTTCAGCATTTTCTAAAAGCAGTCAGTAGAGGTTCTTACTCATAAATCCTTGCATTTCAGGATCTGCAGGCCTGGGCCCATAGTAAGGGAGCAGGCTCTCAGTAAGGAAGTCCTGTGAACATTTATACACACCTAAACTCAGAAGTGGAGTCTTCACAACGAAACCAACATAACTGCCCTCAGACCAGGATGAAATGTCAACTTTTAAGAAAGGCCAGAAGCTGTTAGTACTGGAGACAGGACATGAAGCTAGATGGACCATATGCAGTTGTTGTGTTCTTCCCTGGTTAAACAGTGCAAGAAGACAAGACAGAATGGGAAATACTTTCTCTTTTTCCACTGGCAGCTAGTCAAGCTGGGAGGACAGTGATATTGGGGGCAGTATGAAGGTGTAGCTCAGCTCCACTACCACTGCCTGATATCTGCCATGATTTCTCCCTGATTTCCCAACCACACTGCAGCTCATTTTGCCTTTTGGTTGGGCTGCTCGTAATCCTGCAATTTCTTATTTCTTTGCAGTGCTCCACGCCCTATTCTGCTCCATTAATTTGTGTGTCATTCCTTGCATGTCTGAGATCTTTCTCAAAAGCCACATTATTCCTATTGTCCACACTTTCCCTCTGACTTTCTGTCTGACTGAATATTTCCACTGTTATGGTAAAGACATTTCATTTTTGGTATTTGAGGCTTTTCACCTCAAATTCCAGAACCTTGAAAGTGTTTTTATTTTAATAACAGGGAAACAGAGGCACATCAGCTAAAGCTGTGTCCCAGAGACTACACAACATGTGTACAGTAAGATATAGACTAGCAGCAAACCTCCTGACCTTCCTTCTAATGCCTTGGTCTTTAGGCATGAAGTAGAAAATAACATAATAGTACTAAAAAAGCCATTTAAAAAGTGCCACACTTAAGATCATAACAAGTTTTGATATGCTGGCAAAAAGGAAATGCTGATTGAAATCTGCCCTGGATTGATTGATATCTTAATAGGCCCTTAACTTCTGTGGAATTTTGTTACTTCTCCCATGACATTAAATGTTAAAGTGCTGTATGTACAGCACTTTTCCCATGAATAAGAAAAATAGCATCCATCTAGCAGTTGACCAGATTTCTTTTTCTTTTGGTATACTGCTATCTTCAATGCCCACCAGGATTTAGACACTGGATGTATTTGAACCTAAATTAGATGTTTTCAGTGAAAACCCACAGTGCAGTATTGGAAATCCATGTAGCTCTCTCTAAATACTATTTCCTAGCTCACAGTTGTGAAGATTCACTTAGAAATTTCCTATGAAATACCTCTGCCTCTTCAAAAGTTTGGTGTTCATTTGGCCCTAAACCCTGGAAAAGCTTTAGCACAGGCATGTAAGTAATTCCATTAACACATGTAAGCAAGTCCACTGATAATATAGTAGGCAGACACATATGTGTTTGGAGAAAAAGACCTTCTTCAGGAACGAAAATAGTTTTTGTAATTTTTTCATTTTCTTTTGCAAAACTCCAGCCTGGGAAAAGAAATTTAAACGGTGTACAAATTCGAGGTAATAAGGTCAAGCTCTGATTTCGTTTCATTGTTACACAAAATGTTTGCTAGTCTTAAGAAATGGACAAAAACCATTATGCAAGTCGTGAAAATTTAAGACCCAATCCTGTAATCAGAGCATCTTTCATTAATTCAAGCAGAGGAAAACCCAGCCTCTGGAATAAATCCCTGTGTATTTTTATATATTTGTGATACCTGTGGTGGCCAGAAATATTACAGAACTGTTTACAGTTCTGCAGTATTGCTGTTGCAGTACAGTGCTGCAACAGCAACACACCACATCCACACTCAGAGACACGGCAGCACGGAGATGGACACACACCTGTCCCGTGTGCTGACCCTGCAGTGCTCCCAGCCCCAACAGCCATCCAAGCGCCATGGGGTGCAAGAGGACCAAAACCAAACCTAGCAAGGACCTGTGTGTAAATAGATGTCAAACCGACTGCATTATCACTTTAAATTAATAATATGACAGGAAAGCTATATAACAATTGCAATTGGTCACTCTACTTTTTGGAAAAATAACGCACGGCTATGCATTGAGGCACTCCGGACAGTGTTTGCTTTGTAAAATGCACGAGGGTGCATTCCAGAGGGACCTGACCGAGATGTTGTAGGGGTGCCACCCGGACACTTACACGGCCCGCTCAGTGATGCTGCATTTCCCGGGGCCGGGGGACCGCGGGGGGACCGAGGGCGCCCGTCCCGCCGGGCCGCGCTCGCCAGGGAGGCGGCAGGGAACGGCAGGAGGAGGGAGGCACTCAGGGAGACCCTCGGAGAAGTCCCATTGTTTAGATTTCTGTCATAAGCCATGAGAATACTTAATTTCTTTCATCTCTGGAGTTTTCATTATCATTCAAATTTCATTTTCCATTAATTGATCGGGGATTAGCGAAGCCATTATGCAAAAATTAAAGACAAGCCAGATGCGATGAATAATTCATGAGGAACAATTACACGATGTATTTTTTATATTTTTACATATCTGGCCCGAGTTTATTATGGACTTCTGAAAGAATTTGGATGGTTGAACACTGTGTGTGTTGTAACTGCTAATTTTGTGAGAAAGGTTTGCTGCTGTTATTAAAGCTTTGGGCAAGGGGAGGAAGGTGACACCTGGACACTGTGGCTGCATTGGAGATTAAAGCCTAAAGATGAGGGATAAACTTCAATTTGGGAAGGCAAACAAAATTCCTTTAAGGCATTCCTCTTGTGAAAATAATTATTCTGACTGTAAGTTAGCATTCACAGATGTGGCATATGACCAGCTGCAGGAGCAGTGAAGGTAACCTGTTACAAACTTCTGTGTATTTTGTGCTCAGGGCAAATGTGACTCATTCTGGGCATTTTGTTGCAGTAACTTAGTCTCTGGCTATGAGTTTGTGTGAAATAACCATACAGCTGCCAAAAATACATAAAGCTCATAATGGTTTATTTTCTTTTATACAGGATCTGTCCCATGCCACCATTGAAATGTACACAAATATTGGAAGAATTCGCTCAGCTAAACTTGTGGGAAAGGATTTGGCAGAGTTTTATATGTAAATGACTCTTTAAAATGTCCTAAATGCATTGCCTTTGAAAAGATTGAGAATTATCCATGAGGAAGATATACTATAATTAAACAGGAATTTTAAAAGTATTTTTTAAATGTAAACAAACCCTATTTCATGCTGTATTTCAGGGGGGAAAAAAAAGAAAACTAGCAATCTCTTTTATCAAACCTTAATTCTCATCTCATGATTTTGTACTCTTACCTATATCTGTTCTGTAGCTTGATCCTTTCTTCTTCTGGGGAGAAAAGCTGGGAAAGATAACTGTAAACTTTGAAACAAGTTAGAGACCTCCTTAGGAAGCAGGCTATAGTAAATGCAGTTGTTACCTTAACTACATATATGAGCTGCATCTATCTAAAAAAAGCCGGGAAACATGTCTTTGGAGAGTAATCCATTTCATGTTTGAGGTTATCATTGCAAAGTGATTGTTTCCCCTCCTGTGAAAGAGTGATTTGATTCCTGATTTCCATTTTCTGTTTGTTTGTTTGTTTGTTTTTATCCCCCCTCCCCGTTTCCGACGCTCCGAGAGCCCGGTTTGCGATTCCGGCCCAAACCCAGGGGGTCACACCTCGGCAGCCCGGGCACGCTGCCCCTGAGCGCCAGCAGGACCGGGCTCGTGTTGGACGGCGAGACTTGCTCTCCCTCTGAATTTATTGTCCTCTGCCCCACAGGCTCTGGGGACTGGAACTTGGAAGCCTCGTGCCAGCCCCTCCAGCGTGTCAGAAACCAAGCGTGTGCCCCTGCATCTCCCCTCGCATCCCGCCTTTGAGGCGCTTGGTACCCTGCTTCAGTCTTTTAAAGCATAGGGCATCTCTCCCACACGTTATCTGAGGCTTTACATCCTCACCCTTTTTTTTTATCTTTACACTTTGCTGTAGAACTTAAAGGTAAAAATGCAAATAACTACCTTTTCTTTTCACTGGTATTAGCTAAATACCGGGGACCATTGGAAAGGAAAGATCTCGCGTTTGAATTTCACTGGTGAGAAAGGATTAATCAGAGCACTTTTAGCAAAGATTGCGACTGATAAACACTGTTTTTTAAAAAGTATCTTTCTAAATGTGCCAAACCTCGGGTTTTTCTTATTATTATTTCAAATTTTTAAAAACACCAGAGGCTTAAATAGATTTTTTTTTTTGAGTTTCACCCAAAAATGATTTTCAGAAAACTTGTTATCAGCTGAGGTCAATCTTAGATGGCCAGTAATCAGTTTCTAGCACAAAAATTGAAGTATTTTTCTACGCACTGTCTTCCTTGTTTTTACTTAATGCAATGTAAAACTAAGAACAAGCAGACTGTAAAAAAATAAAAGGCCACATATTAACTGGTGAGTTTCTTTTTATGTCCCAAAAAAAGAGAAGATGGAAGAGCAAGCGGCAGTATTTTCTTCCTTACACTCTATTTTTAATTTTTTTTTTTTTAAGATTAGTTGGATCATTAATATACCTTTCACATAAACCTGCTGTGCGTTTCAGTCAGAGTAAAATACGGGTGCAGTTTATGGCTTCCAGTGAGTCGTGCTTGCCATAAATAAGCACGGACAGGTAAGAGGAACCAGCACCGGGCACTGCACTGTCAAGGGGAGCAGTGCGGCCTTTTGAAGTGCTCTGAGCAGGAAGCAGTGCAGCCTTTTTAATTAGAGCACATACAGCTGCAGGATATTCAGGAGGAGTCTCCTAAGAATTTATTTTGGGAAGGGAGGGACATATCCTTCAGGTGTTCTCATTAATGCAGGCTTAAACACAGAGCATAAAACCCAGCATTTTGAGAAGAAAAAAAAAAAAATTCCTTTCCCCCCAAGTACCAGGGCTGAAATTGAAATCAACTGATGTTTTGCCATTTTACTCAAGGAGACCATAATTTCTTTCCAAAAAATTAGTCTGGACTGCTTGATCCCATTCCCATCAATAATAAGGCTGTACGTAGCAAACCACTGCTGCTTTCAGTCTGTTTACATATAAATATATAGGAACATCAAAAAAAAGAATTAATTTCAAGCTTCATCCTGCTTTTATTCTGCATGCTAGGCCACCCCCTGATTTCACAAATTATTTCCGTTCTCAGAGGTCAAAATCAGCTCTCATGTAGGATCAGACTGGAATTATTTCCATGGTATCCGTGCTTTTTGTTTTTGTGAGGATCAAATTTGGGTCTCTGGACACAGAAATATAATTTGCTTTCCTTACTAAACAGTGATGAAACAAATAAAAAAATCAGTATAAATGATATACTGATAGAGTCTGAATAGATATGAAGTTTTTTTACGCAGGAGAAGCAACAAAAGTATCTCTGAAAGAGAGAACTGCAAACAAATCTTCTAAGAATCGTAACTGAAAGTGATCGTTGTTTGCTTTTACCCTCTATCTGGTAGGTCATAATTAGCTAATAATTTTCCAGATTTCTGTAATTGATTATACCGTTTAAGTCTGCCCAGCTATTTGCTAAGAAAAACTCCTTGTCAGCACTTCTGCCTTTGTAATAAGAGATCTTGAAACACCTATTTTTTAGATCGTTATTACTTTTAGATGTCAGATATGTGATGTCAAAGTATTTGTGAAGACAGTAGAAAATGACAGGTCTATTACTGTGTTTAACTGCTAGCTATTGATAAAAACTCTGTGTAAGAACTAGATGTGATTGTTATTAAGGAGTCCTGGCTTTGTTTAATTTGGGGAATAAGCCACATTAATATTTAGGTATCATTTTGAAAATCAATTAAGAAAACACCTGGGTTTAGTTACAATATGCTACCTTCAAATTTTTTAATCTCAGCAGAGTTTCCACTAGTGTTGCTCTCTGTATTTATTTGAGATATTTTTCCTGAGAGCTAGATGCTTTCTGATCAAATAACTTAGATCATTGGACTGTACCAAGGATTTAATCAGTGTAATAATTATTTTCAAAATCTCGTTGCAAAGTTGCAAGGCTATTGGTGTACTTCATGTTTATTTCTGCATATCAGAAATTATTTTTGTAATAGCAAGGAAAATCATAATGTTTTATTTTATATCTGATAAATGCATATTTTAAAAAGTTGAAAAGAAAAAAAATCCTTACCCACTTCATCATTCTTTTGCAAACTGAATATTATTTTTCTGGATCAGTGTAGTGAGGTTTGCAAAAAGCTTCAGGATAACAAATGCTGATTTCTTACTGATAGATCCGTAACATTTATTTTTTGATCAAGATTGAAGAAGATCTCTTGGTGCTTGATGAGTCTTATTTATGTATGAGCTGATATGAAACTGACTTACAAAGTTGCTTATTTCTTCTGTGTTATCCTGTCAGATGTTTCTTGGGATTTTTGTATGTTGTACCTTAGCTTTTAAAGTGTGAGGATGGTGTCTATATCTACAAACAGGCAAGAGATGTATTTGCAAGCAAGTTTTGACACTACATAGGCAGTGAAAATAATAATAAAAAGCTGTATTCTTATCATGCAGGTTTTTCTGACTGCATCTTTCTTAATCTGTTATCTGTTAAAATTTCATTTCAAAATTGTTTAAAATCTGACAAGCACCAACTTCAGAGAATTTGTAAGGTATTTCAAATGTGATTTTAAAAACATAATGCTACCATTATAAATAAACTCTTACCTTGAAGTCTAAAATAGGCGTATGTAATTTAAACTATCACTACTGAGAACAGACAAATCTATTTTAAGATACTATGGTTTGACTATATTTCTCTCCATATCACTGGAGAAAAGGTTTTTTCTTTGGATTTTTAAAGACTGTTTCAGTATTGCTTTTTATTTTGTTAGATAGCTTTGTGGATTAGTAACAGGATTTTTCAAAACCATTCGATTTTGAAAAAGGCATGGGTTGTGTCTTGTGTCTGCAGCATTCGTGCTTATTTTTATGGAACACTGAAAGAATGCTGTATTAAGAACAACAAAAAGTAAACCCCCAAAAACAAAAACCTAAACCAAACCCCGGCTCTAGAGTTATGTATTACAGCCTCCTGAAAGATTTTGTGAAAATTCAATGCCTTAAATATGCACTGTATATTTGCACATGAAACATATATCTGTGATCTGCAGTTTTCTGAGAAATGTAGCTGGTTAGTGGCTTAGTCCTCTAAAATCTGGCATTTAGCTGTTTGAAGAAACCCATTCCCAAATGTTATGAAATTAACTTTGTCTGGATTTTTTTTTTCCTCAGAAATCCATGATCACAGCATTAAAACTTGCTTCTTTTCTACTGTGATTTTTATCATGGATCAATGACTCCATGTCAGCTTTCAGCCATTGACTCTTCTTGGGTAACAGACCCAGGACAAGGAGTTAGTGCATGCCAGCTTTTTTGGTAATACTGCCTTGGACAGGACCTAGGCCTTGCACAATGGGGAGATGAGTCCAGTAGTTATTTGCATTTGAATGGCTTCCTAAAAGGGGGGAGGATGGTATCTGCTTTCTGATTGGTATCCAGCATTATTTCATAGTTCATATCATTCATAGTTCTGCAAACAAAATCCTCCTGCATTTCTCTTGTGGGGCTCAGGACACTGCTGTGAAGCCCTTTGCCAAGGTGATGCTTTAGCTGTGGCAGAAACCTTGCACTTGAGGTGCCAGTTGGTTTGGCAGCCTTGCAGAAGGGTTGGTGAGGGGGGAGCAGGGAGCCTCCATGGGGAGAGTCAAGGGAAGCAGCCCAGAAGCAGCCCACAAGCCCCGATCCTTGTCCAGCTGCTGGCGTGGCAGTGCACGCGCTGCGGCTGCAACGAGAATGTCAGCGAGTCTGCAGAGGTTTGGCTTCGTGCTGTCACTCATCTGGTGTGACACAATGAAGGCATTAGGGCTGAGGAGGACACTGGCATAGCAGCTGTACAATGTTCATTTTAAAATTATTTTTGTCCAGGATCTTTAGACCTGTCTCAGTTTTCACAGTCAGAGAACCGAGATGAAGTCAGCAAAGTACTGGTTTTGTTAATCTTGCCGGTTTGTTTGTTCAGACCAGGGTTTAGTATGACCTTCAAACTGCTTTATTCCTGCTCCTGCTGCACTGTACTGCCAATGGGGACAGAAGCAGTACCTGTCACTCCTCCCAGGGTAGCCGGGACTCTGGTTCTTGTCCAGCTACCTCTTTTTAACCTGGACTGCCCTTCGTTCTATGCCTACTTATAGATCCTGGGACACTCCCTTGTCATCTCACAACATTACCAAAACCTTTTCCCACCAGATGGATGCAGTGGAGGAGTTGTTTTTTGCAGCTATCCTATCGCATCTGCCTTGACCTAAAAGGCACTGAAAGTAAAAAGCTTTGTTTGGAAGGCTGTTATGCCAAGCTCCAGGCTCCTTGCTCAGGCAGGTTCTCTCCTATTAAAGGCAGCTGGGTGGAGCATTAGTAGGCTTGCAGGTTACTGTCATTTGTCATATGAGGTGACCTAAATCAACTGAGTGATCCACCTATCTGGGACAAACACCCACACAGTTCCTTCCTCCTGCAGCATCTTTTGATGCCCTCATTCCAGCGTAGATGACAAATACTTCTCTTGAGATCATGTTCATTGCTTTATTCATCCCACGCATTAACCAGAATCTTTATGTGTTCTTGTGGATCACCTGTTAAGTTGGTTGACTTGGGGCAGGGAGGGGGTTTAGGAATTAGACAGCATCCAGGTGTGTTTAAAGCAGAAGTAATGTCCTGGGGATGTAAAAGAGAATTGTGGGAATATATTGTAGGAGTTTCAAAATGTCAGCTCAGCTGTTCTCACTTCTGCCATGTCCTGATTCTAAAGTGATTAGCTCAGGACTTTTCTGATAGAATACCTGAGTTTCAACCTCTGCATCTAGCCACAGAGGTAAGTATGGATTCAAAGGATGTGTCAGCATGAATGCAGAGATGTGTCTGCTGACTGTCAGGTTATCTGGGCTTGAGTCAGAAGCCAGGCCAGGACTGAAGCAAAATCCTGCTCTCAGTTGGTTCTTGGCCATGTTAGTGAACTTTGGGAAAAAAAGATTTGGTTTTGCATGTTTCCAGGGCTAAGGGGGAAAACATGGTTTCACTTACTGCCCTTTACCATTCATTCCAAGCAATCTCTTACTCTTCTCTCTTTTTAGCACATCATCAAAGAAACAATGAATCCTTTTGCTTTTTTTTCTCACGCCAATGAGAGTTGTTTGCTTCTTCCAGCAATGCCAAGGGACTTGGACTCATCCAGGACATCCAAAACTGACCCCTGTGTTTGTAGGCAGTGTGAATTTATTGTCCTTCCTGTTCCTATTGTTTCAACAGGTTCCCACAGCCAGTGTCACCATAGAAGGAGCATCTGCCCTCAACCGCGTGCGCTGGGCCCAGGCTGGGAAGGAGGTCGCAGTTGGTGACTCAGAAGGCCGCATATGGGTCTATGATGTTGGAGAGGTATCTTCTGTTGGGATTCGTTTGTGGTTTGTTTTGTTGGGATTTTGTGTTTTGTTTCTACGGTCAATTCCCGGAGACTGCCACATCCAAGTTGAAGAAAGAAATCTGTCTTACTCTTTCAGTGGAGTCCTCATTGAATTTTGGTTGCCAACAGTGTGTTAATCATAAAGCTACATTGCAAAAGAGTTAACTTGTTGAAGTCTCATGAGAGAAGTCTCTTTTAAAAGCTTCCAGTCTTTTTCAAGCTCTTTTTTTATAATGATCCTGTGGGTACATTTGGAAATGTTAGAAGAACATAAAGAAAAAATTGAGGTGCAAAAAGAGGCAATGCTGTTCTAAAATTGGTCCTAAAGGGTTCACCTTTTATACTCCAGTATCTCTTATTTTATGACTGGTTTATTGCTGTAAGTTTTTGTCAGCCTGACATGCACAGAATCCGTCTGTTCTTTTGATACTGCTTCATATGTCTGAATATGTGCAAAAGTACTAACAGAAGGAAATGAGAGGTGTCATTTTGAAGGATAGTAGGGGCATGCATGATAGACTATAGCAGGATGCATATTCTGTGTCTAAGGCTGCTCTCAGTTCACCCTGCTACATCTTATAACAAGCATCTAAACTGCGGTGTGTTTGGCAGTGATGAATCTAACTCTTTGTTGATGAATGCAGTATAAAAGTGTTCCATCGGCATTACAATCCCTTGGAACAGGTAAGGGTGAATCTCTGAGCAATCAGCTTTTATGTAGAGAATTTGTTTTCCATCATTATCTGTGATAGGATACTGAGATACCCATCTCGACACAGTAGGGAAACATTATAGAATGCATACAGAATTATCTGTAACTCTCATAAAGTGATTTTATGGCCCATAGCAAAATTGCTTGTGCATGACTCATATTTTTGGATTTCATTCACTAGTGCAGGAGTTGCCCTTCCTCACAAATGTTTGCTGAAACTTCTTGCCATGTTGATACCATAATCTCTAAATTGTCTAAGGTTACTGTGCTCAGATTTCCACTGTGACACTGGCAGGTCAGCTGTTTTTATTTATTTTTCGTTTTGCATGATTGTTCTGTCTTTCAAGTGATACGACAGGCTGTGGAAATGCCTTTGATGACAGCACAGTCTGATCTTGTCTCAGAGTCTAGACAGGCTGTAGAAATGTCTCTTTTTGCATATCATACACCAAACCATTCACAGGACTATTTACTCCTGCAAGCTCACCCAGAAGAAAATAGTGTTCTATGCAGAAGTAGCATTATTGAAATGTTTGACCTTTCCTGTGTATAATAAGACATCATCTTGCAAAATGAGTCATAGTGATACACTTGAATAAAAAAGAAAGACGGGCTTCTATTACTTGAAAAAGAAAGCAGAGTAGTTCAACAGTATTGATTTGTGTGAGTCCAGTTCAGTGTAACATAAAGAGTTCTGCTTCAGGGATGTTGCAGTGGCTCAGTGTCTCCAGCTCAGCTCCCTATGTGCTTAAGTAAAGCAATGGATGTCTCTCTACAAGGCTGCTGAGAGACCATTGCCAATCCTGCTCTGCTGTAATGAATGAAGGAGCTCATTAATTTGTCTTCTGGTTCAGTCAGGCAGTATCAGTCTCTGCAGTAATTCCTGCATGAAATTTAGGAGAGGTCATCTGGGCTGCAGCACTGCTGGGGCTGCTGTGTTTGTTAGTGCCTTTTTCTGGTTTAAAAGAGAAGGGTGCTCATATATTCTCTAGGCCAACTGTTGTCACTATAAAGCCTCAAGTGAGATACAGAAATACTTTGCAGATCAAGAGCCTGGAACCAAGGGCATGGACAGTGAGTAGCAGCCTCTTTGGTCATGAAGCCTGTGGGGCAGTCTGTGAGGAGCTCTTTGATGAGAGATTCCATCCTTAGCTGTCCTTAGGCATGACGCATGGGGGATTCACAGTGCACGTACACTCTTGGGAGTGTCTGCTACAGAAATATGGCAGCCTTTTAAGGATTGTGCTTTACTCACTGTGCAGACACTGGCCAGTTTTTGGCTCAGCTGGGGTCCTCCTTTGACTGTCCTTTTTGTAGGAGTTTGATTCTGGGATCAGATTCTGGAATCTGATGGGGCTGCTCTGACAGTTTAAAAAGAAAAGTTCTCCTGCCAACTGTCCTTAGCCACATCCCTTGCTGCCCAGTTTTTGTGCAGGTAGAAGGGCTTGTCACCACTCATATTGTGCAGAGAAATACAGATCAGTAGAGAAGTATTTATTTATTGTTTTGTTTTGTTTTCTTTGGGCTGTTTTTCTCCATGAAATGACTCAAGTGGGAGTAGACGAGAGAGCACATAGCTGGGGTCAAGGAGCTGGGAGCTGGACTATACAGCACCCAGCAGCAGCTAACTTTCCTGTTTGACCCAGCACTACTGCAAATTCTGACATTAAGCTGTGAAAGTTGACCTTTCAGCAGCAGCACTCTCCTGGTTTCCTACATCATCATCTTCTAAAAAGGCCTCATCACTGGAAGAACTCATCTTTGCCTGGCTAATAACTCAGTAGCATCCACTTCTTTGAAGGTGCATCTCCCTGATTTGGGAAGATGGGTGTGATTACTTGCATTAGAAAGTCAGCAGGCCACTTTACAAAGACCCTAAATACACTCACTAAAATCATTAATGCTCCACTTATACTGCACCCTTTTAAAAACCTTTGTTTACTTGTGGCTCTTCCAAATGTCACATTAGATCAGCTGTAAACTCATAAAGCACTGGTTCCAGCAGAAGAAAAAAATACTATATTTTTAATAGTATTTATTAAATACTGTATTTTTTAATGCAGCATCATATCTTTGAATTTCACCTTACAAGATAAACAGTTTTTCCTACCTGTTTCTTAGACAGCATTGATTCTGTGAATTTTAATCAGAGCAGAAAACATCAGGCTATCAACCATTAAGGAAAAAATTAAGTGGTAGGAATTTTTGCTTTGATAGATTCATCAGTTTTAAGGAACTATCCCAGTGAGCAGTAAAGTTTACTGCTGTTATTAACCCATATGGTATAAAAAGAAAACATATGACCTAAGTGAAGAACGTAAGACATAAGGCCTAACCTTGCATCCTTTGTGAAGGTAAGGAGTGTGGGATCGAGGCTGTTTTCACTTGTGTAAGAATTTAGGATTTGGCCCATGTTGATATGTTATCCAGTCATGGTCTTTATGACAACAAGAAATGTCAGACACATGAAGAACATAGCAGGGTCCATGACCAGGGAGTTAAAAATAATGGTGACACTTTCAGTTAGGCTATATAGTGTTATCTCCTTTGACTATGTAGTTTTAGTTGTTTGATTTTGGCATCACATCTGAAAATAACTGAACACATTTATTTTCACAGTGAGGGGTCTATTTTCTCCTCTATGCGTGTGCTTTATGCCCATTAGCATTAATGGGAGTTACACACACACAATTCCAGCAGAGAGGAGACTTAAACAGTCCATATAGATGTGCTCTTGTGGATCAGTAAGCACTGTTTTAAGGAATGTGAATTATGAAATGAAATAAAAACCCAAACATGCAAAAATCCAACTGTTTCAGTGTGATGGGATCTTAAGCTAGTACATATAACCAATCATTGTATATACACTTTAATCTCTGCAAGATCTAAAATTTCAAACTTCTGCTGGCATAGTAGTTGTGATATTATTATTGTGATAGCTTGTATAATATGTTTTAGCTCCTTTGGCCTTATGGCTTCTTTACTGGGCAGCAAGTTTTCTGTATGGTAGAAGCTGATTTTAACAGAACATGGACCACTGCCTATAGATTTATTCACGTGTTCAGATGATTGATAGTTAGACCTAACTGCATGTCTGTTTCGCAGATCTGTTTTCTAGAAAGCTTGCTCCCATTGTGCACGCTTCAGTGATGTTACACAGTGCCTGCTGTCATAAATATTCTCTAACAACCATGTTTGTTGCTTTCCGTGCTTATTGCAAATGCTCTTTGCACCTTTGCTTGTAAAAGAAGCAGCTTCTCATCCACCTTCTATTATTTCTTCTTTTTTCCCATTTATCTCTTCCAGGTCATATTCTGCTTGCACCGTGAGTATGTAGATAGAAACTGTGAGTCAATGACTTATTATTTCATTCTAATAAAATATAAAACAAGTTTGCAGCATAGGATCACAGAATTTGAAACTGCAATCACAAGGAATGTAATGCAGCACATTATTTTGCTAAAGTGGTTACAGGACAAACTATTGCATCTGTTTGGCAGTCTTTCAGAGAGTTAGTTCTAGTTATGCTTTTAACAGGCAACTAGTGTGACAGGTGGACTGGAGAGAAGCAAGAAAATGTCTTTCTCAAAACCATCCAGGAAGACTGGCTCTGCCAACAAAGCAGTTTCCTGGGATTCTTTGTACTGTTGTTTCCTCTGTCCTTGTTTCCTTGCAGTGAAATCAGAATCCTGTGGATGTTTATGTGACTTTTTTAGGTTTCAGAGTTAATACTGCCTTAAGCCTTTTTAGGGCTGCTGTGTTAGGTTGTTTGTGTACTTCCCCATTTGCTCCATCATAGGTGTTAATCCCATATCTCATTTTCAAGTACATGACCAGCGAGGGAGGAGCTGGTGACTGCCCTGAAGTACATGGATGAAGTGGTACAGTAAGGATATCCCACTGATGCCTATAAAATAATTTCCTTTGATTCCAGCAGCCTTTAACAGCTGCTCTGAGATTTTTAGGGTTCTAGACAGAAACAAAAGTATATTTGTGACCAGCTCTCACATTTTGGTATGACTATTGAGTCACTTATTTTTCTGGCTAGAGTGGGGAAGCATTTGTACTTTGTACTTCTGTCTTGTGATCCCTGTGTTTCACTGTAGATTTCATATGGAAAACACATATCCAGCATCTCTTTCATGCAGTTAAAAGCTGCTGTAACCCAGAGAGAGAAATATGAAGCTAAGTTTTGTGTCATGTAGTTATTCAGGTAGATTTTCCAGTAGGTTTGCTTTTGCCATCATAAAGCTTCTGTAGAGCATATATTGAGTTGGGAAATGTTTTTGCCACAAAAGCAGAGTTGAGACTCGCCATAAAACATTTTATTTTAAAATCCGTGTTGAGTTACAAGTATTCTTGGAACACAGATAAATGGCTCACACACATATCATGAAGGCAAATTTGAGCAATAATAAGGGGTTGTGCTTACAACCAAGTTTTATTCAAAAACATTCAAAGATTAAGTAAGACACAGGAGTTACAACAACATGCAGAATCCAGGCATAAAGGATAATTAAATTTCACTGTTGATATTTCTGCTAGGGAGGTTGGAACCCTGGCCTCAGAGAATTTTAAAAACATGTTTTAACAAAGCAGAATCTCTTAAGAATTGTTGGAAAATGTAAAGAACTATGGTTTTGATTTGCTTGCTCTTTCCCCTCAGTTTTATAAGTTGAAAGATTTTAAAACTGGAAGCATTTAGAGATGACAAAAAAAAAATCAAAACAGGAACTTCAGCTTTTTACTTGAATAATGTCTGAAATACTGAGCAGAACAAGCTCCTCATCCCTCATCATTTCAATTTTGACTGATATAGTCTGTATTCACAAAGGGATTTTTGAAGTAGGTTAAGTAAGAACTCCCTAATGAAAAAAACGCACTAGTTTGAAATCAGTCAATTTAATTACTGTGTTTTATGAAGGCCATTACCCATTGCTGATTACTAGGGTGATAAAATCTTTAAGCTTTGGTAGCCTCCATAGGGGGTGAGCTGATCTAAGTACAGCAAAGTCCAGTCATTATCACCCTAAATACTTGTGTTTCTCATTACAATATTCATTACTTTAGGTTACTGTGAACGCTTTGAGGTCTTTATGTAAGCACTGGTTTATTCCTCTGTAGAAAAACAGTGTTATGTTGATAAGTTAAAACCAAGTGTTTATATACTTCTACAGTTTAAAATGAAGCTTAGCTACATTCATACATAGAAATGCACAAGTTTATACCTCTGAGTATAAATTTCCCTATACACACCTATTGATGGCTGTTTGCTTGTCAGTGAGGTTGTATTAGTCTGATAAGAAATGGAAAGGGATATGAGTTACCTTGTTATTTCAGTCTGTTTGGGTACTTAAAGAAGCTGGAATGAAGGCTTATGTTCCTAATAACAATCTTTATTAGGGAGGTACTTTTCAAGAGGGAAAACTGAGCCGTGATCTAATTAATCTGAGTTACCTAAGGCTGGTTACTGAGGATTGGAGATCTTTATCTCCAGTGCCAGCCTGGGCCCTTGTGCTTCCCTTTCTCTGCCACCTCTTGCGTATCGTGTGGCATCACTGGCTCTCTGCCCTTCTCAGTCTCCCTCATCATGGGTTTCAGACTTACAAAGCCGCTTCATAAAACTGGTGTGGTTTAGAAGATCAAAACTTTGCAAATGCTCTTTGCACTTTTGGTTATAAAAGAAGCAGCATCCACCTTCTATTATCTATTTTCCCCTTTTTCTTCCTCATTTATCTCTTCCAGGTCATAGTCTACTTTGCACTGTGAGCGCAAAATCCCTTATTCTTATGTTTTAAAAAGTATTTTATTTTGAAAAAGAAGCCTTGAAATGTGTCAGAGAGGGATGTGGATGTGGGTTATGGGGAGAGGAGAGTAGCCTGTAGAAAGGGACAGAAGAACTTTGTTGTGACTAAGCCAGGGAAGCATGAGCCTGGAGGCAATATAGATGTTCCATGTCCTTGCAGAGTGCCTGGGGCCAGAGGAAGAGACCTAGTGGAGCTGGGGACATGCTGCCACCATGGCATGTGGCTGCAAGCTGACCATGTATTCATTTGAGTCAAAAATTAGAATTTTTTTAACTATCAGAAGGCTGAAGTCCCAGAGTGGGTAGAGACAGTGGGACAAGCATTCTCTCTAAGTGGAGCCTGTCCCCAGGATTTTGTGATGTGCTTGTGTGTGATGCAGACATGGGTCACACCTGGTGTACAGGGTCATCCTCCTGCCCATGCCCGGGTGTTTGGTTGTTCTGTTTCTCTCTCCAGATAAATGGACATGAAATTCTACTTCCATTTTACTATCTGAGTGTTACTTGTTAGAATTAAAGGAGGAAGTGTCAGATTTTTTATGAAAGTACCTCTTTTTCTCATTTGTTGATTAGACAGGGAAATTAAATGGGTATTAGTGAAAACAGACAGAAAGGGTGGGAGTTTTAAATGGTCATCTTAAAAATTCATTTGATTCTTTATTCTTAACTTCCACTTGCTCATGATGAAATATTTCAGCAGTTCTCCAGAGGCAGCTTGGTAGCTCCCCAGCAGATTTCATGGGGTAAAAAGACATGAGTTTCCAATATGGTAGAAATATCTTTTAGAAGAATTATTCAACTTCTCATCATATGAAATAAAAACCTTAAGAAACCTAGTCAACCAACCAACAAAACTCTGGCCCTAGTCCTTTTTATTCATTTGCATAGTGCTTTTAAAGCTGACTTATGTTTCCTTTTCCTTTGCAAAGGCCCAGATCCTCCCCCTGCAGAGAGGATCAGAGAGAACAAGCCACATGTGACAGGAGTTAATCATGTAGCTTAATACACTATTGGAAGGCACTCAGATAACGAAGTGATGAGAGCAGCAGAAGAGAATCTGTAAGAGATCATTCCCTTTCTGCTCAGTGCAGCCTGCAGGAGGGGGAGAAGGGAGAGCTCTGTGTGACAGTCTTCCTGCTGGTATTTTCCTGCTCAGCTGGGAAGTACTGTAAAGGGCAAGAGAAAAAGAGCAAAGGGAAGCTCAGATGGGACATACTCGTCTGTGCCCATGGACACTACTCAAGCTTCACTTCTACTTCCTCAGTTACTGCTTCTCCTGAAAACTTGTCAAGAGGCTTAGTGTCAAAGAGAATCTGGCTCCAGGCTTTCTGTGGTAGCTGTAGCTGAGACAGCTTTAGCTGGTCTGCCCCTATCCTAACCCTGTACTGTGGAACACTATGGGGAACCACAGCTGTAGTCAGTGCATATTAGCTGTGTCAGAGTATGCATTTTAAATATCTAGTTAGTCTATTGGGTGGCATTTTCTCTGAAAATTTTTTACCCCCTTTCTGATGTAAAAAGAAATGGTACTGAAAAATGTGCATAGCTTTAAGTGGCAGAGAGTATGGAAGAGGAGAATTGCCAAGTATGAAATTTAGTTTAAGCTCAGTTTGTGTGGAGCAATTTGCAAATTTCATAGAAATCCATGACTTATCATTGTGGTGTTAAAACACTTCTGAGACAAGAGCTGTTTTGTATAATTAATTTTTTTTCAGGGGACTTCTGTGGTTTCAACCTGTCACATCCAGTAGCAGTTTTCATTTTGAGAATCCTTAACTATGGTTTTCAATCTTTATGGATTGCAGAATGGTCTGTATTTTGAACATACAAAAAATACTTAATTCGTGACTTGGAAAGTAACAGTTAAAATATCAACCGAGGATAACTCTGGGTCTTAATACGTCCTATTTTGCAGCTAAAATTCTATATTCTGTGTTTAATTTAAATGTGAAATCTATACTGCAGTGCCTAAAGTGATGGAAGATTCTGTGTCTGAATTGGAAAAAAAAAGAAACAACAAATTAAAATCCACTGCTGTTTCATGATGGATGAGCTCTTGCAGATAACGGGATGTGTACAAAATCTCAGAGAAGGCAGCAATTCACCTGCTGGCTAAAATCTTTAATCAGTTTATAAGCTGCTCTGATGAGAGTCCGTTTGCCAGCTGAGAGCCAGAAAGCTGTGGCAGAAGTCCTTTACAATTCCTGTTCTGACAGATTTCCTGGCATGAATCATGGCATGGACATGGCCAGCTTGGTCTGGAGGGCAAGCAAGCTGAGCTGAGTATGATTTATTTCTTCCCTGAGGCAACAGTCCTTCATGCAGCTGATTTTCCAGGGAGGCACCTTTGCCAGTGCAGCCACCCCACAAGCTGAAGCTTTGGTATTTCAAGTGAGAATGATGAACCCATTCTTCCAATCAATATAGTTGTCAGTAAAAAAAAAACCAAACAAAACAGTAGGTATTGGAAAGAACAGGTCGAGGGCTCCTTACCTTCTAGTTCAGTTCATTTAGTATTTTTAGGCTCTCTTGTGCAATGATGACAACTGATAACATAATTTGGTAGAGGAGGAATCCTGATGCCTTAGCTCCAAATGTTAAATGTTCTGAAACGCATGTAAAAAATTCCAGGAGTTTTCATTGACTTTGAGGAATGACAATTGGAGCAGGGCTGAGATCCCCATGGGAGGTGAAGGCAGGCAGCATGCCTCACTGTTTTTGTCAGTCCACCTGTAAATTGGTGGCATTACAGGAGAAATGGAATGGCGGGAATTGCAAGAACTTTGTTGCTTAGGGCACCACTTCTGTTGAAGCAGAACTGTGAGCTTTCCTCAAGCATGGCAGATGCTCTTTCTGCTCTTTCTGCTGATTACGTCTTTTGTTTCTAAGGTCTTACAGGCCAATACTCTCTGCCACTGAAAGTATCCCTTGAGGGAGATGCGTAAGAGAGGCTCCTCCCAATGTGATTGGTAAAAGCGGTGGGCTGAAGAACAAGCTATAAACTTGTAGTCAGCCACAGTATTTTAAAAATAAGAAGTGATTTAAGGAAATAAAAGTTTTTGAAATTTCAGTTTGAAGTCAATTCTCTAAGGGTGACTGATGATTACTGAATGTTTTATCCTCTGTAGTTGATATCAAGTGCAGCATTTTGATATGTTAATTGAGGGAGGCATAATCTGTTTGATAGCTTGGACACCATTCCTGGTTAACTCAGGAGAGCCTAAGCCAACTCTGGTTTTGGAAGTGGAACTGTCGCATTGTCTACAATTAAAAATACTTCCCACTTCCTTGTTTTCTTTTCTATAGGCCCTATCAAGTTGTAATCCTTCAGGCTGAAGTTTTCCATAATTGGTGTTTGCTTCTAGCACAGGTTTTGTTGTTTCTTACTTCTTTTTTTTTCTTTTTTTTAAGATTAAAGACAGTACCATAACACAAAATTAATAACATGCTTAAATTGAGGGAGTTAGTCTTAACTCTGACATTTCTTATCTTTGAAGTGTTACAGTCTGCAGTCTTAATGTTCTGTTAACATGCATTTATGTGTTATGTATGTATAATTTACAGGCTATGCTTTATTTTGTTCTCCTGGTAGACTGGCATCAAGATGACTGATGCAGACAAAGAGTACTAAGTTTGGAAAAGAATTAATGAGCATTCAAATGTTCAGTTTCTATGTAGGCCCTTTGTACAGCATATCTTTGCACATTACATATAAATTATTAAAATAACACTATTGTTAGCTTGGTATTCAAAACATAATTTAGCTTCAACTGTGTAACAATTCAGAAGTTACTGTTCTTAGAAGAAAAAAGTCAGAGTTTGTTGAAAATTGATTCAGTTTTTGTTTAAGTTGGAGGGTTTTGATATAAGTTAATATTTTGTCTTTTTTTTTACTAAGGCAGCACTAGTTAAATCAGACCCTGCTGGTGAATTGCAAAGAAATAAATCACAACAGACATTAATCTAGATGAGGGCTAAGTAATTAACTTCATAGAAGGGTGGTGTATATTGTGTCTGTGACACTAGACTGACTGCTGTGCATAGAATAAATGCAGTATTTATGTTGCCTATGGTATTCCACCCCTTCAATTAAGTAAACAAATATATATAGAGCTACTCTTGAGTGTATCCTTTGTGGTCTAAACACTGTATCTTATTAAAATCATCTGCATGCAGTATGTGGGGTTTGAGTTCCTGCCAGTGGTTTCATCCATTGTTAACAGTGATGCTCAGCTCTCCCAAGAGTTAAATACAGTGGTACTTCAGTTATGTGGAGAGGGTGCTCTTGGTTACTTTGGTGGCCATTTCACTGCATATTACCTCCCACTTTGTTTCCATCCATGTGTGTGGCATAGGGTGTTGCCTGAAAAAATATAGGCTTTTTCAGGAAATAAAATATCCATATAGGTTGAGAAAAATATCAAAGGCAGCCTGTAATTGATTCTGGGGGGCAAGACCAGGGCCAGAATAGGTGTGTTCCTGCCTGCTCTATGTGTGTATTAAGATATTTAATATTTACATTTTCATATCTGTTTTCACCTCAACAATAGTGACAAAACATCTGTTGAACTCCAAAAGATAGGATCAGTTCTGAAAGTGGAACTATAATTGTTCATTACTCTTTGTATTGTGATCCTCATTCTGCAAGTGATTGTTCTACTTTTTAGACATCATCGAGTTCAAGTAGTTATAGTTTATCATCATAAAACACATTTTTACCTGCGATGTCATAACTGCATTCAGATGTTAATCCATTGCTTGAAGTATTTGCAGCAGATTTCTTTTCAGCACTTAGATACAGACAGTATAGGTTGATGAAAATTTTGCTCAGAGAAAATACAGCTAAAGCTACATTTGCCTGAAGCTATGTTTATTTGATGATGCTGTTAAATTGAGTTGAAGGAATATTAAAATGGTGATAAGCCACATACACAAATAACTTAGTGTGAAATCTGAGATTTTAGTCACTAGTTCACCAGACTTGCCACAATCTCAGATTAATCTGAGTATTCTTTACGTTTTAATTAGCTATCTCTTCAAAGAGTGTTTAACTTGCCCTTCTAAAAAATTGTAATAGCAACAGGCTATTTTGGAACATCAATTTTTATATCGTTTTTATTTTCCCTGTTAGATATGAGATTTTATGGCATATACAGCTCTGTGGAAGCAGAGACAAGTAAACAGAATTGTCTAAAATAAGATCACCCTTTGCCTCCAAACAGCTAACAAAAGATGCGTGTTAATCGGGATGTGTCTGACCTTTTGGAGCACAGTAATTAGCTATAAGAAAGCCATCAATTTAGATCAGAACAAGCTTGTTCTTAACACAAAAATAAGAAAGCATTGTGCTTCCACAACATGTTTGAATGGGTCACAGACTTTTGAACTGGGAACTGCTATCACCCTTGGAGCGTGTCTTGGACCACCATGCCGGCTCGTCTACACACGTGTAATTGAAAACAGTGTGTGGCACGGGGGCGGCGGGGCCGGCTGCAACCACAGGCTCTGGCAGATCTTGTGAGCCCTGGTTTGGCTGCTCCTTGTCAGATTCTCCACTTACACCTGTGTCCATGGGATGTGTGGGTCAGAAGCATTACAGGCCGTGCTGGTTGGAGAATTTTGCCCCTTCACAACAACCTCGCAGTCACTGACAATGCTGAGGAGGTTCTTCCCATGGCTGTTTTTGCTTTGAGGCTTCTGAGCTCTAGGTGAAGCCAAAAAAAGAGTGACTGCTAAACTGGTGACTGGGATCACACAATAATTTCACCAGTGATCAGTGCTGCAGGTTATGAGCTGGTGTCTCAGTGACAGGGAAATATGCCCATGAGGTACAGTCATTAAAAGGAAATGGAACAGGTTCAACGTAGACAACTGTGCTGCCTTTGAGCTTACAGGACACTGGTTCCTCTGAAGTGGAGGTGGCTGCTGCTGCTGCTGAAATTGCATTTTGATTCCTTCTCAGCGGAGTCCACTGCCCTCAAAGAAGAGCTGTGATGGACAAGAGCTTAGAGGGATGAAGACAGGAAGAGTTTGTTCCCTCCCATCCCAAAGATTTAGAGGCTTCGGGAAAGGCAAGGAGCCAGAAATAAAGTGAAATATCCTCAGTGAATAAATCATTGGCTGGAAAGTGGTTTTTTTTAGGGAAACTGAAGCTATAGAGGGATTTGGACAAATTCAGCTGAAACACTCTCAGCCATAAAAAAGATGGATAGGAGGGAAATATACAAAAGTCTTGAAATACCTTGTAATATCTTGTTTCAGCCATCTGGATAGATTCCTTTAAAAGGCACATTCAAAGATTTGGGAGTTTTGTCTCAAAATCTCTCCTTCTCTTCTTCTCTCCTTCTCTGCTCCTTTCTTTTTCTCCTTTTCCTTTTCTTTCCTTTTCCCTAACTTTAAAGAGCAAATGTACTAGAAGGTGTTAATTTATCTGAAAATGAAATTTATGTTGATTTGTATCTTCAGACACTGTTTTCTTTTGATCCTTTCCTGCTTGCTGGGATTGTCTCAGAGCTCTGACAGCATCAAGAGATGTCTGGTCAGAGGATCTCCTCTTCCTGAATTCTGTCACAGTTTTCAGAGTAGTAGTGTTCAGTGAAGTTGCTAATTGCAGTTTCTAGGAAAACACAGAAGTACAGCTTGTGTTTGTCAAATCTCTGCTGTATGGATTGGAAGATCTGCACACAGAGGAAGCCTCTGGCTCCAGGAGGAGGTGGAGGAGGCTGGTTTTGGTGAAGTTCACATGCCTGGTGCTGCCTGTGCTCCCTGGTGAGCCTCAGGGACGGGGCACTCTGTCGCATGCCTACCAATGCACACAAAGCATCTTCTTGGTCAGTTCTAGCGGGGAGCGGGGCATGTTTTTGGGCAGGAAAGCTGACAGGTTAGGGAAGTGCTTGGCTAGAGTGATCTCCCAAGAAATAGAAGCCCCACAAGGTTCAAGAGCTCTGTGAGACACAGTTTGGTTGTGTACTGGATAAGTCATGTAGAATGGTGATACATCAGTATGGCAAGGACGAGTGCTTTTCAGGAAGATCCTGGCAGCCATTTTTCATAGATAATACTGGTTTTCCTCATCATAATTACTCTCTGATGCAACCTAAAAGTACCATGATGTTAAAGCTGAAGCAATGTGAGTAATTCAGTCAATTAATTAGGTGTGAGTAGCATTCGCCTTTCACTGTAAAGGGATCAGAGGAAAACACTTAATAGCTCTTATGTTCTTGTTCTGCTCCATACCTTAGCATCATTCATTCAAATAACCTGACCCAAATAAGTTATTATATTATGCTTTGGTGAACATTTCTACCCTGCATCAACATCATGATATGAAAGTTAACACATGCTGCTTTGTAGTAACTGGAAGTGGACGGAAAAATTGTCACATGAGTGAGGAACACCCAGATAGCTCTAAACCTGTGCCCTTCCTCCATGGAGTATCTCCTCATTCCTTCTACCTCTGCCCTGGTATTTGCAGGAAAAACTTGTGCAGAAGAGCTGAGAGGGAGATCCCACAGGTAGACTCAGGTCTCCAGCACTTGTGGGTGACAATGCGCCCAGATGAAGGAGCTTGAATGGAAAATGACTGGAAGGGGAGCATTAACCAAGAGAAGAATTTGAATTGGAGTTTGTGGATACTTTTGTTTCTATTTGTGGTCTTTTCCTGTATAACTATTGTGGTTTAGTATTGGGGCCTTTGCAGAAAGAATGGGCTTGGAGGATAAAAGACAATTTTTCCTTTGACTTTATTATTGCCAAGGTTTCCCTCTGCATCCCTGAAGAATTTATATTAGAGAGGTTTATTTTACTAACAGTCTGTTAGCAGGATTGGTCCCTTGTTGAAAGCATGATGCAGTGCATGAAATTGAATAAGGTAAAATAAGATGAAGTTGTAAGGAATTAGGTTGCATGTGGACACTGAATATTTTTTCCTCTGTGCTAAAGGTATTGACTTCAGTCATTAATTGCTTTGTGAACCAAGTCACTAGAAATGGCCCAGACGTTGCTAATACTGTCAGCTAAAAATAACACATGTAATGCATACATTCCTGGGGAGACTCTTCAAGTTTGAGATAGCAAGTTGTTTTAATAGCCTGGACTTTGATTTTATTTGTCTGTGGCCATGCTGTGGAGTAAAGACAATTAAATAATCTCAGTGTTGTAAATATATTTAATTTTTTTCTTTAGAATGAAATATTTTCTTTTTCAGCCACTTAATATACAATGTCATACTGTTAAAGACTAGAAGACAAGGAGCAGTGATGCTTTATTAAATTCAGAAAGTTCTTTGCCTAGGATATTGCTCCACTTAGAAGATTTTTCTACTTGAAATCAGTGAGACTCATTTCATTCAAGAGTTTGACAAATGGTAGTGCTGTACACATCAGAAGAAATGAAATCTTTTAGGAGATGTAGTAATAACAGGGAGATGGTTGCACAGCTGGTTTTGGTTCCATCTCTGATAGCAGGATCTCTGCACTGCCCCTTACTACTACACAGAAGCCAGGCTAGGTGTGTGGCTGTGGCCAAACGTGTGCCACTTCTGAGCTGGTGCACTGACCTCTCTTCTGGTGCTACAGTTCCTTCTGCTGAAGGATTTTGAAAGAACAGAGTGGTCTTTCAAGTATAGGCCATCCCAGATCCACATCTGTGTATGTGAGTGTGAGAGACAGCTGTCTAAAATTATTTACTCTTGTAACTCTGGTCTCCATTCCTGGGAGAAGTAAAGGAGAAAAATGCCAGAAGTGGAAGACAAAGAATGGAAAGCCCAGAGACTGCAACGATGCCTATATTAACTGGGCTGACATGACTTTTTCACAGGTTGCATTTCTCAGTCCATAGCCTGAGCTAATGCTAACTGTATTATATTTGGTGTTTCAACAGGCAAAACATGAAACGTGCACACCAGCCCTTCAAAATGTAACTCAGTCACTGATATACATGTATAATACATGTCTAATACCTGGTAAGCATTAAAAAACACGCTGTGTTTTCCACAAAAGACTGGATGTAGAGGCAAAGTCAGAGAAAAACTAATTGGAAAAAAAAACCTGATAATCAGCAGTGAGATATGGAGATGTTTAGATCTTGTATTGCAAATTCTTGTCCTTACAATTAACACTTGCAGCAGTGTATGTGGAGCTTCCACACACAGGTAGCCTTGGACATACACACCAGCTCTTTCCTCAGCTGGGTCATGTCATTTTCTTAGTCTCCAGTTGTGTGTATCCAGTCAAGATGTAATGAGAAGAGAATAATTTGACTGTTTTCCAGTATAGTGTACCATATGCCTCATGATATGCCTATGATATGCCTATGATATGCCTATGATCTACTAGTGCCATGTGGACACAGTTAACTGACTGTCTGCTTGACACTTCTTGTGGTGTATTAAAATATTTAAATCAGTTCAGATTGAACTGGGTAGTACATACTGGATTAGCTGTGGTTATACCCATTCTTCAGTCCAGAGGCATCCATTTGCTAAGGTGGACAGCAGTTTATTATAGTTTCCAAAACAGTTGCCTTCTTCAGTACCAAGCAGTGTGTAATGTCTTGAAACAGTTATTCTTTCGTGTTATATGCAGGCTGTGATCACAGCGCTTCAGGAGGGCAGTAAAAACTTGCATGGATCATGTGGATGCTTGTTGCTGTTTTCTGGAATTTGGCTTAATGAAAACAAAGTTGAGAAAAGTGCTTGTTTTGTTTTTGTGTTTCGTTTTGGTTTTTTTTTTTCTTTTTAATTATCTCAATCCCAGCTTGCATTATCTTCCAGAAATTGCAGTATTGGATCCAGCTGGAAATGACTGCAGTATTATTTTGCCATAGCACTAAAGCATTTTGTCTGGAAGTTCAGCTATTTAGATTACACATCCCTCTTGAAGCCTAATGTTCAAGAGCTCTTCATTAGAAACATCAATGGTATTAAATGGAAATGGATCTTGCATGATGATATAAAAAAGTCAGACTAGTAATGCAGTATCCAGTTGGTATAACATTTCCATTGTAATGCATTTCCTGTAACTGTGAATTCCTTAGCATAGAGGAGGGTAACTAAAATAACACAATATATTTATTTTACTACTTAGAGCTTTAATGAACTTCAGGAAAATAGTTTCAACAGAGTGCTTTAAAAGCTCTGTTACCTTGTGCACACTAACCTGGGTCCTGCAAACAATTACACTTGGACACAGGCTTGCTGACTGCCAAAGGCCAGCTTGGGTGTGTAACGTGAAACACACATGTTTGTACATGTAGAGATCAAGGCCTTGCTCTTCTTGGGAAAATCTGAAATATTTTAACCAAGGGGTAGATTTTGCAGCAGCACTACAAAATCAAGCAGATAAAGCCTTTTGCTCTGCCACTGACTAAAGGCTCCTTCTGGCTGGTACTTGAATAGGAAACTGCCAGGTGTGCCATGTGAACTTGGCCACAGTTCCCAGGTGCCAACCCCCAGTGGGTTGGTGAGGCTCATGCCGTGGTGCTTCACTGTGCACAGCTCTGCTGATTGCAGTAGGAGCTCTCCTCAAAGGAGGTGCCTCAGTTCTGGGCCAGAGCAAGAACCAGTCCTGCAGCGGCAGTGTCTGAATTCATTCTCACTGGTTTGTCCTGCAGCTGGCTGTGCCACACAACGACGAGTGGACGCGCTTTGCCCGGACCTTGGTGGAGATCCGCGCCAACCGAGCCGACAGCGAGGAGGAGGGGGCGGTGGAGCTCTCGGCATAGAGGGAGAGGAGCAGCGCCCGCCAGAGCAGCAGCTTCCCTCGCCGGGTGCGCCAGTGTTTGGTGTCAGATCAGTCCTGCTGTGGCTTTTGATGCCAGTGTACATGCCAGTATTGCTCAAAGCATTCCATGTTAATCACACTGCTTTACACAAGGCTGAAAATATCCAGAGCATTTTCATACTTTATATTTCTGTCTGAAAAGTAAGAAAGAAAAGACAAATCAACCCTTTATGGGTTTAGTTGTTGCCTTTTAACTACTTAGTAGCTGTATTTAATAGCTAGGAACCCCTGGTTAAACTTGTGCTCACATTGCCCTTCTGGCATAGTCCTATTAAATCCATATGAAGCCAGATATGATTATGTGCAGATGTGGTGTGCTTCACTGTATGGGACTGGGCCAAAGACTTTAGATGTGGTGTATCACATGGTGACTTACATTATGAATGGATGTACTATACGAAAGTTGCTGCTCCTTATTTATTGCGGTGTGCTGCATGGAACATATTTATTTGAAAGCATTAAAATAAACGATCCTAAAGCATGTGCATAATGAGAGAACTGCATTGTCTGTGTGCTGCTGTAGAGGTTACATTAAAGTCCACGTAACAATTACAGTACATCAGTTGTGCTTAAGATGTAAGATCTATACAGGTTGGCTTGAGTGGATGGAATGAGCTCCCTTTCCTTTTTTTTTTAAGATGCCTATTATTTCTAGGCACTTTAACTATATTTCAGATACAGTTGGTCACTGATACTTGTCATGCAAGTTAACACTAAAAGTCTGACAAAGGGTTGTGGTTCCCAAGTATGACACCAGTATTGCCAATAAAATGTATCAGGCCTGTTCTGTTGCAGTGTGGTTGATCTTTCTTTGCCAGCAGTGCTCAACATGTTCATTACCAGTCACTGGTGAGGCACTGGGTAAATGTGACTGCCCTGATGCACAGAAAACTCATGCAGCTGCTCTGTAAATAGATAGATAGCCCCTTCAGCATTGGGACTGCCCAGTAATGGACCTGCGTGGATCAGACCCTGCTACTAATTTTCCATGGGCAAGCACTAAGCTTTGCATGTCAGCTTCTGGGCTAATTTTTATTCTCCCTCCATGCTTACCTGCACACACATGCACACGTAGAGCAGCAGCATGCTGGCTTATGTGCTGAAAGAAAAGGAGCAGGAGAGACAAGACCTCCTGAGACTGTCTTGAGAGACAGACTGGCACAGGGGACAGAGGAACAAGCTCCTTTATGACAATCTCTTGTGGCTTTGAGCAAAGAAATAGAGTGCAGACTGGTCTCATTGAGTGCTGTAGCCCAGATGGATGTTGGTGGTGAGGCTGCTCGATACATCCACGTCACAACACTCTGCTGAGCCAGAGGACAGCTCTGACATCTGGGTTTAGCAGTGGTTCACATTTAGGGGTACGGAGGTAAACCATTTTAGCAAGAAACACTGCAAGTTTGACAAGAAGGATGTTGTACATGAAGTTTCTTGTCTTGTTGCCACATCTCATCTTTGGGCAGCCATGCTGAGGAATGAACACAACATCTGATCATGTTTGGGGCTATGGCCTGATCCAGAAGCACTGGGAAGTCTGCACTGCTAAAGCCAGGGTAGGCTGAGAAAATGAATCCTTAGGAAAAGCTGCATTTCCCGTATCTTCTTGGTGGTTAGAGGCACCTCCCTGTGAGAGTGCATGAGCTACTTTCATCTTCATGGTGGAACCTGCAACTATCTCCCAGTGTCCATGAAGGTGTCCTGCCACTGGGCTCTGGGGAGCATCTTCTCCCAGAAGGCCCAGTACTTAGCAGAGATATATCAGTCATTTTTGGGTGGTACCCTGAGATTGGAGCTATGTGTTAGAGAACTTTTTGTTCCTGATGCTCCCCTGGGTGCTTTGGGAGTTGTCCTGAAGAACCAGTGTAGCACTTGCAGCACTTCTGTAGCTTAAAGATGAATGCTAACAAACAGCCAGGTGAAATGACTGTAAAGGAGCAGTTTAGATATCATCTCTAGGGTTTTTTCCCCAGTTTTGCCCTGTTTTCTTCTCAGAAACCATAAGTGTTGTCTGTGTACGTGGATGAGGCAGATGTGGTGCAGAGTGGAAGAGGGGAGGCACACTTTGGTTCTCAGTGGGTCACAAGACCAGGAACATGCACGGGTGGATACACAGCAAAGTACTGCCCTCATGGGAGGCACAGGTGGGGATCCACCACCCTTCCACCCTGAGGAGTAGCTGCACATTGCAAAGTGTGAGGACACCATGTGAGAGTGCCTGTGGTATAAAGAGAAGGGCATGAAGCCAATGTTGTCTCACACTCATCATAATCAGTTCAGTGGGAACAGTTGGCAAATTTTCTTCTACTTTTTCCATATTACCATTTAGCTTTTGGAACGTAAGGGGAGGTCTTCATGTTCATGTCCAAGTTCTCCCTACTTTATAGCATTAATAGCTTCTGAAATGGTTTTAAGAGCAGCCTCATAGGACCTTCAGCAGTTGCTGCTGTGTGCAAATCAGTATGACCAAAGTCCGTTTTTGAAATATTTCTTTCCTTTTTTTCTTTTTTGTGCTGTGTGGAGTTCAACAGTACACAGAGGGAACAAGGAAAAGATCTGAATTTTGACAGAAATCACCAGGTTTGTATACACAGAGCAATAACATGAAAGAACCATTTCACACAGCTGAAGCAGATGGAAAAGCACCCAAGAACAAGAAGCATTTACTTCCCTTCTGCTGCTCATGATTATCCTACAGTGGAGTTTCTGACCTGCCCTTGTTGCTGCCCTTCCAGGAACCTCCCACAGTTCTTGTTTGTTTGATTTTCCTGCTGCTAAACAAATAGCTGCATTTCACTGGCTTTCTAAAACAGCCCGTATGACAAAATGTTACTCAGAATCTGCCCAGTAGGGAAATAAGTACAAACTTATCCTTTAATTTCACCAAAAAAGAAATCATTTTCTCCTGTCTCTTTTGCCTACAAACATCCAGAGAATAGAAGAAAGAACATAAAGAACATAATGTCCTTTGCTCTAGCACTGCCCCGATGCTGCCATGACTGCTCTAGGTGAGGGATGAGTCAGAAGACAGCCTGGCTCTTTTAGGGCCATTGCAAGGGAGCTTTCTGTGAAGGACAAACTGTGTGCTCAGACTGAGCTGGAGAGCACATCTGAACCACAGAGGTCAGAAAAAGCAAACCCAACTACAGCAGAAGTAGGCAAGTGGCAAGAAGAGGCTAAATTGAGCTTTAGCATGGAGGAGAGGACTGTGAGGTACATGTGGAAGGGACAAATCTCCTATACTGGTTGAAGGAAAGTCCAGAGTCCCCCTTGATTTCAGTGCCAAGGATCAGAGCTATGCCAGCACAGGCAAGAGGCAGAGGAATGATGTTGCCAGGGACATGGGATTTGTTCTGAAAAAAGCTGTGAAAGGACATGGGGAGACATGACAGGTGGCACTGGGGGTGGGAGCTGGAGGCATTAGCTGAAAGGTGAAGCAGGATTCTTCACCTTTATGACATGTACTTAGCTCAAGACACCCCATGTAACAGAGAAAGAAGGTGATAGCCAGGGTATACTGCAAGAACATCTGCACAACACTGGCCAAACTGGAATTTGACCAGGACACACAAAACTCAGCATCGGGCTGGAATGCCAGATCCATCATGTAAATAACAGCACTTGGTCCAAGTGGATCTTTGAAAGGTGGAAGTGAAATAGGCTACCTCTGAAGTCTGGGAACACTACAAACATCTCCATGGAAAGGCTGTCAGAGCAGCTCTTTGCTGCTGAGAGTAGACTCCACAGAATTACCTGCAGTTTATTACTTCAAAGAGAAAAAGCAGGTAGGACAAATGGCGCTGGGTTGCAACGATTCAAGAGCTGCAGCTTTTTCCACAGGGTACTCGGCAAGTGCTCCATAAGAAATTTTTCAAGATGGAAGGTGTTTCCTCCTGAGTCCCAAAACCAATGCCCCAAACATCTGCTACTTCTGAAAACATCAGAGCCCCTACCATGCCCTGGAATATCATCATCTCACACTACAAATGACAGCCTGCATCTTTAGAGCTATGGAAACAAGAAACAACTAGGAATAGGTTCTTTTACACAAGACAGGTGAAAAAGCTCCAAAGAGTTTTAGCAACTGTAGATGAAAAGCATGCACAGCAGAAGACTGGAAACCCGTCACAGAGCAAAACAGCATCCCACATGGAGTGGGATGGTCTCCATTGGCCAGTGACAAAGGATACTCTCCTAAGGCAGGACTCAGTGCCCAAGGGTGCTATAGAGCAGCTACCTGTACTTGGGAAGCTTACAGGACCGGTTCTCCTTCAAAGTCATAAGCAAAGACACTTCTGAAGTAACACCACCATGTCTGGTACACAGTGTCTGCACAGGCAGGGGTGTGAGGAAGGCCAGGCAATGTAACTACAGCAGCTGGGATGAACCTTGCAAGCAATAGTACTGCTTCCTGGTGCAATGAGGAACAGGGCAAGGAGAAGTCAAAATTATTACTACCTTGAAATGTCATCTCTCTGAAGGGCAGCAGACACTTTGATGACATTCCCAGGTTCAGCACTAGGCGAGGCTGCACAGTCTCACAGCCTGAGTTATCTGCTGTCCACCATACGGAAAGCAGAATCACCACATGGCACGTGGCATTAAAGAAACCACTTCATCTCAGGCTGCTTCTGTGTTTTTTGATGTATTTGAAGGTCTCTGGAGACACTTAAAATACAAACATCTCGAGATTTGTATATTCTCAACCATTAAATAACTCACAAATTATCACTATCTCTGGAAATTGCCTTCTAGCTTATGCAAAAAACGGCAAATATTTAAACAAAAACAGTCTGAGTTTCACAGCAGTGTTTAAACAGCAAAGCTGGAGGATTCCTGATTGTCCTTGTGCCACTGGAGAGGATCTCAGCAGCAGGCAGTGTGACATGTATGCGCACACAGAGGCTAAGCCAAGGTCATTCCAAGCAGGCTGTCCCCTCCTAAGATGATGCAGAGCCGCTTGTCAGGTTTTGTATTTTTAGCAGGTTTAGAAAAACCTGCCCAATTTATTTTTGAAGTGGTATGTTTTCTTACAAAAGCATCCCTGCAAAGTGTCAATATTAAGTCAGCTTAAACCCAACCCATTCCCCAGGGACCAGGCAGAAAAGCATCTCCTGGCTTCTGCTGGACTGAGAAACACGACCACAGGGTACCTGCTTCAGGGACACCCCTTCCCCACTCTCAGTCTGACAGGTAACATCACCAGTATTTGGCCATTTCTCTTTTCTAGAAGCGCTGTCACAGGGAGTTAGCTGGAGTGCAGGAAGCAAGTGAGGTTACTTTTTATCCATTTGCATAACTCACCCAGAAACCAAGAGAGGACAAACATTGTCCTCAGGGCGTTTTGTTTGTTTGCGAGGCAATCTGACAATTCCTTGGCCTGAAAGCTGTTCAGAGCAGGAATGCATCCTTTGTGTCTGGAGGAAGCCGACTGTGGGCACAGATCTTCCCCAAGATCTCTGGGCAGAGCTGCAGCACGATTTGGAATGTTTTGAACTCTGCTTTGTGTTAACAAAGCAGCCACTGGCTCTTCAACACTTCTGCCCCTACCTCTGCTGTCTACTGACCCTGAAGAGATGGGCAGAAAGAGAGAACAATCCTCCAGGAAAGTTAATGGCAAAGGGAAAGGCCACCATGGATGAGGTGGGGGTGTCAGTCCAGCCCTGCTCAGCGAAGATGAAGGCTGTGGCCTTCTGAGATGGATCTGCCATAGGAGAGCTGTGCCTGAGCTTTGTTCCTGGGATGGGAGCTTTGCCATTCATCCCAGAATAAAGAACAAGTCATAAATATACTGCCAGGCCTGGGAATGAGAGGGCACCAGGAGGCAGAGAAATTGGTTTTGTGGAACACAAGCAACGAATGGTTTTTATCACAGGAGCCAAGAAGTTGTGCAAGCCCTACAATAACCCAGCTCTAATTCCTCTTCATGGCTGGCTGCAAAGCCCCAGCAGCACTGGGGTTCAGTGTCAGGCAGCAGAGGAACGTGCTCTGGTGGGTGCAGCCTGGGTGTCCCTCTCCAGAATGAGTCACGAGGAAGCAGCTTCCAACCAAGTCCATCCAGTGGCCAGGCATTTCCTCTCCTGGATCAGGGAGAAGGTGCAGCTCTGCACTCAGACATTTTCCCAGAGCTGCTGACTTTCCACAGAAACCCCTTCTATATCAGGCAAATCTGAGGGATGAAATATAAAAGCAGCTCTTAAACAGCCTAAAATCTCATGTGTGATGCTAGCACAGGCAGTGCTCAGTGAGAATGTTTTACTTCTGTGACATGCTTTAACCAAAAATCCTGATGGTTAATTCTGAAGGGTTATTACAAGGGAGAGCTCTTTCCCCCCAATTTTTGAAATGGAGGAGCTGTCATTGGGGGAGACTCAGATACACAGGGCTGGGAGGAAGCAGCTGCTGTCTGTCAGAGCCCAGTGGTTTAGCCAGACTCCAGGATGCAGCTGCAGGCAAATGTCATCTGCTCCCCTCACCTCACAAGTGCTGCTACTCATACCCCTGAGCTCCATTTCACCAGTAACTTCAAAATACAAAGTAGTCCAAGAGAATAATTTGCATGATGACCCAAATACAAATAGAAAATCAGAGTGATTTCCATTTCATGTCCACAAATTATAGCACAGTGTGATATTGCACTGCAAACTCATTCTTCTGCAGAGACACTGCATCTGTGCATTCCCCCAGTTTACAGTCAAGGTTGAAGGCACCCACCCCTCACCCCCCCACTCCAAGGAGACAAGAAAAGCCAAATTCCTCATCTTAGAGGTTATCATAGAAGACACCCAACAGGACTATCAAGTGACTAGGTGATCCGGGTGTTCATAAGTACTAACCTTCCACCAATAGTAAAGATCAAAATATCAAAGCTTCAATCCTCGCTTCTGACTGAGGAAAAAGTTTCTCTTTTTTCCTGAGTGACATCTCCAAGATGTCTTTTCTGGGCAGGGGAATTGTAGTAATTTGTTCTCAAGTTGCAGGTGTTTTCATAGCCTACAAGTGCAAACATTAACTTCATCTTAACCTGACTTTATCACTG
>NW_005054307.1:5562911-5585504 GCF_000277835.1 Geospiza fortis | reverse complement strand
ATAACAGAATAACATCTGTGCATCTGTTTGAAAGGTTTATTTCTATCTTCATAAATACAGAATTTTCTAAACACTGTGCAAGGCACCAAAAATTAAGTAAAATCTTTTATTTTAGACTATTTTAATCTCTTTTGACTCAATGAAGTAAATAAGAATCTGAAACCACCTATTTGCCAATTACAAGCCAGCAGTTAAGGCAGGTACCATTGATACAGTGCATGAATTTTCTATTGCAGTTATTTAAACAAGCAGCGTTTTACTATAGAAGTGCATATACAAACTGAATTCCAAACACCAGCAACCCAAGATAGGCACCCAGTTATGAAATTTCCTTGTATGTGTAGTAGAATGCCAAAAGTTCTGCCATAAAGTGCAAAGACTATGGACAATAACACTTTCTTTTGAGCATTTTGATACCAGTAACATAATACAACGGCTAAACATTTATAAACGTGGTTTCCATTACAAAAACATGTTCCACATAAAAGCTCCATAATACAATCCAGAAACAGAACTTGTGCGTGATTTCCAAAGCTGAAGCTGTACTGGCAGACTTAGGTACCAGGTATATCTTTGCTGACCTCTACAGACACGCAGCAAGTTTCAAACCAATTTACACGCACAGTCCAAATCATTCTGCTTTGAGCACCGTGATATCCACTGAGTTTTCCATTTGAGTGATGATGTGTGACATCTGCCCTGGCAATCTGCAACTGAGCATTGCCTGTAAAATGATCTGGTTCACAGCTCTCACCCAGCCCTCCCCAACAAACAGAACCTAAAATTAGTGTCTTCCCAACACAAGCACATGTCAGATGTGGACAAATACATTCATGGTCCCAAACTTAAAACAACTGGTAAGAATTTCACAGTGATCTGGTTACGGAAGCACAAAGACAAATGATTCCATTTAAGATGAAAATTACCTTAAAACTCAAATGAAGCTAATCTTTTATATGATGAGAAGCTAAAGGAACAAAGTATTAACCAATTAGAAAAGTGGCTCTTTCCCAACTAATAACAAAAACCCTACAGCAATAAACTTAGGGTCCTACTGCTGCAGTGGCCTTTGAGGTAGGTGGCGATGGCTTAAACCGAGGTAGGTAAAGTCCAAACTTGTTTTCAATCCCTGCAAAAGTGGCGACTGCCAATTTATAACCACCAACATGATCAGGGTTAGGAGCAGGGAGCGTGATCCTAGATTTAGGAACTGTCTCTGATCCAGCTGGTTTTCTGCAAAATAATAAAAAGAATAAATTAACTTCCACAGAGTAAAATCAGTATTCATGAAAATCTCCATAAATGTAATCAGACGTCTGAATGTATTTCCCTGTAAGTGACTAAAATGCTGCAATGTAAGGAGAAATGCCCTGTTTTAAAACCTTCCAGAACCGTTAGGTGTCTTCATGTTGATTAAGTACGGTCAAATCCAGGTAAAATTTGCAGTGCATTAATCAAAACTAGTGTGAGGTAGCAGGGGTTCATAAGTTTTTGCTACAGCACACAACCAATCCAGGAACATAGCAGAGTTTAAGTGAATTTTGTGGTGGCTTTCAAACCACTGTCCCCAAAGATCCACAGAATCTGCAGCTGCTCTGGGATCAAGTTAAACAGCCACATGTACATCCACCTGTATTGTCAACAAAGGCAGAAGGCACAGCTGAAATGCCAAAAAATTGGTTTTGACCTTGGTGACAACTATATAATTTTTTGGATGTCAAATGCCTGTCTAATCAGGGACACAGCTCCTCCACCAAACAATGAGGACTAATGCAGAGTGTATCCTGACCTGGCAGGAATCACATTTTTCCTGCATTTACATCCCCAGCCCATTATTTAGCCTCCCACTGTCTCTGTTTACACTAACATAGGTCCCCTGCTTGAAACTGTGATATAAAATATGGTAATATCTTGCTATGAAACAGCTACTGGAATATCATCCCAACCTCCACCAGTAAAGTGTAGTTGAAATAATATTTACAAAGCCTTTACAACACATCCTAGTAAGCTGCTGCCTCTGATGTTCCGAGGAGGGCCAAGACCCAACAGAACCAAGGGTAACTTCAGGATCCCTGGTATGTTCAGACATCATATACTTACACTCCTCCAAAGTCCACATAAAACCATCTCTGCAGGAGCTCGTAAGTCACCAGAGTTACACCAAACTGAGGAGAAGATCGAAATACACGAGCTTGAAAGAAAAGAAGAGAGTTCCTAAGTGACAAATGCCACAATCAGAAATCACTTGGCAATCAAAGCTCTTTTACACACCTCCTGCTCCTTTCCAGAGAGCCTTTGGGCCTTCTTCCCGCAGGATCTTGGCAAAACAGTCCACAACACCACTGTAGGTGGTCTGTCCTGCTCGGGCTGCCACCTGGAGCCTTGTTTTGATCACATCTGCAGGGGTGACCAGAGAGGCTGCAGGCATACCTGAACAACACAAAAGTCATCGGGTGAGTACCACTGCATTGGCACATATACTACACACCTAGTTTATCCAGAGGGAAGCAGGTCTTTCCTCCTTACATCAGGAGAATCCAGCCACATTTGATTTAAGCAGAACCTGGGAAGGAGAACAAGCAACAAGAGGTTGCTGTCGTGGACATGGCTTAACCCAGAGAGAGCTTCTCCCAGAGGAGCAACCATATCACATGCTTCCTGCCAAGCTGGGAGGCACAGATTGGAGTTTCCAGCGCTAATCAGAAACTTGCATAGTTAATAAGCACAAAGCTTTTGGAGAGAAGGTTGATATTTCCCTTTCCTTTTCATTCCTCTCTGTGGTTCCTGGCATCCTGGTGTACACTGTGCTAGAATAGGCTGTACACAGCCACAAACACAGACACACAAACACCCATCACACAGCAATGTCACCGAGAACCAGATAATGCCATGCACGCTCAGCATCACTTGAGAGCTAAGGCTTACAAAAAGGGTCATTCTTCTCATTAGGAATGGCAGACTGCTCAGCTGCAAAGCCACAGCTGACATTCTCAGCACAATATGTGGAGGAAGATTTAAATTTACCCTGGCAGATAATCAACTAAAAGTAAAAAATACCAAATTACCAATGGGTGGTATTTCTAAAATCATTCCTATCCAAACTTGGGGCATGTTTAGAATTGGGAGGGAAAAAAAAGACAAAAAAAGGCAAAGAAAAGCACCAAGACTGTACCCAGAAGACACTGTCTCTCATGGTTTTATTACTTTTCCATTCCGCATCTCTTCCAAACCAACTTGGTTAGATGCAGATGCATAAATTTCCTTTCCTTTTTTTTTCCCCAGCTCAATAATTCTGTAACAAATTTTATCCAAACCAGCATGGTCTGGCCTCAAGCTCCAGAGCACCCTTCCTGCAGACTGCTCCAAGAGATCAAATATGAGTATATCAAGAGATCATGTGAATATCACCAAAAGATTTCCTCCTCCTCTCCTTGTCCCCCCAAAATAAATTCATACACTGAGCATGCATTCAGTGCAAGCATGGGCTGTCTGTCAGGTAAGCATTAAAACCTGGTCAAGGTTTCTGAACTCCAAAAACACTGAAATTCCTCTTTGCTTAGCTTTACCCACACTAGGGTATTGCTTGAGTCTTCAATTTAGAGCCGGACTTTTGTCCTTCAAAAGCCAACCAGCGTTTTCATGAAAACCAAAGAACTTACTTAGAAAGAATTCTGCTTACTACACATTGACTTCCATCTCCTTATCACTCACTCCATATTATTGAGGATATTTTGCACTTGAGATACTTAAAATCCTTTCTTTAGGAACTATGTGTACAGGACAAAAGCATTTACAGACAAATCGAAGTTACAGAATGCTGCCAAGAGAAGCTTACGATCAGAATGTGACAAATTGCCCAGCAGGAGCTGACAAGAATCAAAAGGAGCTAGGGGAGGAGAAGGAACTTCATGGAGGCAGTAAGCAAACAGAGCAAATTAAGGAGAGACCCTGCAGATGATATTACAATCATCTCAGAATATGCTATGGCACAACAGGTTGAGACATCTGAAAACCAGAAGCAGATCAAGCTAAATGACACACATGCTGCCTGTGACCCCAACCACAATGGAAAGGAAGATGATGTAAGCAGTACAAGCAACACCCACTGGCAACGGAGACAGATGCACATCTGAGTAAGGCTAGCTTGAATACCCCAGTGGCATGGGCTGTGTGTGGGAAGGGGGAGTTCCCCACATGCAGCCAGAGCTCAGGCACACATCTAAAGTCTGATGACCAGGTGAGATCCCTGGCTGGAGAAGAGCTATCGCCCAGAGACCAAAGACAGCTTTTCAGAACTGGTGGGTGTTTTATTCTGTCTTTCCCTTGAGGTTCTTTTGGCAAAACAGTGGACACATGCACCCCCATCACACTTTACATTTACCCAATAAAACAAATTTCTTGGTTTTATAAACAATATGATGAGTGTTGTATCTCTACCACTGTAATTTGCTCATGAGAGTTAACCTAGGATGGGATTCACAGGAAGCACTGGATAAAATTCACATTATAACTAGATTGGTGAGCCATATCAGCAACAATAAAGACTGCTTCTGTGCCTGAACTTCAAAGGGATGGTTATCTCAGTCTGCAATCACCTGACAATGGCTAGAAAGAGAAAAATAGGAAAACCTAAGAAATTGCTTGGCTTAAAAATGCCATCTTATGTTTCAAGTCTGTAAATATGATCTAAAGTTCAAAAATTGTTTTGTTCCATTAAAATGGGTAAGAAATAAGCTGGCTGTAAAAGCTCCTGTTGGAGGGTTTGGAGCCTGGCTTTGGAATGGGGTGGGGGAGGGGAGGAGACAAGGGGGTTTTGAGCAGCAGTCATTGGAACACAGCTGGCTTTGCCAGTGCCAGCTCAATTCCTTTGGGCTGTGAGCAACTGAATAGAGACCAATATGCTTCAACATGACAAACCAACTGATCTTAGCTGTTCTCCAAGACCAGATATTGGCCATAAAAGGGCCTTGCTCTCAAAGAGACACAGCCCTCTGTACACTTTTGACCAAGAAGTTTTCTCAGAGAGGAGAAAGCTTAAAATTAAATGAGAAAACATTGCTAAACCACCTGTCTGTACTGGATTCATGCCTTTCCATCATTTTTCTCAGCTGGCAGGTCCCAGCAGTCTGCCAGGGGTTATGCTGGACAGACCAAGCAGCCCCCGATATGCATGGTGGAAATACCAGCTGATTTGAGCCCTCCTGCTTGCTACACACTCCCCTAAAGGTCCTGCTGCACAAATTTGCAAGCCTATTTATTTCCTATGTGGGAAACCATGGACACTGCAGGAGCAGGACTCACAAGCTGCCCCCTCCAGCAGACAGCTACCAAGTGGTGGTCCCCTGTGGGTGTAGAAGCTGTGGAGGGACCAGCCATGCAGCAGACAAGGGCAAGCTCAGGCTTACAAAGCCTCTGTCTGCTCCCTCAGGCTCTGGCACACTCAAGCTAAATTCATCTGTGAGAAGTTAAGCATGCTTGGGCTCTTCTGTCTCTATGTAGCAGACTAAAACAACAAAGTGCTCAAGACCACACTCTGCACCTCTGTCATATCTGGGTATATCACAGGAACTAGCAACCTGTGGCACTGCAGCAATGTTCTCAAGATCTTCTGCTTTGTTTAATATTTAAAAAAATGATAAAGGTAAAATTCTCAAGAAGCCAAGTAACTTCATTGGGATACTGAGGGTAGCAAATACTGTCTTCATTTTGTCACCTGTTATATCATTGTGTTTGGAGAGCTGTACTTCCAGTGTTGCTTCTGGACTACGTATACCAAAATTCAAGATTCACTTGATCATGAAGAGTTTTATTAATGCCATGGTTTTGTTTATAAATAATTACAACAAAACATTACCTGCCAGTGAGACACATCCAAAACCAGCACAGTAACTTCACAAGGAATGAATGATGATAAATGATTTTTAAAAAATCAACAAAAAACTTTATTATCCCTTTCTTTTGCTTTTTGAATGTTATGATTATACCAGGAACTTACAGTATCTTCAACTCACTCTACAGCACAGTAACTTTGTTGTTTCTGCAGTACAGCTGCAAAAGACAATATTGTTGCATGCAGACCTTTTGAGCATTTTTTGTTATTGTTGTCACTGCCATAACTATTGTGCTGCCAGAGCAGTATAGAGCCACAAAAAAAGAAATCTGGGCACTTACCAGCTATTGATCCAGCCAAGAGCAGATTTCCAGGGCTAACCCTCCCATCTTCATTTGTAAATGAAGCTTTCAGATGAGCGTAACAGGGGAAGTAAATGGCAGAGAAGGGGATGTCACGCAAAAAACATGCCTTAGCACCCTGTTTGAAAAAGAGAACAAGTTTTGAGAATGAGCAAATTTACCACGATGAACCATGAATATCAGAGAACAGAGCAACTTTGTATTTTTTCAGTTTGTTGAAAAGGGCTTACAGAAAAAGCAATTTCTCCCTCAAAATTTTGAGAGATTCATGTATTTCACCCTGCTGAGGAGTGTCTCTGTGTTTTTTCTCGGTTCAGTTACTTCTGTCATTGTATGTATCTTGTCTACTTCTTCTCCCTCACTCTGAGGTACTGTAAGTGGAGACAATACCACATGTTTGAGTAAACACCTTTGAAGAGCTTTAAATAGTTGACCTTGTAGCCAAGAACCTGTAGTGGGAGTTTAAAAACTGTTTGAAACAGAGCCCCAGGATAGGTCTGCCACCTCTCACTCCCACTTTAGATTAATACTCCAGGGAAAACAGTGCCCAGTACACACCTCTATACAGGCACTATGATTGATAATGCAACATATATTGAGGGAATAGGGGAATTAACAGCAAGTCTTTTTGCAGAACAGTAACAGCATGAGTTATTCGTGAATTTTAAAGTACAAATTATCTGGAATAGTTTGTTTCAATAACTTTCATCTCTTACTGCTAAATTTGCCTTGCTATCAATTTGTGGAAGTAGCACAATCAGCCAATAAAATTACCAGCAATACAGCTGGTTTCAAATCTAAGAGGGAAGCAAACAGGAAAGGAAATTTTTGGGGTAGTGGCAAGCAATCAAATGTTTTTCAAGCACGGGGAAAAGCAAAAAGGCCACTAGGGAAGGTCAACCAAAATAAAATACCAAATAATATCCATGCTCCAACAGCAAAAGGGATTTGTAGTCTGCCTTTCCTCAGAATGGAGATCCAGAGGAGAGCAGAGCCTGCCAGGACTATGACCAGGAGGAAAGCACAAACAAGAGGTGGCTTGAGAAAACGCATAAAATCTTTCAAGCTTGAGAAAGAAATGGTTCATGGATGAGCCTAAGCCTCTTCTCTTTGAAGCAAGGGTGGAGACCTGGTGAAACTGCTTGAGGTTCATCCACAAACCCTCGGGGAGTGCCCTTGTTACTGTACTTCTCTTGTTCACAGGTCTAGGAACACGTGGCTCAGTGCCAGACATTTCACAGGGGACATGTTAATATCCACATAATTTAATTAAATCTAATGATATGCCTGGACACATCTGTAAGCTTAGCTTGTATTATAATACCAGTTAAAATATAGCACTTATTCAAGTTAGATGCTGGTTATCAAAGACAAAGAGCTGCAAGGTGTCAGAAAAAACATGAAGTTGCCTTTCCAGGAGGCAAGGCAAGGGAAGGCAGCAGGATGTGTGACAAGATAACCAGGTCCTGCAAGCTACTTCTCAGGAGACTCTAGTAAGTGCAGTTTGCAGTCAGAGACTGCCTCTGACAAAATAAAGATTTATCTTAAAAAGCCATTAGATGTTGTAGTCAGACTTTCTGTGTGTCACAGACTCAGCTACTGAACACAGGGAGCACAGTAGGCTCTGCTCCAGCCCCCAGTGCTTCCCACCACACTTTCTCGGCTTATTTCTTGATGTTTTCAGACTATGTACTGACCACCTCCCCTGACACTCCCTTTGGAGGTTAATGACTTCTGCAGCTCAGACCCTCTGGCTTCTCACTCAGCTGGATGTCTGATTTACGCTGCCCATCGCTGGTTCTTGTTGTGCCTTTCTAGAGATACTAAGAAAATGCCACAAAGGAACTGAAAAAGCACTGGTGTTGGTCCTGCTCTGCCCCTTATGCCCTACCTTGAGGACAGAGAGAAGGTGATTTTTTTGTACTCAGTAGAGACAAGGATTCTGGACTTTCTAGCCCAACAGAAGCCTGTTGAACAATTTACCTTTAATCTTCACATAGACAAGACTAGGGTTTTACCAACTTCTGCAAGAAAAATCCCAACATTTTAAGGATCAAATGTCTGCACTGTATTTACTTCATAGAAAAATTATGAGACTCACTACTGAAACATTCACAGACTGACATGGTTTCTTCAAAGATTTATTTTTAGAGCATGCGTTTCCTCAGAGCAAATCTCCTTGCTGCCTTTGCCCTCAGGGCACATTACTTTTCTTTGCAATGTCATTAAACACTGCACACATTTTTTTTCCTCTGCATTTTTTGCATACCCTGAAATATACTGATCTAGAAAGTCCAAATCCAAGCAACTCTCAGTTCAACCTGAGCCGCTAATATTCCTCCCCCTTCATTAAAAGGCTCGTTTTCACAGGGCAGAAGTGGCATATTGTTAATATCACTAATAAAATACATTCAGGTATGCAGAGAGGGAAGGATGTCCATCAATTTAGCTGGCTCAGTGTAAACAAAACCTGGATCAAAACTTGGATCCACTTTAATAATAACCAGGCTTGGCTCTGGTCCAGCATTGCAACAGTCTAAAGTTTCCCCCCATCGTTCCGTTTAAAGTCTGGGAAAGCATGTTTAAAAGCAGGCCCCATTTAACTTCAAGTTAATCATCCGCAACCAGCCTAGGCCAATTAGGAAGACTTAGGGAGATTGGCCACAGTATCTTGAAAAGCAAAAGAAACATTTATTTTACTTCTCGCACCTTTTTGATGTGGACAACGTGCTGAAAGCCAAAGGGAGTTTTAATCAATCCCCAGAAAGCAGCAAGGAGCATCCACCCGAGTTTATTCTGGCAGCCAAGGTGCAGACCTGCCAGGCATGAAATTGTTGGGAGATCCTACACACCAGGACATGCGCCTTCCTCGCACAACAGCCAGTTGGCTCCCATCTTCAATCTCTTTAATAACCTTAAAGCTCTTAATCTCGGATAGTATCTCACTGAATAAACCAACGGAGAAAAAAAACCCTGACTGTCAAAGATTTGGATAAATAAACCAAGTCAGTGCTGGGGCAGGTTCTTTAGCATGCTAATTCCTGCTTATACCAGCTCTACCTGCAAATAAGGCTCTAAACAAACTATTTCTACTACAAGGGGAGGGTAATTATACTGACAAAGGCACCTCTGTGTCGGGTTGGGCAGAAGGAGCCGGCAGGTCTGGGAGGCGCAGGCTTAGCCTAGTCTCCTGCAGTGAATGCACATTGTCTAGTGCAGGGGGAAAAATGCCAGACTGGGGGAACCTAGCAGCATTCAAGACAACAGTGGTGCACCTTGTCTGCGAGAGTTATTTAATGCTTCTGGCACCTGTACTTACAGCCACCCCCTCTTTTTCTCTTTTACAGGTTTAGAATTTATTTGGCATGTATAATTGTTATTTTGATCCTATAGCTACAAACAATAGGCAGCATGTCATTTCTTGATCATTTTGCATTCTTCTTGGGTTTTACTACAGATTTAACCCTTTGGAATCGGAGCCCTAACAGCACCTAACAGGTTTTGTAACAGTCAGTCAAATATTACTGGTATTTGCTTTCAGGGGCTGCATTTTTTTCCCACTGTAAAATGGCATTGCCTTAAAAGCTATGATAGGTTTTTATTCACATATATTTATACCAACCAAGCTATGAAACTCATGTAGAACATCATGTTAGAGGAATAAAATGCCGATTTATAATGCTCTACCAGCAATTTGAATTCAGTTTGCAGGAAAAAAAATATAGCTGCTTTAGTTAGAAGGGCATTTTTTTTGTTAATTTAAAAGGAAATTTCTGAAAAGCAGGTTCTTACATTTGAGAACAGTCACAAATAGGCATGGTGGATGCAAAATGTAACTCAAAACTTTTACTACAGTCTTTCATATGTTTATCATCCTGCTGTAAACCGTCAGCTTCAGAACATGAAATAGCTCAGCTGTTATCAAAGGAACCAGGTGAGAGCTTGGTACACATCCTGTCACTTGAGATTACACTTTCCAGGTCAACACACCAGAAGCTTGTTTATGAAGCATTTGGGGGGGAAGGGAGAGGAAGGAGAAAAAGAGACTTTTGGAAGCTTTTCTGACTAGTTTTGGAAATGAAAACTGTATTGGCAGTATCAGCCAAAGCACAGATTTGAGCTAAATACCTTGTAGCAATTATAAAAATAAACATTACCACAACCAATGTACCCTTTCCTTGAAGACTCATTTACCACTCTATTATTTACTGTCTTCCTGGGATACAGAATAACTTTGTAGTGCAAAATTATGAAGTGGCACTGTCTGTTATGCTGTAAAGCACTATTCAGAATAATTATGTATAAGAGGAGTAATATTTTATTAAACATTTTGTGGCAGATATTATATGGATATGAGTTTTTGTGATGTACAAAATAAGCAGGTGTACTTACAGTGTTTATTTACATGGACACTTTAAATACATCTTTCAAACCGAATAGAATATAAATTCAACTGACTTTAACGGGACTTTATTCATATTAAGTTGTAAGACAGGCAGAAGACAGAAAATGTATTATCTAATCTTGGATGATTACTTCAATATTCAGTTGTGACTAGGAATTAAATAAAATCTATTAAAAATATTGAAAACCAGAAAAGTATCCTTTCCCATTTCTGCCAACACAAACGACAATTTGCATTAATTTAAGTGATATTTTCCCTGACTGCGATATGTTGTCTCTATATTTTTAAGAACAGTTATCACCTACAGAGTATCTTTAGCTAAAGAATTTACTAGTCACAAGCTTCAATGCCCTGGTGCTTTCACAGTAAAGATTACTGGGAGAAAGAAACACAAATAGAGGAAATAAATTCCCTCTGCAAAAGTGCAGTTATGTGTCTCCCCAAAGCAGCATCTGGATTTTGAGAAGTACAGTGTTTTAAAATACTTCTTTACACAAGTAGTTCAGAATTTTAGACAAAGACAGAAAAAAAAATTTGCTTTCCAGCTTTAAGGAACTACAGGGGTTCAATCCAGCCATCAGCTTAACAAGCTATATGTGTCAAATCTTTTTATTGCTGGAATTAACATGCATTTTATTTCTAAGCTGCATATCATTACAGAATGGCTAATATCTGACCACCCAGTGAAGGCACAGGGAGTCTGGGAGGAAGCAGGGACGGTAAATTGTTGCACTTATTATGATCCCAGACCTACTGTTCTTTAGTTCTTTGGTGAGGAAGGAAGAGAAATGGAAGCAGAGGTGGGTATGGACTACCCAGGATATATAGAACCACTGCTTGGGTGTGCAGCAATTGAGACAGAAAAGCTAAGGATCAGCTGGAGATCGATCGAGTAAGTGTGAAGGGGGAGTAAAAAAGGTTTCTGTAAGCACATCAGCAGCCAAAAGGCAACTAAATAAATTGTGAGGCTGTTGCACAATGGGGGCAGGAAACCTAGTGACAAAGTACATGAAAAAAGCAGAGAAATTACCTTTGTCTTGCTTTTTACCAGTAAAATCTGTCCCCAGGCCCCTCAGCTCCACAAGTTTACCAGAAAAGCCTGCATTACGTGCAGACAGGGCACTTGGAGAACATACACAATCCTGAGACCAGAACAGAAACCTCCAGTGGTGCTGAGACAGCTGGCTGATGACCTTGTGAGGTTGTTACTACGTTCAAAAGGTCAAGTCAGACAAGGGGGTTCTGGTAACTAGAACAGACAAACATCTTGAAGAGTAAGAAGGAACATCTGGGAAAGCACAAGATGTCTGGGCACACCTCTGTTCCTGGGAGGTTTATGATGCAAATGTCCCTGGAAGCCACTTCCAAGCATATGAAGGGCAAAGGAGATATTGGGAACAAATAATTTGGATTTACCAAATCACAGCTGACCAACTAGTTTGCCAGACCTGTGGATAAGGGGGCAGCAATGGATGTTGTACACCTTGACTAAAAGCCTGGCTTTTGAAATGATCTGTCATCATATCCCATAGCTAAACCAGTGGAACATGAGCTGCACTCTCATCAGATGATGCTGAACTGGGGAAATAGTGTTCTGTAGTGAGAGGCTCCTGTTCAGAGATAACTTCATAGGATGGAGATACTTGCTGAAAACATCTTTGGAGAAAAAGACTGGAGGATGCTGTGCCCAAATTGAGTATGGGTCAGCAATGCCTCTTTGCAGTGAAGTCAGCCAGTCACACCCTGGGCTACAGAAGCAAGAGTGCAAGGGAAGTGATTATTGCCCTCCATTCAGCACTGCTGAGACCACATCTGGAGCCCTGTGTCCAGTTCTGGTCTCTCCCATACAAGAAAGATATTTTCACGCTGGAGTGGGTCCAGTGTGGGGCCATCAAGCCAGTTGTGTAGTCTGTGGCACATAAAAGAGGAACTCAGTGTGCTCAACTCTGAGAAGAGCAGGCAAGGGAGAGACCTTACTGCTCACTTAAAGGAGAGTGCAGGGAAAGAAAACTGCTCTTGGAGGTGCACAGTGGAAGGATCAGAAGCTAGAACATGGCCAATTCAATTAGTCATAAGAAAATAGGTGTGGGATTTTTTCTTTTCTATGTTTGCTTTTAAACTGTAAAGGTGGTCAAATACCTGGTCAGGTTGCCCAGGTGACCTCCAGGACTGGCTCTCAACAAAAATTATTCTAACATCAAGTCTGCAAGTAGAGAAAGCACAGAGCAGAGATCTCAGCACAGTACTACTGTGAATTGTTTCTGTCGGTAGCACAGTAAAGCGGCACATTAACATGCCAATGAATGACCCAAAAGAATATTACTCTCACTTATACAGAGGGGCACCAAAACTATGCAATCCAGCTTCTTCTCAGCGATCCTCAAAGGATATGCATTTGGACTAGAATGCACGGATAATTATGATCATAATCAATACAAGATTCACTCAGCTGGATGCAAAAAGGGTTTACATTTCCTTTGTTAATTTGTTGACATGAGACTTAAGATTTATCTGTCTGTGCCTTGGTTTTCTCTGTTAATGCAAGACAGGAGCACTGAAATTAACTATATCGGGGGGTGTGGGCATTTTATTTTAAAATCCACAGGAAGAGCTTCATAGGTAGAAAATAATACAAAATATAAGAATTCAAATAACAAGCAGTATATCTTGTTAAGACATGCAGGAATTTGCCTCATGAAGCTAAGACTAACTCTTCACATCTTCTGGCTGCACTTATAATTAATACATTCTTCCTTGCTGACTACTATATGGGACTCTTACAGATTTTCACCTGAATTTCAGCATAAACGACTCATGGAAACTAAGCAGAACATGCCAGATGGATCTGTAGTGGTAAGAACAGCTTTCAGGGATGACTTTTCTCTGAACTAGGAAAGGAGAATTTTCACTGCAATCCTTGCCATGTGGTAAACGAAACTTAAAACCAAAAAAGACATTCATTTATTTAAAAATAAAATTCCTGAAATTAAAAGTCTAAAATTCTGCTTTCAACACTTGCAGAAGGAAGTCAATCAGTTAAGGTTTAAGTCATGGCTAAGATAGACAAGTGTTTAAACAGCTGGAATACTTACATGAAGGCTCATTGAGCCTACTAAGGAACTTCAAGATTCCCAAATAAAATTATTTTCTAGAATAACTACCTATTCTTGTTTCTCCATGGCAGTATCTATGGAGTCATAACTAGATCCACTAAAGTAGGTACATTAAAGGCTTGAGATACAAGTCTTGTGTCTTGAGACAGGAAAGACAAAGCTAAAGCTAAGACTTCAGATGCAAATGTAAGAGTTGTTAGAGTGAACAACATGAGAAGTGCTGAGATAGTCACAAAATCCTCATTCCTATTTCATAGTTTAAAGATCATTTGACCTGTTAAGAGTATGAACATTCCAAACATACCAAGATATTTCGGTTCTCATTAGCAAAAGATTCATTATTATTTGATGTCCACGTGGTCATTATACATACTAACTTAATTTAGAGGTACCACCAAAGAAGGCAACACCTACCAAATCCAGTCTCATCTGAAATTCATTTAAAACCATTGATGTCTCTGGGTAACATTTACTGGGGCTGATGACTGATGCAATCAGTTTTTAATATCTGCCTGCCCTCACAAACACTGCCTGCTCCAGCACAAGCATTCAGGAGAGGGCTGCTATTGCCTCCAACACTGCAGCTTCACAAGCACCTCAAGGCAGTTTAAAACTATTCTGAGACAGGCTAGGTCCCCATGCCACAGCCATTCCTCCCTTGACTGGGTACAACCTCCTGAGGAGCTACAGAGTGAGCTGCTCTGGGGTCAAAACAAACTAAGCCCCAAGGAGGAGGAGGCTTTAGTGACTTTCTTGTTCCAGATCATTATATGGGTGCACAAATGCTCTGACTGGCACGCAGGAAAGGGGGCAGATAGGACTGCCATTTTCTTTTGGCTGCAGTCCCAAATGTTTGGTAGAAAACAGCACAAAGCTGCCCAATTACAGACCTAGCTGCGACTAAGGGTGCCCTTGGCCACAAGCCTTGTGACATGGTCTATGCTCAGTGGGTGCCTGTAATTGCCAGAATAAATTCTCTAGTTTTGTCAAATCACTCAGGTTTTTGTAGGCAATGAATCCTAACGACATATAAAAGGACATGAATACAGGAAATGGGGTGGAGGGGTTGAGAGAGACAGAAACAGAGACAACAGCTGAGTCATAAATCCAAACCCTTCCGTGGCACTTTTTTTTGTGGGGGTAAATGGACTCAATAAATGAAGCACTGAAATTGTGTCTTGTGATTAAATAATTGTCTGTTTCAATGCAACATAGTGCTGTAAGTATCTCCTCTTCACGTGTAGTCCTGACTAATGTCCACCAGGATTTACTCTAGAGGATAGAAATAATTCATGATACAACCCAAGACATTAATGCCATTAAAAATGGAAAAATGTAGCAAATTCTGCTCAACCACCAGGAGCAGGTATTCAGGGAGAAAAAATTCAAAAACTGCTACTTTAGTAAACTATTTCATCACTGGTTTCATCTTGTGTTTTCCTTTTGCTAGTCCAAGTAAAAGTCAGTAGCTGACCTCCATTCCTGCACAGCCTCGGGGAAGCAGACTCTTTACAAAATTCCTGTTTTCAGTTGTAAATGTTAATCTGATCAACACAGTAATGCTATTTACTAGGAGTTTACACAATAGCCTCAGCTTCAGTAAAACACCTAAAAAATTAGCAAGTCAATTTAAAGGGAAAAACAACTCCCCATTAAATCCTATTCAGACCTGCAACTTCTCTCCAGGCCAAAACATACAGACACGTTCTCATGGGTAGGCTCCCTCTTTGTAATTTTAACAGAACAATTTTAAAAGACTGGATGCTTAAAAAAGCAGAAGGAATTTAAATACTGCTGAGGAGGGGGATGGGGCTCATTTGGTGTCTTTTGAAGCATCTTCAATTTATGGCTGGACTGCTGGAAAGAAGAAACAGAGAAATACTGCCAGCTTCACTGGAAATCCTGGGACAAATTGGAAGTATGCAAGCTTTCTTCCGAGTTGTAGGCTGCAGAGTCTGAAGCAACACCACCCGGTGCTCTGCAGTATATGGTATCCATTACAACTTCTGTTTCAATACTTGAGTATAGTGGCTATCTCAAAGTACTTCAAGACCTTTCATATTCCCCCACACCTAATCTTCTCCATCTAAAAGTAGAAGACATCCTAAAAGCATGTTAATCCCTTAAATTATTTGTAGCATACATCCTATTAGATTCAATATTCAGAAGATGTTTTTATTCCTGTTGCAAACATTAAACCTAACAACTCCTACATATTTACGTATCTATGTGAAAACAGTAATATAGCAAGCAGAACTGTAGGGTCTGTAGCATATGCTCACAAAGACAGCTTTTCGTGGTATTATTTGGGAAAATATTCTTCTAAAGAAGCAAGGGGAAGCTTGCTTAGGAGTTTATTTTTATGCTGGGCTCCCACTGTCTGTATTTCTTCACTATTATTGTGCTGCAATTAATTCCCATCACCAAATGAACGATGACATCTGGGAAAGTTGCTGAATCAACCACAGAAGAGCAAAAGCAAGTTCCAAAACTGTAAACTCTATACCATGTAGCAGATGAAAATAAGCTTTTTTTTTACAGTAGACAGAATAACAGGAATCACAAACTAATATTCAGTGAACCTTAAACCTGCTGAAGTGAGAAAAGAAATCTCAGTAAGATTTACAAAAACCATATTCTCAAAAAGATGAGACAGTTTCTTCCCTTAATCAAAAATGAAAAATGAAGATATAAGATCACATAATAATTTTTCTTTTAGAAAGTAAAATTGTGTCCACCTACAAAACTTTGTGAGAAAAATAAAATTATATGTTGATTTGAAAATTTATAATAGGCTTATTTTTAACATTTTTAAAAAACATACCTTGTAGAGACCAAAGAAACCTAAGTCCCTTAATACACTGAGGGCACTAACTCGTGGACCAGTAGTAATTTCTCCAGCCACCTGCAATCGAATCTTGACAATTTCCAGTGGATTGGTAAAGATTACTTGAGAACCTCCAGCCTGAAATTAAAAGCAGAAATCAATATATTAACCTGCTACATTACTTGCAATGTGCATCCTGTTACATTCAAGATAAGGCATCGTCAATCTTGCTGCACTCAGTTAAGCTATTAGCAGTCAAGAGTTTTAGTATTAGTGCACCTCACAAGGTAAGAAACCTACTCCCCCAGGAGATGAGTCATCAGGAGAAACAGAGAGGAAGCAGTTCAGCCACTGCAGGACACTGCAGTACATCAGACAGACACTAGCTCAATTCTTTTTGCAAGAACACATTCTCCAACACCAAGTTATGCAATACTGACAAACCAAGAACACTATAACACAAGTAATGAAGTAAAAGGAAAAATTAGTAACTAGTAAAGCAGCTGTGATGTGTAGTATATAGAAAGTGAAGACATACTGTTGAAGAGTAGAAATCTGGCAGAAACTTTTTCCATTTTTGACATGAGTTCATATAACAAAGAACACATGGATTCCAATGAACAGAATTGCAAGTATATTGTGCTGTTTTAAAAAAATCCTCTGAACTACCAGTTTCAGTGCCATTAAATGCTGTTTGATTCAAGAATCTGAACTCTACATCATTATTTAGGTACCAGGCATTAAAGAAAAGGTCTAGAGACTGAAGGATTGTATTAATCAAGAACCACTAAATGTTTTCAACATGTCAGTCTCCATTCGTTGGGTAGACACCACTCAATCGATTCTGAAAGTCTGCTTTAAAACACAATGGTGGCAAGCATTTTGGACTCCCTCTGGTTGTCATAAAGTTCATCTCATTCATCATATGTAGCTTAGGGCATAACCTTTCAGCTACACTGACAGATCCTGAGCTAAAAATCTGCAACCAGAAAAAAAAGGTAATGTGAAGATTACCTAAGTGTATTAAAAAAATATTCATTCAAACTCCTCTGGCTCAAATTCAACAAAATGTCATTCTAACTTCTGTTAAGTATGTAATTCTGTGGCATGACAGCTCTGCTCTTCTCTACGTTCTCAAATCACACAAATTATGTAAAGGGCAACCCTCGCCCTCCCTACAAGAAAACAACTATTTTGTTCTAGAAGGTAATGACTAAAATAAAATAACCATTTAAAAGCATTTGCATGTAGCGATGTCTAGCACGCAAACACTATGTGCAAGTATTTTTAAAATTATGTCAGTGTTAAAAGAATTAATTGTAGAGATTAACTATCATTCAAGGTAAAAAATATGCACAGTAATATGGTTCAAATAATGTGCTGAAGAAATGGCAAATCACACGAACAACTATTCTTGCCTACCACTTGGAGTGAGCATATACAATGTGGTTACAAATTAAAGTCTTTACATAACCCCCGAAATATCCCAAGTGTTTCCTATTTTGACCAGGAAAAGCATACTCTTGTGTAACTCAACTGGTTTTGACTTTCAAATTGGCATAATTTAATTTAACTGCTTTTACCAAACCAGAATCCTGGTATATATAAAACTGCTATTCCTGTTGCCATCAAAAATTAGACTGATAAATTATTTAGCACATATGCTGCTTTAAGTTTTGCACTTAAACTGGAACACATTAAGCAAGTAAGCATTCAAACAAAAAAAAAAAAGTCTTTCTTTTACTTGTCTACTCATCTCACTAAGTCTCAAAATAAATAAAAAAGAATCCTGGAAAGGTTCTTTGATGAATTGCATATTCCTATATAATAAATATTTTGGTGTAGATATTACAATTATTAGGCATTCCCCTGTACCAACATATATATTTTCTTCTTAAAAATGATAAAATCTGAATTGCAGGTGATAATGTTCATTTGCAAGTTTCTTATACAAGAGCCATTCTCTAAAACACATTACTTAAAAACTCGTATCAATTGATCTACTAGCAAAATTAAACTGCATTCCCTCAGTATGATATTCCTGCAGTTCATTGTGCCATGACTCCATGAGAAAGGTTCCTTTAATTTTCACTACAGGAAAACCATATTAAATTTTAAAAGATTACAACAAAATTAAGCCTTAGTACAAAATTAGTATTATTATCACTATTAGTGCACCAAAACATTGAACAATTTAAAAATCTATAAAAATGTTTACAAGTGAATGCCATTATAAAGAAAGGAAGTAGAATGATATCTCTGATTTTAAAGGAGAATAAAGGCAAATTATTTCAATACAATATAATTTCAACACAAACAGATGGGAAGTACTTCAGGTGCTAGGAAGTGCATATAAATGCATGTTTGTATGTGTAGACACTTCCAGCATTAGACATTTGCTGCTCTGGCTAAATCACATAGGACTTCCTCTGCTTCAGCTTGATATTAAAAAACACAGATATTATTATTTACCCACTTCATGCAACCAAGCTCGCTGCATTCAAAGTTTTAAAAACAGAGACCTGCGTGCACCACACAGTACTAAAAGGACTATCAATTTTGCTGCCCACACAGCAGGTTTGAAGAGAGACACTGGTCATTTCCAGTGAAGTGTTTCCAGACTGTCCAGATACTAGCCCAGAACTCCCTGAACAACCTCTGCCATGCTCTGAATCTGATCTAAGATATACTCCAAAAATCAAAGGGTGAATAACTGAAAGCGATGAGGCAGACAATACCTGACAGAGGTCTCAGTAGGAGGGTTTTACCACCTGCCTGCCTCATGATGCAGAGGAAGGCTGGTTTATCAGCCTGAGCAGAGGCAGTTCCAGTGGTAACAAGTACAGTGGCTCGGTGGGGAGCTTTGATCATTCTGTTATTTGAGCATCTGTGCTGGTAACTGCAGCTCCTTGCTCTCAAAATGGGGGGGAAGCAAACCGGAGATGGCTACTGTACTCTCTAATGAAATGATTTCTTGCTTATCTAGTTCTGGTAACTCCTATTGTGTTATTCATCATCACAGTAATGCAAGCATCTCATAAATATTAATTTATTTCCTCCCAGTGCTTCTGTGAGGAAAGTACAATGAATCTGGTTTTACAAGAAGGGGTTTTGAGGCAGACAGTTTAATTGTATGACCAGTGTGTGCATTTCCTCCCTGCTCAAACATTCACAACTTGTAAGAGTCTCCAGATATCCTCATCTCTAAATCAGTAGCTTGAATCATAATAGTACAATAGTATAATAGTTCTGTCTCCTTTCTCAATTTTTGCATAGTGAATGCAATGAAAGAAATCTTATCAATCTGGTTTTTTTCCCAGTCTTTTCAAGGTACTGGTATGAACTGGTATTGAAAAAAAAAAAACAGACAAAACATCCTCACCACATTGTATCACCCTGTTCATTCATTTTGTTTGGCCAAAAGTTGAAGAATACTACCTTCTGGTTTGATAGTTTTTGCAGTCAAAAATGTATTTAATGATAAGATTTTTAAATACACTCCCAAAGGGAAGAATTTGAAAAGTACTTTTTTTCTTTGTCCCGAATAAACATCATTTAAGTTTAGGTTGCTCAAGCTTAATGATTTCTCCACTAAGTGTCAGAAAAATCAAATACATCAAATGTTTAATACAGATGGTTCCCTGTAACACAAATTTTTCTGAACTGAAGTTACAAACCTGACTACCCCTCAACTCTAAACTCCTTATCACATCTTCCAATCATTTTTTAAACAAATGGTCTGACTGTAAAAGTAAATCTATTACTTTTCAGTTATTATCATGTGATTAAAGTAAAAACTACAGTTTTGAGATATTTATAGGCATAGATAACTAGAGGTACTGCATAGATAATTATCTCAAAGGGCCCATATTATTCTGAAAGAATTTAACATTTGACCTAATCACAAGCACTTATGGTTCTTTGATTTAGAGCAAGAAAATAAAAGGGAAATATCACTGTCATCCAAGAACAATTCATACATGCATAACTAGAAATGTGCATGCCTTTAAATGTACTTTAACAAAGTCAGCTAGCTATGCACCCAAACACGTGTGAATTTTTAAAAAAACGCTGGGTTTTCCCCCATTTTTGCGGTTCTTCAACTCTGGAATTGGTATGATATCACCCAACACCTCTCGATGGCAGTATAGTCTTGCACAGTAATACAGTACTGTCTATCATGTCTCCTGCTACTTTCCTACTTTACTGAACAGAAGGAAGAAGTAGAAATAGTTGAGGATTGGTTGGGTTTTTTTGTCCATGGAGAAATAAAGCCTACTCTGTAATTAAAAAAAAAATTGGTTTAGTAACAAGCATTTAACAGTATTTCAGTTTAAGAAGTCAAAACTTTTTCTATTTCTTTGTGCTCAAATCGCTCAGAAATAAATTTGCTGGAAAATAAACAGTTTTTCACCCCCCTCATTACACTGAGAGCAGAAATTCCTGTTCTTTTTAATATAACTGCTTTTTGTGTCCTTATGAGATTAACTAAGAAATGAGCACACCAGACACAACTCTCCTCGCGCTTTCACATCTCCATTTGAAAGCTTTGTGTATGTTCTGAAGAAAATATAGCTTGCAATTAAAGAAGGAAATTCTGTGATTTCCATTCCAGAAGAAAGTACTAGATTCTTTTCCTTTCAGTGCTACTGACCATCAAATGTTCCTGCTCCTCTAATTAACCTTATTATCTATTTCAAATTGTAGCCCCCCTTCCTGTTCTCAGTAACAGCTTTTAGGGTCAGCCTAGATCTTTCTTCTGCATCCCATCCAACTTATCATATATCCCCTTTTATGGTTTCATGGATGAAGAAAGGATTACTACTGCTATTAGAGTGTGTTTTTCAACAATATCACGCAGGGATAGCGATTATAGCAATTAATGGCAATCATAAAAATACAAAAGCAATATATTATACAATTACCAAAAATCAACCTCTGCAAAAGAAATTGTCCACAATGTCTTGGTTATGTGTTTAATCTACAAAAGACAAGGAGGTGTAAATTCCAAGATTTTTAGTCAACTGTTTATCATATTCAGTCCTACTGCATATCATACTCTGTCCCAAGCCTTCACTCCTTTTAAGTTTCCAGATGCAGCTTGTTTTCCTGTGCATTTCATAGCATCCATTAATCCTAATTAAAGTCAAGGTTCCTAAAGTACAGACACTAAATAAAGATTGCTCATTGTCATAAAAAATTAAATTAAAAATGTACCAATGATCAAGAGTGGAAGAATTACCATCCTCATTGTATAATAAAGGGCAACTAAGGCACAGAACTGTTCAATGATTTACCACAAAACCACATACCAACTTTACAACAGAACAAAGCTTAGAAGCCAGATTTACTGCAGTGCTTCAAACTACCTCTAAAAGTTTTTGTGTTTGTATGACAGCAGGTCCCAAGAGCATTAGATGAATTATGCCAAACTGCTGCAGAGGGGATTTCACTATGGACTCTCCTGTTACCAGAAAAGCTGCCAAGTAACAGACAGCAGTCCAAAATGACTGTTTTTCTCAAAGGTGACCACCTTAATTTCTTACAGATCTCAAAGGTGACCACCATAATTTTGTGGTACTGTATGTCAGGAGCCAAGCACACTGGGTTCTCAAAAGCTTGGTTCTGTGCTACCTTTTCATCCCATAAAGCCAGGCCTCAAAAATCTAGACAAGCCAGCTCATGTTATTTAGTGTTCTCTCATCTGTGGTCCTACCTACACAGCATTCTGATAATGCTCGTTAGCAATGGGAGTTCATACAGTAAATACCTTTTCTTCAGATCACAAGATTTCCTGAGCCCTCAATCATCTGCTTTTCACTAGCCTGATCAGCCTATCACAGAAACAGCTTTCATGCTGCTCAGGCAGAATTCTGTTTTTCTCTAGCTAATCTTTCCTGTCTTCTGAGGACAGCCTTCCCTTGGTCTGACTAAGGTTTTACTTTGTGCAGCTCAAACAATGAACACGGCTAGAATCACAGTCTTGTTAATCTCCAAATGTACATAAAATGTAAACCAAACTCTGTCAAATCCTCACATAAAAGTGCTCATAAATA
>NW_005054307.1:5534231-5562893 GCF_000277835.1 Geospiza fortis | reverse complement strand
GGATTTCCAAGACTCAGATACAAGTTGTGAGGAGTGTCCTACAATAGAATATTAATGACCTGGCTAAACAGGAACAAACAGGAGTATGGTTTGTTTATAAGCACAGACCAAGTCTGCAATGGGAAAAAAAAATTAAAATTGTGGATATTTTCCACGTTATAGGTAATTCACTTCTCAGAAGCCTAGCCAAAAAATCAAAGTGGAGCCTACTTGATTGGCATTATAAAAGCAATTAACTTACAGACCTGTCAAATCTGTTAATGTTTGGCTCTGTCTGCTCTACTTGTCTATTTTGACTAGCTGCAGAATCATTTAATGATTTACAGACCTTTCAAGTCCTAAGTCATGGTAGCTGTATTAAAACTGTGACCCATTATTTCTTGGTCACATAATAAATTACTGTGACATCATAAATATCTTCCTTTTTCTCACAGAAAGTTAGATTTTAATTCCTAATTTGAGTTTGAGCCTTTCTTTTTGGATTTGGGGTTTTTTTGAACCTTCACTGGTAAACACTGTAATATTTTACTGCCAGTAAAAGAAGAAGTAAAAGGAGAAAGGGACATATAGTAAAATATAATTGTCAAAACAAATCCATGTGTTAAACTGCAGTGTGCATTCATGTAAAACTTTGCAGTCATTATTTCTAATATAACAGGTTAAAAAAAAAGAATAAGATTCACGTTGAATTAATATTAAGTAAGTTTGTTGGAAAAAATTTGACTTTTTAAGCATTCAGAATTGTTTGGTTCTGGAATCAGAAAACTATCAACATATACCTAGGCATCCCTCCTTGTTTTACAGTTTGAAAAAAAAGTTTGAAAAATTTTCTGTCTCTCTCTTTTTCAGGCAGAAAGGAAACGAACAGAAAGAGGAGAGGGAAAGCAAAATGGGAAAGTATCTCTTATTTGTTATGGAAAAATACTTTTTGTGAAAAAAAAAGTTTAAAGTAGATTAACTAATGCAAAAGGAAAATTCAAAATGAAATGAAATCAAGTTCTGCAAAATTCATTACTGATTTAGGGAAAGACCAGTTTAAGTAGGTATGTCTGGATGAAAATTTCAGCAAACTGTTGTTTTAAAAACATCCAAACCTGCAAGGAAGTATGGGGTGAGGCCAAAGAGAAGCAGGAGCTTTACATCAGCAACTTTCCCAGCCTTTGGTACAACTTCTTGGAAAAGGCTATCATGTTACTGTGTGTTGCCTTCCCAAACCTCATCATAAGGCTTAAGTCTAAAATTACATGAAAATTTATCAATTTTTAAAGAGTAGAGTCAATTAAAGACTCTACTCTCAATTAAAAGAGCAGTGCTGAAATAGAGTGAGTTTGCAAATGTGAAATAAAATTTAAGTCCAGATTTAGCTGGAGTTTTTTTTACCAAAAATTTATGATTAGTGTAAATGATTTTCAGCATGCTGAAAATAACTACAATTACAGTGGTTCAGAGAACAGTACTACACTTTAAAAATACCTAATTAATTATAGTATATTCCGTTACATTATATTAATTATGTTAAACAGAATTTAAATCTAAATAATGTATTGAACAACATCAATTTTATGCACGAAAAACAGCTTTAAATTTAATCAAGGGGAAAAAGCATGTATTAGGAGATTCTGAAGGTTTCCTTAAAGCAGATGTGAAAGTTGGATATACACAAGCAGGTAGAACTCTCCTTGAAAGTAATGGATCTCCAGCCACAGGGAGAACAGACCTCTGAGAACAAATCTGCTAAGCATTCAAGAGACATATGCCTTTTGCTGTCAAAGGTCATAAGAGCAATCATCAAGATGACCATCTTCATTTATCTATCTCAATAAACTAGACCAAAACTTTTCTGTGTGACAGCAATTGTTTGCCTCTTTTTTTTTTCCCCAGATATACATGCAGGTATTTTTTTCCCCTGGCATATATACTGTGCAGTTTAATTTTACATATAGCTCAGCTTCTCTTGCCAAATATAGTTGAATGTTAACATATTTAGGTTTCATAATAATGAAATCAAGAATGGCACCTTCAATCTCCTTTAGTCCACAGCTTCCAAATTTCTCAATTTTTGAAAGTAGGAGATCTAAATGTGGGAATTGCAGTTTACACACCTTCTGTTTCCACTGCAATGCCACAAAGAAAATGTAGCTCAGATGTGGACTTATCTTTATTACTCTCTGAAACATGAAATAAATGTTTTAAGTAGCTTAATAAAACTATTTGCACTGGATCTGTTATTTGGCACAATTCACATGGAATTTCACATCACATTCCTGTATAAAAATTAATTCTGGGCAGCATTTTGCACTCGATGTTAACCATATCTAATTTTTATGTTCCATAGCAGAGCTGAGGCTGCCCAAGCAGGTCTGATGCATTTTAACTTTATTATGATTCCTATAAAGTCTCTCAAAATATGCCTAAAATTGCCTTGACAATTTAAACAAAAGCAGATCTGTATGGGATCTGTAATTGTACTGTGCTACATGATTTAAGCTGGCTAATAGTGAGCACATACTGAGCAGCTGGGAAGGAAAAGACTGTGTGCTCAGAAGGAGAGGGGAGAGCAGAAGGAAAGGTTAATAAAGCAAAACGTAGTTCTCTTTTCTTGCTGAAAATTACGCCCCTATTTACTGAGATCATTGTGTTAATATATGCAGACAAGGCAACATACATTATATAGCGATTCCTTTAGTCATGCTATAATCCTTCTTCTGTTTTTCTTAGTGTGCTTTTATGCTTTATATCCCTCTTTATTTTGCATATTTGCATCTCCTTCCCAGTTACACAAACGTAATTTTTCCATTAAATATTGAACTGCTTTATTTAAGGTACTAAGCAAAACGACTGTCTCACCTAAAATGTTAGAATTAAAGGTAATGTCTCAAAACCCCAAATATAGTATTTATGACACTTTTACAAAGAGAGTTTTCCATGTGTTAATATAACTAAAAAAAAAAAGATATAATGCTATATTAAAAAAATCAGGTTACTTTCAACAGATGCCTGTAAGTGAATTAAGATTAAAAAAGCAAGCAGCTAAACTTGATATGACTTTAAATTATTTTTTATTTCAAATATAAAATTATAAAATTATTTTTATTTAAAATATAAAATCAAGTAAAAGACCATGAAATAAAGCTTCCAGAAATTTCAATATTATTGCCACTATAAAAAAAATTTATAGTATAGTACTTACAGCTTACACATCCTTTTATTAAGGAATTCCGAAGGTAAGTTATAGCATTAGCAGAAATCAAACCCAGCATATATGTGTCCATTTTAATTCAATAAGGTTAAGTCAGCTTTGTGGTTTAGATGCTCAGCAGATCAGAGCTCTACAGCATCATTACACCATGCCTTGAAACTGAAGATTTTCACTAGACTCATAATGATAAGGGTTATGTAGGATTTGCATGAGTGATGAGAGTCCAAAATGCACAGCAGAGATCAGAGTTCATGGTGGGTGTCAGGCATTGTGCAAATCTGAAAGCTACATGCATTTTTATGGGTAATAAATACTATAGTCATTAGGAAAATTTCTTACAAACTAAGGAGATGGAAATCTTGTGTTAGTAATTTACATAACAGCCTTCCCTAAGTATAAAGGTTGTACTTTTAATTGTATTCTTGGGGGTCTCAAAAAAAAAATCTCAACCTACCTATCGCTTTCATCTTCACGTAATAAAAAGCTATGAAACAGGCTGTTAACTGAATTAAGTGTCACAAGGTCATGAAATAAAAGATCTATTTTCTTCTTCTCTTCTTTCTTTTTTTTAGGAGAGAAAACAGTTTACAAAACAGAAAAAGACTTGTTCAATGAAACAATCAGCTTTAGTTACAAGTGCAAAAGTCAGCCATGTGTACTAATTCACAGCAATTATGATGCAAAGTGAACTCCTTGGAGACTTAAAAGTCAATGCCTGGCAATGGTTGGGCAAACAGCAGAGTGGAGCTACTCAGGTGATACTGACCCCTTCAAAGCCCTTTGTGTTACTGAACAACCCAACCTATCCAAATATCTGCTTGTCCTCCCTTTCCTAGGTATTATTACTATACCATATTCACAGGGCTGCTATTTAAAACATTACAAACTAGCATGCATCCCAGCACTCAGCTCTTGCATAAGCAATGAATACACTCCAAGGAAACAGAAGCACTGAAGAAGAAAAATTTAAATTTGTGTTTGTAACACAATCCCAGCTGAGAATTAGACGTAGAACGTGGAAAGGTGATAGGGCAGGAGTCTTAGAAAATTAATCTTAGTTGTCTTCCCCTTTTTAGACTTTAACACATCATGCCCTCCTGTCTTCTTGCCTCCCACATAAGCAATTACTACATTGTGAAATGAGGTAAAAATCCAAGAGTGACAATTTTCGAGCATTCAGCACTGTCCGTGCTGCTTCCACAATGAAATCACAGGTTTCACGATGGCTTAAACGGGGACTAAAAGTTGGACCAATACAATGTTGAAAGCTAGAGGAAAAAGCATGTTTTTGGTACTTCATATTTAACACATATATTTACACCATGATGGAAAAATTCACCCCAAAAAACCTAGGAACTGCTGATAATGAGTCTCTGTTACTAGTCTGAATTGGGTTTAAAATTACAAAAGAACCCAAAGACCACCTGCAGAAGAGACAAGTTGCAACCTATCTACCTGGCACCAAACTATGCCTTTAAGTGGAGCACTGCAGTTAAAGGAAAACTCAGGGCATTCTGCCTCTGCATGTCTACTGCTACAACTTCATGCAGCATCTCACTGTTAATAAAAATTTAGGACAAGCCAACATTTATAGGACATTTAAAATACAATCTCAAACCACCTATCTCTTAAGCAGATCCTTCGTTTACAATGAACTGCTGGCAAAAAGCTTGCTGCAGCATTCTTATGAATGACAGGTCTCTGTAAAGAGTGCTTTTTCTACTGCATTAAAAAATTCACAGCGGTCTGTAAAATAAAATCTCTAGATCAAATGGCATTTTAAATGAAAATTTTGCAGAATTCTCTATGGCTGCTATGTTCATGAGACTTTTTATTAGTGTAAGGGGCAAATACTTTTTACTCTGCAAGTGCTTTATTGCATTTTTCCTTCATTTACAGCATGCTTTTTATTTAGGGCTTCAGAGACCCACATTCTTCTCTCCCTCCCCTTCTTTTTTTCTTCCCTGAATGCTCCTAAAGTTACAGAACAAGGGGATCCTACCTGGCAGTCTACAACAGGTCAGTGATCAAACAGAAGGAGCAGTGAGACAGCAGCCAAATCCTGCCCCATCTCCTGAGAATTACAGAAAGCCAGGGCTTCTCAGCCTGCAATGCAAGCGAGGCACTGCACCCTGAGGCTCAGATAATCGTAGTTCACTTACTGCAAGCACACACAGCACAAATCTCTGCACCTACTGAGGTTAAGATGCAAGCATTTTTATTTAAGTTGCTGCTCACTGTAGTTTGCGACACAGGTAGAAGCTGCTTGAAAATATGACCTCATCTGTCTTATGACAGCAGAAACAAAGATGAATTAAAAATACACCAACATTGCTCTGCCCCAGTGATCAAAGCTGTTTTAAATAAACAGTGCTCTTTATCTGCAAAATGTACTGGTCTTTGAACAACTATTCGTTTTACCTAAAGTATTTACATTTGCTTGAACAAATCAATACACCAGGTACAGTAAGCTGTAATATGAACAGACAGAACTAGACCAAGTAGTGAAGTATTGTCATTTACCCGGTAATGCGCCAGTTGTTCATTAAGATACTACTTTGTGCAAGGAAAACACTCTTAAAATCTTAGTGGGTTTTAAATACAGCCTACATTCAGGAATGCATTATGCTCTGAGTTAACATTACACAGCCTACGTCTGCTACGAACTCAAAGAAGCATGAGCAGTCTTTGCCATTTCAAAAAGCCAGTATCACTGCAAAAAGTGAAAATTAGTGGGTGCAGTAACACATCAGGAAAGAAGTGACGTGGTAGAGTGGGTGCCACAAAGTAGTAACTAATTATTAACTTCTGGAAAGGTTAGCATGAATCCTCTTTAGGCCATAAGCTACAGCCAACATGAATAAAGACACATTCTTGATTAAGGAAACAAACTCTAAGCTGTGAGAATTAGAGAGCACAGTTAAAAGGCATGATGCACAGGAACATTTACCCTTTCATCAAGAACGGCTGGCCTATCTAGGAAAGAACTGAGATGCTCTAGCAGAGTCTGCTCTTGAACCGGATCTGTGGTTAAACAGAAGCCTTAGTCCACACAATTAATCTTATGAACTGCACTTTCATGAATGTCATATGAAGGAAATTAAAGATACTTACACAGCCACCAGCAAGAATTTCTGCAGCCAGTGGGACAGATCCATCTTTAGCCCTGAACTTATCTCTCACGAAATCATTAACCTTAAAAGACAAACATTTATGAAAGCTGATAAATTAAAAGGTCAGAGAAAACACTCATCAGCTGCAAATTCTGTGCAAATGAAAATGCAAATATATCTACTAAGCTACCAAACTGCAAGATATCAAAGAAATCAGTCTTAGATTTTATATTAAATATTCTAAAGCTATGTTCTTCCTTCTAAAAAGAATTTGCAGTATAATTCAAATACTTATTATTCAAAAGATAAATAATTGCTAATAATGTAATTTTTAATATCAGAAAATGATAAAATACATTAATATTTTAGAGGTGTCAAATTAATAAAAAATTAAAATTAACAAATTAAAATGTCAAATTAATATCAGAATGTTCAATACTAAGCTTTAACACAATGGCAGTTCAATTGATAGCATTACGTGCCTTTTTTTAAAAATGCATACTACTAGCTTTGATGAATACTGTCTTATCAGTGAACAAACAATATATTATGATTGGATTATAATAAGAAATTCTTAAGTGCCTTACAAACACTTAAGAAATAACAAAATTACAGAAGTAAAACATTTAGAAAAAACCATCACACAAACAAGTTCCTGTCTTACCAAAATTCACTACATGCTCATATTATCTATCTCCTATTGCACTGGAATCATATATACAGTAACCACGTGCAGATACAAAAACAAAAGCCCTCCAATAAGTAACTATTCTGACTTGCTAAGAAGTGAAACCAAAGGCCTATGCTACTTGCAAACAAGCAGATGAGCTGAACAAGTTGAATGAGCTTGTTCTATTTTGGAGTGAGTCCAAAAGTAAGTTTTCAGTAAGATTCTTAAAATTTACATGTACACCTCTGGATGAGACTTGTATGCCACCTGTACTGTTCACAAGTCAGATATTAACAATTGCTAATTTTAATTTGCTGCATTTTACAATGTGGAAAAATGTAAAAAAAATCCATTTACAAACTTACAGTAAGTTTTATGGCCTTCTCTGGTGCTACTCCTAATAGCTGTGGTAACAGACCTGTAACATGGAAACAGAGAATTCAAGGCATTGAGTAACTTGGTATTAAATAAACACATCAACAAATGTATGTAGAGACCAGCACCTAGAAACAGGCGATTTTTACAGCAATTTTGTGTTATTATATATAATGAGAGTACTTAAAACATTCAGTTTTGAGAACAAACTTTGTGCTACCACTTCAAGTGCTACCACTGTCTATATGTATTTGTTTCTTTTTCTTTTTAATTCATACTAGCTCATTTTATGTTTAAACACTATTATAGTTTTGCCAAATATGTTTCAGTAATGTCCTAAGCTGACTTTTATTTTCTGCATCTTCACACAAAAATCAAGACCTTCTAATTAATTTTGTGAGATACACAATGAATCCACTTCAAAAGTCAAAACCTCAGTACCTTTTCCTAGCAAAAACAATGGCATTAGATGGCAGGACTGAAGGGGATAGGAATCAAAATAATGCAGAACATTCAAACACGTATGACTGCATTCTTGAGCTCTTTGCCCAGCTAAATCATCAGCTCTTAAAACAAAGGAAGTTATGTTGCTTTCTACCCAGGTATAGAATTTTCTATTTTATTTTGTTAGAAGTGATGTGTTACAGAACTGGAAGTGTGAATTTCTGACTGTCAGCTTCACTTGTTTGAAGTGAATGGTCGATATTTTGTAAACATTTGAATGACACAGCCTAAAAATAGGCAAAGCTTACCAACAAAGCCTGAAGCTAGAATGGTGTTGCAAGCATTCATCAGCATAATGAAATTAGGACACCATTCAAAAATGTGAGAAAATCACCCCAGCTAGAGCTCCTGGTACAGAACCCTTTGTTTTAGCAGCTCAGGCAGCATATTTGGGTGCTTTCTAAAAAGCCTGACATTTTCACCTCTCCATGGTTTTATTTTGTTGAAAAGAAACCCCCAAAACAAGTAAGTTTCCACCTCTAAAAGTTAACCTCCTAAAAAGCATTTTCTTAAAGAACTGAATGTCAGAATAGCACAGAGAAAAACGCACATGGTCTGATTTAGTATATTCTTCAATCCTGCTACCATCCATCAGCTTTACTGGTTCCTACAGATTCTCCTAATAAGAAATTGGCATTGAAGAAAAGCATAATTTGGTTTGTGGTAGCAGGAGACCCAACCATATTCGTACACTGATGTCTTTATACTAATGTACATATACATGTAACATTTACCCAAGATAACTATGCTGCATTATGATCATATGACTGAATATTCAAATTTAAAAATACAGTAGCACCAAGTTCATATACAGTTGCTCAAAACCAAAAGAGATTCTACAGAGTAAGTTAAATTTTAGAATCTGAGTCTCTTAAAAAGTGTTACTTGTACAGTTGACGTGAAACCAGACCTCAATGAAAAACCATTAAGCCATTCCAAATTATGTAATTAAATATTACATTATCTGCAGCACTGTGAGGGAAACACAATAATATAAAATGAACAGGATTTTTTCATTACAAAATTATCTTTGTAATTGCTATAATATTTACAACTTGCTACAGGACATGTGTGGCTTTATATAAACATTATGGCTTTTATATAAACATTGTAGCTTCAGAGTTTAAAAATTGTTCCATATACTTTAAATGCACATCTTAAACCTAATCCAGAAAAATTAAGCAGGTCTGATATAGCAGATACAATTCTAAATACAAAGGTCATTAATTTTAAAATCACATATACATATATTATTACACCCAAGCTATATATACCATGACTTTCAAGTCATATTTTATCAAATAAATCACAGAAAAAGCCATTTTAAAATATCAAGATAGGAATAGTATAAAAGTAGTCCAGTTGATGATCTGCATAAACCTCCAATCTTAGAACCAACATTAGCAGGACAAATTAAATCCATTTTCACTGAACTGATCTGAAGATGGCCTTTTAACCATTTTTCAGCTCCCAAAACTTTGCCTTTGTAAAAACACTTGAAAGTCATAAGAAAAAGATGTTTATCTTGGCACAAGTTATTTTTTTTCCATCTGGTTTATTCCTTTTGTACTGAAATTTGAATGGGACTGTTACAACCCAAAGCTTTCCATAAAACTTTGAGGTAGAGAAGAGAAAGATTAAATAGAAATAGGCAGGAGTTTAAAAAAATCCCAACACCAGAAAAACCCAGCTGAACAACCAAAACCTAGAACATTTTTCTCTTTTCCTGCCTCTACTTCACACATGATTTTATAGTATAAAAGTGCTTTGTAAGTTTAATTACAGATAATGCTGTATACATCTACTGCAGTATAGCAGACGGTGTCCTATGAAAGGTAGCATGAATTTTAAGACCAGGTTTTATAGCCATACCAGGTGCAGCTAGGCCTACTGTCTCCAGCATCTTAGGAAGGCAGAGGGACCCTTCATTTGATCTCACACCTATCTCAAAGTAGTACCTGTGCATTCTATATGCTATGACCATCAAAATTAAATGTTCTTTTCTTTATTGTTTTGATGAGAGCCCTGAAACACTGTCGAGACATTTCTAAACATGATAAAGATGCTAAGTTTTGAAAGAAAGAAAGCACATCAAAGGCCCCATATGAAAATGTCGTATTTCTGTTGGGGTTATCTTGAGATGGTGGGAATTTCTTAGTGTTACTATGCATTAGCAGATCAGCAATATGACACATACACACATGGGGAACAGGCTTAGAAATGTCTGACAGTGCCTTAAAAATGCATGCCTTTTATAACATCAGAGCAGAATATCTTGCACATAGGCAGCTTGCTAGTACAGTACACAGTAAACACATTATTCAGGGCCTTTTTATATCCAAGGCTTTTTAGCAGCAATTACAATGTACCACTTTGTATCTGACACACTGTCATAGTGGGACTCTTAGGGAAGGGGAAGGTGTGTGCAAGACAGAGCACCAAAAGCTGCATTCATTTTGTGACACCCTACAAGTTATTTTCTGAAAGCAGTCCAAATACATTGTGAATACACACACAACAGCTCGTCCAGCCCAGCAGTACTCATAGCACTGAGAAACAAAAATCTTACTGGGACAAAGTATTTTTTTTAGATGTCTAACAGAGAAGTTTCAGTTTCACACCGTGTAACAGATGTGATTTTCCCTTCATATTAAGAAAAAACAGTGACTGAAGGTTTTGTTGCTTGGTCTCGACAAAATATTTGAAGCCATTAGGGCATTTTTCCATTACAGGATTCACACAATAAATTAGACAATTAATCACCAGTTGCTATTCAAATATAGCTCCCTCAAACTGGAAATGGGGTATTTCCTGAAAATTTTGTGCTTTGACAGAACTTGGGGTACAAGTAGGCTTGTAGTTCCCATCTATATATATGGTATTCCATTGTATAATTTGGAAGGAAAGCTCCTGCCACAGTCTTTTTGCATCATTAGCATGGGAGTCCATCAGTAATAATGAAGCTGGATGATGAACAAATCATTAAAATCTAAATTAGATGGCATTTGGAGTCACTGCAGGGCTAGAAGCACCATCAACAGAAATAAAACTAACAAACAAGCTCCTGAACAGCTAATGACCACAGATGACAGTGTCTTCAATAGCATTCCCTGTTTTTTCCATCCTCCAGGCAAAGTGGCATTAACAGCATGGCTACCAAGCATTTTCCTGAACTATATTTTATCTCTGGTACTTAAATTTCCCATGAAACTTTGATCAAGTATGTGTGAAATAATCTCTACTGGATGCTTTGCTTAAGTCTGTGAAGCATTCTGTGACTCATCAGGTGGACTTTGATTAAAATTTTATTATGACATGTAGGTGACCTCATCAGTTGGAAGAGACCTTGACAAATCACAACTTTCAAAATTTCCTTAAATTTGCATGCATAAAAATACCTGTGAGTTTCTAAATATGCATTTCAGGTATAAACGTAGACACAACAGTAAATTACAGGTATATGAGATGAGCATTCTTTTCAGCCTTGCTGAGAGACAGATGAAAAATTTATCTCAGATATAAAGTCTTTAAAAAATGCTAACTACACAGTATTAATATAATGCATATTATAAAGACTTTACAGAGGTTTCTATCATGTTTGTTTTTGTTGGTTTGGTTTTTTTTAATCCTAGAGTCTTCTCAGTGGAAACATTGATTACACTTAGAACCAAACTAACATCAAACGAAATTTAGTGCTCCCTATATATCCACAAGATGGTGTAATTTATCCTTATCTGAGATGGTGGTTTAAAACCAAGTTTGGAAAAAAACAGTGGTACAAAAAAGAAAAATCAGTTCACTTTGTTGGATGGAAATATGAGCCTTTTATTAAGAATATCTGAAATGTCTGAGTTCCGAGTGGGGCTTATAATTTCTGCTTGCTTTCTTTAAGTGCATCATGACAAAGAGACCACTGCTCTAAATGTTTCTAGTACAATTTTTAAAAAGCTTTTGCATCTATTCAGCCAAGGAGAAGTCTCCCAGTGATTACCCCCTCCTTCAGTGGGGACAAAACCACCCACACTGACTTAACCCTGAAGAAATCAGCTGAAGAAAGAATTGCAGTGACCGATGAGTAGTAAAAGGTAATGTACTCTGTAGCGTGTCCCACCTAGGGTAGAATTCAAGACTAGACTAAGATGACTCTTGCTAAATGTTTACTGCATTACATTGGGTAATTACACTAATCTATAAAATGCTCCTTTCAAATCTTCCTTCCTCTCAAGCTTAACTGGAAACTCCCTTCTGCACTCAGCTCCTTAACTTTCTTCAACATCTCCCGAGAGAGTGAGCAACAGTCTGAATTTACAGAACTGCACAGAAGGAACTCTAGATTTTTAAGCAGTTTTCTCTATTTGCCTCTTTAAAAAGAGCTAAGTCAGGGTGCTCCTTAAGGAGAGAATTTGTAGAACAGCAGGTCTCAATTTGCCTCTAAAATGATGGTATTTGACTATATAAGCCAGAAATTAGATTATTGGCCTGGTCTTAGAAGTTCAGCTCCACCAAACTGAGATTTCACTATTCGGTACTCCTTGGAAAACGGGAAAGTAGTAAAGATGATGGAGAACGGAAGGACAACCAATACTGATGAAGTTTCCTAAGGTTCCCTAAACCTGGCAATGAAAAAATCATTCCAAACTCAGGACAAGCAAACAGAGTTAAGAACATGCATTTATGACATTTCTGAGTTTTCATCTGTTTTTTTTTCCCAGGTGAAAAAAATCACTGTCCTTCAGAATTTCAATAAGACAGAAGGAGGCAATAGTAGAATTCTGAATATTTATTCTTTCAGGATGCTGGAAGAAGCAGACAAAAATTTGCAAAGAATACATTTGGTTCCTTAGTAATAACTGTGACTTTTGAAAGATTTTGATTGCTATAAATCCTGACAAAATAGAGACCATGTCAATACTCTTTATTAAATTATTATGTCTACTCCAAAAATGGCCTCAAACTCAGTCAGTAATAAGAGAGCTTTCCCATCTCCAATTGTGCTGAAATAATTACAGAGTCTGTATTTTGCAGAGGAGCCACCTAGCCACCCAGGTCATATGTTATAGTGTGCACATCTATCACACCAACTTGTTTTAATGTTGTTTCCCACATTGTTTTATGAACTGTTACTTTTTTTTTAAGGTGCACACCACTTTGCCAGTTCATAATAATATGTTACTAAAATCCTCTGTTCTTCATTCCTTACTCAACTGCCTTTAACAATTAATTTCTTTCATTACAATATCCTTTTCCACAAGTGAAAAGAAGTTTCTAAGCAAGCTAGCTAAAAATGAAGTCAGTAATGCAAGTTTCAAAATCCCCCCTACCAATATGGCAGAGGGGCATAAAAGATTTCAATAATTGCGACACCAGAAATATAATTTTCTTTAACTCTGTGACAGAGAAGAACTGAAATCTCACTCTGAGGTTCCTGATTCTTTATGACTCCTCCTGAATTACCTGAACTGACATCACTGATGCCACAACTGGGACAAGGACAGAACAAAAAAAAAAAAAGTCACCATTTAACTTCAGGCACTTATCTAAGCTTCAAAGTGGGTATGATTTACATCCTGAACACGGTCAATGGATTTTGGAGCTTTCTCCACTGACTATGAAGGCAGGTTGGAATGGGTAACTTTGTAACTTAAGTGTATTGGTTACATATATAAAGCTAAGTGGGCTGAAACCCAATGAATCACTGCGGCTGACTCCACAGTGACAACCCAAGAAAAGGTATACATAAAACTTGATAAAGATGACTTTTTCCAATGATTACTGAAGCAAATGCAACTGATTCGCACAGACCATTTAGTCTCAAAAGAAACACAACAAAAAGTACTGCAAAGAACAAAAACTCACAGATGATCTAACTTCTTACCAAACAGGACAAAACACTCTGGGCACTAAGCACTGCTAAGGAAATGAGAACTTGACTAACAATATATTTTTGCTGTAGGAAATTGCTAATGTTACCCTATGGCAGATAAGGAGAGAAAGGACAGATAGGTCCTACAGCAATGTTCTCATTACAGTGAGGTTTTAAGTTTGCAAATCCTTCCCGTGTAACAAAGAAGCAAAACTGAAGTCTGAACTAAAAAGACTTAAAAATCCAGTCACACAAAACTCTTAATAGTATCTTATCATTAGTATATAACACCTTTTAAACTTACCTCGATAAAGGCCAAAGAAACCTTCATAACGCAGCACTTTCTTGAAGCAATCAAAGCTGTTTTTATACATTAGTTCTCCCACAAAAGAGCCTGTAGAACGCTGGTTTTGCATGCGAGTTTTCACTAAATCAATTGGGTAGACTGCAGTGGCTCCAACAGCTGCAAATAAAATTCAAGATGTAAGAAAACATGATTTTGCATTTGCACTGTTTGACTGCAACTGTCATCTTTCACATTTACATCGAACATATCTAGTTATATCTTTTTTTTTCATTATATATTCTGGATACATTAAACTACCTCCCACAGTTTTAACCAAATACACTTTCCAGTCCTACCTCATTATTAACTTAATTTTCCTGAAATTTGTCTGGGGACAAATCAGATAGCAACACCACCTGGAAACTCCAACAGCTCATAAATTCCAAAATTCTTGTAGACCAGATGATCCTTTCCCCTTCAATCTTACAGTCATCCCACCCCTTAGACACAGCTCCAAGGGAAAGTCTGAGAAGTCTTTAACACTTAAATGAGAGGCAGAAGGAGAAGAAGGGCAAAAGAAAAGAAGAAAAAACCCAAACAGTGAAGATGAATATTCTTTTGCTCAGCCATGACTAACCTCCAGCAACTGAACCAAGGGCAAACCTGTACGCTGATTCTGCAATCTGGATGAGAACAGGTCGAGACACATCGCCTGAAGCTTTCTGTCAAGGCAGGATTTAAAACACAAAGAAAGACAAGAAAACCAATCAAAACATCTCATTTCTCAAGAGAATTTTCCATGATCAGACAGATATAAGTATATGGATACCTGGAAAAAATTCCACAATACACTAGAGATTTTGTTCTCAATTATTATTTCTTTACCACTGATTTCTAAGTGTCATATAAGGCAGCCTCTTCAGATTGGAATAGGAAAGAAAATAGATACTACAACAAAATTATACAACTCTAAAATCAATGGTCTAAATATGGTCTAAATGAGGACTTACATATTGCCTCTTCAGTCATTAAACTTCTACAGCTAAAAGTAACTCCAGCTTGGAATTTCTTTCTACTGTTGCCAAAACCAGGTACACCTATTACTTCCCAGGCTACCAAAACAAGTATGCAAGCATTCACACAGATTGGCTGAAGGAAAATAAGGTTCCATAAAGCACCCCCACAATTTCATTTTGCTCACAGTCTATGAGTACTAGATTCAACTCAATGAAAAATAAATTTCAGAAGTGTTCCAGATTTAAAATTGCTATCTAATGAAGGAAAATAAAGAAAACAAAAGTTCTGCAGGGGCATTAAATCTTTCATACTTACTAGCACTTTCTGCAATATGTTCTTTTTAGGATAGAAGTAAAGCAACAAAATAAAAATATGGATACATTTTCCTGTGTTTACATTTTAGTTAATTCCAATATAGGTGGAGATGACCAGAAATAAATTAAAGATATCAATGTAGCTGAAAATCTTTTCAGTCTCAGCATCAAGCAGCTGACATTAAAAAGGAATTGGGTGGAAAAAAATGAAAAGGTGGGACGCATACACAGAAGAAATGGAAAGATTTAAGGATCATTGTTTATTGTCCTCACCTCTTAGAACAACGTAAATCATGGTAGCAGAGACAGTGGGCCCAAAGGAAAAGTGAAGAAGCTGCTACTTTCATCACACATTTTTCTCTACCTTTTACTGCCACCTATTGTAACTTATGTCACTTGATATTCAGCCCAATGCAAATGCTCTTAACTCCTTTAGGAGTCTTCTAGGAATAGATGGTGAGCTTTTGGGAGCCAACTCACTTGAATTCAGCCCAGCATCATCACCATTTAGTCAGTGCTTGAACAAACAGAAAACCACCACACCAGATACTGTCTTGGAGTGGTGGTGGGGGTGTTCACATGCAGGGGAGGCAGGAGAAGAAAAAAGAGAAGAAAAAGAGACTCATGTGTACACACACACACAGAGGCCTGGCTTATGGCCTGGTAGTCCTAAAAATGTAGCCTGGATCAACTCATTGTGGTCAAACTGGCGTCTCCACACAGACCCAGAGCAGGAAAAAAGAAAACCAACAAAAAACCCTTGGTCTCACAAGACACAAAGTTAAGACTGCCTTAAAATAGAGACAAACAGGAGGGTTAGTTTAAAATCTATCTGTATAGAAACTTGTGTCAATGAAAAAACAAAATATGATAATACGAAAACTAAAAGATCAACAGGTTTGACATTTAAAGAACACTCCTATTTCCTTTTGCCTCAAAATCAAAGTCCATTTGTGGTTATACCACTGAAAGTAAATATCCTTTAGGTTTTGGACATAGTTTTACTGAAGCTGTGATGTTAGTCTATACATAAGCTCTCCTATTTTGATATTCAACAGAGCATAAAGCAAAGCAGAGAACATTGTGAAGCCAGGGACATGCATATGTGTTCAGAGTAAGGGCTGCCATTTCATAGGCTAGATGCTGAATTTTAATTTTTTTCTCTTTTCCTCATTAAAAAGAACACAGAGCGACAGAATCACAAAACATAAACACCTTAATGAAGCATGCATCTAATATTTACTGACTGGCTAGATGACACTGGTATACATATTATCTTTCCAAAGTAAATTACATTTGACCTGTTAAAATGGAGCCCAATAGGAAGGGGCACAAAGACACAAAGAAGGTATGGAGAGAACATGACACCAGTTAAAAAATAAATTCTAACAAGATGCCACTCCTCACAGTCATTACAGAACACAAGAGAAAAGCAACTTAGATGACAACAACAGGAAGAGGTTGGCTGTCTATTTACCTGGCACTGGAAACAAATGACAGCATCATGCTGGCTTCTGTTCTTACCTGCCTCTGAGCCTCAGCCAGGTTGTAGGGCAACGTCCCTTCCTCCAGAGGAGCAATTCTCTCAATGTCAGCTAATGTCATACGCCTGAGGAAATTCATTCACATCAGTGTTTACTTAGAGATTGGTTTTCAGATCACTAAAAGTTACCTGCACGTGAGCCACTACACTACACTCTCCTGTTCTCCAACACCACCTCCCAATCCTTCCAAGAAGAAGAGAAGAGGAAAAAGAGGAGGATAGATAATTCTCCACTTACCCCCGTGGCTCATAAAGATCTGCTAACTGAAACAAGATGTCAACTTCCATGGGTGTAACCTGACCAAATTTCTGGGCTGCCAGAACAAACTCCTCTGCAACAGAATAAAAATACAGAAAATTAAATTAAATCAAACCAGAAGAAATAATCCAGAGCACCCCAAAGTTGCACTATATTTTAGTATAAAGTAGAAGACGCTGGTTGGGGAGGGTGAAAGAGGAGTAAGTTACCCAACATAGAAGTGCTCCTGTCACTACATAAATGTGTGCTTTAAATGGTCTGTCCTTCGTGCAAGTAAGTACAACTCTCTGGTCTTAAAGCTTAGTACTACCAGCAGGATTTAGGATATTTGACATACGGTATCAATCAGTTGCAGGTCAGAGGGAAAAATATAAAATAAAAAGCAAACAAAGAAAAACCCCCAAAACAGGAGTAAAGAGATGTGGAACTTTTCATGCATAGTCCCAGGAGGCCACATTAATGAAACTCTGGTGTTGCACAGGGAATTCTCTATAAAAGTGGTTAGATATAGCAGATAACATCTTGTTCCAAGCTTGTAGATCAGCTTACTGTGCCGCCAATACAAGTTTATGGAATTCTTCAACTACCCTTGAAGGTCACTTTAATAGGCTGCCAATTTGGCAGGAGTCCTAGGAAGTTTTTTAAACTTTTAAATATCTTTACATACTTTCCTCACCCTGCCCCCACCACCAGTTTACTAGGACCTTTTTCTGATTGAAACAAAATGAAAAAGCTGGAGGGTGCACTCTGACAGGACTGTACAAAACTGAGTGGCAAACCAAGGAATGGTAACAAGGTAGGCTCCCCCCCCTGCCCCCACTGATTTAAAAGCATACAGATGAGGTCTTTCCCTCCATTCAAATACCCAAGGAAATTTCCAGACTGCAAATATTTCTACCAACCTTTAGTGACTTCCACATCTTTTCTATTTCCAGCCAGAGTACTGTAGATCTTTCTAATGAGCTCCATGTTGTTAAGGAGAGAATTAAATCCGTTAAAATAGGAAAAGCTGACCTGATGGGAAGTGGTACCTCCAGCAGCCTAGAGACAGTAAAAGAGGAAAAGAGAACAGAGATTGTTACTAGACTAAAAAAACCTTGAAATAAAAGTTTTCAAACAGTGTTCTTTTACAAGAGTGACAGCAGCACAGGCTTGCTTTTTCAAAAAAACTTCAAAATAAAGAACTTTAAACTATGAAAGATTCTTATGTTACTGAAACTAATCATGACCAGAATATAAAACTCTCCCCACCCTACAAACCTAAACAAATACATATGCAGGATTACAACAACATAACCAGTAGTAATTTACAAAGTTCAAGTTTCAGTCCTGCTTCAGTTGGAAATGTTTCATAAGTTGGCTTATTTCTAGTAATGAGGAAATCTACTTCTACATGTAAAGCATATTACTATATAGAAAATTTCAACAAAACCAAAATATATTCTGAAAAAGGTCAATTGAAACCTTTAAATTCAGAGGCATTTCAAGTCATGGAAAACCAGCAGTAAGCTCTCAGGCTTATATCAGGCAGTCAAACATAATGGGAACAATAAGGTTGGAACAGTTACTCATTTTCAAATGAGAACTGAGATTAAACTTTTGTCTTAAAGTGGTGATGGGTCTGCACACAGAAAAAAAATATTGGATCAATTCACTATTTAAATTATAAGATAAATTATCAAGCAAATTTCTGAAAAAAAATATGTATAAGCTTGCCAAATTTTAACTGACCTTGAGGGATAATCAAAAATCATACCTGATGTTTCATGACAGAGCATATGACACAGGAAAGCTGGTAACAAGATTGTGAGGGAGCCAAAATAAAAGTACTAAGTCTCACTGTCAGTTCCTAAATCTTCTGGCTATGCTTTTTGCTGCATGCATCTTCTAATGTTCTGGTCAGAGTTTGCACAGTTGCAAGTGAAGTGATGAAATCTCTTCCTTGCAAATCAAAGCAAAACAGATCTTTAAGCAAATCTTCAAACCTGAATATGGCCAAGCTTTGGGTTACTTGGAATGTACTGCTACAAGTTCACAAAATCATAAACTGTGGTCAAAACCAAATGTACCTCTTTTCCTTATGCACTCCAAACTGAGACAAAATATACAGTCAAGTGTAACAGCTATGGGTCAAGATACAGTGAATGTCCTTGGCTGATGTCCCAATTCATACATTGTCCCAGGTACTTGGAAATCACACTCAGGAGCTTAGAATTTACATTGCAAAGCAAGTTCTTTGAGGATGATATCCTAAGTGGGATGTAATGGCATCCAAAAATATTTGACACAGTCTACTATGATGGAATGCCTGGAAAAAGGCAAACTCAGTATTTGCAGGCCATTACTAAGGTCCATCTACATACTTTGTCTTTTGTCTCTGGAAACCAAGACCATTGAGCATATATATTCAGCAAACAAGGGTTAATTTTCATATGTGTAGATAATAACTGTTCAACTTCAAAACATGCATCCTCAGGCTGGATTATGTGCTGTGTAGTAGTCAAGGCACATAAGAAAAGGAATTCCACATCTGTATCCCAGGTCTGCCAGCTGGGATACCAGAACTACTCACAGCTACTAGACATTCTTCTACAAATGGTGTCAGCATGTGTGGCCGGATGGTGACCATAATGTCCCTGAAGTCCATGGCTGTGACTCTTCCAGACTGAGCATTGTCTCTCTGTACAAAGGCTTGTTTTGCATGTTCTAATTGTATCTCCTGAAAATATATGGGGAAAAAAAAGCAGTTAGGTTCAAAATAATCACCTTAACAGTTACATTTAACATAAGTGATGCAATCCTACAAGACTCTCATACCTAACAAAACATGACTATATGTAACTGAATTTTAATTGGCTGTTATATGTATGTTTTATGTACATTTCACACTTTTCTATTGAGCCCTTCCTATGGTCTCTATCACTGACCTTAGCACCTAGGATAACATCATGATTTCTTTGCTGTCTGGACATTATGTCATGTCATTCACTTAACTAAGAAATGGAGAACACATACCAGCCCACCAGTGCAAGCAATCTCCCACTCATGAACATTAAAGTTTTCCATGATATGCATTACCCAGTTTATTGCATGTGTCACAGCAGGTCAAAATACTTTCTGTAAAAGCACTCATTACCCCCTGAACAAGGACAATGAAATCATCAGAGATTTCCATGTAGACACCTACTAATCTGGAAAGGATTCCCTCAAAGAGCATCCTCACTTAAAGTTGACTGCAAAAGACACCAGCAGTTTAATTTAGAACTCCTTGTCTCATGACTGATTAAAGATCAGTTCTCAGTATTTCAGTAGTAGTAACAGGCATAAATATTATCTGATACAACCACCTGATAATCTCATTTTGTGATTCAAATGTCCCTCTGAAAGAAAAGAGAAAAAAAAGCATATAATCTCTCAAAGTTGTATCTTCTCCTACTGTGACCTTCACCCTTTCTTCTTAAATTACTGTTAGACTACTTTATTTTTTTGTCACTTAAAAGGAACAATCCTGCACAGATAGTAACTGAATATTACATAAGAATTTTTGTTCAGTCCTACAGGTTTGTAAAAAAACCCCAAAAAATTCTGGTGATGTAATTAGACTTCCCAACCTGTATTTTTTAGCTGAATGGAGGAACACAAATCATTGCCATGTATTCCCTTTAAGTTTCAAGGATTATAAAATCTTCTTCACTGGAAAAACAGTGCTTATTCTGAATACATATTCATAGTCAGTTATTAAGAAAAATGGAATCAGAGCAAAACTGATTAGTTAACAACACAGAGCAAGTCTTGCACTGGACCATGACACTATCCAACTATTTCCATTATATTTGCAAATATGTGCCTTAAAATACATATTAATACAAGACTCAAGCTAGTCAAGAATCACCATCATGAAGTATCCACAGTAAATATGATCTCCTGTAAGTTGATATTTGTCTCACAGCAGCATTCAAGGAAATAAAGAGTGAAAGGTAAAAGGCAAATTCAGATGGAGTAGGATCAGACCTGCCAGAGGCCTACAGATGCCATCCCTCCCTCCTTCTATTCACTCAGTTCACACTGCCACTCAAACCATGCTTGTCTTTTTATTACAGCCTTCTGACTTTGCCAATTTTGGTCTTAGTTACTAATTACAACACTGTACCCTGTATGATGAAAACCTCCTAATATATTAGGCAGAGGGAGGAAAGGGGTGGGGGGAAAAGACTGATCAATGTTTCACTCCAGAATTAATCTGAAGTTTCTTCTTTTGATGGGAAATGCTTGTGGGGGTTATAATTTGAAGTGGTACAATTTCAGTTCAGCCACATTTTCTTTACATTACAGACCCCTATGCTGAAGTGCAACAATTCAGCAATAATAATCACTCTGGCTGGATGCAGCCACGCAAGTTCTTACTGCACTCCAATTGAGACTACAATTTCAACAGAAATTTGGAAGGAAGCAATTTTGGAAGGTTTATGGTGAGATGAGCACAAAAACACAAAAAGACTTCATCAGTCTGAGGCAGACAACTAGTTGGAGGCAGAGAGCTCTGTAGAGGAGTTAAGTATAATAAAGCCTGTATCCTAAACGCTCATCACCTAGCAGGTAGAAACGTATGAACAAATGAACAAAAATGTTTGTCATTAAATGGAAGCACCACCATAGAAAAAAGTCAATTGTATTTAGCAGAAGGATTATGTGGGAAACAGGGCATGTTGCTTTCTTCTCCTTCCCTCATTCAATTTGTTTTAACCACTGGAACTGCTGGTGGAGTTTTGTTGGCAGAATCCAGCACTAAAACACAGTAAAAAAACCTGGACACCACTTGCAGAAGTCCAATCTGTTCCTGTCCCTGCACACCCATCAGTGAGTCTGGAGGTATTGTACCATCGGCGTGACCTTAGCAGACAGTGATGTCTTAGCCACAGAACAGAGCAGGGCTCATGTTCCAGAGAGGTCCATCAAGTGTGTGTTTCTTGTCACCACCCAGCTGACTGCAAAAAGGCTGATGGTACTACAGCCGAGAACAAACCAAAACACCCCATCCTCTCCTGCCTAATGTGAGTCTTTCCAATTTTCTTGGTAAACTGTAACCCACTGGAGAGAATTATCCAATGTGTTGTTTAAACACATTGTCAAGGTCTTGGTGCTGCCATTTACCCATCTTCTTGTCAGCCAGAAAAGAGCCATTTAGCTGTAGACAGACAGCAAGACAAAACTGTGAATGGGATGATGCCAGTCCTCTGAAACTCTTTATTCACACCTCCTCCCTGGTTCAGAAACTAAGTTCCAGTTCAAAATGGTTTACACATATTGCACATAGATACAGAAGACTGACCTCAGGAAGGTATAGACTTTTTAGGCTATGGTTATTTTGAGCAGTGCTACACACTCTCCAGTTACACCAAGAAGAAAGAAGCACAGGGATCTTCAGCCACATGACATTTCCAAACCATGACCATGGATGGCAGCAGTATGGCACACAAGAACATGCAGACAATCACATGGTAACAAACAATCTCTGCTGTTACAAACAAACCAGACATTTCTAATCACTGCACAGTGCATATCAATGCAATAAACTCCTTGAAGTGTTTACCTCAAAAGGCTATCCATTCCCTCAGCCTCTATGCCTGAAAGCTGAGATAACTCACAGCATAACTATGTTTCAAAATGAGCTCACTAGCTACTGGCAATTTATCAGGAAATTCTTTATCAGATGTTTGTATATGTTGTGTATATGCAGCTAATATAAAAAATATCACCTTAAAAATAAACTGAAAAACAATAAAGCAAAGCTGTAGTCTTCAGAGATGATCTCTGACTTGCAATAATTTTATTATTTTATTTATACTTATAAATTTTATTTCTGACCCACATTATTCTACCTAGACAGACTCTGGTTTAAAGAATTACAATCCTCATTACTTTGCAATACAAATTACACATCCTAAAGAACCTTCTCCAACTAGACTTTCTGTAAACTTAGATATACATCAAAAACAAACATCTTCCTGGATGCTGGAAGTCCAGAATTCCCCCGGCTAGCATAAGACTTTGTGAAAAATTAATTCATACATCATGGCAGGCATGCTGGCACCAGAATTCTAATGAAATTATTTCCTACCTAGAGATTTTACCTCAGCTTTCACTTACAGCTCATTAAAAGCTTCTTTACCTTCCATTTAGATAAAAATTTATGTTTGCATTCCATCCCAATGGATCTACAAGTCATCAGATACAACACAATCTTTGCCACTGGAGTAGATCCCAAGGTTCAGTTATAGAGAATACTACTTCAACTAATATTCTGGGCATAAATAAATTCACAGACAATGCAGAAATGGTTTTACCAGGCCCACATATAAGCATATGTTAAAATTCATTGTGTGGAGTAGATTTTACATGCTGAGAAAGGGGCTGATGTTGCTCTTCATAAGGCAGACTTGCCACTTAAGTGATGATGGAACATGACCATACCCAAACAGATACATATGAATGATATATAGTATAGATAGATGAGCTAATTTTAAGCTATCAAATGAGCAGGGTAAAACAACACACCTTGAGCTCTAGGTTGATGCAAATAGATTGTTAACTGCATTAGAGCCAAGGAGTTTGGAGGCTATACTTTCAGGCATCTCTCTTATTGCAGACAGAAGAAGTGCTGGAAGAATATAAATATTTAGAATCCCATATAAACACTTCATATTTAAAGCCACAAGAGATCCATCTTGTGCATGGATAAAACATACTAATGTTATTTTCCAACTACCTTGAGCTTTGCCAGAAGTGATGATTAGTCCAAATGCTTCAACAGATAATAATCATGGAACAAGTTTATGTGACATAATAGGATCCAATGTAAAGGAATGAATCTAGCTAGATTATTCCATTAAAAGTTGCAAATTGCATTGTACTTACAAAGCAGTACCTGAAGCGCCTTACAGAACCATCTGGTCCATGTTAAATGCAATGTAAAGTGCATTCACACATCAGGAATGCAGAAAGGTAATTTGGTATCCACTGTGGTCTCCTGCTGTCTAAGGTCCAAGGTCTAGACATCAGACTAAAAAGACTGACTCATGCACAGGCAGAATGTCAGAAGGAAAAGCTGAGTACCAAAGGTTACAAAGCTTAAAGGAAGATCTCCACGCCTGTGCACAGTAACTCTCCACTTTGTGCCGAGAGCTATTTCTGTGCCCAAACTTCAGCGTCTGTAATCCAACGCTGCAAGGCAAGAATCAGCAGGGAAACTTATGCGATTCAAGGATTTACAGTTCTAGAAAGTGGGTAAACAGATGTGCCCAATTACTGTGACTGACTGAGCATCCTAATAGATTGTACTGATAATAGGCAGCTTCAGCTTCAGCAATTAATTTATTTGAAAATCCTTGCTTGCCTGCACCAATGCTGAAAGCATTTTTATTAGCAGCATTAGAACTTTTCCTGAGTGCGTCTCACCACTCTGGAGACATCCAGAATTGTCATGTGTATTCTCCTGGTTTATGCTCTGACCTACATGGACCGTCACCAAAAGGGCTGGCTGGTTCATTAGGACCACTGACACCTTCCATCACAACCAATTATCCCCACAGTATCATCCCATCTAAGCAAAGTCCTTTCAAGTAAGAGAAACATCCCTAAACAAGATGAGAAAGCCTAATAGTTGGGACTAATCTCCAAAGTTAGAAAACTCCTCCTTCAGCGCTTGCTTTTCCTAATTAAAGTTAAAAACATAAAAGAACCCAAAGAAAGAACCTAAATATTCCAAATACCTAGCCTTATCATTACCAGCTCTTTTAGGTCTGTGACTCTAAACTCTCTTAACCTCTCTCGACAACCCTTGTACACACATCTTTTTGGGGTGGTTTTTTTAATAGCTAGAAAGTGTCATATTTTTATTCTGAGTTTTTCTACAGGTTTTCCTCATATCTCTAAGCAAATAGATGAAGCAAACAGGAAGGTACTTTTTTAAAACTGTGACTTTAAATCACCAAAATCAAGATACATTTCCGAGGCTTATTCTGTAGTTGGAAGGAGATACCAGAACACATTGCCAGAGGCATTTTTTCCTAATCAAGTAGCACATTTGCTTTTTCATTCAAAAGAGGTTCTGATTCCTATTTCTGTCACAAAACTGGTTTATGTCTTAGCTACTTAGGAGTTACAATAGTCAATACAAAGCCTAAGGGAATATGATTTAATCATGTGATACCTGACGTCCTCTTCATACAAAGTTAATTAGGCTCTGTTCTACAAAGTCAATTTGAAACATTTGTCTCAATAGCATTATCTTAATTATTCCTCATCAAAATGATACCACCTCCTACTGTGAACTAACATACTTGTGTAAACAAGAAAAAAAGAAACCTGGCAGTCTTGAGGCAGCTTCCCATTTTAAAATTCTCTAGTGTAAATACTAATACAGGCATTAAGTATTCAGGAGGAATACAAATAAGAAACTCACACGTTTCACCTCTTTTCCTACTGAAGACTATTTTTAACAGTACTGCTGAAATACAGATAATCGGGGGGTTTTTTATTAGCATATTTTAATTCCTGTAACAAAGTACCCGAAAGTACAAATAGACAAGAATTCCTTGCAAAAAGTAGCATTTTATTCTTTATATGCTACAAGCAAATTTTCCCTCTCTAAGATAAGCTTAATTTATAAAGATCAAAAGTAAAGTGTATGGAAATGGCTTTTAACAAATATTACTGGATATCAGCTCTGAATTAAATATATGTTTGGCAAACATGCTGTTTACAGATAGAAGTACTTCTTAATATGAGTCTGGCAAGTTGAGTCCAAAACGTTCAATACTGTTATTTAACATTCTTTGACTTGTAGATTTAAAAATACAGGAGATTTTCAGACATCAAAGTCTATGTTTTTAATTTCATGTCTGTGTCTACACAACAGTGTAGAAAAAATCACCTTCTGCATACAGGTGCAAAAACAAAGGAAAAGGAAAAAAAACCTGAATCAGAAGTTTTACCAATAGCATATCCTATTTATCAACATACTATACAAGCCCAGCACTCTGATTGTAAGAGCCTGCACTTGGAATGTACTTTAACTTCACTACCAGCTTGGTATTTGGCAAGTTTGCAAATACTTTGATTCTTGCTCCATCTTATCACTCTTGACAAGCCATACTGTATTAGACCCACCAGTAAAAACTGAGTGAACTCGGCGTAGGTTAGGTGTCTTTTTCTATCCTTTCCAAAATGCAGCTGTACAAACTCTGAATTCCAGTTAAAAGGAATGTGCTGATGAATCGTGGTCTGGCCAAAAACTTGTTTAGCATCCTCTGGGAAGAAAAGAAAAGTGCTCATTTAGTAATAAAATAAAATAACAAGAGACAAACATATAAACAAATATGATATTTTATAACAGGAAAGCAATACTGTTCATATAAATTAGTAACACATTGTAAAGCAAACCTAATGTTTATTGTTTACCCAAATCATCACCCTCACAAATAGTTCCTGAATAATACTTTTATTTGTGAAGTTTTATATGCAGAGCATTTATTTAAAAGGAACTCAGATATTTCAAGTTTCAAATTCAAGCAAGGGAAGATTAAAAGACAATTTATAAAAAGATTATTAAAGCTAACTATTTTCAGCATCTTTTTAAATTGGTAACAATCAAAGTTTTGTATCACTATAATTCATGCTTTTGAATTTTTCCCAGAGCTCTCCACATTCAAAAAAATCAACTACAAAAATACCATTATTACAAGATCCACTTTTCTGGAGTTACATATGGTGCACTGACTCGCAGGACAGGGGATGGGAGAGACATGGCAAGCAGGAATAAAAACTTATCACCAGCACTATGCAGATTTTAAACCTAAATCTCTTCTACAAGGAGGGGGGCATCGTAACAAGTATGATCACACCTATATACAAGCTTCATATTTAGTAGTCACAACAGGGCAACAGTTTACTACACCCTTGGCAGACTGATAATACACAGCAATTTCTGTGAAAAAGCAACTATTTGATACACAATCAGTAGTAAGGACCGTACATTTCTGCAACTAGACAGCATATACTGTAAGTAATGAAAACAGTAATGAGATCTGAGCAAGTATTTGTCTCAAAGGATAGAGCCCACTTCGATGTGATAGTTTTGTCTCAGCCAAAAAAATAGGGCACAGATATCCTCTGAAGACAAGCTCAAGGACAGAGGTTCCCAGCTGCTCTGTGCTCTCCTAATTGCTCTATGACTCTTCCAGCAATGCAAGCCAAGAGACAGTTCTTGTCTCCTGTGAGTTTCTTTGAGCTGGAGAGATGGTTCCCAGGAGTCACTCCCTACCCACAGGCTGGGCCAGGAGCTGGTCTGCTCCCTTCACGCTTTGTGGAAGAAAGACCAGGAGTCCAAACCACGAGCTCCTGTCTGTCTCTGCAAGCAGCAGAGCTGTAAGCCTGTTCCCAAGCACGGCTGGTGCCTGGGGTTGAGGAAATCAGCACAGCTTAGTGCTTGCCTGTGTTCAGAACAAGCTGGGAATCACCCCACTGGAGCCAGCCTCTGCCTGCCAGGCAGGACTGGGAGCCGCCTTCCACTTCATTCCAGTGCCACAAGCAAAGGTGGGAGCTGACTCCTTGGGGCAATGAGGTCGAGTCTCCTGTGCATGCTGAGTTCTGGCTTCTGGTTCAGTCCATGCCAGGCAGGCACAGCAGCTCTCTTAACTTGGGGAAATACAGCCAGGGTGGAATCCCCTCTTTTAGGCAAGGAAGTAGGAGAAAGTGAGAGTGAAGTGGCATAGCTGAGAGCCAGGATGATGTCAGGAAGAGCCCAAGTAAACGAAGAATAAAGACACTGACAAAAAACAATCACAAAGAGATGAAAGGGGCATGTGTCCTGCTGCACTGACCCAAAAGCCCTGCACACGGTATTACCCACAAGAACAGCTTGTTCTAAAGCAAGAAGACTTCACAGAGAGAGCAGAAATGAAACTGCAGACTTCTTCCCATTTCACAAACTGGTCTGTAGTTTCAGCTTTAAAAACACAGCACTCACTGATCCCAGGAAATCAGTGCTGAAAGAGCAAGTTGGATTTAACCTACAAATAGAAAGACTAACCCCAGTTAACCTCAAATTCATAACTCCAAGTCCTAATGTCCTATGAGAATTTTCTCCAAGCAAAGTCAGTGCCCCCAGGACAGCCCCATTGTTCATTCATGTCTTAAGCTCCATCACAGTCAGCTTGGATCTTGTCTGCCAGCATTCTCCCAGAGCAAAATTCTGCTCTCAAGGCAGTGGGAGAGAAAGTCTATTGGTTCAGGGTGAGGTCCTATCCCTCTACTTTCATTTAGGGTGCTTCCTACTGACACAGCTCAAGGCACCTTGCCACATGTCACTGGAGATCACATTTATGAAGTTCCTGCTTTCTGCCAGACTTTCTTCAAAGAAGGCAACCGGCATGAAAAAGACAGCTTGTCTTGCCTGCATACAAGAGGAATTAAAGGTTGTCTCTTTCTGGCAGTGACCACTGCTTTTCCAGAGAAATAAA
>NW_005054307.1:5525676-5534212 GCF_000277835.1 Geospiza fortis | reverse complement strand
CTCCAGAATTTCCCCAGAGCAAGCCACTGATACTGTGTGGATGAGATTAGGAACAAATCATCATTTACCAAAAGCTGTGGCAGGACTCCAGACTTGCCTTTGTCAGAGAAAAAAGGTGCATTCTTACCTGATGCAAGGTAAGAGATAGCAGAAACTTAGCTAGTACAAAATAAGTCTCAAATTTGTTTTGATAGGACAAGGCTCCATGCAATTCTTACTTCACATTGTTAACATAAGAAAGTTGTGCAGTCTCCTTTCAATATGCCCCTGTAATTTTATTTTAATTTATTATAATGCATAAGTCACCTTGAAGGAACGATATGTCCTGCTCCCCCAGCTCTGTGTCCTGTAAACCCTCCTTGGCTGGAGCCCAAAATTAAAATTCCATCTCAAGAAAATGAAACATAGGATCATAGAATGGTTTGGGTTGAAAGAGACCTTAAAGATCATCTAGCTTCAACTGCCCTGCCATGGGCAGGGACACCCTTCACTAGACCATGTTTCACAAAGCCTCATCCAACCTGGCCTTGAACAATTCCAGGGATGGCGCATCCACAACTTCTCTGGGCAACCTGTTACAGTGTCTCACCACCCTCACAGTAAAGATTTTTTTCCATATAACTAACCTAAACCTACTCTCTTTCAGTTTAAAACCATTCTCCCTTTTCCTGTCTTGCAGGCTCCCTTTGAGGACCAGAAGGCTGCAACCCCAAAGCCTTCTCTTCTTCAGGCTGAAAAACCCCAATTCTCTCCACTGTCCGTCAGAGGGGACGTGCTCCATCCCTTTAATTTCCTCCTCTGGACTTGCTCCAACAGGTCCATGTCCTTCCTGTGCTGGGGACCCCAGAGCTGGATGCAGTGTTCCAGGTGGGGTCTCACCAGAGCACAGCAGAGGGGCAGAACCTCCTCCCTCACCCTGGTGGACATGCTGCTTTGATGCAGCCCAGGACACCTTTGTGTCTGGACTGCAAGGGCACATGACCAAGACATGCCCAAACATCAGGAAGTGAAAAGAATGGTAACTTCAGACTAAATACAATGTTTAATTATTGGCATTGCAAAAGGTAAAGGAATGCACAGCAATGAAAGTGAAAACCTCATCAAGCCAATTTGGAATATAATAAGGTCTCTATCCAGACCATTTGCATTCCCTTGGCTGTTTTAGAGATTAAAGGCCACAAGGATGTCTCAGAAGTTCATGTAAGTACAAGTATCACTCTAAACATTCCAAGTTAAAGATGTGCACTTAATTTTTCCTATGACCTGGAAAACACAGACTACCACATCAGTGAAGACACAGTAAGAGAATCCACACAACTTGATCTTTTCACAATCATACTGTATATTGATGTCAATATGACTTGGCAACTACTACCAGATGCTTTTCTGACAGAATGCATGTTGGATTATATAGTGCATGCAGCTGACTGGAAAATTGCCTACTGTGCTTCTACTGATTCTTTGATGGCATGAGATGTCCTCTTTGACACTGCTTTTTTGCTCATACCCCATACTTCCTTTTTGCAACCATTTGTGGTGCACAAACTCCTATGCCCAGTGAACAGTCTTCTTCCTCTTCCCTCACTAGGTCTCATTACCCATTCATCTACCACATCACTGACTCAAGTCTCACCTGTAGGCAGATTGACCAATTCAGACATTAAAAACCATTCATACTACACAAAAAGTTTGAAGTGTTTTAGATTCTGATTTAACCATCAAATAGTATCCAATTATGTACCAGAGCTCACTCCAAGTTACTGTTCAGTTCTAACAGTGTCATCTCCTAATCATTCTAAAGTCCAGTATTAAAAGAAAAAATTGAAAAAATTTAGTTTTGCATTAAACCTGCAGTTGTAAGTTCCACAGCTACCCACAAGTCACTTAACTAAACACAGCAAAACAGAGAAGCTGAGGTGTGCCTCAGTAGCCAGGAGTAATGATGTCTGTTTAGACTTTTTTTTTAAAGGAACCTATTTCAGAGCTAGACAATAATTTGTAATGGAAAGGACATCTGAGTTCATGGAGTCCAGCCACCAGTCAAAGAAAGTCCAGCCAGAAGAGGTTGCTCAGGGCCATGGCCAGATGAGGTTTGAATACCCCCTCCTGAATTTCTGACTCGGGATAAGGAACACTGAAATCCCAGAGGGTCATAATCAGTGGCACAGGGTCTATTGGAGGCCTGTCACCAGTGGTGTTCCCCAAGGTACAACACTGGCCCCAGTATTGTTTAATCAGCAGGTTCCACCTGAACATGAGGAAGAACAACTTTACTGTTTAAGTGTCTGAGCACTGAAGGAGATTGTCCAGAGAGGCTGTGGAGTCTCCCTCATGGGAATTACTCAAAAACCATCTGGACGTAATCCTGTGCCATGTGCTCTGAGATGACCCTGCTTGAGCAGGATGGTGGGACCAGATGACCCGCTGTGGTGCCTTCCAACCTGACCCAATCTGTCACTCTGTGAATACGTCCAACAATAGATTCCACAGCTTCTCTGGACAACTGTGCTTTGATCCTAAACAAGTATTTAACCAAAATGTCCGATAAATGGAAGCTTTAAAACCCAGTTCAGAACACTGTTTAATTGCTTTCGTTCTAAAAAAAGCAAAATGTTAATGCTTCAATGTCAAGAGCCGTAACAGGACAAAATCAATCTAGAGCTAGCAAAAGATACAGCCATTTGTGTGTTTGCATTGCTTGAACTAGAGCTGTAAGAAAGCAAAACAAGCAACAGGTTGAAGATTTTAAACACTCATTTTTAGAAATCCATGCTGTCACTTTTATCAATCTTTTAAAAAATTCAACTTTGAAACTCAATTTTAAAATAAATTGCAAGGTTCTAAAACAAATAATTGTTTGTCCCTCCACAGTATCTAAGTAAAAAATAGCAGCCTTGCCATTTATTTCTGATCACTGCATGAAAGAGCTGGTTTATTTTCCCTCCAGGTGATCTGCCTGCTGATTTACAGTGGGGGTTTTTGGTCCCTTAAGTCCTGGGGACCTTCTTCTCTGCAGTGTACTGATGTGTATGTTTAAACATTTATTGCACAAACAAGCATGCTGCATTCACATTTCCATTCCTGTGATTCTGTTCCATTTTCATTCCTATGACATTCCATTTCCTGTGATTAAGAAGTAAAATAGAAATAAAGCATGCTTTGGAATAACTACAGATGCACTTGACACAGCAAGGACCACCAATATTCTCCAAATGAAAGTTGGACTTACAAATTTTAGGTTTTAAAAGGAAAACTCTGAAAGTCATTATTCCACTGTATTTTGTGTCTAAGGAAAGTCACTTAACAGAACAAGCTACTAAAATCTTTACTGGGTATAGTCCATAAGTATCTGAATATCTGGCATATTAAATCTGAAATTCTTTCAAACTATTTATTTTGCAAGTATATTTTTCACATGTAGACAGAATCAACACCTCTTTATTTTTACAACAGCAGGGACCAATTTCACTGTAGCTGTCCAGCAATAAAAAATTTACTTCAGAATTCACATCTTTGTTTCCTACAGCAATTTAATATATGAACCAAAGTGATAAAAGCAAACTCCTGGCTCAAGAAATAACCATGAACTTTACACTTTACTTTCCAGCATAGACTTGAAAGCTTTATATCTTTAACAGCTATTTTACTTAGATAGATGATATAAAAAAAAAATCACTTTTTTGCAAAGCATTAACACACATTTTCCCTCACTTAAATACTTCAATTTCAAACACACCACAAAATGTACTCCCACAACAGTACTGTATTAGTATAAAACTATTTTAGTTCAATTAAAATGTCTAACTATCTACCCTCAAACCTATCTAAACTGTAATTTTCACTTTGAGCACTTCCAGCATATTCTCAGTTTTGTTTTCTTTTATCAGCCTCTTAAATCAGGTCCTGAATTCCAAATGTTAGGAAAAAGTAGTCATTAACTGCTAGGTAACAGCAGATTTTCCAATTTAGAAAACTAAATTACACACACCACAAAAATATGTGTATTTTGCTATCTGAAATTTCGTATTAAAATCTGTAATAACAAAACACTTTTCCGGCTCCTAGAACTTGCTGAAGATTCTACTTTCTAATCTGCAATTCCAGGCCAGTTTGAAAATGGGATGGGAAAAAAATTCTTAATAAAAAACAAGCTTGAAGTGATATACAGCTCCTGACATGGTTTAAAATATGTTCTGGTGTAGAAGCTTTTGGTGCCTCCCCAAGTGCTGCCTAATAATCATGTTGGGCTTCTTTTTCCAACAGGATATACAGATGGCTGACCCTCAGCTTACCAAAGAGTTACTCTATTAACTAAAGAGTGACCTCATACAGTTGAAAGTGACTCTTAAATTGGCGTGTTACCACCTTTCCCACACCGATTTTTTTTCTTTTTAAGTAGCATGAAGTAGCAGCAGAAAGCACAATATTTTAGCCATCTGAGCATGTAGTATTCTTGAACTATCCCACCAATTGGAAGTGCTCTCTGTTACCTCTATCTTTTAAAATTGGAGCCATTATAGTCAATTGTGCAAATCTACAGTTGGTCTTTTGTAAAAAGAGGATTTTTAACCCACTGAACTGGAACATCTTCCAAGCAGTTCTTCAGATCTCTGACAAGATACCATACAACACGCATGTCAATCTGATATTCCCATACATCTACATTCAGTTGTTCACAAAATACTCATATATCACTTGAAAAGTTTCAAAAATCAGGGTAGTTATTTTTGTAATAAAACCTATTCATTAAAGAGGTGCAATAAAGGTCCACATATATAAAAAAAATTGATGCTTTTTCACCTCCAGATGACATACCAGCATCTGGAACCCATCAATGAGAAGCAAAAAGCTTATGATACTTGTTGAGCAGCTCTTAGAAAAAGCATTGGTTAACTTGGCACACCCTCAGGCATTAAAAAAGACTGCACTGTGACAGCCCCACTTGAGTGCCAGCATCCTCAGAGGCAGCCACAGCAGGGTGGAGAAGCAGGAGCCTGGAGTCTCCCACTAAAACTGGTCACTTCTGTTCCAAGGGGAACCACAACTATTTTGTGGCTGGAAGAAGCAACAAAGGCTGTACAGCACCTGTTGTACACAGGGGTGAGATGAAGACCAGTATTGGTAAATAAATGTCTATCAAATGTTGCAAATAGACTTTAAGGAATATAACTACCAAACAGATCCCTCAAAATGCCTGCAGCAAACCATGAAATCTTAAAAAATGTTCCGCACGCATTCTCTTTCAGGACAGAGACATTAGCTACGGAACATAATTCATTGCCCTAGACAAACTTTTCAACAAGGACAGAGCCGTCTTGCAGATTAATTTCACATTAATGAAAACACCATCACACAGAACATGCTTGTGCTATCATGATTTTTCCCAATCAAAAAAATCCATGATAAGCTTCAAGTTCACAAATCTGCTGAAATTGTTGTCTTTTTTATCCTTTTATCTTCCCCCTCCTCTGGTTGCTTGTGCCCTTGTCACTTCTGAAAACTACTAATTCATTTTCTCATGGCATATTCATACAGCATCCTATCCAATTTGGCCCTAATTTTTGACTGAGATACTTGTGCACTTCTGTTACCTGTGTTAAATATTGAAAATACTACAAAAAAAAAAAAAAAAAAAAAGGAAGCAAAGAGCAAAAAAGCAGGCTCTTTCCAAAAGTAACATCTCCCTCAGCAAGTAAAAATCTGGATTCAAGCTTGTCTGCTTCTGTCTCCATTGTATGTAAGGGAGAATAATATGAATTTACACACGGAATATTACATAATTTGCTTACTTAAAATGTCTTCAGAAACTTTCCAGAATGCAATCCCTTAAAAATATTTCTATTTGAGCCGTAGCTATCCATAATTTCAGTTCACTAGCAACAGCCTCACATTTTTTTATTACTTTTCCTGGCCTCATTAGAAGTTAGCAACAAACTGCAAGCACCCTAAGACCTCAAGTTTGAAAAGCACTAGGCCTCCTGTGGGCATAAAAAATAAATCTAGTCCTCTTACCCTGAATAATATTAACAATTAAAAAACAAAACAAAACAAAACAAAAAAACCAACCAGATCACTTTCACCAAGGTAAACAGCACAACCTGCTAACAAAAACAGAACATCACTTCTATTCTCTCCATACAGGGCAGCTGGGGCATGATGCATGTGACATACATAGAGAGGCTGATGGAATGGGGTTTTCTTAGCCTGGAGTTGGGAGCTGCAAAGGAGGAGCTCATTGCTGTCTACAGCTACCCAGCAGATGAAGGGAAGACAAAGATGCATGGTGGAAGGACAAGAGGCAATGGATGCAAGCTGGAACATTGGCAATCCCAAGCAGGATCAGGAATTTAGTTTTCCACTATAACAGTGATCAAACTCTGGGAAATGCTTGCTCATAGAGGCTGCAGAGTCTCTAGCCTCAGAGATTATTTAAAACATTGATTAGGTACTTCCCCTTGAGCAGCTGGTCTTGATGGTGGTGCTGCAAGGGTTTGAACTTCCAATATGAATTATTTGATTCTCTTACCATCCCAAACAAAAAAACAGAACAAAACCAACAACAAAGAACAAACTGAAACACTGAATTTCAGTTCTGGATGATGTAGAAAACTCAATTGCATTTTCTAGACCAAATGAAATGCAGCAGTGTAATAGGACAAAGCCTTTCCTAATATTTAGAACGACAGATTCACTTTGTATCCAAACAGGCTCTCTTTTACTTAAGATGCTTGCATCCAAGTCTGTCTAGTCATATAACATTTTAGTCAAAAGAGAAAAACAAAACAAAAACTTGCCAAATTGGCATATGTCTAGAAATGAAAGTCTCAAAAAATAGTCTGAGATTTCAAAAATTGTTTTGAAGAAAATAAATATACTAACAAGTCTAATTCACACCCTTTTGTAATTAAAACTGGCAATTATTTGTGCAAAATCCAACACTGTACAAACAACAAAAAACATCAGAGACTGAACAGATTTCGCATCTGCAATGTTGCCACTGGATCCATTGTATCTAGGCCGCTGTCATTTGTACATCAGCAAATGTTCACTGCATAGGTGAAGCTGTGATGTGTAAGCTAACAAATCACTAGCTACAACTGGTTTCAAGGCAACTTGAAACAGCAATGGAAGTATCACTGATAAATACCAAATATTGCAGTTTAACAAGAGATCAAAGCTTACAGCTACAGCAATTTATTTTGTTGGTTCAGATTTAGCTTTTCATTGCTCTACATGGTGTTCAGTGTACCAGGCTGGGCATCACTAAGCTAGGTGTTGTGCAAGAGATAAAAAGAATTACAAATTCCGTAAAAACAACCAAGTCATACCAGCAATTGCAGAGCAAAGCATAACACAAGTAATTCTCTGTAATGAAAGCAAGAGCTACATCTCACAATCAGAAGTTAAATCTTTGGTCCTGAAAGCAATTATGAAACTCTGGTAATCATTTTTTGTATATTAAAAAAATAACAGGACATTATCATAGAGGAAAAAGCTCTGAAGCTCATCACAATAGCTGTGAAGCTATTTAAACTTCTCTTAAGAGCCATGTCCTTTTTGAAAGTTTACAAACAAGTATTCAGGTAATTCAAGTATTAGGTATCAGCTAACAGGAGAACTTAGTAAGATGTATCCTTAATTAAAGTGTTTATCTAACAAATGTACTGATATAATTAATAACAGAAGCAGAGACGCACAACAACTGCCAATAAAATTTTGTTTAAAGAAAAAAGCAAAATCCAATGCTTGAATCTGCAGCTCCTACACTTAACAAACAAAAATTTGGGGATTGGGTTCCCAGTTTCTGTAATATTTTTGCTGGCTTTAAACGGAGGTTGTTGTTTTGTTGTTTTGTTGTTTTTTTTTTTTTAGTAAAGGACTGACATTTTACAGCATACTCATATTTCTCAAAGCAGCACAACACAGCATCCATTTTGAAACAGCTTCAGATTGAACTAGAGGACATCTAGAAAAGAAAACCAAAACCATAAAACCACACACTATACCACAGCTCCATTTCATTAAGTACAAGAGCAAGATTTCTGTCTGGTGGGTAATTCTACTTTAATACAAATCAGAATTAAAATCTTTAAAGCAGGTTCAATAATGGTTGGCAGCACAGACTCAGGCAACCACAGCTCTTATTATGCCTTTCCTTACTCTCTTAGCAAAATCAACATGGACAACACTTATTTTACCCTACACCAGGACTTGTGAGAGCTGGTATCAGGAAGTGTAAGTTCCAGTTCCTGGGTATCACTGCCGTGTTATTCACAACTCAGAACTGTTAGGTACCATCATTTATTTTACCCATCCAAAATTAAAGATGAAAGTTACAATGACTTTGTTTTTAAACACTTTTATGCAACCATCTCACCTTTTTTTAAATGCCATCTAGTAAAGAATTTCAAAGGGCTCTGCTTCTTTAATGAGGCATTAAAATACAGTCACACAACAAAAAAGCAACTCTACTAAGTCTCTTAAACCCCTGGACTTACATTATCAGCTTTTATGTGCCTGTCAACACTCAACAGTA
>NW_005054307.1:5486939-5525609 GCF_000277835.1 Geospiza fortis | reverse complement strand
GCTTTGACACTTCAGCAGAAAGTAAATCTACAACATGATGCAATGGCCAGGTGTAGTCTCAACCAGCCACTAGCCACTAATTTACTAGTGGCCATTTAATTCACCTCAAAAAGCAATAAACTAGAAATACTTCCCACCCCCCCAGGTACCCACACTGTTTGCACATCAGCCCTTTTAAATAGGTAAGAGTTCTGTCAAAGAACCAGGTACAGTTAACTTGACACTTCAAAGAAATGAAACATTTAAAATTGTAGAGATGTTAACATACGGCTAAAATGCAAATCCATTTCCAACCCAGAAGCTAAAGTAAGAGTGCAGCATTTTTCAAGAAACTAAGTGCAAAGTGATAAATTGGAACTTCTTTACCAAGAACATTTCTCTGAGTATCTACAGCCTGGATCTCACATTCAGTGTAAATGTTCATTGGCATAAAGCTCATTATTAATTCCTTTAACAAAGATGCCAAGCCAAGTGCACCTGTGAAAGAGTAAGAGTTGGATGGATTTGCATGGTAGAAAATGTGAAATTCACTGCTGGGAACTATTCTGCTTGGTATAAGCTAAAATATTTATATCATTATTTTACTGTACAGAAAAAAACAGACTGCAAAGATAAGCCATACTGTTTCTTTATAATAATAAAATGAGACAGAGACTTAAAATGAGAGCCTTGAGATACTACACCTAACAGAAGTATACTGAAAAATTATCCTTTCCCTATTCTTCTGTTCCTTTCACACTGTAATTCCACAGTATACAAAACCCCTATTTAAGTCTCCTAACCTTGATAAGGACTTGATACTACTCTCATTCAGGTGAATGGAAAAAGATCTCATAATTGGCTTCAAAGATGCATGACTGAGGCACTGAGTGGCAAAGTTACAGGATAGTATTTTAATAATGTATTTATGAAAATATTAGGGGTTTTTTTCATAATAGCAGGAAAATAAAGCTCCTTTTTTCTCCTCATGATATAAAATAAGGAACTAGCCTTGTCTAAAGGTCAACCATTTCTGCTGAGAATGCACAACACTGAGACAGCTCTTCCATCCTCCCCAGTCCAGGCATTTACTGGGGTGGTAGCCACAAGGTACTACACAGAAGTTACAAATACATCTACGGTTTCAAAAGGGGAGATGAAGGAATTAAACACAAGCTATCTGAGGTTCTGCCAATGTTGGCATGTCTCCTCTTTCAAATACCTTAAATACAGTCTGGCATGGGATTTTCTCTCATCACTAGAAGGACTTCAATGGACTTCAAATGCCAAACAAATCCTTTGACTCACTGTGTCAAACCCCAAGGGAAACATCTGACAGCAGGAAAAGTAGGAACAAGAATGCCAAGAGTTAAAAAGTTAAGTCAGACTGATTCAGCATTCAGATCAAACGAATACAGTTCTTCCTAGATTATTAACGAGTGCTCCAAGCAACCAGGGGCTCAGACGCAGACAAGAAACTGCACATCACAGGCATTCCAGAACTCTGGTCTGCCTTCACTGGAACAAAACCCTAGTAAAATATGCATTCCCTCCTGTTTTAAAAGCATGGCACCTCTCACTGCTTCTCTGTCCATTTACATACACAAAAATATTAGGCACAAAATACTTCCTTCATCAAGGTTATGATCTGCAGATTTTTTTTCTGAAAATCCTTTAGCATCTGTAGTAACTTCTGAAATAGTGCAAACAAAAAGCATATCTTTCACACCCTCAACACACTACCAAAATAATAAAAAACAAAAGAGACACAAGAAGAGACAGCAAGTTTTCTCACCAGCCACAACTTCAAATACAGATTTTTTCAGATGGTAGAAAGAATACAACGATGTTTCAAGCGATGGTTACAGAATCTTGTTAGTTCAAATGGGAAGAGAAGGGCTTTTTAAACTGAGCATAAGACATGTGTGGTAAATACTAGTAAAACGCAATGGATGTGTGAACCATATATTTTGGAAAGACAAGAGAGTCAATAGCATCAATATTTCCCATTTACTTAGAACTGTTTAACAACCAAACAATAAAACTTGATATATAGGAATGACCATGTCCAAATGTAGCAGATTAGAAACAGCAATTTTAGACAGTGTAGGTACTCAGCAAAAAAATTCCCCATACTTTTTCAAGTGCAAGCTCAATATCAGAAATTAGTCCAAACTACTAAATTCCGAATCCCTCTTTCAGACTGAATCGCCCTTATCATTAGGCAGGTGGGAGACAGTCCTGCAGATATCAAAAGCTATCTCTAGGATATCTGGAAAGAAACAGTCCTCTTAAGTTTTAAACTGGCCTGAGTGTATCTCATTATCAGTGCAAACATCACACTTCCAATGCACGGCTGAATTTTACAGAGGGAGGGAATGGCAGAGGGCATATAATAATGAATTAATTACTATAAAATCTCACAGAAAACTGTTTTAAGCCTTAGAAGTTAGCCAGCTTGAAATATAGACAATTTCAACAAAAAAATAATTCAGGGTAATGATTTCAAACCAAACATTCACTCAGGCCTTCTGGCAACTTCCTTGCAGTTTTACAATCATTTCCTATGGTCACCTATCACTGCTGGTCTGGACCTGCACAAGCACGCTGGGGAAGAGAAAAAGAGAAGTGACCAGTCCTCCAGAGAAAACAGTGATGATGACCTTGGCTTCATACTGTGCACACATAAATGATTCTAAAAGTGCAGGCATGAAGTTGCTTGGCATTAGTGTAGTTCCACTACCAATCACTGTCTTCTACAGTAACAGGAGGTGAAACAGTATGGCATAGGTACGGGTTTTTACATCAAGAATGCACATTTAAGCATGTCTTACCAAAAGTAACTTCTCCTTTGCCAGTCTTGTCAAACAGCTGAAAGGCTACTATGAACAATGCATCTGGAGCACACAGGACTGATTCAAATGCCACAAACTCTTGAAAGGATATCAACCTAAGGGATGAAGGAAAAACAATAGCTATGAAACCAACTTACTCACAAAAACCTGAAATACAATATAATATTGATTATGCAAAAGAAATAAGACCATAACTAAAATATGTTCAAAACTTATTCAGTAGGGATTAAAATTTATCCTAAAATGCCCTATCCCCACTGCTGTCAGGAAGCCTTTATATCACTAAACAGAAATGTCTGTTGAACAAGGCATTATTCCTCTCAGCAAGTCACAACAGAACATAAGTAAAACACTCAGCATGGCTACTCACGTCAGCTTTAATGTCTAACTGAACTGCCCTCTGGGGGAGCCTACCTCCCTCCACTGGCAAGACAGAGCCAATAAAGACATGAGTAACTTCCCTCAAGACTCAGTACTTAGCACTTTTGGAAAGCAAATTCAAGACCTACATGCTGCCACTCACTTCAGAAGGAACTGATCAGAATGTGATATCTGTTTGCTAGCAACTTATTAGTCATCCATCACAGCCCTCCAGTCCTGCATGTTGAGTCACAAATTTCAATCAGTAGTGTGCATGTTCTTCCTCAGCCCAAGAGCAGTTTATTCAAATTCATCATTACAGCCTGGTTCCTAATGTGCTAGCACAGTAGTAGGGCATAGATAAATGCAGGGTTGTCCTTCCAGAAGTTAGTTCTTAAGCAGAAATACATAATTAGACAACATGGCATTGTTTCCAGCAGTAGGTTTGATAACAGCAAAGACCTTGAACATTCTAATTTCTCTGCATCACACCCAAGAGTTCAAATGGAGATCAAACTCCTTTTCTTAAAGAGGCAAAGGCCAACTATTCTTCTTTTTCCTGCTTCTTTAAAGTCTAGGCTGTAGAGTTTAAAATCATCTCCAAATATGTGGTGGTAGGGCCTGCTAGCAGTCTGGGATAGTTAAGATTGCTGTCTCTCAGGCTGCTTTATGTCAGTGTTGCAGGCATGAAGCTTTAATGTGTTCATGTGGCAGCAGCTGGGGAACAAGGACTATTTCTGAAAAGCACAAAATTCAGTGTATCCAATGTCAAGAAACACACACAAACCCAAGGGATTTTTAATGGAAACTAACTATATTCTTAGGACTTTGGTCCAAAGTGACACTGCAGCCAGTTCAATGAAAACTTCTACTCAGCATGCAATAATAGTGAAGAACTAACAGTTTGAATAAGTTGGAAAAGATATTTTTTCCATGAAGTTATGACGACCCATGACTATACAGCAATTTCCAGTCACCTGTTTTATGGGAATTCAGAGAATATGCTGAGCTGGAAGGGGCCCATCAGGATCATGGAGTCCAACTACCAGCCCTGCACAGGACCATCCCCAAAAGTCACACCATGTACCTGAGAGGATTGTCCTTCTTCAACTCAGACAGGCTTGGTGCTGTGACCACTTCTCTGGGAAGCCTGTTCCAGTACCCAACCACACTCTGAGTGAAAAACCTTTTCTTAATATCTAACCTAAACCTCCCTGAACTCAGCTTCATGCTGTTTGCTTGAATTCTGACACTAGCCCTTCACGAGAGTGAAGGGTTTAGTACTTGCCCCTCCTCTTCCCTTGTGAGGAAGTTGAAACCACAATGAGGTCTCCTTTTAGTCTCCTCCAGGCTGAGTGACCTCAGCCACTCCTGATATGGCTTCCCCTCAAGGCCCTTACCATCCTTGTTGCCTTCCTTTGGGCATTCTCTAATAGCTTAATGTCTTTTTTATATTGTGGCACCCAAAGCTGCACATATTATTCAAGGCGAGGCTGCCCCAGCTCAGAGCAGAGCAGGACAATCCCCTCTTTTGCCTGGCTGTGCTGGGCTGTGCCTGATGCCCACAGGACAAGGGTGGCCCTCCTGGCTGCCAGGGCACTGCTGGCTCATGTTTAACCTTCTGTCAACCAGAACTCTCAGTTCCCTTTCCACAGTGCTGCTTTCCAGTGTCTCATTCCCCAGTCTGTCCTTATATCCAGGTGCAGAATCCACCCCATCCCAGCTGCAGAATCTGGCACTTTCCCCTGTTAAACTTCATACAGTTGGTGATTGCCCATCTCCCTACTTTGTTGAGTTGTCTCTGCCAGGGCCTCTCTGCCCTTGAGGATGTCAGCAGCTGGCAAACTTTCTTAGTATCCTTATGAGTCCTGCATCAAGGTGACTTATGAAGATGTTGAAGAGCACAGGACCAAGGCTGGAGCCTGCAGAACCCCCTAGTACAGGTCACCAGTCTGATGTCACCCCATTCAATGTAACCCTTTGTGCCTGACCTGTAAGCCAGTCACTCACCCATCATGGAACTGGGCTATTCAGCTGTGTGCTGGACATTTTGTCCAGAAGGACACTATGAGAGACAGCATCATAAGCCTCGCTGAAGTCTTAAAAGATTACATCCACTGGCTTTCCTAGATCAACACTTGAAGGGTGCTTGCTGCACATCAGCAGCCAAACATCCACAGGATAACAAGCCAACTTCCATGAGGAGCATAAAAACATGAGAAGATTAATAGAAGAGGACAATTTTTTAAAAAAGCACAGCACAGAGAAGGCCTAAAAGCTGTCCTACACTACCTCCCTCAATATACCTGCAAATAAATAAAAGTAAAAAATGCAGAGTATGAAATGGTCTAACGAATAATTAACTCTGGGAGCTTGCCACCATGAATTATAACATAATGCAAGAAGTAAATAAAAAGAAAACTCCTCAGGTATTCTTAAGATTAAACTCAAAATTAATGATGTCAGCAAACATATAGGAATGCCTTAAGCTCTACTGGCAAAGAAGTCTGTGCCTTGTTACATAGGCACACGTTAGCACATGAGCAATCCATCAGGCCTTTAAACGCCTTGGGAGCTCTCAGTACTCCCCACCATTAGACACAGGCTATACAGATACTCAGTCTCTCAAAGGCAGAAAACTTCAATCCCTTCTAAGCCAAAACAAATTTTTTCAAAAGTAACATTACCTTCAATTTTGAACCAATCTATCACAACCTACTCAGTTTTGTATTTATGCATATTTACTGTTACAATGAGACTTACTGGCTATAAAAAGCTATTATTATTTATTATTATTGGCTACATATCTGACAGAACAGTAAACAGATCCAAAGCACTGAGTTCTGTTCCAAAGATTATAATACATGCACACAGGAAAAACAAAAAGGACAGCAGGTGACAAGACTCTAGAATAGGATTGTTTGGAATTATAAATGTAAAATCTCTGCCAACATCACTTTGGTAAAGCTGCTTTTTGTGTGAAACAACCTGCACATGTCCTTACCAACAGTTCACAATACAGTGATTACAGCCCAGAAAAGAAATACAGCACCTATCCCAGCAGAATCCCAGCACCATGTTAAGAACATATGCTGTGTGACTAGGCCTGGGTTTGATTAAAACTCCATGTATTAACCCTGTTACAAAATTTTATACTAGTAGAAGCATTTTTTTCAGCACTTGGAAGCAATAACCCCCCCTAATAAATCACAGATAAATGCTGAAAATAACCCTATATCCATTTTTTAAAACAATTACTCATAGAACTAGGAAGATTAAAAAGTGTACAAATTGTGTAGCTCTAGCCAGACTGTTAAAGAAGAGACATTAATATCTGCTGTGCCAGCTGAATTCAAATTAACCCAATTTTTACATGTTAATTAAACCAGCTATTTTCTTCTTATTGTATTTTTGCTCCCTAAGTAGACTAGCCTGCTAGTGATTCCCAACAGATCTATTCTAAGGACGACGTATTCATTTACTTCTATTATGACCATACAATACAGTAACTGAGCAGTAATTTTTCAGTCAATTACACGTGTGATTCTTAATGCTTAAAGAAGCTGAAAAAATGCGTACTACATAGCCATATGCTCACTTCTCTATACTGCACAAGGGTAGTTGCCTGGGTAACATGTTTTCTCTCTGGTTTAGCATCACCCTTTTGGGTTTAGCATAACCCTCCAGTGAATATCATTAGGTGTCATTAAACAGCACATGTTAACATGGACTTCAATATACTACTTAAGAGTTATTTCATATACCTAAACAAGTAGTCATTTATGTTACAAAAGCAGAGAAAAACCTAGTGATTTTAACAGCACAAGAGGAGGCTGAAATGTTTACAAAATTTTATTTCAGTTTTGAAGATATTCCACCCAAGTAAGTCAAAGTCTTCCTTCACCTTCACATCCTCTTTACCAGTGCCAATACTCCAGTTTATTCAGGAAGGTTCAAATCTTGATATTTTAAAAGCATCCACATACAAGAGCACCAGTCTAAACATAACAGAGTATGGTGCAGCAAGACCACTATTTACTACCCTCTCCTGTCTTCCATGTTCACACCCACGGCATCTGGACACCCCATAAACACAACACATTCCCACCAGAGAAAGTCTGCAAGCAGCCACACAAAGAAAAAAACCCACCTGCTTTTTTATTATCTCCTGTAATAATACATACAAATGCAATGATGAAGAGGTTTTCTTCAGAAATCAATGCAGATGTTCTTACTGTATCAGCAATTTAAACATGGTAACGTAATGGGACACAAATTGAAGCTACATCTATTATTTTACACTGCAAGCTAGGTAAACTAAGTACAGTGTAAATTGGTGCATTAGAGGAGAAATTTATAACCAATAATAATGGAAAATGCTGGTATTTCCAAGTGTTATTTTTGAATACTTTGTCCTTTCTAAAAATAAAGCATATGGTATTTCTTAGTAAAGTGTTAGTTACTACAGTCCAAACAGAGATGTGCAGTAAATACTTTTGTTAGGCAGATGTTTAAAAGTACCAACAAAAATCTGAAAAATTATATTACAGTAGGCAGGATGGAAAATGCCTGGCCTATTGCTGATAGGCCTTTAGAAAGCTACTGTATTTCTGTATTTTGGGGAAATTTCTAATCCAGTTGAGGCCAAATGAAGCTTTCCTTTTTTATTTTTTTAAACTAAGGAGTGAGAGGCTTAAGGCCAGGAACCAGGCTCCTCAATCTGTTTCATACAAACAACAACACAATACAACACGTATTAAAATCTATGTTATTACCAGTCGACTACTTTGAAAGGTTTGTCTGGCAAGGAAAGTATTTCCTTTTCTTAGAGGAAACCTTAAAAAGACACCTCCATAAGAGAACAGCAGAAAAGCCCACCATCAAATAAACCTCTGCCCTGGCTTAAGATGGAGGCAAAACTTGCTCCCATGGCAACGGATATTCACTGAACAACAGAGTATGCCTTAAGTCTCGTACCTTTGTCACAACAACAGCAGCTCATGTAGACCCTCAACTCCTCAATCTCTGGCCATGCAGGAACTGGGCTAGACTTACATGAGATTTTGTCTACAGTAACCACTGTGAGATTGTATGCAACAGCTATGGCTCTTTTCATTTCACACTCAGAACTTCTTCAGCTCTTGGGTAAGAAACTCTTTGCCCATCTATATGCCCTGCTCGTGAGTCTGGAGTCCTTGTGCTGTCTGCCTTTCACCTGTGTACTTACCCAGTTAAGTACTTCACACACATTACACTTGGTATGTATACCTAACCTGTCACCAAAATCAGAAGGAATTAAAAAGCATTCTGAAGAGTGCTAGGAACAGCCCTGGTGGAGGCTCAGACCCTTTTAGTGACAAGTGGTCATGCTCAACAGTCATGAACAACAGCTGCTTCTTCAGAGCAAAAGAGGAATCCAAGACAGTGGATAAATGCTTCTGGAAATAGCCTAGCAGTATTCTCAGATCTGCACTACTTTAAGTCACTAACACTGTAACAATATTAACTTGTCATTGCTCTTGCAAGATACCTTCTATTTTATAATAGAAATAATGCTAAATTACTGAACATACTCCCATGACCTTAACCACGTGTAAGCCCCCAAAACGCTGACAAGCCTATTAAAAATGAACACCAACAAAACCTGGTTTGCGCTTCGCTGTAAAACTGGGAGCTCTGGACTGCCAAGTTGGCAATGTTCAGTAGGAGAAGACCAAGAGTCCTGTTGGTGTCTTGAGGAGATTTCATGAAGGAACCAAAAAGCAGCTGACCCCTGCCTCAGATGATCACTCTGCAAATTACTTTAAACATCAGGAGAACATCAGGTACAAAAACTGAGCAACATGGCAAAAAATGCTGCAATGCCACATTAGGGAGATGGATGCTAATCACTTCCCAAACTTTCTCCATTCTTTCACACATTAGTTAAACAGGAAGACAGCCTGAATATCAGAAGAGACTCTCCAGAGACACATTAGGAACTGTCACTGCACAGTGTGGATTACAGAAACAGTCCTTACCCACGGCAGAAAGCAGCAATTAGAAGCCTCAATACTACACCGCAAAACTCTTACAAGATCACGCCAAGTTACGAAATCCCAACTTGTCAACAAGTTCACATAGGCTACAGTTTTACATTTTGTTCTTCCTGACACCAGCTTCTGTGAGGGAGATCCAAATCACAAGGTATGGATTATGTTCTCAATCTTCTTATTACAAAACGGATTTGAAGCCATGTAATTTGGAAAATGCTGTTTTTGCAGGCATCAAACCAAGGGAAGAAATCTGAGAAATGTTTAATGTTTTCAGCCAAACACTGTCTGAAGACATGGCTTTCTTGATGCCATCAGTGTTACCAACACAACCTTTTACAGAATTCTTTTCCTGGGGCAGCAATCATCACATCAAGTCATCTGCAAGGCTTAGGGTGCTCAGCTGCCAAATACATGAAACTGGCTGAGCCTAAAAGAGAGCACAGAAAGAACTGCAAAATTTCTTAGTTATGCCTGCATCTTTTCCTAGGAAGACTGCATTCTCTAGTCATGCTTTGTTTATCTGACATTTTACTCTCTGCAACCACTGACATGACTCATGCATGAAATTTTCTGGTTTCTAAAAATGCCACAACTACACACTTTAAGTTCATAGCTAATTATTCTCAAGTTTCTCTAAAGATACTTTAAAGGGAGGGTTCAACAACTCATATGGGTGAAGAGACAGCTTGCCTGGGCATGTATCAAAAGCAAATGGTAGGATTTCATTAAAGTAGGGGGAAGGAAGATGGAAGGGTAGCTAATCTTGCCTATTGGCAAAGTCGGCCTTTCAGATGCAAACCATGCGCAACCAACTTCACTACTGTCTTCCCAAGATTGCAGAGTAGCTCCCTAAATACCTTAGGTGCTCCTCCTCCCTCTTGAAGCAAAAACACAGTGGCAAAAACCTTTAACAGTGCCATGGCAAAACAAAGCAGGGCACTTTTTTCTAGGATCTCTTCCTACACCATCTAAACTTATTTTGGATTTCTATTTGAATGTGTTTGTGACAGATACATAAAGTAAACAGAGACAGAAAGACTCAGGGAATGAAAGAAAAGCAGGAGCTAGGGGAGCCAGCCAACAAACATGAAAGGTTCCATGAATTAAAAATACATAGTAGACAGAAAATTGTTTGCACCACTAAATGGTAAGTGCAGTTGAAAACAATGTTTCTATTTCTTTATAGATCTGCAGGGGAAAATAAAACAACCCCCCCCCCCTTCAAGGATCACACTGTTTGAAAAAATGATTTTGTATTTTTTAAATGAACAATAGAAAAAGAAAAAAAAATAAACCAATCAACTACAAATTCCCCCCACCCCCCAAACCAAAACCACAAAAAACCACTTACCCATCTTTTGTCTGATCCACCACACCTGCAAGGAGCTGTACAGTGCTTGCATTAGGCAAACCATCTCCAATGATCTTCAAGTACCGTGTGACAAAGTCATTAGGAGACATGAAGAATTCTCCATTCTTCTCCACACTTGCATACTGTTAAGTGAATACAATATTTAGTGCCACACATCCTTCTCCAGGCATTTATTACCACCACCCATAGTCCCCAGTCACAAGCAGGACTCTGTTACAGCTGATGACAGTTCTGCTCCAGCGAACCTACAGCCTAAACCCAAACAGGAAAGAGTAAGAGGAGAGTACTGAAGCAGCTGAAGGCTCAGCTTCCCAGACAATGAATGGCAGACATAGGATTTTTGGATTATCATGTCAACAACTTCTCCACAATAGTCTAGAAATGCTCCATAGCACCGAATATGTTTCTGAAGTAGAAGCACAAGCACATTTGCAAGCAGGTATGTGGCATCTCAGGCCCACTGAAACTCTGACAGCATATCTTATTTATGTGAAATTACTCCTTCTTTAGCCATTCTATGAGAAGGCAGGGCTGGCGACACCCACAAATGCCAGGGCAGCAAATGATCTTGCAGGAATGTCCACCTGGGGGTGCTGTATTGGAGAACTCTACTGCATCACCTCCAGCCATGGAGCTTTCTCCTTTAGGAAAGGAGAACCTACAGATACTTCTCCTTGGCTGAAGTGCTGAAAGGAGGCCAAAGAATAGCATTTGCAGAAAAATGTAGCAGCAAAACACAAAGTTTGACAGTTCATCACACTGCAGAAATAAGAATTCTGACACCAGCCATACATCATCCCTGCTTTACAAACAGTTACTAGCATACTACTCCAGAAAACAGCTGTTGACAGACCCAAGCATATCTGATTCCAGGGGAAGCCTTCAGTAAAACATTACAAATAAAAGTAATTTTAACATTTTTGAAGATAATATCTAAAATAAATAAAATTCCCTTTGTTACCATCTCTACCCTCAAATTTTCAAGTCCTCATTTTCTGAAGAAGGTCAAATTTGAAATCAACCCTAAAGAATGTATTTTAAGACAAGAAAAAGAATAATGACAATCATTAAGAGGAAAAGAAATCCCAGGCAAGATTTGTAGAACCATGTGCTAGCTTTAAGGGAAATAGATCTATCTTGGGATAACAAATATGCACTGAGAACAGGAAAGAACCTGCTAATTTCTCTTTTTAAATTTTTTAAGGCAGGGTAGGATGATAAACTATCATTGCATCTCCCCACAGAGCATTATCCACACTAAAGTAATAAATAAATTACATGCCTATCGCTGTTTTATAGTGTACTTCAAACACACGTTTTACTTCACGTTACTGTGGCTCTGCTAAGGGACGAAAACTGCCAGTTTTCATTTCATATTGGAGCCTGCAGAGTACTGTTATACCTGCTGTAGGCATATAACTCTCAGAGGGATGCCAAAGTGTTACAGTAAGTAGATTATTTTCTTCTAGTGCTATAGAAATACCATTTTCAGGTACAGCAATATCTTCAAGAAACAAGGCTTCAGAGAAGCAAGCCCAACAAAACATAACTTGTTTTGGCATCTATATATTGGATAGTCCTAAAGGATTCCTGTTTCAATAACACATGCTTGCTAGCTGCTACACTGCAAGGAATTTTGAATTGTATACTTTTATAAGAACTAACAGATCAATTGATTTCAATGTAATCATTTGCAGAAAGACAGAATCCTTCAAAATCCCAGTCTCAGAAACTTTTAACACAGCTGCTATTGAGAAACAAATCAAATAAGTCAGACAGCCTATGCTTCTACATCTCTTTTTCATCCAGTCTAACCCCCTGCTAGGGCACTCAATAACAGAAAACAGCACAAGGTTTCAGTGTCCCCCTGTTTCTTGTCATTGTGATTTACTCAAGTGTATTTGAAATCCAATCACGTACTCCATACTACATATAGAAAATGACCTTGAAAAATGTCAGCTTGATCACTTTGACTAAAATCTAATCTCTTAGGGGTTATGTTAGAAGACTTAGAAGAAGTACTCTTGGAAATTATCATAACAAAAATAAAGAAAACATCAATTCTATTTGTTTTGGAGGAGCAGCATTTAAAAATTGGTTCTTTACAATTTTATTTTCTCCCACTTTGACAATTATACCTACAGAGAATTTAATATTATACATAGTACTTAATGGTTTTTTGGCAACTTATTTACACACTTTTTATATAGTCAAGTAATAACAAGCTTAACCCCATTTAAAGTAAGATTTGCAAACATTCTATTGGGGATTTGACATACTAAATATGCTAAAGGTTGACTGCAATCCACTGCATTTAAACTAATAATTTCACATTTATTTCTACACTGTGGGTACCATCCCTAAACGGCAATCACATTTTTAAATTCTTAATTGAAGTAGGAAAGAATAGTTGTCAAATTATTTTGTAAGTGAATATTCCACAATCTGCAGAAGCAACTGTATTGGCTTCACCACTTAAAATAGTCTGGAGAAGCTTAATCAACACTCTGGGCATCACTCATCTGTAGACCATGAAACAACGTAACACATTTACTCATCATTTTTTCCTTCTTGAGAGTAAGCAGCATGACAATCTTGCATTACAGTGAACAAAACATTTAGCTCATATTTCATTACTTCTTTACTGGGATCTCTTCTTTTTAGTGGAAGGGAAAGCAAAAGAGGAAGAAAAAGAAGTCAGAGGTGGCATTTAGTGTGCTAAACTACAACCCATTCAATCCACCAAATCAGGAGGCTGAGGGAGCTACAATCTTCAGAAATGTAAGAGATAAATACCCACGGGCAGGTAGGAAACAATTTTCCCACTAGTCTCAGCAAACCAACTAACCAACTTCCCCACTCTCCAGCCGAGGATCACCTCATAGCTCAGAAGGGACTGGGTTTCTCTCTAGTGTGTTTATTTCCTTCCTCAATGCTACTGTCTTCTCAGGTCAGTGGTCTACTCCTTGTCTGCTTTTTCTGCTGCTGTGCTCCTGCTCTTCAAGTATGTTCCTCTGTAAACCACATAACCCCTTCTTTTGCAAGAGTCTTTTTGCTCTCCTGACAGATGCAAGTTCCAGGACTTAAGAAGTTAAATCCTGACTTTCTCAACTGAAAATCTCATTTCAGAGCTATAAATACTGACAGTATATAATAAAACTATAAATACAGGCAATATACATTGTGACACCTACACATATGGTTAATAATAGCTCACAAGGGACAATGGAAAAAATACCAAGAACTACATGGAGAGTGGGGCATGATGCTGGAGAGCAAAGATGCAGGGAAGAAACTGGAAAGGTATGAGCTGTCTCAGGCCCTCAACACCTCCACAGAAACAATTTAGATACAACAACTCCCTAATAGCACTGTGCCATCTACCTCATACTTATTCTTCAGAACCACAAATTTTTCTACTCTTTTTTTATACCAGAATACCAAACTTACCCAGATAGTGGACCAATGAACCTTAGGAAGGAACACATAGTTATTTAAATTTAGGAAATGGGTCAAAGAAAGCCAGTTTCACAAAATCACTGAATAGTCTGGGTTGGAAAAGATGTTAAAGATCATCTAGTTCCAACCTCCCTGCCATAGGCACATACATGTCCTGTTAGACCAGGTTACTCAAAGCCCCATCCAATCTGGCCTTGAACACTCCCAGAGATGGGGCATTCACAACTTCTCAGGGCAAGCTATTCTGGGACTTACCAACCTCACAGTAAGAGTTTCTTCCTTACTTCCTTAACCTAAACCTGCTCTCTTTCAGTTAAAAATCATTCCCCCTTGTCCTACCACTACATGCTCTTATAAAATGTCCCTATGCTTGTGAAATGTCCCTCTCCAGATTATGTGTAGGCTCCCTTGAGGTACTGAAAGGCTGCAGCAAAATCTCCCTGGAGCCATCTCTTCTCCAGGCTGAACAATCTCAATTCTCAGTCTGTCCTCATAGCAAAGGTGCTCCAGCACTCTGATCATCTTTTTTGCGACCCTCCTCTGGACTAGCTCCAACAGGTTCACATCCTTCTTAGGCTGAGAGTCCCAAAGCTGGATGCAGCACTGCAGGTGGGGTCTCACAAGAACAGAGCAGGATTGGAGAACCAGCTCCCAGTTCTCAGCAAAACACTAAAACACATTTCTCTCAAGTATATAAGCAAGTACGTGAGTCTTTACTTGCATGCTTTCCACAGCAGGCCAACAAAGAAGGAATGTCAGTTAAATAATAAATATGGCCAGCACTTCACATGGTGATCTTCCCACCAGTTCTACAAATAACAGAAGCAGAGATAACCCTAAGGAAGAAAGGATGGCAAGGATGGAAGAAGAAAGTTTACCAAATCATTTAACAGCAAGGTATCTACATGAACATTTTACCACATGTAAGAACAATAGTGAGACTCCTACCACATTCTCTGAACAATGTGGGTTTTTTCTAAGATAGCAATACTTCTTCTGAGTCAATACAATAATCACTCAGGAATATATTTGACTTTTTGGTGAGCATTGTTCAATTCTGATAATGGTATTTAAGTCTAACATGGTAATAATACAGTGAATGATTAATGGTTGGAAAAAAACTATCAAGAGTTGTACGCTGCAATAATGGAGCAAAAGATATGAAAAATTTAAGCAGAGAGAGTAAAATATTTACTTTACACATACCTTCAAAAATATTGCTTTCAACTCAGCTGGATCAGCTCTTTTGGTTAGAGCCACCTACAAGTAAATACAATTATATTAATATGCATAGCTTACACAAAAGGTGTCAAAGTGTCATTTAAAAACAAGAACACAAACAACAGAATGAGTGATGAAAATAAATGTTCACCTTAGATAAATTAGGCACAGCTTTAGTTGGCCACGCTCATTTTATCCATTTCACACTTACATAAGATTATTCAATATTTTTGTTCTGCTTTCGTTATGCAACTCTGCGACTCTTAAACAAGCACACATTAACAAGTCATAAAGACATTCAAGAATCACATCTCTATAGCATACCTCTCTGCTGGGATTCAGCATTATGCTATATTTACCACAGATTTTTCACACTTCCAGCACCCTTCACCTAAAGATTTCAGAGCACCATACACAGTCCCTAAGTGATAAATGGCAAGAATGAAATACTCAGACTCACAAAATTGTTCAAGAAAGCAGCTCCATAAAAAATGAATTTCAATGTAACTATTTGGCTTATTACACCATTATAAACTTAAAGTGTAGATCTTTTTTATGAGATTAATTCAGAAAGCAGTATCTAGAGTATCTAGATTATTCTGCAGATCAAACTAGCAAGTCCAAACTAAAATGTAAGTTATATTTATCAGCACAAGCCCAAATTAGATTTTTTTCAAAACACTGAATCAAAAAATAGTCAACCCACTATGGAGTAAATTCATCAGTATTATCCTGGTTGATATACTATACAATCCTTTTGCTGCTTTTGGCTGTAAGTAGATGTGTCCCCTCAGTCTGTGCTGCTATAGTTTCTCTTTCTTTCTTCAAGCTACCTTGATAAAATCTTGCCTGCTAACATAATAACCTCCATCTGACAAGTCAATTCAGAACATCCATCTATTCCAAATTAAAAAAACAAATACTTTGCAAGCAAACACAGATCATCAAAAAAATTGTAACAGGGAATAAACAGCCAAAGGACAAGACACACAATCTTACCCTCACCTAAGAATTAAAAATCAAAAATGTTATCAATAAAACACTACTTTACTTTCCTAACTCTTTACAGCAATGGTAGAGTGTAAAGGCAAATGCGACCCCAAGTGCACTTCTAGAAGCATACTAGCCTACTGCAGAAAATAGAAGGAGCCTGTGTAAGTCTGTACAACAGCATTATATCCTCACATGTACACTTAATGATGAATCTTCAGTAAGTTTGTCCTCACCCTAGATGGTTCATTTAAAAACTAAAAAACACAACAAAAAAACCCACAAAAAAAAAAAACCAAATGAAAACTCAGAATATTTTAAGAAAAGTGTATGATTATACTTACAAAATTCTGTAAGTTTTTTAAAAGGGAAAAACCACACCTATGCTCAACTGACAAAGTCCACAGCTAGAGTCCTAATCCTGTGTCTACACAGAAATCTGTGTGAAAGCATCGCAAAAAAATCAAAGCGTAATTGCAAAGCTAAGAATATAAAAATGTGTGTTTTCTAAAAAGCAAGCTGTCCTAAATACAATCACTGTGAGCAGAGATTTAATTTAACCTGTTTGTAAAAATCTGATAGTCTAGAGCAATTGGGAACTCTGTGGAAAGAAAAAAAAAGCAGCAGTATTTCTATGCTGCTTCAACCCAGAACCTTGCCACTATATAAGCAAAGGAAAGACACTTCAAACACCTTTAGCCAGTAAATATAAATCAGTATCATATTTTATCTGTCTTAAAGTACAAATACTGTCAGAGAAAACTAAGCCTAAAGAAACCAAGGGAGGAAAAAAAGGAAAAGATACACTTTAACTTACACTATTTTCCTTTAATTTCACTGATATTAACAATTCTGAGAACCTTGGGAGATGTGTTCACAGTCCAGCTACAATTTTTCAGCCCCCTTTTGATTATGACGGAATTTGAGTGGTGTTTTTTACTGTCAATACCAAAAGACAGGTTGAAGTTGGTTAGGTCAATGAATGCACAGAAGAACTGCAGACTGGAGCCCCAGCAGTGGCTGCATACCACAGCTTTTCTCCATTTCCCACAGTCTACTTCCTCATTTTTCCATTCCCCAGCAAACAGGAGAGGAAAGGCATGGTTAACACCATGCTAATTGGTGCATCCATGTCACATCTTACCAGTGTGCTTTCTGAAAGATGTATCTGATGCCAATTGAAGAAAAGAGCCTCTATTACATTACATGTGAACTTCAGGAAGACTGATGCTAATGCAGCCATACCAGTGGCTAAGAGAAGCATTTAATTCAGCTTTTCATCCATACCCAGCTATAGGCAAGGCTGAAGCTGTACACATAGCCATAAAAACTGATCCTGATTACAGGTGTTAGTAGAAGATTCCCACTCTAGAAAAGGTCAAAATATTACTTTCCATACCATTCTGTAATCTGTTATGTCAACAATTGAAAGGCTAAGTAACCTGATGCCAACAAGACGGCAAGCTCATAGCTAGCATGCTTGATGAAAAGTGACCCACAGACGAAAGCTGCTTCCCCATCAGTGAGCTCAGGTGATAGTTACTGACTCCCACATGACTGGGTTCAGGTGATGTGTTTTGTTACTGGAAAGACTTCACCATTTTACTTACATCTTTTCTCCATAAAGATAAAATCAGCTACGAGCTGGCAGGACTAACACCTCTCCAGCGGCATGAGAAGGCGTTTGATAAAGGCGATCTGAGTGAAATAATGTTGCTGTTGCTCTTTACAAAGAAATACTATGTAACAGATACACTTAAAACAGCAACTTCTATTAAGTAAGGTTCAGTGAAGAACGCCCTCCGACAAACAACATTTGTTATTAAAAAACCCAGGAGACAACAGAGTACATCAACTGAAGTGCAGGACTATAATCAAGTTAGAACGCTCTACAGGGAAGATTGGGATCATGTATAGAAAATATCAGCAGGGATTTTCATTCCTAAGGCAGACACCTGAAAGTCTTTAGCAACATACTGTGCGTACATGGGTGTTATATATGAAGAATGAAACAGAACAGGCAGTATAAGAACTGCGCTCAAAAATGCTGAGTCCCTCCCATTAGCAACAACACTCAACAAAGGGTGCACAGAGAAAAGGAAAGCTCTGTGAGAGACAGTAACACTAACTGATTTGCATGCTGGAGCTCATCATATCTTTAGACTCCCTTGCACCTTGACCATAATTTCAGCCCATTCTCTCCAGCAGCCCTCTTTTCTCCTTATTGACTTATCCTCAATTTACAGAGACATGCATTTTCAGTCTACTTCCATACTCAAAATTAAATGCAGAGTTTTTCCATAAAAATATAACTGTAGAATACAAGAAAACAGAATCCACTGAGAGTCAAAGAAAATTACATTACATTTCCAACCAGTTCTATTAATATATTTGTCATACACAGGGTAGAAGAAACAGGTTGTGAAAGATTGCATGGTATCAAAAGACACAAAAAAGACTAATAACAGTGTGCTCCATCCCGTAAAGAACAACAACATGGGTGGGCAAGAAAGAAAAAGGGCAGTAGGAAAATCATAATTAATGTCAATATAACACTAATCTAATGGCAAAAATATAGTATCTGATCTTCTCATCTTTACAGCAAAGATCATTTTGGTAGCCACAGTCTGAACAGAGTAGAAAGGTGATTATGATCCAGGAATACTAGGAAATTGCTACAATATTCTAGAAAGTTTATTGCAACAACAGCAAGGCCTAACCCAAGACAAAGAGATAATACTCTTTCTTTCTTTTGGTTTAGTCTGAATACAAGTCAGATGTGAAGGAAAAACAGAGGTAAGGTTGCCCCTCACGCCTCAGTATCTTTAAAACCTGCTGACACCGAGCAGATAAGATGCTGGACAGCTGTCCATCTCTAAGCAGAGAGCCAGAGCTGTGGCAGAGCTGACAGTGGTGAGCTCGGTCTGTTCAGTTCTAGAAAACATCATCTACAGACATATACAGAGAAAAGATGTTTGATGAAAGGCTCAACAAGCGATCCCATGCACTTGTAACTTGTGTTGAAATTAAGATTATTTTTCAGAAGTTCATCCATTCTTAAACACAACTGAAGAATGCAATGTATTTCATACCACTACAAGACCTCAAATTAAAATTGAAACCTTATGTCTTGTAGGGGTATTCCTTTATTTCATCACAAGTTATTGAGTCCACCTGTAAGACTCAAACACATGTGGCCCAGTTTATATAAGAGGTCAGATTAGATCATTGTAATGCTTCCTTCTGGCTAAAAGTATACATATACACTTCAAATGTGCAACACCAAAGGAGATCAAACTGGGGTTTGACCTTACATTCTTGTTTAAATGAGTGACTGGAATATCAGAAACCAGTTAAAGCACAGTTACTGGCCAAGTCTGAATTCAGACCAGAAACCCATTAAGTATTATGCTAAGACAATATTCCAGTTTTTATTTTAATACAACTAACCTGTTCATGTAGATGAGAATCATCTTTCTTCCCTATTTAGACTATACTAGCATAAACATATATAATCATTCTCCTAACCTAGCAACTCTCCTTGGTCACTTTGTACCATCACACCCATATCCTAAGTTACAACTGTTCTGCATCAGCCTCTGTGCAGGGCACTGGCTCTTGTTTCAGCTGCCTCAATAAGCATTTTCTGTTAGTCCAATGTGCATATTGTCACCTCAGCAAAAGAACTGCCATTCCTTCTACAGTAAAAGAACTTGACCGTGATCTATAGTGGAAAGTGAACTACACAGAACCTGACATTACAAGGAAGATTTCAAGCAAGATGTGTGGATCAGCTCACCAAGCAGAGAATCAGACAACTGCAAGGAGAGCTGGCATTGAATGCAGATCAAAAACCACCTCAACAGACCTCCTTAACAATAAACCGAGTATTTCTCCTAGGAAAATACAGTTCAGATAGCATTTGGCATATCTGCCCAAAGGCTTAGGCTAAGAAGAACTGCAAGAGAAGTTGGTAACTACCAAGCAGGTAGGTACATCCAGCTTGATCAGTCCGAGCACAGTCTTTCTTTTCTAAAAGCAGTTCTGATCCTCTCAGTCAAACATTTCAACTACACTTCACAAAAGTCTAACCCTACACTAAGCATTCCTTTGTCTAATAACACCTAGCAAAGCTAAGATAAATGAATGCTATTAACAATAAACAATCTTCTGTAGGATCTTTTCATATCCTATAGACTGGTTGAGCATGAAGAGATGCAGAATAAGCACTATTGAAACTAGACAGTTGAGCTGAGTGTACCCCACACACTGGTGAAGGTAAACGAATTTATTAGCTAACAAGACAGCCTATCTCAAGCAAAGCTACTCACATCCATCTTCACTTCATCATAATTATAATCTCTGGGCGATTCCCACTCTTCTGCACCATGGGAGGTGGAAGCCTCACTTCCCCCAAGTGAATCAAAGCTAACAAACCTACTTTATTGTGCAATTACCTTCTAGCTTTGATCCCACTTTCAAAGTCCCAGAGCAAATGCAGATGGCTTGTTCATAAGATGGTTCTCACACAAGGAGACTCCCAATGAACCATAGTATTTTTGCATACAAACTCAGGGACCAACACACAGTTACCAATTATATACACACAGGAAAGTCCTTGTCCAGTTTGTCCAATACTTCCAAGTAGGTACAGAAACCAAGGTGGGAGTAGTACATATCTTAAGAAAAACTGCTACAAGAATTTCCAAGATTAGCTAATCAATGCTATGTAAAAATGCCTTTAGAGTGTGTACTTCTACAATTCGTGTACTTAAAGACCTGGAAAACAGAAGGACAGTAAAACTACCCCAATACAAAGGTAAAAATAGCTAGCTGTTTTTTGGCATCACCATTGGTTAGTGAACGCATTTAAGTAAAGGAAAAAGCACCATACTGTGGCCAACACGAACCACTCCAAACTTTAAGCACTTATCAGAAAATGGAGTTAGGAACAAACTGGACTATTTGTAGTCAGCCTCCAGACTAGGACAAGGACACAACAGCTATCATTCCTGCAACAAAAATTGATGCACTACACCACAGTAAGAAACTGAACCTGAAAACCTCAACTTTGTTAAAAACAGAAACTGCTTTCACTTTTCATGTTACTATCAGAAAAAGACCAGTTCTCCAATCACTCTATCTATCCATCATAAAGTGCTACCGTACTGTGACTATAACTTCTCTCCCAAAGTAATATTCCCTATTGTATCATAGTTCTTCTACCACACATTTTTACTCAGGGCAGTGATCCAAAGATACACAAGTGGGCCACATTGTAATGGCCGTTATGCAACATTAACGTGCTCCTGTGTATCTCAGCAAACCGGAGCTCACCACTCACTTGAAGAATGTAATAATTCTAAATAAGATATATTAGGGGTCCTTCAATAAAGGAGTTTATTTTCAAAGGAGCTGCTGAGAATGGTCAAGTGACATTTTTTCTCCAGTCATGGGTATGTTTCAAAAATACCCACTCCTGCTCATCATAGATGGATGAGGTTATAGATGTTAATGCTGCTATTTACTTCCTTACACCTTTCAGAAACAGAGTCATATCTAAGAATTATGAACCTGATAAAACATATTTTGGCTATCTCAGTCCAGATTAGACTCTCCCTTTTGATTCTCCCAGGGCATGTTTTGTTACAACAATAATGCTAATGCACAACCAGTGCGCTGACCATAAGCTCAAGACATCAACTGCCTCATGTCCATCTTTCAAAACAGTCATCCCAGTTCCAGCAATCTTCTAGAGGCTTACATCTAGCAGAAAAACATTCATCTCACCCAAAGAAGCAAAGGATAGGAAAATTCTCCAGTGTAACAACTGCAAGATTGAAAGCAGGTTCTGCAGAAAGCAGCCAGTGAAGATACTGAATGACACTGTTATCATTCAAAAATTGTAAGAGAGAACTGGCAGACTATCAGGGCAGCATGAATCTTACCTGGCATTCAGTGTTATTAACATAAAATATGTATTTTAACCAGGATGAAACAATGGGTAGGTGACAAGACAAAAGGTCATTTAACACCATGGCTCTCAGAAAGTGGCACCTTCAGGAAGCATCATCTCACAGCTGTGCAGGGCAACAGTGAGCTCTGAGAGATCCATCTCTGAATGCAACATACAAGTTACTAACAAGCCTCTCCAAGGTACCCACGCTCATGGTGCTCAACGTTCCCAACAGCTCACAGCTTAATGGAGACAATCACTCCTGGTCTCACCTGGCTTCAAGCTTCAGACCCCAACCACCACCCAAACACTCACTTTCCCCTGCCATAGCACAAAGCAGCTATAACAGCCTAAAGAGGTTCTTCCACCAAGAAAAGTCACAATCCAAGGATTCAAAACAACGGTATGATGCTGCACTCCCAGGGAACTTCTTCAGAGTCCTCAATTGCACCTGACATAATACAGTACATACAGAGACCTAAAAAGAGGCATTCCATGCTTTATCTGACACCTTCATGAATTACAGACCCAACAATGGCAAGGACACCATGAACAATGTTAAAAAAGGTTTCTGCATAATTTTCTCTCCCAGATGTCAACACGAAGTCCCAGTGAGTGAGCAAGATTGTTTGCAGCAATAAACAAAAACCTGCTGCCTTTTGAAGAAAGCAGACCTGGAGCAGTGCCATATAGGGGTATGATAACCAGAATGACCTGCTCTTAAATAAATAAGATAAATAATAAAGTGAAATATTTGCATAATAATAATAATAATAATAATAATAAATTTTATCATTTAGTTATGTGCAATCAGTCTCCATAAACTTGTGGAACATTTATAGGCTGCATCTTAAGTTGTTGCTAGAGTAATCTGTAATCTGTAACTCCATGCTTGTGAATGAGCAGGTAAAGAAATGTGCTGAAGAAAAGTTACTATATATTACATGTCTTGACCAATAATTGCACAACAGGAATTATGTAGGAATAAGTGACAGGTAAATGTGTTTTGTTTCAGTATTGTGTTTCCTCCTTTGAAGACAGAAGTTCACTTTTCAAGATCCTGTTTATAATCGATTCCATCTATTCAGCTCTAGTCAAAATGCTACACCTCAGCAGCTCAGAGAACTGGGAAGGGTGTGAGAGTGGGCACAAATCCTTATGCATGTATGGATCCAATCTACAACCTTAAAAAGAACAAACGTCACCTGCACAAGGGAAACAACATCCCACACATCAAGTAAAGTTATTAAAAGGCTACAAATGGTGAGACTCAAAGAAAAGCTAAAGTCCTGTGGCCAGGAACCCTTCCCCATAGCTAACAAAAATAACAGGAGCATTCTAGAACATATTTGGACAAAAGGTAACATTTTCCTACTTGAAACACAAAACCCAATGTTATTTATTTTTCTTTTTTCTATCTCTACAGCACTCAACACAGTGGCATACTGGGTCATGGGAAGCATGGCCATGGTCTGTGAAACTTGAGTCACAGTAACCATCCACCTTTCCCACATAAACATGTTAATAAGCCTCTGACTATGGAAAACTTGGACTTTCATATTAACAAAGTATCTCTCTCCCTTGAAGATTTTTATCTGTAATCTCAAAATAATACATATGTCAAAGTATGTGTTTCCAAACACATTTTCTTTTGCCTATAAGCAAGTGTATCACTGTTTGTCCAACTAGCACCATATGGGTTTTCGTTTAAACTTATTACATAATCTCCCTGAAGACAGGGAGTACAAAGTAAAGGCAGTTTAACATTTTATTTCACAATTCTTACCTTCAATATTAACAACAAACAACTGCTTGATGTTTAAATATTAGCAGATTACACAGCTGCCACAGGACACTCTGGTCGTGTGACCTTCATTCTTGCTTAAGATCTGGACTGAAAAGTGAAGCTATCAAAGAGGGTACTTGGAAATAATTTACAGTTTCATGCAGGAATATAAAATAAACCAGTGAAGACGTATATTTTTTATGCAATGCTGTCACTGTAATCCTAGGGGTTTATCTGCCACTGACTTGCCACACCTCAGTCAAAATTGTTAAAAAGTTCACAATAACTCTCCTTAATACACCTAAGTTGTAAGATACCTGACAACAATAATTAAAATCTTCTCATCTCCTTAAGAAACTGTGGAAACATTTTCAGCATTTTAATTACAAACTATTCTGATTTTAGCTTGAATGATTTTGGCTTCTCATCTGTGAGTCTATTTTATCATAGATATTTGCATAAAGCAATAACTGTTCCATTAAAACATTAAATTTACTTCTGCTGCATTGCCCTCCAAATGTTTTTGTGAGATCACATGGTTGCGGTGGAAATAATGATGATGTCAAACTGAACATTTAAATTTAAAGATGGGAATTTAAAGATAAAATCCTTAAAATTACCTTCAGGAAAGCATTTTTAGCAGAGGGGTAAACAATATTGAACCTTTTTTTCCCCAAGAAATGGACTTCTATTTGCTTTGAGAGCATTGCAGTCAAACTAAACTCTAAAAATACCAGATTAACAAACAAGAGCAGTGTTTAAGACACTAGAGAAGACCTAGCACTTTTTTTTTAATGTCTCAGGAACCAGGAGCTCTTTCATTCCATTCCTTGGACACTTAGGTTGATGTCAGCACCCTGACATCACCAAATGAATTCAGAACAGCATGTTTGCCATCCCACAGTATCCTACTTTTTAGCCCAAACTGTCAAAACCGTAGCAGAATTCCAAAAAAACTCTTTCTGACCAGTTGATCCAGCACTTTGAAACACAAAAAGTTAATGCTTTACCTCAAAAAAAAAAAAGGTTGGGTGATCAATCAGTGACTACACCTCACAGCTTTCACAACCTGCACTACCCCAGAAAATCTGCCGTGAACAGAAAATCCAGGAAATCTCACACTAGTTGTCATTATATATACCTTTGTTTGATCAAATTGTGGGTCATACACAAAGCTCCAGGTTTTCAAAGCTACAAAAGAATTGTAGGCACATATTCGGTATAAAACTTCCTAAAAACATTGGAAGAAAACAAGTGTATTTGGCAGTCTTTCTGTGCATATTTTGCTAAGATACTTCCATAATTTTCAAGAGTTCAGTGCTCTCTTTACTTCCTTCACTCACCACACATCCAGAGAAAAAGGGGGAAAAGCTGATTTATTATGAACTTGTCAAAGGCACACAGAATAAGGAATTCCTACGTGCTATTTCAGTGATACAGGATTGGAATGCTTGCACACTTGACAATTAAGTATTCTGGTCTGGGCTATTCTCATATCTGAGATACCGAATCTATAGGCTACATGTAATGGAAAACCAAAAGCAAATTGCAAGAGTTTTGGAGTCATTAAGAGTTTTACACCACTATTTTCTTTATGGAGACAAAAGAGGCTCAAAACTCCTGTAGTACAATCTTACCAATACAGAAAAGACTGAACCTGCTGCTTCACACCAGTTAGTCTTGACAGAAAAGATTCAGACCAAGTTACTGATCTAGGTCTGTGAATAGAGTAAAAGCAAGTTTATATAAAGTTTGTTGTTGCCATGTTTTTCTTCCTTTTGAACAGCATCAACATGGGACTAATTCATGATCTTTAGAAAGTAGTTTCCAGTTAGACTGACACACAATGGCAAGCAGTCTTAGACAGGTGAAGTGACAGGAAGGAGGAAGCCTGAGTTGATGTCAGTGACAAAAACTATTTTAATGGAAATGTGAAATTATTCAAAAATTTCTTCTCCCAAACACGTGAAGATTTCTCTAGTCAGATTCAGACTGCACAATGGGCTGAGAGAAGGAATCAGGCAGACGCAGTATTTTTACATAGCGTGTTTTTCTAATGGCTTTTCATACTCAGTGCCTCACTTAAAGGTTTCTTCTGTCAAAGATCTGTTAAATCAGCGATGTTTCATCAAATAGTAGTTGTCAAACATGATAAAGAACTACAATAATAAAATACGTGACCAAGAGGTTTTAGCAGCCAAGGATTCAGGGAAGACTGGAAATAGGTTGTATTTCCAAGGCAGAGAAAAATGACAGCAGTAATGAAGTCTGCTGTTTGTATTCAGTAACACTAATTTTCAGACCTCTTCTATCCTAAATTAAGACCTACACATCAGGTCATGCAATGGACAGATATGACAGGAAAGTCACATAACAAAGGACAGATGATAACGCATGACTGCTATTGCACGACATATCTTTTAATTAAGTCTTTTAAGTAGGGAGACTCCTGCCCTGCTACTGATATGAGGCAACATCTCAGTCTCACTCCTACACTAAGAGCCCACACCAGACCCCAGACTTGCCTAAGCAGATGTAGAGGCCACCTGATGTAAAAGAATTGCAAAAAAAAAAAAGCAAACCCACCCTATAAACACACACTACCAAGAGGCATTGAAAAAAAAAAAAAAAAGCAAAGCCACCCTACAAACACACACTACCAAGAGGCATTAAGACAGATTTTATTTCTCAGTGTAGGAAACCATATGTCTACACATTTGAACACGGACCTTCAAACCAGAGTTGCATGTACAGACACAGAATCTTTGTGTCATGATCTTGCTGATGGACTTTCATGTTTTGGAGAGGTTACCTGCATTTTGATTAACACCCATCAACCTTTGATGAAAGATGTAGTCAGATGCTGCTCAAGCTACTCCAACACTGAATAATTTGCTCTAATTTATTTCTTTAAAACTACTCTAATTTACAGCTTTACTTTGATGAAGTGGGCACTTTTGATAACTTCCTAGAATTATATATCCATTGGCTGAAGCAAAAACCCAACCCCCCCCAAAATGGTGATTCTACTGGCTGAGAGAGTTCAGAGAAGTTGGGATAAGAAATAGCAACTAAAATATAAAGACGATTAGAATTTCTTCCTCCTACTAGCTGGATGATTGGCATTTGGTTTAGGATCATCCTGGTGAAAGCCTCCTCCCCTGTTGACTGAGTGCATTTTTAAGTAGTGAGCAAACATAATCAGGAAAGAAAAATCTGTGCCCTTCCATATTCTGAAATCTACAGGCATTTTCCCCTGTACACAATATCAGAATGAAAAACAAAGCACAGTGAGTGCTAGTTAATTTTTTCTTTTCATCTCCTTGCAAAGCCAGCTCTAAAAAAAGATTCCAACCTGCCACAGAACCTTCTTTGAACTTTCAATTTCCTACTAAGTTTAAACTTATCTTCTCAGATAGAAATGAAGCTTGGCTCCAGAAAAAAAAACATTTTTAAATCCTTGGTGAATAAAGATCAGGCAGTATTCACCTACAGAAATTGAAAAACGTGAAAAGATAAATGCCAAACAGTGTGTGAAGCTTGAAAAAGCTGTGGTCAATGGCATTTTACATAACAATCTGAATTCCAGTAAATCACATTTCAATTACAAAGGAAGTACCAACAAGATCACTGTCACAAACAGAGAAATAATAAACTCTATTCGGGAAACAAGAAGTGAAATTCAACTATATCAGATCTCTATTCTCATCCTTTTCTTAAAGTTTTCAGTTGAAGAGATTTGTTCAGCTATACAGGAAATACTCAGACTTTGACTCCCCACACTTCCCTCCCTGTTCAGTTCCACAACTGCTCAGGAATGATATATTTTAGACTTGCTCAACAGCTGTTTAGCTCAAAAGCCATGTTTTGATACTTAGAATACTAATTACACAAAAACATCTGAATCACAGAATATGCTGAGTTGGAAGGGACCCACAAGGATCATCAAGTCCAATCCCTGTCCCTGCACAGGACCATTCCCAAGATGATTGGACAATGCCCTCCCCATCATGAGCCTGAGAGCATTGTCCAAATACTTCTTGAACTCTGTCAGGCCTGGTGCTGTGACACTTCCCTTGGGAGCTGTGCCAGAGCCCAACTACCCTCTGAGTGAAAGAACCTTTTCCTAATATCCAACCTAAACCTCCCCTGACACAACTTCAGGTTCTTCCCTTGGGTTCTGTCACTGGTCACCAGAGTAAGGAGATCAGTGTCTGCCCCTCCTCTCCCCCTCATAAGGAAGTTCTAGACTGGGATGAGGTCTCCCCTCAGTCTCCTCTTCTGTAGGAGGAGGGAAAACAAACTCTGCTTCTACTTACTTGTAAGGCTGGCTAATAACTATGGTCATCTACGTACACAACGTCTTCTGTATTCTAGCTTTGAAATGAAGTTTACTCTTTCAATCCTTCAATTACCCTAATCATCAAGGCCATAACAATCATAGTTGTAAAAAGCACATGTATTACTCTTCTGATAGGTCCCAATAATTGCAAAAATAACCTTTAGAAGCCCTGAAATTTTTAAACTGATGGAATTTTTTTAAAAACTAGACATTAAGAGTTACAGTGTACATTATCTTCACATGGGATTGATTTGTAGCGGGACCTGAAGACTGGAAAATAATTTAAAGAATGCACCCTTTAAGTGTAATGCTAATACTCTTCAAGTAAAATTATTCTTTGATATTTCTGTTTTGAAAAGAAGACACAATCAAGTTTCAGCTATATTATTTGTGGCTAATCTCAATATAATCTAACAGTAGTTCAATAGATAACTACAAGTCTAGGACTATTATTGCCAGCTCACCAAAACTTAGACCTTAGCAGGTGAATTTAATTCTGTATTCTGACAGCTTCTATCAGATAATATATGCTGGTCAAAAAGCATTTAATGGGCTTTAAAATGCTCAGTTTCTAAAGGATTCTTCTTCAAATTACAACATAACATTAACTATTTGCCTCCCTGATCAGTCTGCTTTGCTGCCAGACAATCCTGCCCTAGATACCCAAAAGAGGTGCTGGAGTACATTCATTATTAGCTTTCTGCAAAGCACTGCACTTGACAAAAAGGTAATCTTACAGGCCTGAATAAATACTCGACTGTGTTTCTCTCCACATTAGATCAAATTTAATTAACCAGTGGTATGCAATAAGATGCAGTGTTAACATCCTTTTCCTTCACTGGTGCCTGGTTTTCATCAAAGAGAACTACTAATAATGCAAACAGCACTAATAGGGCTGGGAAGGGCTCACCTGTCATAAGGACAGTTTGTGGAGAAAGAATTAACAGCCTCAGGAGAGGTTACCTGTTCTACTCATTGCAATCACAGTCACCTAAAATATTAACAGTACGAATGCCAAAAATGTGAAAAGACTACAGAGATGTGCAGAGTAAAGAAAATTTGTCACTTAAGAGTGGAAACACTAAAACAATCACCGGTTGTGGTAGTACTATTTATTACTATAAACTTAGATTGCCTAAATTTTCCAAATATGATATCTGGGTTAAAAAAAATCAAACCAAAACAAATAAAAAACAAAAAACAAAACCCAAAAACACATAAGAGCAAAAAAAGCAACACAAATACAAATCCTAGAAAAGGTCTCAGACAACCAAAAAACAAAAACACATAACAGCAAAAAAACCAACACAAATACAAATCTCAGAAAACGTCTCAGCTGTCTGTTCTCAGAGTACCCTGCCTCCAGCTCTGGCCCAGAGCCTTTGAGATCAGGTCTTCTACCAAAGGGATAAACTAATATTATTGATGCTAATGTGGACTCGCTGGTAGGGAGCAAGACCAAGGGCATGTGAAGGTCATAAGTCATAAAGGCAACAGTAACCTAAACCACAAATGCATGAAACCTCTCTGTAGCTTTGCTTTTCATTTTGACCTTTATACATTTTAATATGGATAATTCATAAAATGACAGAGTGCTTAACAATTCACATCTGTATCGATCATTCAAAAACAACCAGTCAAAGGAGAATAAAACACAAATTATCGCACGGCTCTCAAAGTTCCTTCATCTTCAGCATCCGTCATCAAAGTCATCCTCCTTTAATTTCCCAAATTTCTGGAGAGTTAGGATTTCATTTCTCAGAGTTAAAATTTCACCAGCTGCCTGAGTCCTACAGACTAAGGCTGCTGTCATCTTCTGTGTGTTGTGTCGAGCTAAGGCTGATCAGCACCGTTAGAAAAACATGTAGGGACCAGCTAGGCTAATCAAGGCAAAACCAACCACAAACTTGCCTAAAGCAAGCGGCAGTTACTCCTTCTACAGCAAAGTCAGGTCACTTTTGAATACATAAATAAGCCAATCAGACACATCTTTAAGAAAAAAACAACAAAAGCAACAAAATAGTAGAAACCATTTGCAAGGGAAGTCTGATTTTTAACTTCTGCTTACTCAGAAAACTCCTTTCAAAAACATTCCTATCAGTTCAGGTATTAGGCTATACAGAGAAAATGGGACAAAATACTTTAGAAGAGTATAAATATTTAAAAGAAAAGTTATGACAAAGCTTTCTTGGTGTTTCAGTTCCATTTTTTACTTTCCTTCTTTCAGTTTAAATTTTTGCCTACTGGCATGTAAATAACTTGTGAGTAATTAGTTGACCAATTAGTTCTATGACAATTTCACAATTTTGCCTATGCAATCTTACAGTTACATCCACATGGCTACATTCTTGCACCACACCTTCCACCGTCAGGGAAAAATCCCTACAACCTCTATGGCTATCCCAGCATGAACCATAGCTGACAACAGACAAACCACTTACCAGAAGTAAAAAACCCTGCCTTCTTATTTCTCTAACAAGCAGTGGAAAATGTAAAAGTATCTATAAATGCACAACAGTAAATATTCCTATAGCAGTCACACTAAACAACCCTTTGCAGGTCTCCAGCTTAAGGTATTTCTGTGCTCAGTGCCATCCACATAACACTTTAAACTGCTTTGCTGTGTGAATTGTTCTAGGGAACAGATCTGATCTGATGCAAACAAAACCAATTATATACACTAAAAAAAAGAAAAAAAATTGTGTCACTTTCTTCCCAGCCAGTTATCCACTCCAGTTCATCCCTGCACCATTACACTATCCTAGGATCGCCACTGAATTGCGATTTAGTGAAATCACAACTTCATGGCTAATGCCAGCTTTTAAAAACTGCAGTGACCTGGCAGTTCAGGAAACAAACAGGTACCTCTCCACACCAACCCAACCAAGAGAAGCAAGGTCAGCCCTGGCATCAAAGCAGAGAACAATCAGCCCAGCACCAGAAAGGCAAGAACCAGTCCTAGAGACCTGGTCTAGCCTAGCCTTGGCTTTCAAAGAAGAACCAGTAAGATTCTAAAGATATGGAGTAGTGATGATACTAAGATTTTAGAAGTATTTTTAAAAGGTCTGGCTGTGTGGGCACAAGTCTGCCCATCTCAGAGCACTCTCTACAAATAAAACTGTGTTTGTGTATTTGCAAACTCCACTTTGCTCAGCCTCTGAGAGTCTGATCCATTAGCACACCCCACTACCTCTAGTCACAGCATGATGAAAAACCATTCCATTTGTACAAGCTGAAAGTCACATGCAATTTAAGGTTTTAGGATTCCAGACGTTTCCCCAAGGTGCACATCCAGAACTGCTGCAGCCCTGATTTGAGCACGTACAGACATTTCAGACACTCTGACCAGGTGCCCAGCAACCACACATGCAACGCGTCTAATGCACACTGGCAGTGAGCACCAACCAGGCAGCAACCCTCCAAAGCTGCGGCAGCTGGAGGCATCCTTCATGCAAAATGCATCAACAGTGCTGGCAACAAAGAATCCAAACCTTCCCCCCTCTCAGGTGGGGACCATAATGGCTAGAAACTGAATCAGGTTCTGGCAACAAAGAATCCAAATCTTCCCCCCTCTGTGCCAGGTACCATAATGGCTCGAAACTGAATCAGGTTCTGGCCCACATCTCTTGCCCCTAGTCCTTGCGTTGCATTATAACAACACAGGGCAATTGCTCTACCTGAAACAGAGGCGCAAACCTCGCTCTTTAAAGATCCTCCAGGGACTTTCCTTTTCTTCATCCCTATTCTTTCATATCCCACTGGCTGCCTTAGATGCTCCCTAATGAGCACTCTGGCTGTTTTGGTACCGATCCCTCATAGCTCTGGTAGGTTTCCTAATTCCAAAGTCAAGTGAGTAAAAAAGTTAGGCATGGAGATGTCAGTCTAAAGAACAGCAAAAAAATAATATTTTTCTAAATTGGTTTTCACATGGTCAGAGTGTAAGGCAGATCTCCAAGGAGACTCGAAGAGTGACCATATTGGTCAGCACAAAAACATTTCTGGCAGGCTGCTTAGGCATGCAAGATATCATAAATATATAATCCAGCAGCTGATGTTAGGGATCTCACATGTGTCCAACAAGAGGAATGTCCTGCAACAAGCTGTATTTCTTCTGTTTCTTCTCTAAACGCACGTAGATTAGTGTACACGCAGTCACTTTGCCACTCTCTCTCTCAGATGTTTATTTTTTCCCTCTTCAGAGGAAAAGCAAAATGCCAACAACCCATTCCTTGTGAGCAATTTCATCCTTTAACACACTGGATTTTGTTCAGGTCAAGTAACATTTTTGGTAAAGAATATAATTGCAATTGCCTGTTTCTAAGATCTTGTAAATAGCATGACATTATTTTAAAAACTGCATTTACAGTGTTCCTTTAAGTGTTTTTACACAGTTTCAGCTGAAATTGCTTTATTCCAAAGCAATTGAATATAGAGTATTTTTATAAGGACCTCTTTGTCTCTCTGTAAATGACTGAGATACAGATCCTTTCCAGAAAGAGAATGCATCAGAAAACATGCAACCTTACATTTTACTAGCCATAGTTATCTAGCACCATAAAACATCAGTTCCTGAAGCTTATGTTGTAGCTAAAGCAAAACAGCATGATTAGCAGAGTAAAGTAGTGCCTAGAGGCCTTACGCAAGTTTAGGTTTGGCACCATACAAACACACAGGCTCTATTCAGTATGGTAAAGCCATTCTACAGCCAAAGCAGAGGCAATTCCATAGATCAAAAGCAAAAATTAAGCTAAAATTCAGCAGCACATTCATTCCATCTTCCAGGAAATACAGTATCACATACCTCCTTGTCATACTCCTTGGACAACATAGACAAATAAAATAGATATTGGCCTAAACAAGCTGGTTAGAAGACACATTGTTATCATTCAGGGCTGTAAGCTTGTCTACATTACAGCTTCAGGAGTGCCTTTAACACGTGGTTTAAGGAACACTTCAAAGAGCTCCTCTAACCTCCTGCGACACAAAGCTGCATGGAAAGAGCAGATTATTTCCCAGTGTGATAAAATCCAGACAACTTCAAATACTTTTCAGCAGGCACCACAAAAGACAAGGTATACGCATAACTGCTGGATCCAGTAGTCCTCTCCTAAGATATACATGAAGCGAAGTCACCCTGCAATTCCTCTTACAGGGGTACCACAATGGAAAGGAGCAAGCTCCAAAAACTTGCCAAAACCACTGGCAGTTGCAACATGTGATGCCATCAGTACCAAACATATTGAAGACATAAAGCAACCTCTTTCACCACCTTCTCTTGCCCCCACCTTGCTCTGATAAGGAAAGGTGGGGTCAGAGAGGAAATAGCAGCACAAAGACTCAGGTAAACTCAATTGAGACAAAACCCCCACTGTAATAAAGCTTCTTTTCAGGGTAACTCAGTGTCCACTGTGGCAGAGAGCTGTATGGAACTTTTTCACAGCAGAATTGCTCCATGAGTGTCTTTCCTGGGATTATTTTTGCAAGTGGGCCCTGTTGCATGCTGTGAGTCTTGTGAGAATGGGACTCAACCAGTTCTCCCAAAGGTACACATCATAAGCAAAGATCTATGTAGTAAAAGAAACCAAATGAAACCAAACACATAAACTATGTGAAACCAAACACTATGACAGGCAGGACAGTGGAGTAAATGACTTGGTTTCTCCTCTGTTTCAGCTGCAGTCATCAGTCACACTACTTTGTACTTAGAAAAGGTCTGAAGTTATCAGCACTCATACAAATTCAATGTCCCTCTATCAAGCAAATTCTTGTCTCTTAAGAAATCAAGATGCAGTAATAAGTCATAAGCAGCATAAATACACAGGTTTTTTTCTGAGGGGAAAGTGGAAAGAAGAGTCTTATGATACACATAAGAATTTACATATTTCTGCACAGATCCAAAACATAACTATGCATGAGCAAGCACTGTGGACCTGTACAGACTAGCAACAGGACTTTCCATGTAGATATTACATAGTGCTATCACATCCAAAAAACTACCATGGTACCATTAAGTGCCATAACACTGTTAAACTTATAGTACATAAACTCAGTGGTGCTTCAGGGAAACAGATTGCTCTCTCCTTACTCACCAACCACTTTTCTCTCCACAACTGATCTCACTGAGTGTCTGGAGCCTGTCCACAATGGACTCCTCTCCTTTCATGGACACAGGAGTCCATCATGATGCCAGAATCCCTCACCTCTTCTTTTCTGAGGGCCCAACAAATCCATGTCCAATGCAATGCAATTCTTCTCTTCCATTTTGCTGGAGGAAGGGAAGAATGGCATGATTGAGGGCAAGAAGAGTGAATTTAATCTGTTCCCAGGCACACTGCACGCTACTGCTAGCACAGGAAAATGAGCACGGATGAACGAGCTGAACAGAGGCAAAATGGAGCTGTATGATGCACAAGGGACACACTGGGTGTACATGGCAGCAAAATAATCAAAGTGACATGGTTGTGTCAGCATCTAATAGTTTTGGTGTTGTTTGCAATCATGTTTATTTAGAACTGCACTGCCACTGTGCCTGCATTTCAGTCGCTGCTTACCCAAACCTCACTAATTCATATCACACAGGGCAGGCACTGGATCACTTCTGCACACAAAAAGGTTTGCAGAGGCAGGGCCAGTGGTATCAACCCCTCACAGAACTCCAGTTAATGCAGCTGAGGTGATGCATCTTGCAGGACTGGGGTGTTCAGTGTGAGATGTCTGACTGTAGTAACACCAAGACATTCACGAAGCCTGTGCCTGGGCACTAACTATTTTTGGAGTGACAAGGTTTAGGATTTTAAAGGTAGATGTGGCAGTAACCAGAAATAACATTTAATTCCACTAATATAGCTTCCATAATAAACAGTTCCAGGAAAACACAAGAGAAAAGAGAATTTAAAAAAAGGTTAAATACATGAAAATTGCATAACCAATTTTCTTTACCTTGCATTAGGACTATCCCAAATATTGTCACATAAGTCAGCAACAAATCTCTTTTTGTTACATTATTGACATGGTTCTGACAGTCTTAGTAAGATTTACACATGCACTTAAAATTAAGCATGCAAGCAAGTCCCATTGGGTACTGATGTAAGGTTCATGCCTTCACTTGAACAGTCATTTTACAACTAGCTTTTTTAGCATGCAATATCTGTGTTCACTTTGTTCATTGGACAATAATTTTAAAGTAACCTATACATTCTAAGTAGTACGGGCAACCAGTACGTGCCCATTTGATAAAAGTTCACACATGACACACAAAAAAACATTACATTAGAAACAGAGATATTCCACAGTATTCAAAAATCAACTCCTGTATCCATTATTACACAGTTCATACAATTACAGAAGTTTATTCACATGCTAACCACAGCAGAGATAAAGTTTAATGGTGTTCACATGCTTCCACAGTTTTTACAGTTTACTAGGCTTTGATTTATCTATCAAAATTATTTGAGTTTGGAATTTTCATTAATGCAATTTTTAACTGTTTTGAACGTAGCTTAGTGGTTATGAAATATAAAGTTTAAAAATATTATATATACTAGCTCCCATTATAAATATCAATTTCTGACCTTTGGTTGAACGGACAAAGTAGCATAGTAGCAAAGGCAAAATCAACTACAGAAAGAAGTCTCGTTGAGACATACCTTAGGACCTCCCACTGAAAATATGTTTATATTTTACCAAGCAGTAGAACTTTAAAAAGACAGCAAGTCACACTTTGCACATGCATGAGACAACAGCTATGCCCAGAACTTGTAGCAGAATAGGGATCAAGGGTAACTGACATTCACTCAACACAAACATTTAATTTTGCTGTAAAATACACACCAGGTGAATAGCAAGGGGCATTAGCTAGACTAGGTAAATTCTCTTTAGAACTATCTGGCTAAAGGGCAGAAAAACAACATTGTGATTGCATCGTTAAACACTCAAAATTAAGAAATAAGCAGGGCACACTACGTAAAGAATTAGTGCTTTGTACCTGCATTACCATAAAGATGTTCCACATCGCCTCTTTTTTTGCACAATGCCAAAAAAGAAGCCAGTACCTAGGATGGTAATTTAATCACCAATGGGGTAAAAATCTGCTGGAAAATCTCACCTCTGGTTTTTACTGGAAATTTGTGTGAATATAATTTATAGCAGAGTTTTCCCAATACAGTTTCAGAAAATGTTTTCAAAGCTTAAGAAAAGCCACTGATGTGTAACATACATTGTTTAAAATGCTGTGTAAGTTGCAAACCTTGAGCTATATACAATGAAGGAAATCAAATCAGGCTGTAGTGCCCTTTCTTGATACCTGAGTGCTTAACAATGCAGCCTTAACAGTATGCCATTTGGGTTTTCCTTTTGAGAAACTGAATTCCTAGAGTTTGCTTAATATGTCAACATTTGAAATCTTGCAAGCAAAGACCAATTACATTCAATCCCAAAGACTCATATGCCTAAAAGGGTATAATTAAAAAATTAAAGGAAGCGGTCATGCAGGATACTGGCAAGGAAAAAGTACTAAAGAAATTTAAGAAAAAGCATTTAACTCACCAGTCCATTGTTTGGCTGAGGTGAAAAAGGCAAACATTACTGAGATGCATCAGTGAGGAAGTTAGAACACAAATCAAGGCACGTGCCTGCAAGCACATGTGAATAACTTCAGGCCCAGAAGCTCTTTCCATGGTGAAGTCATTCACATGTGCAACTGCAGAAGCTAAGCTCGGATGTTACCCTCAAAGTACAAAATGCTACTTACATTTTGCTACTGACCTCAATATAAAAAGAAATTTACCTGTATTTAACTGTTTCAGCTGAAGAAGACAAAAATCCCCTTGAAGTCCCACAAAGTAAGGTAATCCATTCTAGCTGCTCACAGTTCCAGTTAGTTTGTTTGTTTTTAACATAAGTCTCAGAACGTGTTAAGGCTTACAAACCAGAAGCCTTCCTTGGAAGCTATGTGAGGACTGCATGAGACCCTGGGGTACAAAGAGCTTATTTCTGCCTTGCAATACACCAAGAATGCTTATGACATGACAATTAAGCCATTATTCTTTTTATTGGGTATCTCTCTGCCAAGCCTGATGTAACCTGACATATACAACATTCAATTGAGTGTCTCTTAAAGTGTTGAGTGTTTCCAACATATGCTTGTGCAATTTTAGGGATCTGAACTGTATAAGAAATCTAGCTTAAGGAAAAAGGACACCATGCAAATGAGTAGCATGGAGCACATGTGTCTATCCGATTAGACAAACACTAACTACACATAAAGTATTTTTAAGTATATGTAACTAGCATAGGTTTAAATGGATTGCAGATTACAAACCACTGCTTGGAGAAGAGAAAATAAGTAAAAGGTTCAAAAGCCAGAGAATAGAAAACTTTTAAGTCTTTAAACACCAATAGTTTGGTAAGATGTAACCAACATGGTTATGGACCAGTGGGCAATCAAAAATTTTTAAAAAGGCTAGATAGATCAGCTGAGATTCACAAATAGTGAATACAAGATTTGGTGATGACTGTTTTATATCCACCAGCAATGAGGAATCAAATATTGCTCAGTCCACTAAAAGAGCAGGCAGTTCAGATAACCTACATTCTTATTGAGAAAGGTGCTGACCAAAGCAGCTCTATCATATCCTAGCTAAAATAAAGGAGCACACAACTCTGGCCACACTGAGCCATGCCTTGAGTTGTTTGGGGAAGATGTGTTTCCTGATTTTTCCTCAAGGTAAGTTTCATCACTGGCTTCAATAAAAGGACATAGAGTAATTTCTTTTTGAAGTGTCAGTATTCAAATATGAAACTTAATGAAAGTAGTAAGTTTTGAAATACCAACACTACATCTCATTTTATCTCCCTTTAGATATGGCCTTGATCCAGCCAATGACGTTTTTTTTTCTGGGATGGGAATACATTACTAAATGATTAAATAACATATTTCAATTTGTTTATCCTTCTGATCAGCAAAAAAGCCCAAATAGCATGTATCCACCTGACAGGACAGCACTGAGAAGTAAAAATGCTTGGAAATTATAACCAGATGTGAAAAGAGAAGGTAAAAAAAGGTACATGGAGAAAATGGTAGAAAAAAGCAGAAAGGGACAATCGCGCTAAGGCCTGCAAGCAGGGCAGGGCCAACATCTGTGCCCACTGCGGGACCTGCCAGCCGCCGTCCCGACATCCCGCTGCGTCCTCCCGTCCGAACAGCGGTGTGTCTGTCCGCATGCACAGCACGTGTGTACGTGTGCCTTTCTGCATCTGTACACTGTGGAACAAGGGGCTCGGCGGGGCTCTCACTGAGCACTACCGGGCCCAAATG
>NW_005054307.1:5459437-5486164 GCF_000277835.1 Geospiza fortis | reverse complement strand
CGTTCGGGGACACCGGGGCGAGCAGCGGAAGGATGCCAGCACCTTCACATCAAACCCTGCTGTCCTGCCCGGCGCTGTTTTCTTCCCCTCAAGGCAAGCTGCTGTTCGAGGGATGTTTCATCCAGTTGCAGCATCCCCAGCCATCATTCTGGGATGTCCCAAGAACGAGCTGTGCCTTCAAACCAAATTTTGTCAATGCTGTGCTAGTTTCTAAGTCAGCATGAAGGTGACACACAAGCAGCCCCGCCGCAGTCCAGGGCTGTACCCAGGACGACCACAAGCGTGGCACGCTGAGCTTCCCGGGCGGCTCGCACGCTGCCTAGGACAGCCTGCCCGGGCATGTTCGGCAGTGCACCACTGGGGATGCGGGCCCTGGCTGCCTCCGGGGCAATCGTCAGGCTGCCAGTGCCCGCTCTGGCTCGTCCGGGGCTTCTGGGGGGATTTTGGGATAGACTGGGATTGGCAGTGGAGGCAGGGAGCTTGCAACGTGCATGTAACTAAAAGGTTGCTTACAAGAACAGCTCCAGGGCAAGTTTTCGAGTTAATAATGATGTATCAAGTTAGTCATAGCTTTGAGGTAGATATTTCAGCACTTTCCTTTAAACTGAGTTATGTAAAGATGCTAAAAAGACAAAGGAGCTCGGAGACAACTACTGCATTATAAACCAAAAACAATTAACTCTTTGATTGCTATTAGTTGTCCTAGAGAGAGATAGTAGGGGAATGATAAGGATTCCTAAATGCATATTCACCTTAGAGAAGGTGAAGGTGATTTCTCTTCATCTCAGAGAAATTGTAAGGATTCATAAACATATCTGTACTTGCCCACTATAAATCTGTGAAGAATATCTCTCTTTATGTGTTCAGTCAAATGAGTTAACTACTCCAGTGTTTGAGCAAATTGTAGTTTCCCCTGTGCCTCTTGGAAGTTTCTCCCATCACCTGTGAGGCCCAGCAGCAGATATACCCCCTTCTCAGCAGTCTCCCAGTCTCAGTTTCTTGTAAAAACCTCCACTTGCTGGATTCTCTTCCTTTTCTGCTTGCTCCACGTATGTGTGCCCATTGCATGTGCTCAGCTGTTCTGTCTCAGCACAACCTTTCTCTTCTTGCTGCATCTCCCTGACCTAGAAAATAGCAGTTAGATCAAAGCAGGCTTGAAGCCTTCCTCCAACCCCACTTTTTCAAACAAACACAAAAAACAGACTATGTAGTGCTTATCTGCAAACTAGATAAGTAAATACTGTCACCTTGTCATAAATGAATAGATAATAGCAGTCCATTTATAAACAATAGAAAACAATCTTCGATTATTTTAATGATACCACTAAGAAGAGAAAAATTATGTAGAGAAAATAGCATAACAATTGTCTTATAATACAAATACAATGTTCTGTGTATATTCATAAGTCAGGATATTTAAATGTGAGCTTGAAAGTCAGTCCTATTATGAAAACAGGCTTCAACAGCATTTTTTTTCAATTTAAGTCTGCTAAGAAAATTACTAGAATTCTCCTGTTATACTGACACATGGTCTTGAGCTAATTGCCAAGGAAAAACACAACTCAAAAACCTGCCTATATTTCAGGTAGACTGGTGGTGAAATTCAGAGAGGTGAGTGAAGAAGGATGATCCTGAAAAGCCTTTTTCAACTGGTCTCTAAATGAAACAGCACATGATCTCTTTTAACACTTGTAATCATAGAATCATGGAATGATTTGCTTTGGAAGAGATCTCTGAAGGTCATCTAGTCCCAGTCCTCTGCAATGAATAGGGATATCTTCAATCAGACCAGTTTACTCAGTTTATTTGAGAGCAGGTTGGATGGGAAACCGACGCATCTAACCATCTACTGGTCTTGAGTAGTGGCAGGGATGGGGCACAATCTACCATCTCTCTGGGCAACCTGTTCCAGTGTTTCAAAAAGTGTCCTTTATCTAGTCTAAATCTGCTTCATTTCCCTTCCTTCTAGAGCTCTTGGCACCTCAAGATCTGAGCATACCTTCAGCACTGCCTTGGTCCAGACAAGACTTGTAATCTTGCCTTGCTTGCAGGAAAACCTGAGTTTGGCCTCACAGGTCTCTGATCATGACCAACATGCACATACAGGCCCAAGTTCCTTTTCTTCATAGAAAAAACAGTGAAGGCTAATAATGTTCACGTTTTAGATGATAAGCAGTATGACTGTAGTGGACTACAGCACTCTCCTTGGCCACATAATTAACTTGTTTTCAAAGTCCTCTGTTGATTGAGGTTAGATTCAAGCCCATGTGTCATGCTCATTTCAGTATGTTTTAACCACAAAGCCTTAGACTGCTCTGGGGAAGAGAGGAGGAACATTTGTCATTCTTTCTAGTGAAGACATGTCATTGTGAGAGAAGAATCCATGATCAGCTGGACTGGAGAGAAGCATGACTCTTTTATATGGTAGAGTGCAATGAGATAGGGTGAATTTGTGACTCAGTTTTCATTACAAAGCATAAAAATATTATTTAGAGAAGTCAGGACGCTGTGTGTCTGCAGCCAATGGGTTTTTTTCTGTATTTTACATGTAATACAAAACAGAGCACGCAGTGATATTAGGCTTCCTTCTACAAAGAGAAACAGCCTAGAGTTAGCTCCTTCTTGTGCTCTCTTCTGATAGGGTGTCTTGAATTTGTACACATGGGGATGGGTTTTACAGGAAGTGCTGCAGCTTGTTTCCAAGAGAAGTCACAGCCAAGTACCTGGACACTGTCCTTGAGGTGAAAAATTAGGCTTTGATAGTTTTCATGTGGAAAACAGAATGAGAGCTGATTCACTACTTGATGTTTTAACTATGTGGGTATTATACAGGAGGGCAACGTATCTGGATAGACACACATGATTTTTGGTGAGCTTATTGACAATTACCCTGGAGAGACCAACAGCCTGGGGCTCATGGTTCTTCAGAAATGCTAAATGACTGATAAAGGACTAACATTTACCTACTGACAGTGTAAGGCAGAACCCAGTGTGCTGGCTATTTTGGATCTTATTCATTACTCTTTCTATTAGTACTTTGCAATTTCAGCAAACTGTTTCTATGATTTCTCTTACAATGTTCTGGATTTTGTATGGGCAGACAGATGCCCTAAAATGTAGGCATTGCAATATGTAGCTTAAAGGCAAATAAATATCTTCTTGGATCTAGAAAGGTCTGAGAGCATCTGGGAAGGTCTGGAGAGGACTGGATCTGGAAAATCAGACTGTACATACCTGGATTACTAACTATCTTGGTGAATAGCTGAGATAAAGCAAAGACTGACCCAAGGCCCTCAAGATCTGTGTTGCTATCCAAATTACTGAGCTGTTTTCCTCAGTATACCTCTCTCTGCCTCACACCATAGAAACTGTCTTCCAAATGGCTCCTTCTGTGTTATATTGTATGTTCAGCAACATGGATATTTTCCTGTGTGCTAACTTACCACAAAACTGCACCAAGTACATCTTCCTACAAGTGCAGCTGATAGTCAAAAAACCCAGGGGCCTCAGTCCTAGTGGGAAAGAGCTGGATGTTAAAAGGAAATGAATGAACACAAGGTTTTCCTGAGCACATCTTGTTTCTTCAAACTCTTTATTGACCTCTCTCCTTCAGTGAAGTCTTAAGGGAAGGCATGAAGCAGTATTCCCTTCCTTAGGTCATGGGTTTGGTGTGGATTTTTTGTTCTTTCTGTGGGTTTTTTTTATTTTGTTTTGTTCTTAATAAAGGATGTTTAGCTGATGTGAGTTAGCACATCAGTTTTAGTGACTCTTTGCCAAGAATTTGCGCTTGCACAGTAGGCCTAACCCTGAGAATTTCTCTAATAAAATATGACTCACTCTGAATGAATCATTCACAATTCTTCTGTTTGAAGGATATTCACTGCAGATCACGATTTCCTCAAATGCATTTGCTGTTTTTCTGGATATTTTATAACATTGTCTGACAATTGTCAATGTTTGTTTTTTTGCTGTTGTACTTTTAAGTCACACATATTCTTAATTTAAACTCTGTTGTTTATTTGTGATTTTTGAGGGTCAGTCAAACATGGTCTTATTCCAAGTACTTTTATATGCATGTCTAGAATTCATTGTCTATCAGTGTTTCTGCCAATGAAAAAACAAACTGGTCATTTAAATAGTTCAAGGAAAAGTGAATATAAAAGCAGCACCTTGAAGTATGAATAATTAATTTAAAAATCCATACAAATGGTACTATATTTTCACAGTTTTCCCATCTCTAAATGCAACACTATCTCCCAGTGTGTGTGTCACATCTACCAGAAGAGTGGCATTCACAAAGCTGGAAGGAGAAGCTATAATTCTGTCTTACAGCTAATAATGGCATTTACACAATCATTGCTGTTAAAATAAAACAGCTCAAAGCACTTTACCAAAGCTATGGTCTAGAAATACATCTGAAATAACTAAAGAAACATTGCTGCTGATGATGAGTAAGGGGTTAATTCTTCTGTTGGTGTAAATCAGGTTAGGTAGTAGATTTGTGCTGATTTACATTGGTAAAGCCCAAAAGATAGAAGGGGATACAGGACAAACGAAAGATGCTATATTTATTTCATAAGTGAAAAATACTTCATAACTCAGGCACATCATTGGCATGAATAAGTTATGAAAAATCTTCACAGCCAAAAGAACATAATCATCCTTCATGTATAACAGATTTGTTTATTCTGTAAAGATTCATTTCAGTTGATTAATTATCAGTATCTGCTGATGGTGGAGGTAACAAGCCATCTCTGATGAGAGAATCATTTTAGGACATGCTCAGAATATTTTATCACCTAGTGCAAGTTGTGTATGCTTAGAATATTTATCATACCATGTACTAATAGTATCACATTTTATAAGCTAAGTACTGAATGTAAATTATATTACAGATATAGGAGTTATCTATATTTTTCTTGTTTTTTTTTTTTTAAGAGGGATATAAAAAAATAAAGCCTGGTAACAGTTGTGTTTGCATGTCAAGTGCTGAACTGTTCTGCTGCATTAAATCATTGTTATTCTAGACCAGTAAAAATTTGCATAAGTGCAGATGGCAGCTCCTAACAATACCATCAGAATTGTTTCACCATACACCAAATCCAACCAGTACCAAGCATATTGCACACTCACTAGCCATTATTCACAGATGGAAGCTAACAAGATGGAGGTTTATCAAGAGGTAAATTATCTTCTTTTTTCTGCAATTTTATTTACTACCTAAACTAAATTGCAACTCCAAGTTAAAATACCAAAAGAGAGATTAGATCATCTCAATACTGAAGCAGTTATGAAGAGGGAAAAATTATAATATATCTGTCAATCACCGCAAAATAAAAAGCAAAAGTAGATCAGATTTTTAATACATTATAATAATTTGCTATTTATGAAGCTAACCTTAGTCACCAAAATGCCTAAAATATAAAGTATTATCCCTAACAACATAGATTGAAATCTGTTACTAAATGCATTGAATAGACACACTACTTCAGTCAGACTTTACTCACAGAGTAGACTAGGCATCATTTGACATCATTTGTGGGTCTTTAAAGTGTATGTACAAATATCTGCATAAGCTGAACTTGCATTGTGTGCAAGAGGTCAGCTGGATTTTGATTAGCCAAGACTTTGCAGAAAGTAATAGAACCTCTGCAGAGTTTTGTATTAAGCACTGAGTTTCTCTTAGCTTCAACAAACTTACATGCTTGAAAATATAAACATTTGGTCATCTTGAAACTCAATGTTTTCTTTCATTCTCCAGCCAAACCCCATAACTTTTATTTTCCATGGAGATAAAACATTTATTAAGTATTAATACACATTTCCAAAGGACCCACTGTCTTTTTCCTTAAACTGAAGAAAGATGGTCTGGCTCAAAGTCCTCTAAAGCCAAGTGGAGCTTTTTTGTTTGTTTCAGTGCTTTGCTTAAAGTTGAAGACTATCACCTACCTCGGTATTTACAGCTCTGTTATCAGTGTATGCCAGCTTTTGGTATTTGTTTTGTTAAAAAGGATGGATTGAGGCAAAAGTTCAAAAGGTTTTTAATTACTGACAAGATTGGAACCGCTGATAGCAAGTGTGTTTACCTAGGGAAGATGGTAATTTCTAATTATTTGGAGTACTTGTGTTTAATTTCATTACCAAGAAATGCAGGTCACAGTGCTTTTGTATGCATCTGGTCAAAAGTCAGCTGGCATCCAGTTTCAACCAGGCCTAAGAAAACAGTAGCACTCTCAGAGGAATTATATTCCTCCGCTGCAGCCTGATAAAGAGTAAAGGTTTCTTATTGCTTCCACTGAAGAACTGACTGCACTGTAGGTTCATCTCTTTAATTTCAAAGAATCCCTACCAAAAGAGGCACTAGGAAAGCCTAACTGCAAGGGAAGCCATCAGCTCAGCTACTTATCTCTTTAAGATTCTTCTTCCAGAAGAATCCACAGGATATCAGACTTTCTAGGCTGCTCTGCTCACATAGCTGCTTTCTTGGTAGATTGTTTCTGTCCTCTTTCCTCTTTTAATTTTGTTTGCTGTTGTTTTCAGTTTGGTTGGAGCCAGCCTTGGTGAGGTGGGAAGAAACCATCTGATCTGTGGTTTCATGAGGTAGGCAAGGTATTTCTCAGGATGAGTTGTATGATCAGTTGTGACTCAGTAAAAATGAGTTCTGCAGCTTTTGTGGTTTTGTGCCTCAGAGCTTTTCTAGCCAGATGTCCACACTTTACATATCAGAAGGAGATTTTCAGGGCTTTCAAGTACCTAAAAGTTTAACTGAGGCAGATGTTTTAGTTGTTTAGTCCACTATTTCTGTAGTTAGCAAGATTTAAACAACAGCTACAGAAAATCCCCTGATATGCTTGCTGAAATCAGTAGGAAAATTCCCATCTGGGATCAGGATTTATCCTCTGTTAGATTTTGTGGGTGGATAGAGGTGTATGAGGCAGAAAAGGATTCTTTTTTCTATTTTTCCACTGCTTCTACTACAACAACAGAGCTAATCACTTGTGAGTCAGCAAAATGTCCTTTTCCAGGGAGAGAAAGGAAAACCTACAAAGGGGAAAAATTGTTCATCTCTGCTGTGGTGAGGAGAAACACTTTGTCATGAGCTGCTTTCTTGTTTATATTGATATAGAGTGACTTAAAGTGCACATCATTGAAATGTTCATCACCTGGTGAGGGAATCCATTACCTTAGCCTTCTGCAGGAGCATCAGAGAAATAGTCACAAAATGCACTCAAGGCCTATGTATTTTCCTCTTTTTCTAGAATATCCCTGTCAGTGGAGAGGATATGCAATCACTGTGAGACTCATTACTAGATCCAGCTAGATAAGTCGAATAGGTAAGGTGTATTTATTGAGAGAATACATGCACCTTTTACTCTCAAGCTTTGATCACCCTTCTTAAATCCTCAGCCACAAATCAGATGCTAAGATGATAACCAGCACTGAAGATGTACAGGTTGGTTGTTCTTCCATTAAGGACTGGCGCTTTTTTTTAGTGAGAATCCACTCACTTTCCTTTTGCCTGTTTGAAAGCCTGGGCTTCATGAGATCCACACAGAAGTTCAATCTAAAAAGCATTTGGAACCTGAGAAGAGTTTTGGTGACTACTTAATATTATGGCTTATTGGGGGAATTGTGTCTTTAAGAGATGCCTAAAGGAGCCCATTAGTATTGTTATATTGTTTGGAAATTTATATAGAATAGCATTTTGCAGCAGCAACTCTTATAGTGGATGAGACACATCTGTCAGACTTCTTGACTCTGGGTGATTGAAAAATGCAATACTTATCTCCCACTCTGCCAGTCTTGTATTGGTTCCCAAATATGTCCTCAGGTACATAGTGGAGAATTTGGTTTTGGTTTATTTGCTCTTCAAAGCTAAGCAAACTAACTACAGCCTTCTCTGTATTTTCTTGTTGTACTTGATATCAGGTAGGAGATCCATATCCTGCAAAACTTGGGAATGAGTAGAAATTACTTTCAGCTCCAGAGAATGTGTCCTTTCTAATTCTGGAAGGCCTGAGTTTGCTGACCTGCAGTGCCTGTTGCAGAGCCTGTTGTTAAGTGGATGTTTGAATAGGAGCTGAGGAGATGAGTTCTGATCAGTTTTTGTGGAAGTGTCTACCTAACTTTGCATTGACACATTTTTAGTGAAACTTAGCAAATCATACCTTTTGAGAGTCTTGTTAGTCCCAGTCAGAGCTTTTTTTCTCTGGAGGAAAAAAAGTATTCCATGAGTGATTATGTAGAAACAAGCTCAGCCTAAGCAGATAAGATACCACTTTCTGTTGCAGGGAGGAACTTTAGATGCTTAGGTCAAGTATCACTGTAGCTGAGCTTTCAGATTCCTTTCAGGCAGATCTTCTATATTCTTGCTACTAAAATCAAAGATACTCACTTTGGTGCCAGGGAGTTTGAAATGCTTGTGTAAATCATTAACATGAACCATTTATTCTGACCACAGCTACATGGTCTAAAGTTGATATATGGAATCTGTTAATCATTACTTGTCAACTACTTACTGCGTATCTGAAGGTGATTCCAAAAGCTCCTGCCAACTTTTCAGAGGTCAGTACCTCGGGTTCTCTTTGCTTAACTAACCTGCATTCAGTTTTTGTAAGTGATCCTGAAATGCCTAGTCAGTTTTTTTTTATAACCTGTGACACCTGAAGAGAAACCCTAACTTCTCTCTCTCAGATACATGAAAAATGGTGAAATAGTTGGAATGTTATTCCAAAGCGGTTTTTTTGGCTTTTTCTCTCAATAGAGTCAGAAGGTACTACCACCCTAGAGAAGACACCATGTGTGGTTCTGCAAGTTTCAGGGGCAGGAATTCCTTAGATGACTTGATCCAGCAGGGACTTTGAACACATTTTCACACACTGTGACTTGCACTTGGGTACATGACAGACAGTGAAAGCATCAGAAATATCTGCAGAAATGCTGGTGCATCTCACTTTCTTGGTGTCTGACAATTTTATTTATTCCTAACTCATTATGCTGTGGTGCAGAAAATATCCTGGTCTTTCCCCAACAGCTTCTCCTCATGAACCTCCTTATCTGGCCATCTGCCTTTCTCTTCATGGTTCCCCTTTCATTCTTTCTGCCACCGAGCAGCCTTGCTCAGTCTGAGTTTTTTTCCTAATCTGGGTACTTGCAACCTCATTCATCTTCAGTTGACCAGTTTTCCTTTCCTAGCCCAGTGCTTGAAGTCTTGAAGTCCTTTGCCATTGTGTCTAAGACTTTTCAACGGCTCCTCTTCCTCAGCCTGAGTTTTCTTACCTCAAACTCTGCTTCTGTAACCCAGCACATCATTTCTGATTTGTTTCTCTTGTGCCTTAATTAAGCCATTTTATCCTCTCTTGTGCAGTGAAGCAGAAAAGAAATTTCCTAACTGTAGTTTGGATCTAAAGTGTTGCATTATCCAACAACATCAAAGAGTGGCCTTTCTATGGAAATGTGGGGAGCCAACATCCTTCACTTGCTGACTCAGTGCAAAACAAATATTTAAGGAATTTCAGTACCAGCCCTGACCAAACCATTACTGCAAATCTGTAGACTTTTCCAAATTTTCCAAAGCTTTTATTTTGTCCAAATTATTTTATTTTGTTCAGATCATTTTACTGGCATGCAGTAATAAAAAGGCACATCCCTAATACAAGTATTAGCTCTCTATTAATTTTCACCCATTTGTTCCAGAATAAGGCGAATGCCACAGCCAACTATCTGAAAAGAGGTTCAGCATCGAAAACACATTCTTTTCATCTTGTTCTTCAGAATGACTGCACCAGTTTTGCTCAGACTTTCAAAAAAAGTTACTGTGAGCCAACCAGCTCCATGGAATACTATGGCCCAGTGTGATGGATTATCTGTAGGCAAATGAAAAATAGAAAATAATATAAAATGCTGAAAAAACTTCTTTTTTTTTCCTAATTGTATGATGAATAAGTTATTTTTCTATTTTTTTTTCTTTATTGCATTCTTTTCTTTTTTGAGACATAGAATGTAAGTCGGTACAGTTAGAAATAGTAAAACAGCAGAAAAATAACTGCGATTGCTTGTTGTATTGAAGTACTAGATGAGAGATTCCACTTGCTTTGAAGAAAATGGCAGGTTATAAAAAAATAGCTCAGACTAAATGCACTATTTTTTGTCAGAATTAAAATTCTTTGTATGTTCAGTCTTCTAGAAAGGTAAATGACTGTACAGAATATATATAGAAAGTCTTGACATTCCTTGAAACAATCATTGATCAGACACTGTAAAGCCTCAAACAGAGGTACATTGGTCCTTTGAGAATGACAGAAAATTACAACAGATTAAGAATATTTACTTTGGCAAGACAGAACTTAAGTTTCTGGAGGAAAATGCTTTTGACACTGTTGTAGAAATAATTGTGTAACAGTAGAAAGCATTCAAACTAGAAATGGGATTTATATAAACCACTGATTTCTTTGTTGTCTTTTGCTTCAGCTAGTACCCAATTCTATTCCTGTAACTATTCTTTAATTTGGAACTAATTGCAGATGTAGGGTGAAAATGGGTTACAAATTTATATTTGCAGATGCAAAAGAAATATCAATTCTACACTACTGAAGAAAATAAAGACATTTAGTTAAATACAACTTTTGATAATAAAGTTAGGATTCCTGGCTTTAAAAAGAAAATCTTACAAATTGCAGATATTATTTCAATACTCATGTTTTGGCAGTGTTCTGTAGAAATGCATTATTCCTTAATAAGTTTCTGATCATCATGAGGCATGAAATAAGGGATTTCATGCCTCATGATGATCAGTACCCTTAAATATAATGTTTTATGGAATAGTGTGGTGCAGTCGTGAATTTGGAAGTTAGTGTTAATAAATATCACAGATCCCACCTTTAGGTTTGCACAGTTCTTTTGCTGAATAAGAAAAAAATAATAGACTGCACTGACTATATGCACCATTTATTTTTAGGGGAAAGTGGAGTTTTTATGTGCTGCAGTGCACTTTTACCCTTCTTCAGAATTGAAGTTACATACATATGATGGCTTTCATCTGATGCCTGGAAGAAGTTCTGACTTCAGGCTGCAGTAGTTATGCTGGCTTAGCTGGAAGTTGGGGGAAAAGGTTTTTAAAAGACTCACAACAAAAAACTGGTTAAATGCTACTGCTGTTGAAGAACAGTTAGGCTAAGAATATACCAAAGGCTGAACTGAAAGGTTTGACTTTTTAAATTAGATTATTCATTCTAAATTCTTAATGTTCACAACTTCTCAAGGAACAAACCATAACGATGCTCTAGTTTTATTCTAAAGTTGTCACTAACTGTAAATCCTATTTCTCATTGAAGCAAAGCAAATACAAAAAATAATCTTCCATTACAGAGATGTATTGGTAGTTCTGAGAAATTCAGTTTGTCTTCAGCGTATCCCATTTTGTAAAGGACCGCTTTTCAAGCTGAAGAATATTCCTGAAAACTTGTCATTTTCTTATTAATGTTTTTTGCAATCCTTTCTGCGCTGCTATGACATTTTTAAGCTTCACTGTTGTTTTCCAAGGGAAGTTATTTCCATTGCCTGAGCAAGTGAACTGTGCAAAACAGGCCACGAAGCAGGAAAAGGAGAACGAGTGTCTGAAGGAAAACAACCACAACTATGAGCAACAATTGCAATGAATGAACCAGGGGAGCCTGAGGTTTTGCAGCTCTCCCAAACTAGCCTTTAGAAAGCAAAAGTAGATCCAGGTCACAAACATGTTTACTCATTGGGACAGTTTTGTGATACGTATTTTCCTTAAGGCCCCAGGCAGAAAATTTCTGCCAAGGGTGTATGACAGCATAAACCATGGCTTAGAATTCAGATTTCAACTAAGGGAACCCAGAGCAAGACTTAGTTAAAGAAACTAATCACATTCTCCAGAGTAGGTCTAATGGCCTTGAATCACATAAGTGAAAATCCTTCTGAGGTCAACAGCATTATTTGCTGAAGTGGAGAAGACTCTTAAGGAAAAATGATCCATTGATCCATATATACTATATAGTATATATACATATATACTATAAATACTACTCTGTATATGGTCTACAGCTTTAGGTAAATCTGATACTTGCCCACATTTTGTGTTCTGGCAGTTATACTAGTTGACCACTGTCTATGGAATGCAGTCACGGAGGTGTCCTCTTCTTCATTTACATCTTTAGTCATTCCCCCAAAGTCATAGCTGATTCAGGAAGCAATTTGCAAAAGTTGTCTCCTCAACTGAATAACCATGAACTCTAGCATGTCTCTGATTATTTGCTGTGAGCTTTGCTTAGACAAATCCACATTCATACATAGTATCATGTCTGCTTGTCTAAAAACTGTCTTCTGTAAATCCTAGAATGTGAACGTAGCAAAGGGTATTTAAGCTGTTTTCAGCCAGCTCAGTTTCTCACTGTTTTCTCTAGTCCAGCTACAATGGATTCAGGTGATACAAATGTCAACATTTTACCTTGGAAATTGATAATAATTTGTGCATACAGGGAATGGTGAGGAAATCCCTTCAGAGGTTTTTGTACTTGACTCTTAGAATCCGCAGGACAAAGTAGTGAGTGTAAGCAGGAGGAATGCATTTCACAGTGCTGATACTTCCACTCTCTCCATACAGGCTCACGCTTTGTCAGCTTAAAAGAAAAGTGCAAAACTGTTGTGAAAGGGAACCTGCTCATTTTAGCCCATACCACTCAGGCAGTCTTTAGACTGCTTTTGGTATCCTACGATACACAGGGAGAAAACAGAAAGCAGGAGCAAACAGCATGGCATGTTATTAAGAATAAAAGCAGCTAATAGTGCTTATTATGTAATGGAATTATAGCACTAAACAACGATGGCATTTCTGACACAGTTGCATTTAGTGGGTATCTGATGGTGGATATCATATTTGATTTCCATCAAGTTAATCGCAAAACATTGATCAAGCAAAAGCAAGCAAAAGTTAAAGGGCTGAAGGGCAGAAAATAGAGAAATCTGAGGGAGCACTGAAAACAACTGAAGCTATTTGTTTCATGAAGAAGATAGTATTTGTGTTGTAAGAAATGGATTGTGCCAGAAAAAAAAAAATGAGCTTAGTAGTCTTGGCTCTCTCAAAAATTCAAGAGCAGACTGACTTTCAAAGAAATTGAAAGGCAATAAGTCTAAAACTACAAAAGGAGATGTCCTTTTTCGCTGCACATAATTACATTTTTGAAGACACCACTACAAATGCTGCTGCATTAAGGTACTCAAGACCCAACAGATTATTATTTTTTGTTATGAATACTAAGAATCCTATTCTATTACGTTTACTGGAATAAAACTATATTGAGTCCACAAATTGTGTGTGAATTTTAGAAAATGCTGCTGGAACCAAGAAAATATAACTTTGCTTTTCTTTTTTTTTCTTTTTTTTTTAAAGTTTTGGGGTTTTTGTAACTTAGAATTGTTCTGTGGGTAATTTTTATTATGCCGTGAAAGAATGACTACTTTTGAGTAATAAGAATGCTATATTGCCTGAGATGGAAAGACTCTATTGCTGTGCATACATCCTGAAATAAGAAGCTCCCTTTTTATACTGCTTCATCATTTCCTCCTTCTTTTGAATGCTTTGTTCATCAGATACTTACCTCTTCAGTTTTGAGTTTGATTACAAACATTTGTATTACTTCAAAAGAGCTTTTAACATTTGTATTTATTCAAAAGAGCTTTTAAATTTCTCTTCTTTTTGGTTCCACTTTTTCCTAAAGCCAATGGGTTTCTAGCATTTGGAAACTCCAGTCTAGGTCTTCAGTCATTCTTTGTTATTGGTGTTATCATTTATTCACTTTATGTTAGAATCAGTGACTAAGGAGATTGGCTGTGTTAAATGTGTTATAATCCATCAATCGGATTTAAAACATGTATTTATTTGTTTCTATTGAAGGTAAAATTATAAATTTAATTTAGAAATTAAAATTTTTACCTTGCAAAAAAATCCCAGAGATCTGCTTGCTTCTTTCTTTGTCTTTGAAAATCACTCCAAAATAATTCCTGTGGAGTGTCTGGCCCTTTGGTCACAGTTTTTATTCAATCCATGTTGGGTTTGACCATGCTGATGAGACAGGGATGTTGTACTGCTACAGCCTCAGCATTGGAAAATATGGTTGTATTTCTTCTGGTGTCAGAGCTGGCTTGTTTGCAACAAGCAGGGAACTCTCTGCTGTCTAAGAGTAACCTTTACAGTGATATAAAAGGGGCTTAATTCCATGAAATTATAAATAGGTAGCTAATAGCTGTGTTCAGTAACGAGGAACTGTTGTGATGAGCCCTTTTCAGGGACACTTTTGGCCCTTCTATCACCACACTAGATGATTGCCTGTAGCCCAGCCCCAGTTTGGTTTATTGCCTCCCTGGCCTCAAGAAGCCTCACCTTCTGCTTTCTGCTATTTATAAGGAGCACTCCGTTTTCAAAGGTACTCCGCTCTGTGAAATGTCAGACTGATCTTACAGTGTGGTCCAGCTAGCCAGACCTAAAAAATTCTTTTCTTATAACATCAAATCTTGAAGGCAATGACAAAATGGTCTCCACTGTGGCCAGAAGAACCCATGGTATTTAGTGCACTGAGGTCACAGAGGTCATTCAGAATTGGATCTCTGCATAGAAATGACAGAGCTTTTTATAAACTTCAAAAGAAAGAATGAAGGTTTCCACAAAAGCGCAGAAGCCACTTCCACTGGAAACTAACAAAAGGTATATTATATAGCTGTCATCTTAATGGGTTTACTATTTTGGACATGAGGATGAAAATTATGCAGTTCTTCCATTTTCCCTTTTTCTAGACTTGCATTGGTTACACTGTGGTAACCAGTAGACCAGAGCCTTTTCTGTGTAAAGTGGTGAACATTCAAAGACCTACCACATGAAGTCCCAGTCCTGCAATCAGACACAGAGGGAGCTTCCCATGCATCCAGAGGCCCACTACCAGCCAACAGAAACATCAAAGATCACTTTTGAAGGTGTAAGCACAGAAACTGAGACAGATTTACTTTGATAAATTCCTCCCATTGAAATGCAGACATATTTTAAATTTCTTTTTTTATTAATCTCATTAATTGTTAATATTGTTAATTATCTAAAATGTGCAAAAGCTCCTAAAGGGTAACATAAGAGAAGTGATAAGAAAATGCATTTTAATTCCTAATATAGAGAATTATAATTATGTGATTCTGTGATATTTTTTTTCCTTCCCTGATGTTTTCCAGAATGTGCTATAAAAATAAAAACTTACCACTGTCTCCTGGCATGTGGTAACATGGTACTGGCTTTCTTTATTTTTCTTTTCCAGCCAATTCAAAGTCACTATTTTGAGAAATCAAAGTCTTTTTATTTATCTTCCTCTGGATCACTTTGTCCAGAGTAAGTGTCCAATATCAACAAAGAAGGATCGTGGTAACTTAGCGTGTCCCTTTGTTCCCTCTGTGGAAAGCGGCAGTGCTATACATCTTTGCTCCCACTGGCTGCATGGCTGTCAGGCACCAGCATTTTGGGAGTAACTTTCTCAAACTTGGTATTTATACAGACTAATTTATGTGTAACAGAGGACTCCTCTGGTAAAGAAAGTAGAGCTCTTGAATAAACCAGCATCTCCTTTCCTATAGAAAGCTGGAAACAGGAGCTAGTGGAGACCTTTTTTGTCAGTGTTAGCTTATAGAAAGCAGCATAAAACTTAATCCAACTGCTTGTTTTTATTGATATCTTCCTGTTGGCAAGGTGTGGAAAATCCTCTCATTTCAGAACTAGGTCATTTCAGAAAGTTAGAAAGTACTCATATATTTTGATAAATAACTACAAAAATGAAAGTTATGCTCTGACAAATGAAGGAAAGATGATGTGGTATAAATGTCATATCTTGCCAAATATGTTACAGAAAGATTTTACACACCATGTGACCCCTTATGAGACATTTTTCTTCATCTCAAGTGCCTGAGAAGTCTAATCCTGGTCCTAATGGCTGTTCACATTACTGAGATACCCTCAGACCAGCATTTTGGGAGGGCTAGTGCGATGTGGTATACATGCCCTTTCTCAGATATAAATGCCTGCCCCAAAGAACTTCCAGTTTCAAAAGGTCTTAATTTGCTGTCATGGAGAGGACTTGAAATTCAAACACTTGATTAAGTCCTTAGCAATTATACAATAAGAGGTTTAGTAGTAATCGTAACATACAAATAAGCCTTTAGGCTTTAAGTATATGTTGTTTTTATTATACTGTAACAAGTTTACCATTATGTTTCCTTGTGACAGATTGTTTTCTTCCCTGTGGAACACAGCCATTGCTAATATTTCCATTATGCTAATATTCTAAGGGCCAATTATTGATATTTACATCACAGCCTTTTTGAAAAAATTACCATTCATGAGTCCATGCCATTCATTTTCCTAGAATGAGTTAATTTTTTTTACCATTAGCATGCCAATTACTTGAGTCTCCATAGATTACCCAGATCCTGTGGATACTGCTGTCTGTCATTGCTGCTGAACACTGATTGCTATTCAAGAGCCTGTCATACCAGAGAATATTTTTGTAAAACCAAACTGGTTCACTCCAGACACACAAGACCTAGGAATTCAGATGGCCAACCCCAGTCTCCAAGAACTAAACAAACCACACAGCTGAGCTCAGATATGGAAAACCCTGCAAACCAAACATCCAACTCAGTATACACAGCAAGCCAAAAAGTCTCCCAGCTACAGAGCCAGGACTGCCAGCTGGGAGTAGCTATTGCTGAACAGGAGAACATGAAGGCAGGAGTTGCAAAAATTAGGCAAGAATATTTAAGTTGAAGCAGGGTTTAGCACAGCAATGATGTAATCTGAATGACTGGCTCTGAAAAAGATTGCATATTGTCAGGACAATGTTTCTTTTCCCTCAGTGATCATGGAGCAGGAGTTCTGCAGAAGGTGTGCAAAGAAGCTGGGGTGGAGGCAGCAAGAAGCCTCAGGTGGGGACATCCCCAGGGGTATGGCAGCGTGCTCACAAAGAGCTTCTCTTAGCTGCAGCACTAACAGCTCACAGGGACAAATTAAGTTTACCAGTGTCCTCACCTGCCTGGCCTGAAGCTGAGCTCCAGAATCATCTCACAGTGTTTTCTGGTATTGATGTTCACCTGGGGCTGGAAATCCTCGGGAGCAAATGGAGAATGAGATGTGTGAGTGGCTGCAGAGGGAGGAGGGGAGAGAGCTGCTTTAATCTCTGCCTGTTACCTTGAAAAGCCTTTGAAGGGAATGGTTGCAAGGATTAAAAGCTAGAGTGATTATTTTAACTAATTACATTTTTGAAAATAATAAAATGAGTAAGTTTCAAGCAGAAATATCTATGAGACTGTGAAACAATTTCCAAAGAAAAATGGTTTCCAAAACTTCCTTGTTAAGAGTTATTTTAAACTAAATTGGACAAGTAAATAGGGAGGAAATTATGCATAAAATAATGAAAGCAGTTTCTTATCCAGTAAAAAACTACCTAGAAAACAAAACAAACCAAACTTTAAGTACGTAGGAGTAGAAAGGAATATTCCAGTTTTAAGAACTTGTTTCTGTCAGAGGTCAGTGTCTCTTTACATAAAGAGGATATGTGCACCATTTAGATTCCTATTCTTCCTGCAGATTCTGCAGACCATCAGTGAGATATTTTGCAAAATATAGTAATTTCTTTAAAACTATATTATGCATCATTCCTTGTGAGCAGCACATAACTTTGCACAAATAACTATCACATAGCACAAAAAATGCAGTATATTGTCAGATGTTGGAAGACTCTTGAGGAGCCTTTTTTGACATATAGCATGTTTACTGTGCTTTGTTGACAAATCTGTTTTTAATAGCTTAAGACATAAAGGCAATAATAATGTCCAAATTCCTTTAGAATTTCAGAGAAGGACCAGAATATTAAGGTATCTGTTTTATGGCAATTCCAGCACTTCCCATTGTGTAATTTGATTCCTAACACATCCTGGCACTGTTCTGCATTTAAATATTTTTAACATAACATTAAATTACCTGAATACAATTCAACTGAAGTTAATCTAGTATAGATTTCCATTAGTACCTAGAAGTCATGTGTTTTTAAATACGCTTACCAAGCGAATCAGCTCGGTTAGCAGGGAAGCACCTCTGAGCCCCTTTCACCGATGAAAAACTGAGATACAGAGATACCACAAGTAACACCACCCAAATATGTAAGTCACATCTTCAAAAGCAGGTTATGCATCCAAAGAACAAACCTTGGGATTTTATGGGCTATCAGCTCCTACTAAAATAATTGGAAATTAGGCCTGGGAATATGTGAATACCATAGGCTTGTTAATTGAATGTCACCAATATTATCACTTACAAATCCAGAGGGAGAAGGAAAACAGGTACCCCATTCCTGTAGTCAAATCACTGGGCCTTTCTTTAGCATTTATTTGCCGTATACATTGCTAAAGGACAATTGTGTGCTTTGGAATGGCTTCATGTGTTTTGCTAAAACATTTTAACAAAAAAGAAAAATTGAGGCCCATCTGTTCCTTTAGTGCCTCTGAGGTTAAGCTGTAGTTGAGCAGGAATTGGCAGGATTTCAGTCTTGGTCACAGGTACTTAAAACCTCCCTAAGTTCCATTTTAATCACATAAGCCCTTTTCTAGATCAAGACTTAAAGTACAAATCCGTCTCAGAAATTTTATCCTAAGAGAATGTCCTGGGGTCATGTCGAAGGCCTGTAAGAGGAAGAATTGAAATTAGGTGATATCCTCAAATAAAGTTCTCTGAATACCCTTCCCAAAAATTTTATTTATGTTGTAATAAGCTAATGGTGATTTTTGCTGCTCTGAAATATATCAGAAAATCATAGCAAGCTACCTATTTTCAGAGCAAATGAAAGATGCCTTTCAAAAAGGGGTAGATATTTACATCCAAAGGCTTTTTTGTTTCTGTAGTTGAGGCGGGAAAATGCATTATTCCTGATCATATAGGCTGTGTTTGCTTTGCATGGAAATCATGGTTAGAAGGTCAGAGTGGAATTAGGATGTCTCAGCATGAGATATTCACAACTGTGGAAACTGTGAATGAAGGGGGAGGTGAGAGGGTTACCTGAAGCTGACAGCAGTACTGAAATAGGTGGGGACTTCCATGGTGCACATAGCAAAGGGAGTACAGAGCATCACTGCTCCTGACTAGGAGGCATGGCTGAGCACAGAGAATGAGCAAAGTCACTTGCCATAATTACGAAACATATAAAATGGGGTTTGTGTCTCCTTTCAACTAAAGTAATGCAACATTCTTACTGTATATGTTATGAATACATTGATTATGCAATCCTTCTTTTGCTGTGGAGAGTATAGAGATGGCACTTTATGATTTTGTGGGTAAGCAAGTTGAAGAGGAAAACCTGTGACTCTGCTGATGTAAGTTGTTCTTGCCTTAGTAAGACCAATCAAAGGTGACAGTTGCAATGCTTGATGATTTCCCTTTTCCTTCTAAATAATCTGTGTTTATGAAAATAGCCACACCATTAGTGTGGTTTGTTGTCCCATTTAACACAAAAAAAAATAGAATCAGTTGATTGGAATGTTCTCTGCATAAAGCTGGTTAATCTTCTGGTTGAAATTGTTTCTAAAACTTATCATATGATGCTGTGTATTCACATAATACAGGATATGTTGTTACTGTATTTAGGCTTTGCCAAGCCATTATTAGGTTCAGATAAAAGCTGATACCAAGTAATAAAATCATCTAAGTGCAAAAGTAGACGAAAAAAAGGAGGTTGCAATGGTTTGGTTTAAACAGAGAGGGAAAATAATTTCTTCTCATATACAACATGAAATAAAGCTTCTCAAAGTTACTTTTAAATGTAGCCTGTGGATTTTATACCTTTAATCTTTGGTAGTCACATCCTTTTCTTTCCAGTCCTGTGTATGGAGTCATAAACACTCTTTTATTAGAGAGGGGAAAAAAGTAAGAAATTGTGCAGTTAAAGAGGTCTTTGAACGCTTGTTTACTCTCAGACCCCTGGAAAGCAGCTTTTAAAATAAAGCAGAAAAAATGGCTGTCTGACATGCAAGGAAGATTTATCTTTCTTCAAATACATTTTAATGAACATAGAAGATTTTAAACTCTCTGTCTCTGACTGTACACCTTGCTATTCCCTTTGAAAGCAGTTTAATTTCTGTTAGCATGCAGATACTGCTGAGACTCTGAGACTGCTAAAACAACAAAAAAAAAAGGGCCTAATTTTATAAGAAAATCTGTTCCAGTATCTTAATTTTGCTTTTATTAATTGCTTTTTGCTTGAGATCACAGGTCAATAAACTTGGGGACCAAAGCAAAGGCACTTTGCTCCATGCTTCACCTGCTACACTATTTGAAACTTCAAAAAGTTGCATGCTGAACACATCAAAGATTGGTTGGGGTCTTTTAATACAGTAAAGGTATATAATAGAGCTTTTGTGTTTTCTTCTGAAAACTAATAAGCATCCTGAACTTTTAAAATAAAATCCTGACATTAGTTCAATCGGGCAAATTGAGTAAATCCCATGTTTTGACATGAAACAGTCTCTTGTTCTCATCTGATGGAAGTGAATATCCCGGTATTTTAGGTTTTAGGTCTAGGAGTCTGAAAATGTCAGAGCAGTTTATGCCTGTGGATAGATATCTAGTGAGGAAATATCATCAATACAGAAAAACAGTGGATTAATTTTGTCATACACTTGTTTTATCATCCCACCTTGGTTTCAGATGTCCAATAGTTCATGCAACGTGCATCGCAAACAGTGCACATTTCTACCTGCAACATCAGGCAGGGCAGGTAGGAATGACAGAGTATCCTGTTGCCCTGTCTCATGTTTGGTTGTGGCACGTTATTATCCAGCTGGCATGACATATTGCCATGATACAGCACAAACATGGTGTTACTGAGCAAATGTGAAGAGTCTGTCCCCAGGGACCGAGGAAACTCCGCGTCCGCCGCTCCGCTGCTCCCTCCCGGCACTGCCAGTGTGAGTAGTTGAAAGCTTGAAAGATGGTGAAAGCTGGGGCTCATGCAGACAGGTTGCAGTGGAAAGGGGACAGAGGACATAATCAGAACTAGCAACATAAGCACTGGCAATGCAGCAGATGTGCCTCTGCTTCAGCTTTTGCAAGCCTTTTAGTTTGAGGGGGGAAAATTAACAAATTCTTCATGCCCAAGTTCACAGATACTGTGCGCCTGATCTTCCCATACTTCCTTGGCAGTACTAGAGGGCAGTGCTAGAGTTGTAAGAAACTCAGAATTGCTGACCCTTTATGTGCCATCTCATGAGCCATCCACAAGCCAAAATGAGAGAAAAACTACCTTAGATACCAACTATGCTGTAGAAGCTTATTGCAAGGATTTGTGCATCTTCCTCTGAGCAGCTGCTACTGATCACTGCTGCAGAGCAAACCAGCTGATCCCATGTGGCCATTCTGCAGTTACCAGCTGCTGGACAAGTAGGGATTGCAAATGTTGTACAACATGTGCCCATGTGCTAGAAATTTTCCAAGTGTACAGTCAAATATTCATATCTCCAGTACTGTCGGGATTAAGTATGTTGAAAAGCTAACATTAAGAGAAACTGAACAGCAAATTTGGCAAGAAAAGCAGCTGCCAAAAGTGAGATTGTGTCCTTTTCCTCCCTGTAAACAGAAATGTGGTTCTCCACAAATACCTTGTCAACTCACCTCCCAGTTACATACCAAAAGCTCATTTGTGCTTCTCACCTTCATCAGTTTTGAGCTTTAGTAGATTTCTCTTGCAGCAGGTAGAAATGTATTTTTATGATCCCAAGAAGAACTCTGTGGGACATACACAGACATTCAGAGAGAATTTGACTGACATTGTTGGCAGATTTTACAGAAATTTGTGTTTCATGGCACTGCTACCACAAATATTCATTGCTTCCTTGTAGCTTCCACATGTAGATTTTCCTCTGAGCTATTTCATTAAGATAATTCCCAACTATCAAAAGAAGAGGGGGGAAAGCAGCAAAAGGGGGCGACAAAGAAGAAAAAAAAATATATAATATAGTGATAAAAGACAAATGAGGCATAGACTTGGGCATGAAATGGTTAATTAGGAAACAGTTACCAAAAAAAATATCTCTGAGGTTATTGTGAGCTCAAGAATGACTTCTTTCTGAAGGATGAAATTAAGTTGTGTTAGACCATCACTTTGATTTTACCGGTCTAACTAAGGAAGATGTATTATTATTTTCATGGTAGGGGTTGATCTACTGAATTACACATTGCTGATCTGTCACTCAAAATGACAACACAGACAAGGGATCTTCTTTGATCTTGAGACAGCTGAGGTTTCAGAGAGGAGTCCACCAAGAAGATAAAGTTAATTTTTCAGACCTTGAATCTCAGAACATCTATGACTGAGGGAGGAATATATTAGAGAGTTTATTTTTAAGTCATCAGTGAAGACCATTGATTTACCTTCTAACAGCTATTACGATAAGACTCTGGTAAAGCTTAGAAGCAAATTGTCAACTGCATTATTAAAATTACATCTCAGTTTAACTTAATTTACCAAAAGTTTAAAAATAAAGCTGTTAATTCTTCATATAGGTGAGGCTGGCCAGATCTTCAGCTCATTTATACTAAGTTCTCTCCTTTAAGTTACTATAGTTATTCTGCTTTGTAACTTTTGTGACGCAGTCCTCTAAGCACACAATATTGCAGAAGATATTTGAAAATATAGGGGCTTATTCAAAATTAGAAGTAAACAACTTTTCCACAAATATTTGGAGGATAAAGAGTAAATGACATCGTCTGGAAATGAGGCAGCAGATTTACCAAAGCAGGCTATATAAAACAGCTGGCCAATTTAGGCTTAGATCCTCATTCAAAGTATCAGGACTCTCTATGTAGTTTTCTGTTCTGGTGGCATTTACAAGCAAATATTTATATGAGAGCCTCTTGAAGTGTGAATGTACTACTGACAGCATGTTTAAAAAAACAAAAACTACCTGAACTCTTGACAGTTGGGTTTTTTCAGCTAAATTTGCAGAATATTTTTAACCTCTGGCATCTTAACTGTCAATTAGATTTTCATAATGTAAATAGCAAATAATGGAAGAAGGGTGCAGCCTCAGGTTTCCACACAGGATGTGTAAACCTGTTTGTTCCCTGACCATGGACATCTCTGTTTACCTACTAGGACAAATTAGTAATTGCAAGTGTGTACAATCATTCACATTTTCATGTAAGCCTTTACAATTGCAATGTGCAAACAGGTTTTCCTTAGCCCAGAACTTACTCAGGGAGACCTCCAGCCACAGTCTGACTCCCAAACCTAAGCAGCTCGGAGCTCAGTCAACAAAAAAAAATCAGTGTTTCTATTCACGTCATGAAAATGCTAGGACATCAGTGCTTGAAGAAAAGGGACGTCTCCAAAACAAAGAGGAACATCTGTAGATGGTGCAATGGAGGTGTGGAGAGGAAAGGGCAGCGGAGGTGTGCGCATTTTGTGCGGGGCCCTCACACCTGCCAGGGCTCTTAGCAGCATCCCTGCCCAGTCCACCTTTTTTTTACAGATCTAATGGTTGCTGTGAAGCAAAGGGGATTGTACCCAAGTGTGACTTTTCAGAAACAAGGAAGAGAGAAAATGTGTGCAGAAAATCCATGCAAGAAAAACAGAATAATATTAAAATGAGATATAAAAGGAAAATAGTAGGATGATGATGCATATATCTGTGCCCTTATTGTTTCCTGTCACTCTTCTACCCCAAGAATAGAAGGATATTTTATTTTGAACCAGAGCAACCAGTGTTTGAGCAAATTAATGATAATATTCTTTTAATTCCAACATATACATTGCTAAGGCATTACTGCTGAAATTCAGCGTGAGGAAGCAAAAGCTTTGCAAGAGCCCAGAAGTAGCTTTTTCATGCTAACCATGCCTTGGTTATCACAAAGTGTGGAGCCCTTTCAAACAGACAAATGGTGAGTTCTTTAAGTTCCACTCATTTTCTGTTAAATTTTTATATATTTTTGGTAACTCTTGTCTTGAAATGAGCATCAGTCTAAGCCCTACACATTGCAGTCCTGATCTCATACCTGGTCAGCCTAAACATCTCCTGCCAGCCCCCTTGTCCCTCAATGGACATAATTCTCCTCCCTATCTTCTCTCATCTCTTGTACTTCCAATAGCTGAACCTAAATACTTTACCTGAATTCTCATTCATCCCATTAAAAGTGACTTAAATATAGTCCAGATGCAGAAATTTCCATTCTTGGGGGATTACTAAACATCACTCCTGTTGCTCTGAGCCAGCCGGAGGGTATGAGAACTACACATCTATAGGGCTATGGACCACAGACCTTTTCCTTTCATATTTCTGCAAAATAAAGAGTCCTTCACACACATTGGAGAAAACTCTTAATAAATGGAGGCAAAACATGTTTTGTTTTTCTCTCAAAGCAGTTCAGTCTTGAATGTACTAAGACAACGTTCCCATTTCTTCTGAGTTTTAAGAGGGATAAAAGGCAGTATTTACAGTTTTTGCCGTGGGGCCAGTACAAGCCATGAAATAAATAAAGTTTCTGGTGGGTGATGATGCCTGGATGGATCCAGTCCATGGATAGGGTCAAGCAACCAAAGGGCTTATTTACCACTGCCCTGTTTGCTGGAAGCCAAAAGCCACCATCCAGGTGGGAGGTCATGTCCCACAGTGAGCAAGGGCAGACAGGCAGAGCATGAGGACAAGGTGTAGCATCCCTGGGAAGGTGTCCTGGCTGCACACCTCCAACAGCATCCCTGCCAGCTCACTCACAGAGCAGCCTTGGCAGCAGACTCCAAGGGGTTATTTAGGTGCATTTCTGTCTGGGGTAAAGATGCTATGGTGACAAAATAAACAAACTTTGCTTTGGTAATGATGTAAAGAGGAAATAGGAAAAAGCAGAGGGACAAAATAGAGCGCAGAGCATTCCACCTTGTATGGCAAATGTCCTTCATCATCCCAAAAAGGAAATAATCTCCCCTTTCTAGTTTCTAGTCCCACACTCTGAGCAAAGAAAGATATTTGTGCCTAGTATATTACATGGTAGTGCACAACTCACCAATAAAATTTAGTCTAATTGGAAAATACTAATACGGGGATTTTCAAAACCACTCAGTTTTTGCCAATGGAGCTCCTTTTTGATGCCAATGAGAATTGTAATTGTAATGAGAAGGACTCTCCATTACTTCTGCAGAAGAACCATTAAACCAGGAGTGAATACATCTGCAGATCCCAGCTGCTGGTGCTCCATCCCCATTAATTCTTTATTTAGCAGGGAAAATACAGAAATCCCTCCACTGAAACCACTTAATCATGTCCCCTTGACCATTTGGATGATTTTTTTTTTTTTAACTACCTGGATTTATGTTGGGAGTTAAGGGAGACTATTGTGTTCTTTGCACTCCAGCAGAGACAAGGCTTAGAGCCAATGAAATGACTCCCATTACTACATTAATGAAGGAAAAATATTGCAATAAATAGGATATAAAACATTGCAATAAGTGGGATCTAAAACTCTCTACGTCTTGATTCATCTCCAGAATGAAGGATGATGTTTTTCCCCTGTATTTACACCTGATGTCTTTCATAAGAAAAGCAGCTGTGTGCATAGTTGGGATATCCTGTTTTAATTCACTATGGCCAAGAAGAATTGAATGAGTTAAATCCTCAAACAACATGAGATTTTTTTATTTTCTGTGCTGTTTAGCTTCATCTTAAAGTTGAATTTTTAAGAGCTATATCATCATTAGATTTTTTAAAGTGCTTAAAATCTGTGATAAAATTGCAAGAATTAGGAGCATCATTAGCCCTCTTTTAGTGTGAAGACTTCTGTGCTAACGTATTGAAAATTTATGCTGCTACAAAGAATCTAAGCTTTTAGTTGCCCCACTGTCTAATTTTGCTTTTCTGAACACTTTGAAGTTTGATCTTAAATTTACTACTTTTTACAGTTCTTTTCCTAATAGTTTACACCAAGCTTGAGTTAAATAACTTTTGGCCTGATGAGATGCTTCCTTTGATTCAACACATCAGTGCAGTGTTGATCATCTATTTGTTGGCTGTCCCACAATATCACCTTTTTTCTAGGCACTGAGGTTCTCCTGTTGCTCTTCCATCTCCTCCTGAGTACTCCTGAACTTCAGAGCGTGTTACAAGCATATCTGGTTTGTTCAACAGTTTGTAGCTTGCTGATTAATAAGATTTTCTATCAGTTGTAGCAGCGCAAAAAAGATCTCATACAAACAGAGAGACTAATTCCTCTTTTCTTCCTTTCCTTTTCCTAATTTCAAGTACAGGAAGACTCAACAGTGTAAGTCTGCTAGCACCTCAAAGGCCTGCTGACAAACAAGAGACAGAACTATAACACTGCAGAGGCAGAGCTGGTGGAGGGGCTGAGAGGAACAGATAAAGAAAGAGAGCAGAATAGGTTCTGCATTGTGGTGGGCAGCACAGTTCTCCAGCAAGGACCCTGCTCAGGGTTACAGGGAGCTGTGGTCGTTCTCCAGCAAGAAGCCTCTAACACTGGCAGGGCTCCTGGGGGGAAGAGAGATGAGAACAGGGACAGAGCTGAGAGGCCTCTGTGTGCACCAGGTTACCATGGCTGGTTCAGGGAATTGGCAGAACAGGAGGAGGCTGCACTTTTCAAGGACTTCAAGGCAGGTCAGACATCATCACACTAAGTTTCTAAAACTG
>NW_005054307.1:5444674-5459406 GCF_000277835.1 Geospiza fortis | reverse complement strand
TTCTAAATGTAGCCCCAGCTGTGACAGGGTGTGTGTTCCCAAGCCAGGCACTATTTCCCCCATGCAAGTCCCCTGGTGCACAACCTCTGCAGTCACACACAGTGAGATGTCATCTTCTGAGGGCCCCTTGGGAGGCTGCTTAGAAATTTGGAGTGGGGTTTGAGCCAGTGCTATTCACTTATTCCAGGAGGAGCATCTAGACTTTTGAATAACACATTTGTTGATTCCTACAATGGCTGGCAGTGGGGTAAAACTGAATACATGAATAGAATTATATTTAATGAAATATGATATGACTTCTCATCTCTGAATTGATATACTGCCCTTCTGAGTGGGTCTCTGCATTTTTTATATTCCCAGAACACTGTTCAGATATTACATTGACACACACTTTTGAAATATTTCTTGCTAAATCACTGTTGGGAGTCATGGCACTGTGGCTGTGCTTAATGAAGTGGGTGTTTTTTATTCATGAGAGCCTATTGTTGAGATTAGCAAATTTTTAAAAACTTTTCTGCCACAAGATCCACTGATCAAAATTTTGTTCTGAAAAATCTCCTGACTCTCAGACATCACCTTAAAAGGATCCTACTTACTCTGGAAAACCTCATATCTTCTATTTGTATGCCCAGATGATGGCATAGGAAGTGGCAAGAGGACTTCAAAAAGTCCATTCTCAAAGACACCTCCCACGGTCCTACAAGGCAGTGGCATGGCCCTGCTCTGAGAGGTGGCAGTTGGACAGTCAAGGCTGCTCTGGAAATTATCAGATTTAGGATGCTACAGCCAAGCCTTTTATTCCAGTAGCAGACAAGTAATACCAAGACCCTTTGGATGTCATGCCAGAAATTTGCTTGAGGAGCAGTGTCTGTATCCACTTTGAAATAAAGTTTTTCAGTTGCATTTCTGGCTGATAATAACAGGAATAAACAGTGTGTGCTTTCATCTGGAGTAATCCTGAAAAGACTTGTTCAAACATTGGTGAAATATAACCATGCATACCACTTAAATATAGCTGACAGTTTTTCACCAGCAGCACTGTATGAGACTGTAGGAAAGGAAAAGAGATGACCTCCCATTTTGGAAGCAAAGGGTGAATCATCTGAGGTAGGAAGGGTGTCATTAAAGAGTTTGGAAAATGTCCAGGGCTGTACGGAGCAAGTCACCACACAGAGGCAAACGGTGGCAAACTAGGAGGAGGAGGAAGAAAGAGGAAGAAAAAAGAAACTGCTGGCTGAAATATGGACTCAAATTATTGTTTTCAAAATAATAAACCAGTGATCAGAGATGGAAGGATTTGACACAGAGACGAGAACAAATACTGACTTGTGGACATAAAGCCAACTCCCAGCTTGCATTCTGAGAAAACTCTTATGTAAACTGAGCTCAGCACCTACAGGACTTCAAGCTATTCCAGGGAAAACCAATCTCTCCATGCACATACAAACTCTTCTCAAACACCCAAAAATGCAGTCATCGTGCTCTTGTCAGGAAAATGTGGTGCTGCTACTGTGGTATCTAGCAAAATCTTCATCCCCTGTGGCACATCAGCTGCATATTCACTGTCTCTGTAGTCTCATACATCTGAGTCAAACTCGTTAAATCATGCAGTCATTGAGACTGTGTATGAGCTACTCCTGTTTAACAGATCCCACAGTCAGGCAGCTGTGCGCATGGGCAATGGCAGAATGCCACTGCATTCCCACAAAGGGAAAAGCAGGTATTTTTAAAATGTGTAAGATTAAAAACTCTGAATTGTAATTTTGGGTAGCATTCTTATTCATAAGCTTTTCAAGTACAATGAGTGCAACTGTAAAATAGTAGTCCATATTGAAAAAATACTTGATGAAATAGTTTGAAATCCTTCTAAAATAATTTTCTTCATATATGTATACCAGACATGCCCACACATATATAATATAAATGTATAAATAAAAGTGTAGCTACATCTCACATTAAAGGCATCTGTGGCAAAGACTCTGGCTCCTTCTGAAGTCCTTAGTCACTTGGCAAAATATTTTTCGGGTATCTAGAGTGTAATAAAGATGTTTTCTAAACAGAAGTAATATCTTTACAAAGTCCAAAAGGGCACAGCAAATAGGCAACTCATCCAAGCATATTGAATAGCCAAAAAGTAATATCTCTGGCACTAAGAAGTTCAGTTCACAATCTGTAAATCCCCTCACTGGGTTAGAGAGGTAGAATGTTTTTTAAGGCCACCATTTCTCTTTCAGAGTCAATACAGCTGCGGTGAAGCGTGTAACTCAAATGTGTTCCTGAAATATCCCGGAATGCAAAAACAGGAGGCTGGATGAGTGGCTGCAGTGTTTACTCAGAGCCCTGCTGTACCAGCACCAGCCCAAGCCATGAGTGTAGCAGTGTGTGCTGTTTGCAGCTGAGTGTACAGGCACCTTCAGCCCTGAATGGGGCAGTGTCAGGCAGAGAGGTCTCTCTGTTAATGAGAAGCTCATACAGTTGTGTTCTACAGAAGATAACTAGCAAGAAATATCTCAATATGCCTTGAAAAATGGGCTCTGGCTGACTATGAGTAGAAATACTGAGCTTTTCCATCTTGGTGTGCCTACAAGCTACAGCTGGCCATGCAACATCAATGAGCTTTCCTTTTCATGTGCTCAGTTTAATACAGGCTTAAGTAATGCTGCAGGGCCATGTCCAGGGTAGGGCACCCACTGGACACAGGTGCTGTGCATCTCTTGTTGTCCTACTACTGCCATCTAGGGCAGGATTCAGGTGCCTAAACCTGGTGCCAGAGAAATGCCTTGAGGTAACCAAGATATTTGCCTAAGACATGTAGGAAATCTGCAGCAGGTTTCTAGTAGTAATGGTTGTCTCTACTGGGCCAAAGCAGCTCTTTGCAACTGAGGGAAGGAGGAACTTGGGGCAGAAGCCTAATTTTGAAGAGAGTTTGCAGCTAGTTTGCTCCCATCCCTTGCAATGCCACTGTCTGGCTGCTTTCTGCTCTGCAGGACTCTGCAGCCAGTACATGCTGATGTGTCCCTTGGCAGCCCCCAGCTCAAGGCTCAAGCACTTCCTTCTGGTGGAGCCAAGGGATCTGGCCAGAGAACATACCATACTATTTGGGAAAAGAAGGGAAGTAATTTCAGGGGTTCATGAAGGGGAGGTGAGCCCTTCTGTAGATGAGACACATATCGTCTTGCAGAAGATGACTATTGGAGAGAACCAGAAACAAATAGCTTTTTTCAAATGTAAAAGCTCTTGGTGCACTGGGATTCCAATATGGGATTGGTGCCCTGTGGTGGCTGAATGCCCTCTTCTTGGTGGTGACAGAGGGGGTGGCACATCTGTGTGGCACATCCAGCAGATGGGAGGCCTGAGTTCCCTGACTGTACCACAGAAACAGAAGAAAAATGCTGTGTCTGGGAGCAAAGGCTCAGTGTGAGGGCATGGAGGTGTGTTCTGTCCCAGGAGATGTGTGCTGGTGGGTGGAGGTGGCTCTAGCAGGGAGGCCTGGAGCCATGGGATCAGGGAGCTTCTGGAGGCACTGCAGACTCAGGGTGTGTGCTAGGTTGCACAGCAGCATTAATTGGTGAGAGTATCTCTGCCTCCTGTACCTCTCTCTGTGTGGGGCTGCTTTTATGATCTCTGCTGTGGATATATAGCTGGGGAGTATGTCCTTGACTGTGCTCTGGGAATCCAGATCAGACACAAGCCTCCTTCCCTTGTAATCAGCGCTGCAACCAGTTTTGGGTTGCATGGAGGTTGAGGACTAAGATCCTGTTTAAGTTCAGTCTAACATAGTGCTGTTAGCTCATGCTAGCTGGGAAAGCCTGCAAGTTTGGATGGAAGTAGTGAATTCCCTGATAATAATTTTCCTTTCTAAGAAAAGAAAACCAAAGTCAAGTGCAGCGGCTGTTCCCAGAGCAATGAGAACTGAGATGCTAGGAGGTATCTGCCAAGAACAAATTCAGAATAATAATTAGTGAGTAGAGAGAATGCTCATCAGAGTAATATCTTGGAGATGGAGATGAAATACGCTCTTCATGTAATGTTTCTGCATAAAGAAAATCTTTAGGAAAATCAAAATTTATAAGTGCGAAAATACTACACTCTTGCAAAATCATGGGAATTAAATTATTCTCTTGGCATACTAGTGGATATATATCTTTCTATAAGGGTGCATCTTAATTTGAAAAAGCAACCCCCAAGTCCACTGGCTACAGCAATGCTGTGATCTATGTGTGGTGCACTTGATGACACAAGGCACTTCTCTGTGCAGGAAGGACTAGTTAAAACACTCTGTTATACATTCCCCCAGAGCTGTGACTCAGATATCCATGTTGACATGCAGAAACTGCTTTCCCAGGCAAGTGTGCTCCCATGTGCTTTCTATCAGCAGCCAAAAACCGGAGCACCAAAGCATCATCAGCTCATAAGCATGAGGTTCAGTCAGCAATCCCAAGAGTATGGGGTGAGTCAGTATGCCTGGGAAATGTGGTCATCTCTGATGCTGCCTCTACTCCACTGCCTCTGATACTGCCTCTAACCCAGAACCACCTCATTCCCAAAACTGCAACTTGGGAAGCTCACAGTTAATAACAGGATTGCTATGGACTAAAAATAGAAAAGTAGGAATGATGCTCCATGCTGCCTTTCAGCTTCAACAGGTGTTGCAGCCAATGCTGGAGGGAAGTATGGTCAGAAGGAACTGTGATGCAGGAGAATGTGCTTTTGGTAGGATGTCCTTTTTAAAGAGGTCAGCACAAGTTAGCTTATTTGGATAAAAGTCTTTTTTCTGAATGAAGCCTTTGACAGCCTTCTTGGCCTGGAGTAATGGTAAAGAAATTCCAGAAAAGATTTTTCGCTAGAAGCAAAGTCTCATCTAATTCAAAGCCAGGGATCCACAAGAAGGAAGATGTGCCCCAGAAGATGGTATAAGCCATACCAGATCATAACCCTTGTTCTGAATCATTTAACACTAAAGGGCCACCTGTATGAAAGTGCAGTAAATAATGTAACCAATATAAATAAAATGAACATAAATTTATTTATAAATAATGTTGTTTGTGTGGTGTCTTAACATGTGCACAGTAGTTAACAGATAAATAAAACTGATTTGGTTTCAGCCTGGAGGAGTTGTTTCCACTAGGCAGAGCCCACAGCATTAAAACACGAGTCAGTAGGGGGCTGGGAGAGACAGAGATAACACCTTGGGGTAAAAAATCAAAAATGTAAGCAATTTATTTTCTTCTATTCCTATTAAGCAGAATCTCATTGAAACAAATTTTTTCAATACATAAAAGTGTTTCCCTTACATTTTCCTGAAAAACACACCCCCCTCAATGTTTTTTATTGCTTAAAATTTCATTAAGCCTTTACCAGCCTTAAGAGCATATTATTGTCCAAAGGAAGGCTGAAGAAAAAAGTTATTTTATTTTAAAAGAAAAGAAAAAAATAATAAATTGATTTAACATTCTGGGCATGATAGAGAATCTGAATAGATGAGGCTCTTGTCTGGGGAGGAAAAATCTGCATGTAAATCCAGAAAGAAAGAGGGAGGTTTTCTAAGAGAGTGATTTGTGAAAAATATGTGTCAAGTAAATATTCTAAAAAACATGCTTAGATGCTCTCTTTTGATTCTTAGACTCTGGTTTTAGTACTGTGTTTATTCCTGCACAGTGCTTTCACACATAGATGCAATATGCATCTATGCATATTGCTAGCTATACCAAAATACAAATATATTGAAATGGCTGCAAGGGTAAAAATTTATACCAAGAACAAAGGCGTAAATAAAGAAATTGCAGCCATATCAACATTATCTGAAGCTCAAGTATTGTACATACAGAAATTTGCTAAACAAAATCACGCTTAAAAAAATTTGAGCAACTCAAGGTTAAAAAAAGCAGCTCAGGTAAATATCTGAAGAACCTAAATTGTCCTTACAGACATTCCATGCAATCAGCATATTATTAAAACATTTTAGTACCAATCACTCCTGCTTCAGTGACTTTGTTTTTTAAAGATATTGTCCTTTAATAAAATGATTCACCTTCCTGGTGCACTTACTGTGACAAAAGTGTTATTTTCCCTTTATGTTTAGCAATATAGAATTGTAAACAAGTAACACATCCATCTTTCTTTATTCCTCAAATATAACCTGCCCCGGAATTTAGTTTACAAAGCCCTTCACAACAAACATGACAATTAAATTTTACTACAAAATAGCCTCTTTGAAATCTAATGGTATCTTAATAGTTTGGGAAGGGAAGTAACAGAAGCTCAATTGTTTTAGGAGAAAAACCCACCCACAAGGTCTTATTTTTAGTGAACCTATTTTTAGCTCTCTAAAATTAGCATTAGAATAACAAAGTAGTAAACCAAGGTCCTAGACTACTTCATTATCTCAGTTATTAGCCTGACAGCCTAAGTGACTCGATTAAACATCAATGACAGAAGAGATGAAGAGTTTAAAGGTCAATAAATATGGTGATAGGAATCCTTCAAAGTAACCTTTTGCTACAGACTTCTGGGGTTTAAATGTTGACAAGCTAATTATTCCTCGTCCCTAATTTAGCAAGCAGCTCTTGATCAGCTGGTCAGTGAACAGCTGATCACAATTGCACATTTTTAACTTTGCAGAGGTCTAACCCAACCTAAATTAAACTTGTAAACACCAGAAATGAAAGCCAGATCCCAAGTAGTTGTTGTTCTAAATTGTACTGTTGTTGGAGTATTCCCAAATTATAAAGTTATTTATGCCATTGAGCCAATTCTTGTTCACAGTCACATGGGAATGAGCCACCTCACTCACATCCATCCAGATGGATGAATCTTGAGAGTACGAAGCTTTAACAGGGGAAGTGTCAAAAGAAACAGACTATGACATTTTCAGTTGCCTTCTCAACCTCTAAATCTCTCATAACCTCTCTGTTTTCCCCATTGAGTGAGAATCTCAACAATTACCCTGAAAGATATAATCTAAATCCTCTATAAATTCAGAGGACTGCAGGTAGAAGAGGGCAGACAAAGGCAGCTCCACTGCCACCACAGTCAATGTATAACATATTCATGGGCCAGGTAGGAAACACTTATCCTCACGGCATCCTGCTTTGGCTGTGGTGTGCCAGAGAAACGGCCAGGGTGGAAGAAATCTCCCAGTCCTCTCGTTCTTTTCCTGTCAGGGAAGGATTTGAAGAAAATCCTAAAAGCTTTAATAGGAAGCATGAAGCTCCTTGAGTTCCTCACTAGCCTGTTATTAACACTGTTTGTCTCCTATTCCTGCCATTAATGACCTTGCAACTACCGGTATCAAAATGCAGTGTATTCTCTCATATAGATGCGTGTCCTGTGGTGGCTTTTCAATAGCTCTGCTGGCCATTTGTGCTAGCTGCCCCTCTTTTATATAAAGGGAATTTGAGATTATGTTTACATACAAATACAGATAAGAAGTAGAAAATGCAGCAATCATACAAAGAATATGAGCCACATGCAACAAAAAAACATTTTACATCAATTTCTCTAAAGCTTTAAGGCTACGTGAGGATTGGCAAGCACAGGGGAAATAGAAAAACAAAGAATGTACTGAGCAGAGCAGGACAGGACATTGAAGCATTGACAGAAGTAAAGGGATCCCGGGGATGCAAGGATAAAGCAGTGCAGGGGATAACATAAAAAAATAGACCAAACACTGGACAAAAAGGCTCGAGAAGAAAAGAGATAGCAAAACTTTCATCCCAGTTGCAGCCAGTAATATTCTTTTCCTCTTTGCAGCTTCTTTTCAAGTGTTTCAGTGTTTTGTCTGATCCTGGCGCCTTTGTGGCCCACTTCTATCATGTCTGTAGGTAGTGGGTTAGATGGAAGAGCTTCCAGCTGAGTTCTACAAGGGAGAATCAAGCTAGAAAATTGTATATGTGCATGATAAGAAGACTCCAAGGAAGAGACCAGCCCAAATAAAAGAAAAAATTGGGCGTTATTTTCACTGAAAAGGATGGAGGGCTTCACCAGGGCTGCTGAAAAATTACACCTGAGTGGAGAAAGAACTATATTAGGCTTTGATAGCTTTGTGATAAAAAAATGTTGATAAACTGCACTGCATCACCGTGAATTCTTATTTCTCTTAGTTAAAACATATATCAATCAGATTTGCATGCAGTCAAATTAATATATGGCTGGAGATTAGTGAGTTTTCCACATTTTTCTACCTACTTTGTTACTGAAACTAAAAATCTGACTCTCTGATATCACATGTTTGTTCTAAAATCTATACAGCAATAATCTAGTGCTTGGAGGTGTGTATGTGTCTAAGCATTTTCTTAGATATTATAGACTCAACCTCTATCCTCTGGAAGGAACACAGAGATGTCTGAGTGCTCACAGGTGGCAATATTTTTCCACTAACAACCAGCGAGTCCCAAAGGACAGGAAAGCAAAATTTGCCTGGTATAGGGGACATCAAACACAGAAAAACAGAAATGTGGTAGTAAATTGGTGCAAAACTTCTGATCTCCCCACCCTTGCCTCCTGGCTATGGACAGCTGATGATGCTTCTTCTACACAGCTGGACTGCAGCTCCTTGTCTGGACTTGGTTGTTAGTTCACATTGACTCTGTCCATACTAATAAATTAAATAGCCCTGAAGAATGTTTCCAGGCACTAGAAATCAATCATTCAGCCTTTTAAATTGTCTGGGGGGTACTGACAGTTTAATAGCATGGACACAAGCCATCCCATGCCAGTCAGCCTCAGAATCAGAAGAGCCCTGGGCACATTGACACTGCCCCTTGCCCCCCAGTGTCAGGCTAAAGCCAAACTTGTCATGGTCCTGGAATGGAGTCTGAGGACAGAGGTTGTCCCAGCCCTTCATGTTGAAATGTGCCTTTGCAGATCAAGCCCATGCTGTCTGGAGTTATTTGAGCCATTACAGTGGTGTCTTGTTTATCCAAATTGGGACATTAAGGGTCAAAACTGGTGCCAGGAGATCACAGAAGACCCCCAGCTTCTCAGTAACAGGTACCAGCTCCCCAGCCTCTTTATCTCACACAGCACTTGCAGCCCCATTCTCACATGTGTTTACTCCAACATTAGCGTGCTCTGCACATGGAATGTCTCAGTGGGATGCTCTTGGCATTCATCTAGCCAGGAATGAGGAGCCACGGCTGGAATGGCGGCACTCCACCACCTGCAGCTGCTTCCTGTGCCCTGCCTCCTCTCTAAGCCTCAGACCCAACTTTTCAGGAAACTGAAATGATTCTGTAGTAGAGTAAGAGAATTATAATGTCTCATACAAAAGGTAAGGAAAAGGACACACACCTGTGGAATTACCAGTTTAAAAAGGAGTATTTCATAGGAGTCCTCTTTCGTTCTCACAAGAGGAAAATTCTGCTTTGTTGACTGTTCTAAACCCCGGTGAAACTCTGGTCAACAAACCTGCCTAAGCAGATGAAAACATATTAGTAAGAAGACCTCCCTGAACATAAAGGCCATTCTACTCATTTTTTGCAGTGTTCAGACATGCAGATGTGCAAATCTACTTTATCAGAAAGAATTTTTGCCCACATTTAGCTGCCCCATGGAGAGGGAAGTTAGACAGTGACCCTCCCTATCACGGCTGCCTCTTCTTTCCGGGTAACCTGGTGCACTTGTGCTCAGATCAGAGCCCAGCTCACTCTTAAATATATCCTATATCTTGACCCTATATCACAGCATCTTAGGTACAGGATATGAGTCAGAAATCGATAGCAACATCATTTTAGTGCTGTTTATTTGTTTGGCTCAAAGATCAACAGCTGTTTTATTTCTTTCCTCTCCTTGGCCATTCAACCATTGCTGTGATTCCTGTAAGTGCATTGTCATAACTTTTACAGCACAGCTAGAACAACAGCTTTACTCCAACTGGTGTCTCCTTCCACCTGGATGTATGTTAAATACACAGCCAGAGGGGACTGCCCCCAGCACAAAGATATTTCTGATCTCCATTTCTAATCTCAGATGTCTAAATCTTGTCCCCTGACACTTTATAAAGTGATTTTGGTTTAACTGAAAATTGAGATGGCAGCAGCAGCATTGGCAGAAGCTTAGCTCCTGTTGATACTGTAATTACTTTTACTGATCATTTCATTCACACGTGGTCTGCTCTCAAGGACAGAAGTGCTATTTACCTGGCAAAGATGGGGAAAGTGGAGCAGATATAAGCATCACTTTCAGAAAGAAGCTGTATGAGAAAAATCCCAGCTGATTCAACTAAACTTAGTAAGCCTGACAAACACAGTGAGTAAAATTACTCAGTGATAGTAATTTCTGTCAGTTTTACAAGAGAAAAGAATACTTTTTTGCTGACATAACCACTCCACACTGTAAATCACAAGCCTTTAAGAGTTAAAAAATTAATTTAAAAGGGACCTCCCTGCAGACAGATTTTTTCAGAAATAATATAATTTGTGGAATCACAGGCCAAGTTTAAAAAGAATCTGATCCATTGTAAAACACTAGTGCACCATTTTTTTCTTCAAGAGTGTTTTTGGAGGTTGGTATTCTGTAGGCAAGAAACTCCATTATTGTTTTGACAACATATGGACATTTAAAATGTAGGCACCATTGCATTATTTAAAATAGTAAATTGACTTTCACTTTTTGGTTTGAAGGGTAATTGCCAGCCAAACTCTTATTGAGGTCTCACTGAGAATCAGTTAATCAGACTGTGTGTTTTGCCTGCTGGAAGGGCATGGAAACTTTCAAGCAAAATATTGCCTCATTCTCAAGCCTGGATGTAAAAAAATGTTCAATTTAGCTGTCTTTAATAAAACAAAAACTCTGTCCATATTCTTCAAGAGGAGCATATGCAGCTGTACTAGGAGTGAGTAAAATTTTATTTGACAACCAATAGGGTAATTAGTAAATTAAAGCTTGTTTGTTTTGATGTCTGATTTATTTGAGTGACATCAGAATTTTCACTCTAAACTCTTTTTTTTAATTCATCACCCAGTGGATTTTATTCTTTTAAGCTTGTTCCTCTGGAACACAGCTCTGCTTCCTCCTGCTGCAGAAGACCAGCAGATGTTAATCAGATCTCAGTGGTTTTTATAATTTCTTAAAGAAATCTTGTATTGTCAGTTTGCTTAACACTAAAGACTTCAATGCAAACCCTGACTACAATATGTCAAGGGAAAGTCTACTTATGGAGGAAGTAAAGTTACATAATCTTATTTTCAATTACGTTTCATTTAGGGCATATTCTCATCATCACCCACTATTAAATACAAAGATTCTTGACAAGGAACTCCTTGAGGAAAACATGTCATGTTTAAGGATATATAGCACACATGCCTTGTAAAGGACCAGAAACCTTGTTTAAAAAATCCTAACAGCTCAATGCTTCAATTATTCTGGGAGGAGCCTCTGCAAATCCAACCCATATAGCTCCCATTAGGGAAAGTCTGGGACAATCCCCTTGTCAGTGCACCATGCTGTCACGTCATGTGCCAGCGGCCTTTTTAGGGTGGATGTTCACAAAACAAATTTCCTGCTAAGAGATGGACATGTTATATTCAGATTAGGGAAGATTAAAGGAAGGTAAAGAACTCTCCAGAAAATCCATGGTTTTGATGTTTAAATGTTATAGGCTAATTTAGTCCCTGGTGCTGGGCAGGGAGCTGTTGCTGATGAACTTTATATAGTTTATTTTTGCTTTACAGAAATGCACCCTTGCACATGAGGCAATGCAGCACTGTGTTAAATGGACCTATGCAAGAGCTGTCACCTTGTTATTAAAAAGAAATGTAGCTTCTTTGAAGGAAGTGTGATCTCAGAAAATGCCTGCCCAAAACTGGGGACACGTGTGACTGCTGGATGGGTCACAGTGTTGTCATAGGCAGGTTGGTGTCACACTTTCTGCAGAGCAGAAGCCTTGAGGAAGAACATGTGGGAAAGGAAACAGCCTTCAGCCATCTCCCTCTGTGCTCTGCTGAGGGAGCCAGCACAGGGGCACCTGGTCCTGGGGGAAGGTGGTGGAAACAAATGGCTTTAAAGCCACACTGAAACATGTATAAATTAGTATTTTAAAGCACTTTGGATTAAATTATTCTCTAGTAGAAGTTTGTTGGCATTTGTGGTGTTACGCCCTGGATGAATCGGGTTCTCTGGCATGAGAAATGAATACTGCCTGACTTTAAATAGCATGAGCTGTTTGCAGTTGAGCCAGGGTGTTTCCTCATGGAAAAAAATTTCCTTGCACCTTTGTACCACATGATTTTGTGTCCTTATAAATGGGCTGACTGAATAAAACAAAAAGTAGCAGGGAACCATGCTGTGTGTGCATGTCAGGCAGACTTATTTAAAAGTCCTAACTTATGAGCTGGTTTTTTCCAAGGCCATAGATTTTCATTAGCTATTTGCTGTGTTAATAAGAGACAACCACAGCAACAAGTGGTACAAATGTTAGCTTTGAAACACAGAGCACCTCTTAAACCAACAGAACCGGCAATAAATGGTGTGTGTATATTCGCTCATTGGCAAAGGTAGAAGCTCAAATTATGTCTTACGGCCAGTTGACATATACCTGACCAAATTCATCCCTAGGGTAACTCCACCAGCTTCAGAGGGGCTACTCAGGGAATGAATTTGCAATTTTTCTTTTAACATCACTTCATTCCAAACATATTTATTTTTTCATGGGCTAGTCAATATGGTCCAGCTGATACTGCAGAGAAAAAGGACTGCAAAGACCTGTGTATGGTTTCTGATCCTTACTTTGCACCTCTGTCACAATTATTATTTCTAATGTGTGGCTATTAGATCCATACACTTTTTGTGGAGCAGGAACTGATTGTCTTATCTTTTAACTCCACAAAAAAAATCAGGCTTTTACTTACTTAAAGACTTCTTAAAAGGTCAAACAAAAATGTAAGACATCAACACTGAAAGAATAATATGTTAGCCTGAGGAATGGTCAGTAGAATTAATCCAATCTGCTCTCGTGTTGGATTTTGGTCAGATTGAGGTAGCTGGCCCTTTTCCTTATCTACGTGGTGTCAGAGGATACAGATGAGACCAGCAGGTAACTCCCCAATGCTTTTGCCTTCTTGCTTCAAAAAGTTAGATGCATCTCAGCAAGCATGGCAAAGTCCCATCTGGCTAAATCCTCTCTCATTCATTTTTTCATGTTCAGACAGAAAATGCACACATATAAACCTGAATACACAAATGTAACCTTACTGTGAAGTCCCAGGAGGACATTTAGTTATGTGATACCATTTTCCTTGACCATATTTTGCTGGGAGTCAGTACATAATACAGCTGCTTATGAGCAATGAGCAACTGCTCATGAGCTGAGGTTGTTAGGAGATGGCTACTGAGAGCCCAGACGTGGGAGGAGAGGCCTCTCTGCGTGTCTGCAGATGTGGTGAGATTGATGGATCTCCCCATCAGCCAGAGTGGTAAAGGATAGCAGGAGTTGGATGTTTTCTCTTGTTCACTTATCCTGCAGAACATGTCAAGGAGATGTGCTGGTGACCCAGCCAGAAATATAGACCTGCCTGTGAAACCAGCGCCACCAGCTGCAGTTCTCACCTGAAACTGGAAAATCTGGTACCTAGGGATGTAAACAGCACAAACACAGAGACAATAAAATTTTGACCAAGAAACACCCTCCATTTCTGGGAAGAGTTGCAGTACCGTTCTTTATCTGCAGGTGCTTTATCTATTGGGATATTAAAAGGCTTTGTCTGTTGGAATATATAAAGTTGGACTGCTCTTGCATGGATATGGGTCATTTCTTTGTGCCACACACTCTGTAGTTGTAGCTACTGTCACAGCTCTACATCTTGCCAGCAAGGTATTTCTTAAATTCAGCCCTTAGAGAGTGATTGGTGAAGAAAAAATCACTAAATTCAATTAAACCAGTCTGAAAATTCTAGAAGTAATTTGTGGATTTTAAAATTAAACATTTAAAATTTAAAAAAAAAATTGCTATCAAAATTGTATAACCTATTCAATTTCTATTACAATTTAATGCATAAAAGCAAAAAGAAAATTCTCATTCTGTTGTATATTCAGTTCTGTATGTTCAGTATATGTGATCTGCATGGCCATTCTTTCATCCTGGTCTCATGCTACTCAGTCCAGCATGCTGTGAATCCACTTGGATTTTTTTTCCTGGGATTTTCTAGTTTTGTATCTTCAGAACTAACTTAGTCTTGCAGAATTTCTGCCTATTTCCCATCCTTGTGGGCCTGCAGAGTTCAAGTCCTGCCATCCCTCCCTGTTCTGCAGATCCTGGGGAGTCCCCCAGCCATGTCAAAGCTTATTTGCCCCTAATGAACTGCCAGAGAAGCGAGGGACTGGGGCAGCACGCCTGCTCAGGCTGATACACTTGTGCTTTTAAATCCAGGGTAATAAGGAGAGGAAATGTATGGCTTGAAGCTGTCTGCTGGCCGCATCCTATGTGAGTTCTCCCTTCAAAAATTATTATGCTCCTTTTTAAAATTAATTCCAAATAAAACACGTTGGTGGATGCCGTTTCTGAAACACTGGTAGCTGAGTTTTCGCGTTAGTCATGTGGATATGCTACTGGCAACGGAGACTTTTGCATAACCTGCCGCAAATATATGACAGACAGCTTGTCAGGAAATGCTCAGTATAGGCAATGATTTGGGACTAATTTCATGGATGTTTTCCAGTTTCTATTTTCTCCCCCGATCCTCCTTTCTCTTTCTCTGAACAAGAGGGCTCCTGAAATTTCCTGCTTAACGTCTTTC
>NW_005054307.1:5399992-5444602 GCF_000277835.1 Geospiza fortis | reverse complement strand
TGTTGGTGGATTTGAGAAGGTCCAGGCGGGAGGGCTTAGCCCCCAGCACAGCCCACACTGAAGCCTGCAACCTGAAACACCCCCTGCACCTCTGCTCCCCACCTTCTCCTGGCACACGCGTGTGTGCACATGCAGAGGCAGCCGGGGGATTTAAGTGAATGCAGATGGCTGGCACACAGGGAGTAGGCATCCTGGAAAAGTGCCCCAGGGCGCTCTGCTTGCTGTCATCTTATTCTACAAACCAAGTGCCTTCAAGATGTCTGTGTTGTTTCTTAATCGGAGATCACTCCCGTTTGGGCTCTTAGCCCCTTCCTGTTGGGAAATGTCAGTGAGGCATCAGAGAGATACACAAAGATTGATTTGACTCAAATCAACCATTCCCTTAACTCAGAGGTTGTAGATTATTACCCTTAATAAAGACCACATTGTAATAAAACCCAAATCAGATCCCAATTGAGAGACTGTACTTTCCCTTCTCCTGCATGTGTACTGTTGTTTGATTGAGTGATTTGATTCTTGTGCAAAAGAAGTTAATTGTCTAAGAGTAATATAAAATGTTGATGAAAAGTGTGAATGTGATGGATTCTGATAACCAGTTTCAGTTACTTTTTTCTTCTGGTTTTTTTTTTTTTGGTCATACTGAACACATGTTTCTTTATTTCTCTATAAAAATATGCAAACAATTACCTGGCTTTGGAGACATAATTACAAAGAGGTTCATCTCTAAAAGGTTATTACTGATTTATAGAGTTCTTTAGTTTAATGCAAGACAGACAGGAATAAAAAGAAACTCTACCTTCCCCACAAATAATAGATGAGCTAGAAGGGTAGTGTAAGATTAAGAAGTAATTTTTATAAGATACACAAACTGCTTATTTTGCAGGGGTGTCTCTTGTACAGAGTCATTCAGAAACCACAACATAGCAAGGCATCTTCTCCTGTGAGTGATTCAGCATGAGGCCTTCTGACAGGCAGTGATAGCCATCTATCACAGGGTTAGATGATAGTGTTATCTGCAGATAACACTAAAGACAAAGTGTGTGGGATGATTGGTAACACCAGACCTGGTGCTGGATTTTGAAGGAGAGGTATATGAGCAGAAGTGCATCTAAAAGAAAAATCAGTCAATTTGTGATTAGCAACTACCAGTTGGTAACTTTGGAGTGGTTTGTTGTTTGTTTTTTTTTTTTAAATAGGTGCAAATTTATAAATAAATGTGTGTAGGAGGATAGAGCCCAGTTTCCATACACCTGACCTTCTTCCATGTCACCTTGGACTGTCAGGGAAACATCTCAGTGGCACAGGTGGGAATGGGACCATGCCCTGGCAGAGGACACTGCCTCCAAGAGTCGAGGGTTTGGGCTCTTTTACATGCAATTTTTTTTGTGTGACTTGCATCTGCTTTCTGATGCCATGAGTCCTCCAGGGCAAGGACTGACACTTTGTCTGGCATGCACCCATGGCCAGTAGAGTATGGTGGGACACTGGTGGCATCACCTAGTGGCTTGATGGAGGGACCTGGATGTTACTTCAACACTGCAACCTGCTTTCCAGCTGGGCTTGTGCACTCATGAAGCAGCAAGTCCTGCTAAGAGGGAAATATGGGTCCTACAGCCACAGGCAACAGCAGAGTTGATTCCATCTTTTCTGTAAGTATTGAGACAAAACAAAGCCTGGTTTGTCTTATTTACCTGTGTGCAGCAACCTAGATTTGCTTTTAAACCCACAACCTGGAACAAATGTTATATTTATGGTATTGCAAAATTATTCAACATTGGCAATTGTGTATACAATTTATGCATTTGGATTTAAGTGAAACATCTCTGATTCTCCTTCATATAGCATCCTGTGCTTTCCCCTTCCTGCTTCCAGATCTCAGGTATGCATCCCACCAAGGCTTTGGGGATTTTGGGTGGGAGCTTTCTCATGCCCTGAGAGCCCTTGTGGAGAGTACACTTCTGTTGGCTGCTTTATAATTAACATTACCTGAATATTATAAAACTGCTTGTAAACAAACACCATCTGAAGCAATTTTAATGGAGAAACAGATAAAATCAATAGTGCATCATATGCCATGTGGTTTTAATTGCTCTTGATGGCCATTCAGCTTGCCTTGTTCCTGGTTTTCTGTTTACAACATGGAAATTTTCAAAATAATGGTCTTTTGTCTGGCAGCATTGCAGAGGCAGTAAAGAGCTCTTATCTAGCTGCTCTGGGCAGCTCCAATACAGCCCCAGTGTGGCCACGTGAGCTCTGCTGGCACCCAAAAGCAGCAAGATGGGGCTAGATGGACAAACTGTATTTGATTTTATTAAATCATTTTTACTGTGGGTTTGGGTTGCTTGTTGGAAACGTTTTCTGTGACTGCTCTAGATGAACACCTTCCAGCATTCTGCACAAGCATGGGTACAAAGACCTTTTACGCTGTCCTTCTCTCCTAGTGCACATGTTTAAGATCCCTGGGCTTAACCCCCTACGTTATATTGTTATAACAATATAACAATATACTGTTATATTGTTCTCATCAGAATACAAACCTTTTTGCTTTATGCCTTTTGACAACAGTAACTGCTGCTGAACTGTCATAATTTAACTTTGGGGCTTGTAATGTAGAAAATAAGAAGTGCAGGATTATGTTTCATTTTACAGACAATCTTATAATAAGCCATAATATTCTCTTGGATATTTTACCATATGAGAAAATAAGACAAGCTGAAGAATTCTTTTCCCTTATGTGTCTATATTGAAATACTGCTTCACACCTGATTATACTAATTTAGTTCCAATTCTCAAAGGTGTTGGGATTCCAGATCCTTTTCATAAACCAGAAACCAACAGAAGTAATGGCCCATGAACAGTATTTAAGAACTTTGAAAACTTAGAGAATCCAACTTATAGTCGCTGAAATAGATAGTCGGTTTTGTGTCCTGTAGTTCATAAAATTCAGCTGTAAGAAAGCAAATTTAGAAAACTTAATTGTCCTCAGTAGTTCCTAAGATTATTATTTTTGCCAGGTGCACCCTCAGCAGCAGCAAAAGCACCAGTTACACTATCCAGCAGCAGAAATGGCAGCAGTTACCTTCTGTTTAAAGCAACCAGAAAGCCTCTGATGGTATCTGTACCTCACTTCCATGACACGCTTCCCGAGGTGTGGGAGCCTGAGACTTACCTGAACTTCACCTTACTACTGCATCTTCAGCTCAACCTAGGCAAGCCAGCCACATCTCCCTGTCCCCTCAGCTTTGACATCCAAAGCAGGCAGGAAGACCTGGCACGTCTTGGTCTGTGAGCTCAGTCACATCATATGTCAGTAAAAAAGTCCTGGTTTTTACTATCATGTAAACCAGGGAAAACACAGCTGATAGAATGAATGCCTACAGAATCCCTCAGAGAGAAAAGTTACCTCTGAGTGGCCCACAGGGTCCTATTTTCTCCAACTAGAGCTGAGCTGTGTTTCCTTTTATTGCACAGCCTTAATAGTGATCATTGATCAGCACAGCCAATGCTATTTAATTTTGTTTAGGGCTCATTTTCAAATGTGATTGCCGTTACCATTTTGCAACTTACTCATTTTGCATCTCATGATAATAGAGAAAAGTGACACAAAGGATGTGAGTGGTGACACTGTGCAGCTGATGCAATAAAGTGAATTAACAGCTAATAGCTGGCAGATAGCAGCAGATCAGTTGATTAAACAGATGGCAGAAACCTTGACATTTGCCATCCACAAACTCAGAATATTGCTCTCATCTGTTCTCTAGGAAATACTTCAGGAAACAGAAGTTCTCTTTATGGCTTCAGTCTGCTAAAAAAGCAAACATAAGGAGAAGGTGACCTGCTTGCCTCCAGAGAATTGAAGAGTTGGTGCTTAGGGAGAGAACAGGAGAAAAACCATATTCCCAAGAAGATATTTCTGTCAATAAATGGAGAACCTGCAGGATCAGCCCCAACATTCAGAAGAGGCAGCTTCTCCCTGGTCCTTCCTCAAGCGACTGGGTGCTCTAAACGGCAGAAGGAATGAAATAGCTGAAAAGAATGACTCAACTATTTAACTCCTTCCTTAAATGGAAACCGTTCAAATGCTTCCTTCATTTGTCTGTCCCAGTGGTGTATGAGAAAAATGGCTTGTGGGCTCTGCCTGGTGCCACAGAGATGAGAGGACGCACATGGCTCGCTGCTCCTCTCTAAGGATCTCTTTGTTCTTCCTAGTCCCTGGGGCACATGTTCCATGTGAGGCAATGACAGTTTTTGTTATCACACAGACGTATCGGTTTCAGTGACAATCAGTCCCTTTTCAAAAAAACATTATTTCTCATGATTGTCTCCCTCTTGGAAAATGTGGCCTTTAAAGCCAAAGAGGGGGGAAAGAAGGGGAGACAACAAATGTCCTGGCGACACAGAAGTTAAATGGTGTGTTACGGGACAAGCAGTCAATCGGCTTGAAAGGGCATAAATCAATATATATGTAGGCAGAAAGGAAACATTGGACCTTACATAGTGAAAGAAAGAGGGATCGTTTTGTCCTGCTCTTGCAGGTTTAGCAGATATTATGAAGGAAGCTGCTTGTAGGAGAGGCATAAAGAGAGGGAAGGAGGAGGAGGAGAGGGGGGAAGGGAGAATGGGGGAAGAAGGTGAGTGGCTTGCTAATAACGACATGTTTTTTGCTTCCTTCCTAACTCAATGGTACATGTGACCTCATGAAGCCAATAAGTTATGAGCATCTGATGTAAAAGTTCCCCCCCAAAATGCTCCTTTAGCAAAGACCACTGGGTAAACCATGTCATGACTCATTTCTGCAAATGCCTTGATTTAAGGCAGGCGCAGGACCTGAAATTCACACCAGCTCTTTGTGTGCTGGAGTCACGCAGATACCAGACTTGGTGAGAAGAAACTGCATACTTCCTATTTTATTTCACCACTGCTCGACCTGCTTTTCCTCAGACTTAAAATCATTTGCCAGGTCAAAATAAACTCTTCAGAATCCCAATGTGAAAAATGTACCTAACAATTCAACCCTTGTAAGTTGGGAATTGGAAGAGAAAGTGCAGTGGAGCCTAATTAAATTATATAATAAGCAGCTTAACTTGTGGTTTCACTTTGGTTTCTGTTATTCTTATTATCATAAGCACTGTAGCTGGCAAAGAGCTATTGAAATATGCATAGCAGAAATGACCAAACTGGAGATGTTTGGGTTTCACAAGAGCTTGTCTGTCAGAGGTTGGTTTTGCAAAGTTGAATCCAGAAGGGAGGTCAGGCTAATCCCAATTTATTTCAAATTTTTTCTCAGAAGTAGCAAGGAGTTCTACACTTGACCTATCTTTATTAAAGAAAAAAATCAAAGGAGATCTGGATTTGCAAATCCTCACCTGTCAGGTCCTTGTTTGCACAATGAAAAGCAGTGCTGGCTCAGATTTGGGTGAAGCTGAGTATATAATCCTGGCTTTAGCCTTTTCTCATTACCAAGTTAGTTGATATCGCCCAGAAGATGGCACTTCAAAGACAGGATGGTGCTCCTGGCACCCTGGCAGTGTTGTAGAATGGTCACCCACCCCACCACTCTGAGCTACCAAAGCTGCCCTTTGTTTCAGCCTGCTCTAGTGCCAGGCATAGGGCTACAGGAGCCAGATAAGCAAAGCTACTGATGAAGTGGGTGAGGGAATGCCCAGATAAGCTGCCACCAGGGAGGGTGAAAATTTACAGAGGTCAGCAGCTGCTGGCAGGGGACACTCCAACATCTTAAGCCAGTACCATTTTTTGAGTAATAATTTATGGTCTGTCTAGAATATATATGTTGGCTGAGATTTACACCATGCTTTGCCCTAATTGTCAGTAAAGCTGTCTGGTATTTACGTAGTGGTGGGTTCATTCATATGTGAATGCTCGTAAATTTGGCTAATCATAACAGAGATCTTTCCAAAAGTTTGCTATACATCTCATCCTGCTATGGAAACAGGTTGCACTGCCCACTGAAATCTGAATCTGGATCTAGGGCTTCGGTTTGGCAACATTTCTGGTTTTGAAGACCGTCTCATGCAAGAGTAAAGTAAGAATAATTTCAGTCTGTTTAGTGGTCTATAAATCCAAGTGCCCCAAGTACCAATGAATCACTCTGTTCTCTGCCCCAGGGGTTTGACTATTACAAACAATGACTGAAGTCATCAGCAAAAGACGAGGTCACAGGCTGGAAGAGGAAAATATGCTTTTTCATTTCTCGAATAAAAAAATTGAATGCATTGTCTGAAAATGTCAGTGCATGAACTAGGCTAAATGGAAGCAGACTAAGTTGGGCTCTGACATCTAATTCTTCCTCCTCCACTCCTATTTTGTTTAATTTGACAGCTATTTACCAAAATACACAAGCTTAAAAATTCAGAGTAAGTTGTTAAGGAAGAAGTTTACCACATTATCCATCTTCTTTCTTGGCATTGGAAAATCTAAGGACTGAAGGTCGGGGTGAGAAGAGAGAGCTCTGGGCTCCAAATCAGACATTGCCCCTGTTTGCTGCTGCAAACAAGGCACTTAAACCCTCTGCCAAGGCTTTTCTGCAGCAGTTATCTGCCTTGCAGTGGTGAGGTGTTGCCTAATGAAGAATTACTGCCTGGGGAGCACAGTGAGAGTCACGGAGCCAGCACTGAGCATGGGGTGAGCTGCCAAACAGTGTAGGGGTTCACCAAAGGTTGATGATCTCCAGATCATGCTGAGGAAAAACCATTTACCATTCACAGAATTGGTGATTCTCGGTCTCAGGCAACCCCAGAGTTTCTCAGGGTTGGTTAAGAGAAAATAGTTTGTGTCTTAATTACTTTTGTATTCATATATATATATTCAGAGTTACACATATACATATATGTATTATATACATATGTATATATATAAGACAATCAATCTAGCCAAGGTAAACAACTTTGAAAGACTTTTCACATACCATCAAGTATGAGCATTGCAGGCACTACAGGGCAGGAATGACTTTAAATAACTTTCAATAACCACAGGATTTTTTCTCTGGCTGGCAAATCAAATATGACCCTTGGATCTTAAATCCCCAGAGAATACAAAAAATGTCATCTTCTATGTAAATGCACTGTTTTCCTAAACTTTCGATTACGGTTCAAGGCCAAAAGAGTTTTTAAAAACTCTCTCGTGTTTAATATATCATTTCCCAATGCTATGTGTTTTAAGTGCTTTTACTTTAGGCTTTATCCTATAAACAGAAAAAAAATGCAGCCTTACTTGTCAAGCTGCCACAGAAGATGTAGTGTTAGAGATCAGTCTGAACCAAACTTCAGATGAAAGTTTGGTTCCAGTGAAGTGACTGTGTCTGTTTTCTCAGTGGCTTTAGTGGAGCCTGCCCCTCCATTTTCTTGCTCAATCCTAAACTTCAAAATGGTCAATTTATATCACTGGCTGTCAGGATTATCACTACCTCCTGTAAATCCAAAGGCATAAAAAAGAAGCACTAATCAAACACATCCCAGACCTAATGTTTCATCAGTAAAACTGCCCCAACATACTTTCAATTGATGACAATTTTCACTTCAATACCAAGAGTTTGAACTTGTTCTCTGTTATACGCTTTCTGTCACATACAGCAGTAAATGTAGGTGTCAAAGCCAAATTCAGATTTATAAAGAAAGTATGACCTCATCTGATACTCTCTGTCTAACCATGTAAAACACAAACAGCCAGCAGTGCCAAGGTAGCTTGTTTCATTTGTGTTTAGCACTGAGAATTTTCCTTTGTCTCCTTTAGATGGAAGATCCTACTGTCACATTCTTGTTCCTGATATTTTGGTACACATTTTCAAAAACTGTAAAGGAACATTTCTCATTTCTTGCTAAAACAATGCAATTGGGGTAGAAAAACTGCTGCTTTGTCCAGGAATAGCAATCCTCAGCCTTAAATAAAGAATTCAAAAACAGAGCCATGACATTTGCCTTTGAAAGAAGAAAGAGATATTTTTCACTTCTTCTCTGTTTTTTGCTTTAATATCCAGCAATATTTGAAATCTGGCCGAGAGGGAGGTAGAGGGAAGAAGAGCATTTCTGCATAGAATAGGAATTCCATCAATAAGTCCAAGTACCTGCAGGCACAATTTCACTCAAACATCCATCCTCTGTGTGCATGTAGGTAATTAGCTTGTGTACTCCTGATAACGCTCTGCTTGCTAAAGCTAGTGGAAACCTTTTACACAAACTGTTTCCCTGACTAAAACTGTCAAAGGCAAAAATATTTTGCAGAAATTTCTGACCTTTTAGGAGAATCTGTTTTCAAATGTAAGAGAGAAAAATAAATCTTTCTATCCTCTAAGAACAGAGCACTTCTATTTCCCGGAAAGATGACTTTTTATGAAAGTTTTCATTTTGTGTTGTAATAAAATAAGTTTAATGATATTAAAATAAAATCTAATTATATATTATTAAGTTTAAAACCTGAAATTCTGGAACATGTATATCAATCAACTATTTCCATCTCTGAGAAACGCTTTGGGGTTTGCTTTATTCTGGAATGATCACTTTTTACACTTTGACATTTCACCTCAAAATGAAAAATCTTGCTTTCCTGCTGCCCCTCTCCCCCACCCCCCAAAAAAACAATCCACAAACCCTTTTGTATCTCTGGCTGCTTATCCTGTGCCTTCAGGACCTAGATATGCAGTTTTAAAAGGTATGTCAGCAGCTGAAGTGATTGAAGAATTCAGCCACAATTTCTTTGGGCAACCAACTGTGTCAGCAGTAGCACAGTCAGCTTTTGGGAACACTGATCTTTCTTTAGGTTTACCACGTAGATGGAAACATGAGCAAGAGAGAGTTTCATTTGTCTCAGGCTTCTTCAATGTTCTGTGCTGAAAGATTCTGAAAAACAAAACAAAACAAACAAAAAAAGAGCCAAAATGTTCCCTTTTGTAGTTCCACTGAGCCACCACCCTTTCATCAGAGGTGAATTGGCCCATTCTCCCCAGTTGCTGTAACTCTTTAACCTTAGTGCATCTACTAAACCTCAGACTGATTTAGTATTTAAATGATATACAGTAACCATCCTGTTAAATGTAAATTAAATGCACACTTATTCTTTAAGACAATTTAAAGTGTCACCTTTATAGCTATAAGGCTGTGACATTTCATGAACTCACAGCCACATCTTCCCACTGATAATGCCAAGCTGAACTGACTGGCCTAAATTCAGCTGTGGGGTAACCAAATGCAACGTTCTTGCTGTCAAAGGAGTTTTACCCTTTTACACCGAGGCTGATTCCAGGCTTTCATTATCTACACTTAAACCTAGCATAATTCATTTGAAAAAGTAGCTGAGAATAGTAACATTTCAGATGGTATTCACAATATAGGCATGATGTTCCCTAGAAATGTATGTTGGCTTAGCTCTGTCAACTTCATTTATGCTGGGTGAGGATCCAGCCCTTGCTGGAAAGCAAAGACAAAAAAACTTTACCTGAACTGAATTGTTTTTGGAGAACTAAGTGAAATCATAGAGACTGATTAAACAATTAATAGCAATTAATATGTTCCAGTATGAGCTAAAATCACAAAGCAAAGGCATGGGATTCAAGAAGACATTTTTGACAATAGATTAATGTCCTTCAGGATGCTTCTGAGGAAGACTGAGCATGAAGCATTGACAGGATATTGGGAATCTGGGCACAAGAGCCAGATTTGTGGATATTTATGTGTTCAAAGATGCAAGTTGGTACTTAGAGCTGTTATCTTTGTGGGTGTGTCTGAACTGGAGAGGTGCCTACGAATATTTTTTGGCCACAAGATGCCTGTGGAAATCAGACTGGATGGTAATTTGGGTAAACACAAAGCCTACATTGAATTCAACTGTGATGTGACTAAAATAGTACCATGAGCAGCCTCTTGTCTCTGGAGATTTTCCCGTGCTATGCAGAGCCCTCTCCTTCAGCAGCTCTCCCTGCACAGCTTCCTCTCTGCCACATCTTCCTTGCTCACAGCACCTCTTTAGAGTAATCAGAAGCTCTCCTTATGTTGTTCTCCAGTAATCCTTCCATTTCAAAATTGATGGCATAATTGGCCTTCTTAATTAGCACAGAGTACATAGAATTTATCTGAAATACCTTCTGTACCAGCATTAGAAGTCAGAACACATTATGAAGTTTTATTGAATGTTTTTCCCTTCACCTTGGACTCCTTACACTGAGGAAAAAACCTGCTTTTCAATGTCAGTGTTTTAAATAAAATGCATTCATTGTTGTCAACGTGTAGAGCTGGTAAATTGACAAATTCATCATCCTATTATAATCCCTGCACCTGTTCCAGTTTGCAGTCTGCCGTGTGTTTTAGCTCATGTATGGTGAGTGCATCTGCTTAACAAGGACAGTTAACTGGCAGAATTTGTTTATAAACCAGTGAAGAGCTAAATGAGGTAAACTGCATTATCTTACATGTTAATTGTATTTCATTGCAGACAAACATTTATTAAAGATGCAGACAGCACACCATACATTCTAATTGTGTTTGCATCCATTTCTGGTTTTATCCTGGTTTCCAGAATTTCTGTTTCAACATCATATTTCAGGGATTCCAGATGCAGCCTGAGATGTCCCTAAAAAAGACACTCATAACAGTGCCCAATATATGTGCACACAGGCACACATGGAGGAGCTGGGCAAGTAATTTGCAGGAACAGTTTATTAGAAGGATGCTGCCATGTTCTCCTGTCTGGCAAATGTCTTTGAAGAGAAGAAAATTTCTGACAATCTGGCCATCACTTTGAAATGACATTACAAAAATCTTACGGCTGCAGCCTGAAGTTTCCTTGGTGGCAGGTGAAGAGCTCCTTGAGGTCTCTGGCTCTCCATCCTCACTACCATCCCCTTGCCATACTTCAACATTATGGCATGACCAGGGGTCACACAATACCTATCAAAGACAGACCTGCAGATCCCACTCACAAACAAAATTTGGCACACTGATTCTGCCCAAAACATATTTTTTTCCCAAACCTGTTAGGATTTGAATAAACAAGGTGGCACAAGGGCTCAGGAGATGGAGGAGCAGTGCTGTTTGGCAATTTGGAAACTCAGGTAGAGCTACTCATGTCATAGCCAAATCAGTGGAAAGGGTCAGTACAAAATGGATAAATCCCTAAACAACACCCAGGCAACCCTAAATCTGGTGATGAACCAAAGCCAGACCTCTGGGACCTTGTCCAGCAACATACCCAAAAGAACCTCCTCCTCCCCTTGCCCTCTCTTTCTGCATGGTATGCTATTATGTGATCTGAGCTAGCTTTTACTGGCTCTTCAGCATGGGGGAAATCCCTCCTCCCCTGTCCTCACTACCTGAAACCTTTCTAGAGTCTGACTTGTAACAGAGGAGAGAATGGCTGGTCCAGCAGCAGTACCAAAATATTAAGATATGCATTGTCTGAAGACAACTCCTCAGTTTGGAGGTTGTACAGGCAGGATGCACTTGCTGCAGAGGTGCCATAGGAAGAGAAAGGGGACTTGGGGGTGGTAGTAGCGTCCTTCAGATCCACAGTTGTTGCAAAATGTCATTCACTGGTTTCCTACTGTGTGTCTGAGGTCTGAGGGACTGAAAGTCAGAGACAGGAAAAAAGTTTGCCTAAGTAAATGTGATAAGGAAAGGTTAAAAAATGTGGACCTCCTAGTGCCACAGCTCCTGTGAGTTTCCCAAGGAGCCACTGCTCTGCTGTTCCTGCCAGGATGGTGCTGGATCCCACCACCACGCCCTGCATTCCTGGGTGCTGCCCCATTGTAAGACAATTAAAAACATGGCACTTTCAGAACTTGGGCAGCCCCCCAGCACTGCCAGAGAAGATACATCTGGTCTCAGTTTGCTGACTTTCCTTGGTTATGCTTCCAAATTAAAAGGAGATGGGGAAATCTTTGAAAGATGGAGTTCCCTGTGCTAGGCAGTGTGTTTTGTAGGCACACAAATGTCTCTTTACAGCAAAGCAGACACTATAACTTCATTCAGATCATTTCTGAAGATGAGGCCAAGTCCTGGCACCCGAAGTCAAGCATAGGAACAAAGGTCAGACCCCTTCAAATGCTTAAATACAGGTCTGGAGTTACAACAAGCCCAGGGAAATAAGAGAAAAACTTTACTGGAGCAAGAGGGGTGCACAGAATGAAACAGAAGTTCTAGCCAGAGAGAAGAGAAATGAAAAACAAATCTACCAGGCTGAGGATCTACATAGCATGTGGGTCTCATCCATTCTGCTTCTTGCTTCATATGCAAAGAGATTGCAGAATTAGATTCACTAATCCAAATGCTTTAGGGCTGATTCTCTAATTTCCCTTGGAAATTCATTAGTATTTTTTTTTAATGAGTGGTAGTGCTGCTTGCATTTTTTGGTTATGGGAAGATTAAATGAAGGAAATCTTTGCCTAGAATAATCATCATTACTTAATCTAAATTTATTCCATTCCTCTGAAAATTTGAAAAAGTGCAGCTCTTTGGTTGCTGAAGTTACACTGAAGTAAAACTCAACAACTTGTTAAAATATTGCCATATGAGTAGAAATATTCAGCTCTGAGGAACTGATGTGGTGGAGGAATAAAAGGTTGTTTGTTAGTGCTGGCTGGCACTGGGTTTTAAGCAATACCAACACGCCTGCCAACAAGAAGCTGATAACAAGGTTTTCTGAACATCTTCCAAAGTTTCACAGAAATACTTGTTTGCATAATGTTTGACACTTAAGCTCTTAAAAGTTCACCAGAGAAAAGTGGCTCTAAATCTGTGCGAGCACCCCACACACAGACATATGCACACAAAGCAGGAAGGAAACTGACATTGAACAAGAAATTTTGAAAGTTTAACATGTGCAGATTGAATGTACACAATAAGATAGATGTGTCTGCTCTGCATTCTAACTTCTCCCCTGCAGTACACTAATGGCTTAACATCTTGGTTGGATTTAGGCTCCTGGCCGACCTACACTTATGCTTTAGCTATTTCTTAGTGTCTCAAACCAAGGGAGAACTTGAAGTACTCTCCCTTCCCTTCCCTTCCCTTCCCTTCCCTTCCCTTCCCTTCCCTTCCCTTCCCTTCCCTTCCCTTTCTTTTTTCTTTCCTGATAGTACAGTTTTAAGTGAGATCTAAGATAATTTTTGTTCCTGTGTGTGAGGCTTCTGCTACTTGCCAGCATAAAACTTGAGGCAGGCAGCTCTCTCTGCGGTTTTCCTGATGCTTTTCAGTCTTGAACTGTAAAATCTCTTCTTGCTCTGATCTGAGTTCTCCAGGGCAAGACTTTGTCCCTGAAAATTGTGTATGGAAATTAAAAGCCACTTTAGGGAGATGGGACCAGAGCAAGATCTATAGTCCTACAACAATAAATTTGAACCTGGATTTCCAATAGTAAATAGTTACTCTAGGCAGCATTCCTTCAAATTAAATTATCATGGGCAAAATCCTATTTCCTAAAATGTTATATCAAAATGTGAAGTCCTGGCTCTGTTTTGTCAGTAATAGATCTCCCATTGTTCTCATCAGCTGCTTTATTCCATGCAGGAATAATCTATCTTATCCCTGTATGGCATGCATACAGGTCAGCACATGCACAGTAAACGTGATTCAGTGTGGCTGCCAGTTGATAACATTCCCAGATGCCTGGAAATCCCAGATAAACATGGACAATTTCGGAATTTAGAAATTCTAAAATTCTGCCAAGACAAAATTTCTGGATAGAAGGGGAAGAAAAGTTTGGGTATATGATGTACCTGTATGCAGGTCAGTATTGTCTTATGGAATACTCAAAGCCTTTGACTTTATACCTGCTTTTGATTTGTACACAACTGAAACAGATTAATTTTTTTTTTTAAGTCATGGCAGAAATGTGGTGTACTGCAAAATGTCCTGTGCCCTGTCAAGCAATGAAACTCCCTGATTCCAGATGGTCCTCAAGCCTGTGAAGCAGTGCCAACCATGTCCAGCTTAAGGGGCACCCCACCCGCACCTTTTGTTGTTTTCCATAAGGAACGTGGCAAGAGGTGAAGGAAGGAGATGCACAGTGAGTGCCTTGTTTGGAGACCCAGAGCCCAGCCATGCAGGGTTGCTCTTGCTGCTCCTGCTAACAGTCAAATGTTTCACTGGAGCACACACTGTCCTGCAGGCACAGGAAAAATTCCTCTTTTTTTCTACTAAAGGGAATAACCTTGAAATAGTGAAGATTTTTGTCCGCTCATGGAAAAGTTTCAAGTGCTCATGGGAGTGAAAAACAGAACAATACAGGTTAGTTCAAGGCAGTAATGCTGCATCAGCCTGCTGAAGGCAGGGAGAACTGTTTCTTCAAGGCAGCCAAATTAAATTTTTCCTCCCCATGTGAGGCTAGTCCTGCTAGCTGCTCATCAAGTGACTTGAGACATCAAATTACCTGATCACAGTCACGCTACTCTTGAGTCTGAAGTGGCTCAGGACAGAGATTCCAGCACCTCTGAAAGCTGAGCTGTAGGACAGAAATTATTTCTGTGAACTACATGTAGAAGCACTACTGGAAATACAAAATTAATTCAGATGTCTGAATTTCTTTTTCAGTAATAGCTGCTGCCCTGGAGGTGAGGCAAGAAATGTTAATGTGCCTGTTCTAAAGCTGTTCCCCCATTATGTCCAGAGACAGGTGTAAAAACAGACTTTGATAGAAGCAGTTGGAGCATTGCAATGTCTTTTGTCTGATAAAGATGGAGGAAAACCAAAGATTTTCCACCTAGGGTCTGCAGAAATCAGTGAGGAAGGAATTTCACGGGAGAGAGGGAAAGCAGGACCCAAACATTTCAGTGTCCTTCAAAATCATTGCTCAAATTGGGAGTCACTGCTGAGCCTGGAGCAGTGCCCAAGCGCTGCCATCCTCAGAGCCTGAGAGGGGTTTGTCTTTGGCAGCCAGCACCAGCCCCGAGGTCTGCAGTGGAGAGAACTTGCCCCACACACCTCACACACCCCACACACCTCACGCATCCCACACACCTCACACACCTCTCACATCTCACTCCCTGCTGCCTGGGCCTGGTTTCCACCTCTCGCACAGGGCTGTGGACAGCACAGTCCCAAAACCCCCTGGAAAGAGACGGGAGAAAGGGACCATAAGCAGAAGAAACAGATGAAGTTCACTTTCTACATCTGTTTTTTATTGAGGGAGCTGTTACTGTGAGTAAAGTCAGCTGAGACATCCCAAGTGATTGCAGCTTGAATTTTTAAGCCTGGCTATAAATATCTGGGGTTTTTAAACAGTGATTATTGTTTATGTTTTCTTCCTATTTACTCTCCTTTGATTTAGTAGCACGGGGAGGTTTGTATCACTTCACATGTCAGTTGGAAGCAGCCATCAGCCAGGTTACAGATAAGCCCTCCTGCATTACAGAGTTCAGGACTGTGCTGTCTGTCCCCCTCTGCGCTGTGACCTCAGGTGGCTCAGAAGTACTTTGGGTCAAACTTATTATATACTATTCACTATCCCAATAAACAAGTAGCGTGTTGTCACATTTGGAGTGCTGCGTATTTTTCTAGTAATTATGCCTTATTATATATTTACTATTCAGAAAATGCAGGTGTGGGCTGTTGAACTGGGGCCAATGAGAATTCGCCGAACTGGCAGCAATTGCTTGGTGAGTCATGTTTCACTGTCTGTTGGTTTTATAACTGTTTTCACTACTAATTTAGCTCTGCGATGCAATATGCAATTAGTCCTATTATGGAAGCAGCTGTATTCAGTTTTACAATGGCACTTTCCCCTTTGGCTTGTACCAGAGCCTGTTGTGGTTCTGCTGATTTGATGACTGAAGTTGTAAAGTGGTATCTGGATGAGCCACAGCAAGCCATGAGCCCCATACAAATATGATTCTTCTCATACACCACTGCTCTAATGCTATTTTGTACAGCCCAATTAGAAATGCGGTCACAGAGAAAAGCTGTTTCTTGCTACAGTAAGTAGTACTGTCATGCAGCGATTTGTTGCCTTGCTGGTATCACCTCTGTAGTCTTGCAGCTTATTATAAATAACATTTGTTAGCCAGAACCTGAAAAAAAAATTAAGCTTCTGTTTGGAAATAAACATCTGCTTGGAAATGAGCATTTCCAGGCTTCAAAAATTAGTTTCCAAGTTGTAGCCCCTGGATGGTGGCCACAGGAATGAAGTAGGACCACGGGGGAGTGGACAATGGGAGATTTTGAGCTTGAGTCCATGAAGCCCCAGCTTGTCATGATAGTGACAGTGACAGACCAAGGCTTTGGAGACTCCTGAATCCTCTTGGGGTCCATGCCCAGCCCTAAAACACCTAATGGCACTGTCATGGTTGGTGCCTACACCCAGCACTTGGATAACAAGCACGAGCAGCCGTTCTCCAAAATTACACAAGAGAACAGCCAAGTAAATACAAATATCAATTACACTAATTAGCTGCCTTTGCTGTCAACAAGGACATTATGGAAATCAAATACATATTGCTTATTAGTTTAATGTGCACTAGAGCTACTCTGTTAAAAAGAGCAGGGTCTTGAAAAATCGCTGAGAACATTCACTACATTTTTTCTGCTGTGTTATTACCCATTTTCACACCCATACATATGTTCTGGTTTTGTTGTGTGTCACACAAAATGGTAATTTGGTGGTGAAAAAATGAGAAATCATGACATTTCACATGTGTTTTTAGTAAAACAACAATTTTCTTCCTAAAGGGCCCCAGTTCTCTTCCTCAGAAATAGGGCTATTTACAATGAAAATGTTCCTGTTGTGGTGGAATAATGACACAAAGAAAGGCACCAGGCTGAATATTGCAAAGAGAAGTTAAAACACCTCTATTTCCAGTGCTTTGAATGCCAGGTGAGGTGAATTGAAGCCTCTAGACCACCACCTGGGAAACCAGTGCTAGCCAGCAGCAGAGCTGGCCCCAGCAAGAGCCCATTCGCACCAGGATTGTTTCTGACCACTGTTGCCCACAGTTATCATTCTGGCCAGACTATTACAGCAGAAACTATTTTGCAGGAACTTTTCGCTATGAGAAACAAATCAAGTCTCTGCCCTGCAGAGAATAACCATTTGGGAGAGCTGGACTGATGGAGAGTTGGTAGTTTGCCCAGAGCTTATCATTTTCTATCCAGAGGCTGACTTTATGCTAGAGCAAACAGCTGGAGTTGTGCGCTGTATTTCATTGCAAGCATGTAAAACAATAATGAACTTTATGGTTCTATAAAGATTTGCAAAATTATTCCCAGGTCTAAAGTTTAATTGTTTAATGTCACCAAATGACTTTGCAATAACTGAGCACTGTGGAGTGGCAGAAGTTAATCACTCGACTGAAGTGAATTAAGATTTTCTAAAGCTACATTTATCACTGTAATTTCTGGCTAATTTCATTTTCCATTCATAAAATATGATTTCAGTTTCTGTATCTCAGTGAGCTGTGGAGAAGGAACGCGCCTGTTTTAGAAGACATGTTTTTGTCAAGCAATGTCAAAGGTGATATACATACTGATAACAGGAATATGCTAAGCTTATCTTAGCATTGCATTCCACATGCCTCTGCACTTGAGTCCACTAGCTCTTCAAGACCTCTAGTTCTTTTAAAGCTCAGTGGGCCAAATATTCAGTGTTCACTTTGCCTTATGTATTCTGGCCTGGCATCAGGAACTGAATACAACAGCCTTACTTGAAACAAGAGTTAACCAGGATAGCCTTATTTGCTTAAAGCAAATTCTACAAGCCAAAAAAGCCTATTTCTAGTGGCCACTTAACTCCGAGAATAGGTGAGGGATACCTCAGTACCTCCCTTTACTTTTGCTTTCAGATGAGGATACAGTTGCTTTAATATCCAGAAGAGGATACAGTTGCTTTGATTTTAGCCATCTAGAAGTAACCAGAAGCCGCATATCATTGAAGAAAGTTGTCTAAGCAATGGCAATAGTCAGTGGAAGGAAAATGGGTGTCTGTCTGGCATGCTTTATCCCAGTTATCTCCACTGGCTGCAGTGGGAGCCCTGGCAGATATTAACTGAAACTCCTCTCTCTGGCAGGCTGAAGTTAATCCATGAACATCACATTTCCTTCTCACCTTGCATCCCTTGGCACTCCACTGCTGCTCCAGGTAGAATTCATTTTTCTCTTCACCTAGGTCCTGTGAGGGCCTTATTCAGCTGATGTTGTCAGTGACTGGCCATGAGCATACACATGGGACAAGCCCTGTACCAAGGTCTGTCCTGAAGAGTTAGAACCGGTTCTCCGTTCCACTCAGAGGTGTCAAGGGCTCCTTCATCAAGTGAGGGGGTTCCACTGGGCCCCAGTCTATCTGAAGGACTCAAGAAGTATCTCCTCAACACAGGGTGAAGCTGGCAGGTAGAGGAAAGGGAGGAGAATACCTGTGCCTGTCCCCGTCACACCTTAAGCCTCCTGTTGAGGCTGTCCTCTTGATAGCCTGGCAGTGCCTGGCAGCTCCCGACCTTGTTTCAGTATTTCACATTAAAAAGTCCCTGGGGAATATGCATGATCCATTCTGCAGATTCCTGGTCGCAAACTGTAGGACCTAAAATGTACCTCATCTTACCAGGTCAAGAAACTCAGACAGGAACTTCTGCTGCCCAAGGACTCTGCAGAGTTTTCTCACTGTCCTGAGTCAGGCAATTAATCCTAGGGAGGGATTGGAGTGTCACACACACCCTTCTCTCAAGTGGTCACTCACCTACCAAGCGCAGCTCCCAGCTCGTTGGGCTGGATGTCCCCATCACTGCAGGGAGATATCCCACTGTTCTTGTGCCAAAAATGCTCATAGTAAAGGCAAAAGGGACTGGCATCCCTGAGCCAAGAATCCCAGCATACAACATATATTTTGTAAATTATGGCTTTTGACATTTTCCCCTTGAAGTGAATGTATTAAGAAATCAGTCAGGAAAGAACTGCATCACCTACACTTCAGCCCAACCTCAAAACAAAGCACTGAGCCCTCTCCTCGGCTTTAGAAGTGGATGGATATCCATATCTCAACTCTTTTTCTTCTAGTGGCATCGATGGACAAAGAGAGAAAACACTTATTCTGAAGTCTAACATGTCTGTAAAGTTTCCTGCATGTTCAGTCAGTTAAAATGCGCTCAAATTAAGGTAGCTTTTTTTTTAAAAAAATAATTTTTTGAAGTAGCTTTTTTTTTTAAGACTTGTTTTATTTTTAAATTTTGAAACGAGACCATCTCTCACCATCCTCTTGCATGATCTCCTTTACTCTGAGGGAGGTAAAAGGTACAATGTGCTGGTTTTCATTAGTAGTGAGTATGAGTGTGGTTAGGCATATTATGGTTCACATATAGACAACAATTTACGCTCCTCCTCTACACAGAGCATGTACTCAGATGTTGTACACACATGTAACAATGCTGTCCTGGCCCAAATTGCTTCCAGGTTAGGTCATCTCTTCAAGCCCATTTTCTCTGGGTTTTTCTCTCTGTCACATTTTGTTGGCCTGGTAGAGATTAGCCACTAATCCAGCCTGATTTTAGCATCTTCTGCACTTGTTTGTTCCAATTTTTGTACCCCCTGAACTCTTCCTCCCGCATACAATTTATTCCCACACATGGCAGGCATGCTTTCTCATGAATTATTTATATAGCTTTGGAAACTTCTGCTTTTCAAATAATGAGAGAAGAAAATGTTTCCAGTGTAGGAGTCGTAATAAGGGAGAAATCCAGGCAGGTTGGTGTTCAAGACGATGGTAAAATGCCCCAAGTTAAAAATAATACATTGCTTTTGAAAGGCTGAGGAAACATCACAATGGCCTTTCAAAGCAATCATCTACCTTCAGAAACACTGCTGAGTGGCTAAAATTAGGAGTTGATATCAGGCAATGACTACAGAGGCTTTCATTTCTCCAGTTTTTCCCAAAGGTTGGGTGGGATAATCTCCTCCATTGTGTAATATACCAATGGCAGCCTTGCCACCTACTTGCATGGAGGGAGAAGCTATCCCTTCCTCTCCTGAGCTGAAATGACATAGCTTTGCTAACAAAACCAAAATTAATAACATATACCGCAAGAAAATACACTATGTGACACAGATTCTGCGATGCTTTGATCTTTTATTTTACTGAGAAACAGAGGTAGGCTGTGCTTTCACTTCCAAAACACAGCCAAGTACACAAAGCAGGGAATACAATATCTAATAAAGATATCTCATTTAGACAGAAACTTGGTAAGAGTTTTTAAAAAATCAATTTAACATGTGCTTTGGAAACAGGAAAGACACTGATGGTAACACTGAGGAAGAAGGAATATGCCAGCCCAGGGAAGGAGCAAGGAATAAAATTAAACACTCATTTTACATAGGCTTCATCCCAAGATGGGATAGGGAGGGAGGAATAGATAGAGAGGGTAGGAAGCATAACCTCATGAGGACATTTTATTGTCTGCAGTCAGGAGCACAAGGAGCCAGCTCCTGCATCTGTGACGTGCACCAGGCTGGCTTTGGGCAGGGATGTGTGTAACTGCCCCACCATGGGGGAGCAGGACACCATGGCCAGCACACACAGCCCCAGCCAAAGGCTCCTGCGACACACACCTCCTGTGGCACACACCTCCTGTGGCACACACCTCCAGCGACACACACCTCCTGTGGCACACACCTCCTGCGACACACACCTCCTGTGGCACACACCTCCTGCGACACACACCTCCTGTGGCACACACCTCCTGTGGCACACACCTCCTGTGGCACACACCTCCGGCGACACACACCTCCTGTGGCACACACCTCCGGCGACACACACCTCCTGCGGCACACACCTCCTGTGGCACACACCTCCTGTGGCACACACCTCCTGCCACTGGCTCTGTCATAGCTGATGATGTAGCTCTTGATGGAGATTCTGGTGGGTTGCCGTAGCAACGAGGAAGCAGGCAGATGGAAACCAGCAGCACCAGCCTGCCTCTGCCTGCCCACCTGCCTGGAGGGATGGGGGAAGCAGGGCACAGGGCCTGGGACATGAGGACTGGGAGGTGACCCCCCTCTAGGGGCATGGCATGCTCTGCATGAGGGGCTCTGAATCCTGTTGTTCACAGACCCACCGACCTCTCTGCACATCCTTCAGGTAGGATTAAACTGAATGTTTCTCCAGTTAGTGGCTGATGCATAAGAAGAAATACTAAAATATCATGACAAAATTGATTCTTCTGAACTTTCAGAAGAAATTTCTGAAATTCAGTATTAATTAGTTGATTGGCAATCTGGTGATTGCAGCAAACTAAATAATAGTTCTAAAAGTATAATCCAGTGAGTATTTGCTTTATTCACCAGACTACACAAGAAAAGTCCATTAAAAATGAAGATTCCTAGTTAAAGATTTTCCTGTTCCTCTTAAAATGCTTTGGCATTTTTTTTCCTACCATTCTGCAGCAGAATTATTTGAGACTTAGTTTGGCATCCCAAGAAAGTCAGAACTACCAAGCTTAGTTTTTTCCCAGAGCCAGCATTTCTTCTTCAGCATTTCCCAGTCAGGAGATAGTGCCCAAAGAGTGACAGTTTTTAAATGGTCCATATTGACTTGCCTGTCCCAACCTACTCTTTTCAGCTTTTACAGAAGACAATACTATCATGCACAGGTTACTTTTCCATTAAAAAAGCACATTTTCCCACAGAAAGATGTCCCTCCTGCATTTTAAGGTCCCTCTGCCAAAAAACACCATCCAAATATCTTATCATTTTTCATCCATTGTTGATTTTGGAAACTGTTGGATCCTTCAGCTTAAGTTCTGCACCCTCAAAGAAATCACTTTGATGCAGGAAAGTGTCAGCTTAAAAAGTTTAAGCTTAGAAGAATGATAAAAGAGCCCCATAAAAATTGAGGAACCCACTGATTCGCTGATTCCAAACTAGACCTACTCATCAAAGGTGAAAATTGATAAGCATTATGAAAAGAAACATTTTGTGCTGCTGAAGTTAAAGAAAAAGAAAGAGACTGGAGGCCTAACTCTAAAGGAAGAAAAAGTGAGTTTTAGGGGATTACAGGAGAAGGGACTTGGTGCTGGAACCAAGCCTTCAGTCCTGGAGTTGCATCGGTCTTGAGGTGCTCAAAACAAGGCTTGTACAAAAGGTTAGCATAACTGCTCCTTGCTGGGGTTTGGACTAAGTGACCTGTAAGGTCTTTGCCAAAGCTATCATCAGTGGTACTGTGATACCTTAATAAGGCAGCTTTTGTACTCCAATATCTCAGAAAAGATTGTTCTTTTTTAGAATGACATTTCACAGCCTGCAAATTCTAAAATGGACTAATGGCTTTGACTTTTGGGGGTAGAAAGATTGGTCTGAAAAGTAAAGGTCTAGCTGGTGCTTGAAACTTTTGAACCTTTATTTGTTGGGAGAGAAATGACTCACACACTTCCCTTCTCAATAATGATGGTTCAGAAGATGTCATTAAATTCGATAAGGCCAAAGATTTATGAACAACAATTTAAGTAAATGGGCTTTGAGAGAAAGCCTTTGAGCCAGCCCACACCATGGGTGGGCTGACATTAGGTAGGTAGATACAGCTTTTTGGAGACTCTAGGAATACTCAGATATTCTCTTACAGACAGATCTGAACTCAGAGGTGCATCTCTTTATGGATTAGGGTATTTCTATGTGCATTTTTTAATGGAGGCAAAAATACACAGATACAGTTTGTTGGCTTGGAAGGGGACACTTCTCTTTGCACAGAGAGGACGAAAAAACAAGAAGAATGGTGAAACTTAATGTGATTCTATCTCTAGTACCATAGGGGCCAATTTTGGGTTTGGCTGTATTTAAGATCAACCTTAGGGCTGCTCTAATATACAGCACTTGAGATGGCTCCTTAGTATTTTTTTCTCAGCCACTCTCAGTGCACTGCCACAGCACTAACTCTTGAGAACTTCCCTGAAGTTCTCAACGAAATTGCTCAGTGTCTCAACCATCACTATGACAATATTTTTCTCCCATCATTAAAGACAAATTTTATGTGCTACCAGTTTGCATAAAAGTTGTAAAAAATAAGAGAGACTAATGAACAAGCAGGTGTGGCTCTAGTAAGGGAGTTCCAAAGGTGCTTAGCTCCACGGTTCTCTGGCACTGCACAGTGCAGTGTGCATATACCACTTCAGCAGCAGTTAAACACAGCCCCAGCGAGCTCATGGTGGCATCTGGCCCAGAACAAATAGCAGCTGTACAAAATTTGTGTGTATTTTTTGTCCAGTTCCTTTGACCTGAATATATGTCTCAGGGAATTTCAGACAGAATCAAAAGCTGGTTTTGCTGACAGGTAGGCATGCCACACGTAGCCTGTGTACCTAATCCTGCATTCCTCCTGCATTCCAGGCACCCACAAAGTCAATGAGAATTTGAGATGCAGAGTGAACACAGGGCCAGGTACAGCATTTGAATATTTTAAGGAATGCTCTTGAATTTTTACAGTTGATGTCATGTTTTCTAGCCCATCAATATGGATTAACAATGGTCCAGAGCAGCAGGAACTCATTTCCTATTCATATATGCTAATTGCATGGTGCCGGATAGCAGGGATTTCTTCTTAAACGCAAAGTTTCTTTTCTTTTTTTTTTTTTTTTTTAGCAAATGGAAAATAGAAAGACTGTGGCTATGAAATAAAGAAGTGAAGAGGATTTTACACAAACACAGAAATATTCGGTACTTCTAAATACGTACTCCGTACTTAAAGGAGGCAAGACCTGAAGTCCTTTCATATATTCTTCCCATAGGTGAAATCCATCCTTCCTTACTCTGAACCCCAGCTGACTTTGAGGTAAGTCATATGGTGGGGTTGAACCTACCTGGACACCCACTGCCCACCAAAGCCACTCTATCTGTAGGAGAGAAAAAATAACAAAAGGCTGGTTAGCCGAGATAGGGGCAGGGAGAAATCACTCAGCACTTATGGTCATAGGTTTGATTTGGGGAAATAAATTTAATTTATTACCAATCAAATCAGAGTGGAATAATGAGAAATAAAATCAAATCTTAATACACCTTCCTCCACCTGTGCCTTCTTCCCAGTTTTCACTTTACTCCTGAATTCTTTACCTTTTCCCCCCGAGTGGCACAGGGGAGATAAAGAATGGAGGTTGAGGTCAGTTCATTGTGCACTGTCTCTACCACTCCTTTCTCCTCACGATTCTCCTTGCTCCAGCATGGGAACCCTCCCATCAGAAACAGTCCTCCATGACCTTCTTGAACATGATTCCTTCCCAAGCATTATAGTTCTTCATGACCTGCTCCAGCACAGAGTTCCCCCCACTGGGTGCAGTCCATCAGGGACAGACCCAGGGTGGTCCCTGCAGGGTCACAGCTCCTGCCAGCACAGCACAGCACAGAATCTGCTTCAGCACAGACTTCTCTCTCCTTGGGGCCACAGGTCCTGGCAGGAACCTGCACCAGCATGGGCTTCCCACAAGGTCACAGCCTCCTTTGGCCATCCACCTGCTCTGGCACGGGGTCCCCCACAGTCTGCAGGTGGATCTCTGCTCCACTGTGGATCTGCATGGGCTGCAGGGGAACAGCTGCCTCACCATGGGCTGCAGGGGAATCTGAGCTCCAGTTCCTGGAGCAGCTCCTGCACTGACCTGGATGTCTGCAGGGCTATTCCTTTTACTCCTCCCTTTGGTTGCTGTGGTCCAGTTGTTTTTCCCATTTTTAAACATGTTATCTCTGAAGCATCAGTGGTGAGCCTTGGAGATGGCTGGCTTTGGCTCCATCAGACACCGGGAAAGCTTCTGGCAGCTTCTCACAGAAGCCACCCTATCGCCCCCTGCTACCAAGACCTCGCCACACAAATCCAATACAGTCTGTTAATCCCATAATTTATTTTTCTTCTTTGTTTCAATATGTTACTGTATTTTTTTAAATTTCTATGGAGGCAATTTTTTAATAGTTTCCCACTTACACATCACTGCAGCATCTCACATCTTCAAACAATGCATGAAGTAGTACAAAACCCACTTGCTGTATGAGACAGAAGTGTATACAAAGTGTGTTTTGTCTTTAAATCTTTGAGATTTAAAATATATTTATTTTGCAGAATACTTTGTCAAAAGGTATCCTGTCTTTGCAATGAAAGATTATGATATGCCTTTATTTCTGCCAGTCTTAGCTTGCTTCTCATGTGCTAGGCAGAATTGATTTCTGCTGGATATGGTACAAAGTTTTTTGCTGATACTGTTACTGAGAAAATAAATGGGAGATGAGTTGTTTCTGTTGGCATAGGCTTTCAGCAATGATGTTTTAGAGGCTTTGGAAAAAAGGCAGTCAAATGCTGGAAAAGGCATTCAAGAAAAATGATCGATGGCTCAAGCCTGTTAGCACTAAAGAGGCATTTGGATAATGACCCTAATAACATGTTTTAAGGTTTGATCAACCCTGAAGGGGTCAGGTAGTTGAAACAGATGATCATCATAGATCTCTTCCTACTGAAATATTCTATTCTATTCTATTCTATTCTATTCTATTCTATTCTATTCTATTCTACTCTATAATGCCTTTTTATTTCCTGTTTTTAGTATCTCCATCCACCTAATCTGCAGACCTAACAACTGGAACTCCAGGGTTCTGTGGACAGATCCCTGTCTAATTAAAGTATTTATATTTTCAGATAATGCAAACAATAAACCTGGTTTTCTCTCCTAGTTACCAGTGTCAGCTAGGAACATCTATCATAATTTTATAGGTCATCACATCATCATATGGATATAGAATCTGTTTTTCACAAGGTCTTTGATTAGATTACTAGTATTAGATTATGGAAGCTTTGCTGATGCTAAAAGCCTATTTACTTATAATTATGAAAACAGTGCCAGCTAACTACTACCACTCTTCACATTTTCTCTGCGTGCTCTGAATTCAGGGCACATTCTAGTTATCTTTTCTTTCATGTGACATCTATCACTTTGGTGTCATTCACAGAAGATGCTGGAAATTTGGCAGTGGCTCTGACTTGTGTGCATGTAAAATAGAGTTTACAGGGATGGCATTCAGCTTCAGAATTCTCAACATATTTAAGGGCAGGCAGAAGGCTTTGTTTGAAAGGCCTGTTGAAACCAGAGGGTCTGGAGAGAACCCTGGCCTCCTGCTTCCCCACAGCTCCAGCATGCTGCAGCTCACCCAGGCTGTGGCTGGGACATGCTGGCCCCTCTGCCACATCCTGCTCCCGTGGTGGAGGCAGCAGGGACAGTGCAATGGGCACTGTCAGGTTCCTTCTGCACACAGAAAATCTGACATGCTGGAAAAGTTCCCAGCAGGAGACTGCCATGTATTTTCTGCTTGTGCAGTGTATGAAGTGATGTTGGCATAGGAATCAAACCAGGGTAGAAGGTCTGACATAACCCATGATTTTTAAACTAGAAGGATAGGGGGACAAACACCTTTTTTATATACATTTTGGCTTATAGACAAAGCAAAGGGGAGAAGACAGAGTTTAAAAGGAAGGAAGTGTGTTTATCTCCTCCATGGAAAACATCTCTCAGTACAGTGACACGGAGAACAATATTACTTTTGTGCTCTGATAAATAATCAGAACAACAATTGTGAGGACAATTGGACTTTGAAGCAAGAATGCAATAAGAATGCCAAACCTACCACAACAGCTCAATAGCACCAGAACCCAGGCACGGCTCTGTCTGTTTGCAAATGAGCATTTGTGTCTCTCTATCTGCATATACGTGTTTACATCTAATCCTGACAATTTGTGTTGCACTGCATTTCCCTAGATTTAAAATAACTTCACTTGCAACTTCTGAGAGGTTATTAGGTGTGATTTTCAAAAAACATCAAACTTTTACAGTGAAGTTCACTTGACTGAGAGCAATATTAGTTGGGGATCAGGCACATCAGAAAATCATATCCAGAAATAACAAAACATTTTTGAAGATGCAACACTTTGCATCTATTTTTTTTATTGACATAATAGTGCCTCTCAGTCTAATTCCTTCATGAACAATTGGTAGATAAGTTTCATATCATGCCTAAGACATACATATTTATCATATTCAAGCTGCAAAGTGGTAATCCAAAGAAAACCACATGGTTTTTTGCTTCTCTAACTTCTTGTTTTTCTTTGTCTTTTTTCTTTTCAATCAGGTCTAATCTTATGGCAAATGACCTGTCCTGCTTCAAATATCTGCTACTTCCTCTCCCTCCTTAGGAATTATTTAACCTGTTTTGGTATCACCAAACCCATCTATTGAAAGTCTCGTCCACAGCCCTGTTTCCCTCTGGCTCTCCATCTTTTCAGTCCCTGTTGGTCTTTCAGGGTTTCATTCAGATCATGCAGCTTCACTCTCCCTCCACCCCAGCAGAATTTGCAGTCCTCTTTCAGTATCCAAACTGAAATAGTGTTCTTACCCTCCAGATCCATTCCAATTAATGCAGTGCTCCCTAACCACAGCGTTGTTAAATGCTTATGTTTCTGGAATGTAAATCTTTCAGGTTTAAACTATCTAAAGCCCGCACAAAGTTTTGGGATAAGGGTACAAATTGCATTGCTTGTTTCAGTTGCCAACACTTCAAATCAAAACATTGATATATAAAATATTGTCATCATTTTGGTCTCATTACATTCAAAGGCACCTAAATCTTTCTGGAAGTCTGGAATATGTCCTTTCTATTCCTTGCCTAGATCTCTGTAAGTCTTTTAGAGATTGCAGAAAATAAAATACATTCCCATTCTATTGTAAGAACATTTTGCCAGAAGATTTTTTTTGTTGTTTTTTCTCATGGACTTTTGAAGTCGGTGAAGTGTGTGTGTGCAAGATTATATTTAAGATTTAGTTGGTCTTTTTACTACTAAGACTTTTAGCTGCACACATTCCTTGTGGTGGATCCCGCAGTCTTGTCTGCTATCACCCTTTGGGTCAAGAGGTTCCTCTGGACCCAGCCCTGAGCAGTCCTCTGCTCTTCCATTTAGGGGATAGAGTCTTTTCCTCTCACTTGTGGCAGGAGAACAGTGTTGCTGTACTTTGGGGTCACCACAGATCTTTGTAAGGTTAGTAAAAGGTTTTTATTTTTGCTGCATGAGCTTGAAGGTCTTGCGCTCTGGCCATATTGAAAAGCATGGCCTTGCAAGAGACTTCTGTTCCTATGCTATCTGGAGGGAAACTTCCTTTTACTGCAATCTCTTGTGAATCCAAAGCTTGGAGGATATTTTATAGGAGGAGAAAACTGAAAATTAAATGTACTGCAGACAAATCCTCATTTCTGACTCTCTGTACATTGTTTAAAGCCAGTGGCTGCAAACCATATTAACAGCTACTGAAGAATGATTGGGACAGCTCTGTGTTATTCTTGCATCAGCCTTTTTTTTGAGCCTTCAAAGTCATAGATATATCAAGCCATTACTGAAAAGTGTATCCTCCTCCTTAGGCCAATGCAATGCCCATGAGAGAAGTGGTTTGTCTTCTCAGGTGGGATGGGAAGCCAAGGAATGTGACTGATTCCTACAGTGAAAGCCAATGCACCTGAGGCACTTCAGCTCTGTGTTATTCTTGCATCAGCCTTTTCCATTCAGTGTTTGGTATCTCAGACACAAATGCCTCTCAGTGACCTCCTGAATTGCAGCAAACTGTGACCTTTAGAAAGTAAACAACTTCATGAGGAGTTCGGAATCTCTGGCTTCAGAGGCTGAACTGTGGCAAGTGAAACCATCAGCCCATGGTGTCCCTCTGCAGCTACTCATGCAGGTAGGCTGTCTATCACTTTTCCTTGGAAAAAAAGTGCTCCACCCACCCATTTAAAAGAAAATTAGAAATTATTTTTGGAGAGAGAGATGCTTGCTTGACTCTTCCTTCTGTTAAAGAAAGAGTTATCAACATCCTAGACGAGAACAGTACCAGGATAAGCTTCTGCTGGGTTGAGCTTTCTTTCATTTCACCAGACAACAAAAATCCTAGACTTTCAGTAGAAATAGCTTTTCTTATAAAAATGTTTGATTTTCCCAACAGGATATTTACATTCACAGTCAGCCAGTCCAGAATATAATTTTTGCAAAATTTTTACACCTCTATTTTTAGATGCAAATACTTTGCTGATGCCAGTGGGGTTTTACATGAAGGAAAGGGCTCGTTCATGGGAGACTAATTGTAAGAAAAGAGCAATTAAATAAAAATGCTACACTTGCCATCCAATTATAGAGTTGAGTAGTTGATAAAGTTTTCAAAGCAGTTTTTTAGAGCATTAAGCCTAGATTTTAATGTAATTGTTGTCCATCTCTATTGTCAGCTGGAATTGTTTGTTCTTGGGACTTCTGGAAAGTAGGGCTTTCATAGCTTGTTTTATACCTCACACATTTAAGAATTGTTTTCTCGGGAAGCTGCGTGTTTTCTAGAAAATTGAAAAAGCTCTGAAGCAATTTTAATTTTACTTCAATATCTGTAGAAAAAAAAAAAAAGCTGTGTTAAGTCTTTCTTCTCTAAATAACCAAATTAAGGTTTGGAACCAAAGTTTGGCATCTGAAGTTTAATGCAGTCAAAGTATACAAGAAAACTTGCACATAATTTAGAAGCCTAATGCATTTGTTTAAAAAGGAAGAGAAGGTTTAATTGAGCGTATAACCATTTCAGCTTGTCATTCCTGATGAAGGTAGTGTCTGCAGACTGGGGTTGCTAAATGTTGCAGTAGCTGTCTGAATAAATCCTGAATTTTCAGGGAAAAGGGACAGATCCAGTATTTTTCTGACACCTAAGGGTCCAATGGACAATGGAGGACATTTGGGATGTGCCACGGGCTCAAGCCTGGAGAGGTGTGAGGGGAAATAATAAAGTTTTATGCCTTTGATGCCTTGATACTGAAAGTCATTGGCTTATAAGAATATAGGTAAGAGGAAAGACATCAGTCCAACCTGGCTTATAAGAAACTAGGTAAGGGGAAGGACATCAGCCCACCTTGGTGTCTCAGCTTTGGCCCAGATGATGCAATTGGCTTTCTGCAGGTTGATGCCTGGTGGGGTCAAAATTAACCTGAGGGCAATAGTTTCCACAGGACTGCAGAAATCCAACCAAGCAAGACTGGTTGCAAAAATCAGAGCCTCGGTTCTTAAAAACTGAGGATCAGGAGCACTCATTAGACAAAGCACAGCATTCGAGGGAAGAAAGAGGGGGTACTGGATTTGGTGATGATACAACCAAATATCTAAATCACCGTATTATACTTGTCAACATAATTGCAGTTGTTTGTCTGATGATCCTATTAAGTATTACAATTCATTTCTTCCAGTTTTTGTTTGTTTATTTGTTTTAGGTAATTGGAGTCTGGTTTTTAGGTTGTTATATGTGAATTATAAAGGAAATGGATAAGAGAAATTATTATCTAAGTTCTATTTTGAAGTGGCCTTTTAGAATGTAAACAGCTATGATGACAGCCTTATACCTTCCTCCTACCTGTTTATAAGCACCAAGAGTTCATGCTGGTAATTGCAAAGGGAAGAGAGGTACATAGTCTCAGGAAAGCAACACACATTTCTCAGAAAATTATGTAATAGAGATTGTTGTCCAGAGCACAATAGCTGTTCAATCTGAAAACCTGGCCCTGTGATCTACCTGGAGTGAAAGACTAGATAGACAAAATCAGCAGAGGAACGGGGTATGAAGAGTCTTGGGGAGGTAAGGTTGTTTCCTGAGGTTGCTCAGTTTAAGTCAGTAGCAGAGGAGGAAAGAGAATGGAATATTTCAGCAGCAGGATCTTGTGTGCTGCCCACCATGTCTGCTTCCTTGTTGGCATATTTCTAGTTTGTTTTAGAACAGGGTGCCCCAGTGTCAAGCACAAACTAAACATCTGGGGTACCCAGGAGATGATCCAATGTCCAGCTGTATGGCATCAGCACACACTCACCAGACATCCTGAGCTCCAGAAACCCTGGGGACAGCAGCAGACTTGGAGGTGGTGGGTACAAAGGCAGTTTCAAGGACCTATCCCTGATCCCTGCCTCCAGAAGGTTTGGACCTGCACTCCTGGGGGGTGCAAAGGGAGCAGGAGCAAGAGCTCAGGCTGCACCCTGCAAGGTCCTCCTTGAGAGAGCTGGGAAGGAGCATCCTTCTGTTGCTGTGCAGACCCAAGGTGCTCAGCATCTGGCAGTGTCCAGAAGGATCTGACTTTATCACCAAACAGCAAATAATTAGGAGATTTGTGTGGCAGACTAAACATTCTAATGCTGTATTGCAAACACACAGGATATTACACATCATGAGCAGAAATCAGTCAACTTGCAAATCCCATCTAGACTGGGATTTTTTGTGTCTGTTCAGGCATTTGCATATTTTTAAATACAATCACAAATAGCACACTAGTAGTTTTACTGTCAAAGAAATACCTTTTAAGTATAAGGATTTCTTTCTCCCCACCATCACCACTTCGTTTATCTTTTGCTTAAATCCTTCCTCTCCAGAAATAATACAAATCAAGCCTCTGGGGCCTGTTTATATAATGGGGATTTATGTCATTTCAAGACAAATGGCATTTGCTAAGTTTCAGGGAAGCACCTGTATTAATTGTATTTCCTGCTCATGCGTTGCTTTTGTTTGCAATAAAAGAATTCATCTCAGGTGAGTTAACCTTGCTTTTAGAGAGGGCACCTGCAGTTATCTTAGTGCTTATTGTAAATGAAAACATGTTGAGCCTTTAAAGCAGTGAAATAAAGAGGTGCTGACAAGAGGGTATGCCAATAGGATTAGAAGCTTTTCTCACCACTTGTATTATCAGGATGGAGAATTGAGTCACGTTAAATTACAGGGAGAAGAGATATTCCCAGAAGTTCCACAGACCAGAGATTGACTTGCTCCTTTAGTAAACCTGTGGATAGGAGGGGCATCCTGTGCTTGGTGAGATTAGGAGCGGGGGAAACGAAGAAGAGAAAAAGACCTTTTAGCCCTTTTAGCCTTAGGCATCTATAATTGACCGAGATTTTTCTGCTTGTGATTTGATCCATCCAAACCCTGTTAGAGGCACTTGCCCCCAACTGAGACCAAGGCTGAGGTGAATAAGAATTAGGTGACTCACTCATATGTACTATATATGTATTCACATCTATTAGGATAAATGACATGTCATTCAATTTAAGCACAGGCAACTGGAGATTGTCATATTTTGAAAATGACAACTGTTATTTATTTATTGAGAATATTTATACAGGTTCTTTCTAGGTACAGAGAATGCATTTTTCAGCAGCTCCTGCTACACCAGTGAATCAGAGCAGAAAGGCTATTCCACAAAGTGAGAAACAAAGCCAGTGGGCTACTGACCAACAGGTCTGGTCAACAGAATCAAAATCTGGCAAGATCAGTGGTCATTTTCTGTGGTCATTTTAAAAAGTTCTCATCATGATGCGCTGATCCCTGCTACATTAATAAGGTGCTGAAGAAAGCACTGTTAGATGGCAGCAGGCAATGGGATTTAGCTCAATTTTTAAGAATGGGAAAATTAAGAACAAACCAGTCAGATACTGGTTTACTGGATTCAAGGGCAGGAGGACTGGGGAAGGAGAGGCTTGCCTTCCCCTGTCCTCATACCCCTGTATTCTTCTTCCTCCAGCAAGGCTGGCATGGTGCATCCCAGGTCACATGCTAAAAACTGGGGTGTTTGTCTTTCTTACCCCTGTTTATATCAGGGCTTTCTGTATCTACTCACAGGCTGTGAGCTGCTTGTTAAAAGAAATCATTGTTAGTGCAGTTCAAATAAACACAGATTTAAATTATTTCAATCAACATCGTATCTTTTTATTAAGTACAGACTTTTTTATTAAATAGGTAGGTACATAGATAGGTATATAAGTAGATGAAAAAAAGGAATCCACATGACCATAAAAAGACAACATTTACAAAGTGGTTATGAGTTTCCTTACTCTTCTACCTGTGCAAAAGACTACCTTCTTTATCCAGATGTCCAATCTTCAGGCTGGACTCAGCTGTAAATAATCAAAATGCAGCTTGATAGAATTCCCTGCAAAGTGGACACAGTATTGTTTTTATTTGTTTCTAGATATCTCTATTGTATTCATTTTCTGACACATTCAACTTTCTCCAGAAAGTCTAATCAGTAAAAAGATGTTTCTGAATCCTTGTCTTCTCCACTGTGTATTATTTGGAAATCTTTCATTTCTTTCCATAATTCTGAATTCTTTCCTGTGCATTTTAAATGGGAAGCTAGAGCTCACCACATCTTGATAGGTACAGCTACTATGCAGTTTTACATCTTATGGTCCAGTTACACAGTGATATGATTTCTTCCACCTTAAAAATTCAGTTTCAGCACAACTTTTGTCTTGTTTGGCCTTTTTTGCACTATACACTTCAGAGAAAGGCACTGCAGTGGTGTACCAAGTGCTCTCGAATGGCAGCTCAGGTCCATGAGCTGTTTGGAGGAGAAACAGAACTTTTATCTTGTATCATAAAACTTCTCTATACTGAAAAGGAGCCATCGAAGCACAGAGGCCAGTGTCCTTGGTTGTATGTTGACTAAAGTTTGCAACCTAAACAAATATCATACACTTCATAGAAGCATAGAAAAATTTGGTTTGGAAGTGACCTTGAGGATCATCTAGCTCCAACATTCCCTGCCATGGGCAGGGATGTCACCCACTAGAAAAGGCTGCTCAAAGCCTCATCCAACCTGTCCTCAAACACTTACGTGCTTCTGCAACTCAAAATCAAAGTTGCAGCCCCTCTAAAAACTAGTTATGAATTGGAGCAAATGTAACCAAAAGCCTCTCTTGAGACACTGCCCAGCTTTGAAACATTGGTCTTAATGCTGATTTTCCTGAGGATGTACTTTATAGGGACTGACAGCCAAAACATAAGAAGAGCAAACTGAAGAGAAGGGACTGAATGAACATTAGCTGAACCAGTCTGTGTTCCCATGTGCTCTCCCAGTCAAGGATATGTGGAAGGATCAAAGGAAGGATGAGAAAACAAGACATTGGATGACTGAATTACATTTATGTACAGGAGAAAGACTTAGGTACTGACAAGGCAAATCTGCTCCAGCTTGCCAGACACGGGAAGAGGCTCATGAAGAGTTTTGGCCATCATGTTGTGAGGAGGACAGGGCGGTGGGTTGGTGCAGAGTCTCCCATATCAGGTCCCACAGCATGCACTCCACGTGACGCGGTACAAAACATGTCTGTCCTGTCAGTCACATACCAGAATGCACAAGCAACCTGCTCTGCCAGCTACAAACAGGATTTTCAGAATTTTAAAAATTCCTTTCTTTTTTCAAAGTCACCTTGTAATGATGTAATGCAAATGTAATTGGGATCCAGAGAGTTTCAATCCTCTCAAAGTGAGGTGTTTCTGGTGCCATGGGCAGGTATTTTTATCCATATGAAAAAAAAAATGAGTGGCATTAGTTAAACATTCAAAGTTACATTTTATTTCAGAAAGACAAATGATTTTATAGAGGGGAAAGCCTGATCAGGTTTGCCTTTCCTGAATTTTTGCCTCCCAATATTATGGCCATGGGGGTGCTGAAATTTTCCTTTGAATTTATTTGAAAGTTACAGACATTCCTTTGCCTAACACTATGTTTGTCAGGGAATATTTTAAACACCTAAAAGATCTCATTAGTCACCTCTGCAGAAGGGGCTATGGGAAGATGATGTAGGGATGCAAGTCCCTTTTATCCTCTTTTGTTGCTCAGCCAAAGTCCTGGTAACCCCTCAGGGGTGAAATTTACTCAGGCTCTGCCTTTGCCTGATAATCCACGGGAAGCAAGAGCAGAGAAATCACAGGGGTGACTTTTCTCTCCCACCCATCTCCCATGGACCTTGGCAGAGCACAAGCCATCTACATGAGGAGTTACAGGGTACATTTAAATTGCATTCACTGCTCAGACCCACAGCTGGTGTGCCTTCCTCAAAACAGGCCAGGAGGTACCAAGTTGCAGCAGCAGAGAATATGCCCTGGTAAATGTGGTCCTTGATGGATGCAGGAAGAGAGCAACCTCAGGCACAAACAAAGCAAAAATGGGAGAGGAGTGGAATAAAACCCATTATCTGTGCCCCTTTGGTATGCCAGAGACATTCAGGGAAACCAGCCAGGGGAGCTGCAGTAGAAAACAGCTTTTCTTGCTTTTTCCAAGGTTGTAGCAAGGATATTGCAACTTGTTAACAGTTAATATGAAAATGTTAGAAATGAACCAACAAATGCTACCACAGAGATGCTTCTAAATAGCCCACTTAATTGTGGAGATGGTAGAAGTTATGCTGGCAGTTAAAGAGAGAGTTCAATTACTCACAATGTTTACTGAAGATCACTAGCCCTAAATTACAAATAATCAGCTCACTCAGAAATATCAATTGCAACAACAAGATGTCTCAGCTGATGCAGGAGGCTCATCCAGTGTGTATATGTAAGCCACTTACCTATGCAAATTGAACTGCAGTTCCCTGCCCCATCCTTCATGTTTTGCTCATTTATGACACCTGATCATTACTTTTTTTGGGGATGTGTTCTCTGCTGGCAGAGGAATGGATCCCAGGTGATGGAAAAGTGCATATATCATTTGTAGGGTCCAAAATGATGGACAGTGTCTGTCTCCGATCTCATGTTTCAGGAAGAGTTACATTTGTGGAAGCTTTTGCAAGACTGGGAGTTTAAATCTTCTGTACAGCTCTTGGGCAAAATGACCTTTAATAAAGAGGGAATGCTTCAGGAGGAAGTTCAAATTTAGCATCCTTTCAGGACATCCTTTCAGGAAGCACTTTTTCTACCAGGAGGTTTTGAGGAAAATGTATTTCTTATTGTCTGGGCAACACTCCTCTTTATTCTATTAGGAGCAATGCTTCAACAAAAATATACTTTTTAATATTGTTAGTTTCTCAGTAATTCACAACATCTGCTCTCTGGGTCCCAAATAAACCCACGGAATCCTTACAAATCAGTCATCCCCTTAGCATTGGCATAATTGTCTGGGAATAAATTGTGCCCTTCCTACTTGTGGCTCCCTGATGTGAATACCTTAGTATCACCCAATTATGATAATATCATGTGTCAATGATGTTTGATTATCAGAGAAGATAGACAAATTTTTGCTTTTATACACATTATCTATGTAAATTAAAAGGTGGAACAATCAGGAAAAACTAATATAAAAATACACATACTAAAGCATTCCTTAACAGAAGATTATTTGTATGAGCTTCAGAGGTTCTTTTAGTAAGTCTTGCTGTGGTCTTTCTGTAGATTCTGTAGCAAAACCTATAACACAGTAAATTAAAGTGTTTATCATAAGCATCATAGCTGGGAGCCCTTCAAAGTGTGGCTGATCTTAAAAACTCCTGTTTGGCACAAAGCAACCATCTGTCAATATTTCAATTACCACCCTCCCTGCCTGATCACACTTCAATTGTTTCCCAATAATTATTATAATCATCCACCACAAGGGCAACTAGTTGTTTCAGGGTTTTTGGTGAGAGGCTGAAAAGAACTGGAAAAAAAAAAAGAAAACACCAAAACCCAACCCCAAAACCAGCCCAGAGATTTGTACAGATCTTTCCTCAGGGCAGCTCCTTATTTGAACAGCTGCTGCTGAAACACAAATCAGCCTCAGAGCTAAGCCAAGCCTGGATGGTGTTATGCATCCTGATTTCTGGGGGTGGGGGGTGTTGTTGTTGTTGGTCCTAATTTGAGTCCTGCACATGACCAGCCACTTTCCCTACTGGAAATAATTTCTCTAAATTAAAGGTTGCTGCAGTGTTTAAAGCCTGTCAAAGATCTCTAGCTGGACAGGCTTCTCCAAAAAAAAAAAAAAAAGAGTCAGTGTCTCAAATCTAGCATCAAGAGATAGGTTTCACTTGATGAAAGGACTGAAAATCTTTTGCCAATCACGGTAATTTTTTTTTCTGTTACATTTCATGGGAAAAAAAGGTTTCAGCTTCAGTTTTATTTTACAGGAATAAACGGCTTGGATCTATTGTTATTTTTGTGGCTTTATTCCCAGAGAAAAAGGAAAAACAGAACCAGTCAAAGCTGTAGCCCACTCTGTTAACACAGCAAAACTTCGAAATGTTTAAGATGTGATGGAATCTAGTGCAAGGTAACCTAGAAATGCTGAATATCTCTGACATGGTCTCTTACTATTTAGCTCTGATTTCATGCCAATCTTAGTTCATTTGAATGACTGAAATTTCACTAAATATATTTCTTTGGGTTGCTGTTTTGAAGTGATGTTGTAATTATTACAAGGAACAAATTTCTGAAAATATGTTGAAATCTATTAGGACTTCAATGGAACTGGGAATTCACATCTGAGGATAACAATCCTGTGGGGCAATGTGTTGGATATTATTATGTCCCTCAACCTTGGCAATAATAATAGTTTTTTATGCATGGGGAAGACAGTGAGATTGCAATGCTAGTAATAGAAAATATTGCTTTACAACAGAGAGGCAAAATGTCACACACTGGGGCGGGAGGAAGGCAGACACGGTGACTCTTAGATCCTACAGTCTTTGCACCAAATCTAGCACCTGGAGAGAAGGAGATGGACACCATCACTGGCAGCATGGGGAAGACTCCAGCCAAGAGCCCAAAAGCAAACCAGTGCTTTTCTGTGCAGGGAACAGCACACTCAGTCATACAGAGCCTCTGTTAAAAGCACCAGAGGAGCCCCATCTGCAAAGCTGGGCAGAGCTCTTCTGCCTTCCAGCTCAGAAGAGAAGGGGAACCTGCCAGCCAAGAGACAGCTGAGGAGCCAGACTGTCAAAGCTCTCCTCTGAAGAGAGAATGGAAAAATGGGGTCAGTTTTCAATAAGACAAAAAGAGGAGCCACAAGAAAAGGAGGTAATAGAAGAATGTATGTATGAGAGAAATTACCATGGAAAAGTCTCTTGTCTCTGATAATAAGCCAAAAAAAGAAAATTTTACATTTTTTAATAAGGGGGACTACTGAACCAGAGACAAAGTAGTAGAACTTTTCAACTGGTCTTTGTCATCCTTACTGAGAGGAGCTCAGCCTATTTCTTTAACTTGAATGTTAGCAACATAGATGCCTTTCTCCACTTTTTCTCTTCCACAACTTCTATCCCATCCTCCAGCTGCAGAAGTCCATGAAGTGGTTGTGTTTTGTTGACTGACTCCTGCCCTTTATGAGTTACAGGTATTTAAAACCTGTTGCTCTCTCCTTGATATTTGGGAGATCAGTTGTGAGACCTGATTGTTAGATGTGTGCATTCTCCAGGTCACAGGAGAAATGGTTGTCACAGTTTTCTGAGAGCTCTGACCAATTAATTCACTAACCACAAACAGCACTTTTTGGAAACTTGTAGCCTGTAGAGGACAGCTGGGATCAGACCACCACTTCCAGTCCAGCATGTCATCTGCTGGTGTATGACAGTCTCCTGGCTTTTACCAAATGCTCTTCTTTGTGCCTTTTTGTGAGATTAGGCATAAAATACAGGCAGTAGTGGCAGGGTATTTTTGAAAGAAAGTATGCATAAAGACCTATCTAGAAACAAATGTAACTGTTGAGGTCAGCTTCATGGTGGCAAACCTTTGCAGAATTGACTACTGGAAAAAAACTTTTAATCCAGGTCCTGTTGGCAGTGCATAAACAGCACACATTTATAGCATAAAGTCTATAAACTTTTCATTAGCTCAATTTGAGTGTGTGGGTTTTTGTTTTTTAATTCATATATTTGAAAAAAATACAATTATATAAATATTGTATTTATATTACTTGACATATGAAATTCAGGTTTCCTTACCTAAATTGTGTAATTTTGTGAAGTGGTGCATTTAGCAGAAGTTGTTTAGGGCTGTATCATTAATTTTTGAAGTTAAAGTGCATCTCATGGTAAATAGGTTCCAACCCTTGTTGATTTGCAGCCTACGAATAGGCCATCAAGACAATTTACCATAATCCATTTGTCATTTATCATAATAGCTTATAATTCACTCCTATTGCTGCCACTTTCCTCCTCTGTCATGCTGCTCTAGTTCACCTGACCTCTGCTCACCCACTTGTTGCCTAGTCTGAGCCATTTTAAAGTGTGCCTCTGCTTTTCTTCTGCTCATTTGAGCTCCTGTTAAGCGACACTGCTCTGTTGATCCATCCCTAGACTGTTCCCTCTATGATCACTCCAAATTGGCTCATACTTTGTGCTAGTTATGGTTTAAAATTAGGCAGCCACTGAAGTGCTTTGCTGAACTTGGGCATCCTTCACGTAATTTGGTTTAATCTTTTCCCTTCCTCGCAGCCTCCCCTCACTGCTCTGCAGTGATTAGTACCGCTCTCCTCTGATACAGGCTCTGCCAGCAGTGTCAAATTTGCAGTTACATTTCCTGTTGAACTGGTGAGAAAAGGTCATTAACTTGTTGTCTGCGGTCTGTTCCTGGCTGCCAATGAACTGTTCCCCACAAACCAAGGGTCAAGAGCTGCCCTAATATAGAGCTGATAAGCCCCTGCTCCAGCAGCTGCAATCTCTGCACTTGTACCTCACCATCAAGAACAAATGTACACCCAGCAGCAGGATAATGACACAGAGCCACCACTGCAGTTTTCATCAAGATGAGGTTTCAAGGACTGAAACTAATAGCTATTGCAAAAGCTATCAAAATTATATTAAAAGACACAGTATTGCTCTTTCTACTTAGGTCTTTTATCCTAGCATCCCAGTGCACATTACAAATACCAAACTGGGCACTTTCCACTAATGCTGCTTCACTCCACAAGGTTTGCACCTTTAATGCCACCCATCTCTCCCACAGCTTTGATTTCTTTTCTCATCTTTTCCTCCACTCAATTTCTTCCAGAGCTTACATACACTTTTTCTATTCCTGAACCCTTTGCAATAAGAATCCAGATTTCTGTCCCTATCTCTTGGCTTCTTCTCATCGTCCCTGTCCACTGCAGACCCTCTACTGCTGTCCTTTAACCTCAGCAGGGCTCTGGGCACCACCACTGCTGTTTGCAGATGCAGAGGGAGCATCACGCTTTCCATGTCCTGTTCCATCAAACAATGGAGCCCCTTCCCCTGCTGCAAATGCTGGTGGTCCCTGCTGCCCTGGCCAAGGAGATCCTGTCCTGCTGGGGGTCAGCAGGGGCCAAATGTCTTCACCTATGGGTAAATCACTTTGCCCACTATTAAGAGCAAGCAGATTTTCTTGTGTAGTGGAGGCACTGAGATGCTCCGTAAGTGGTTCCTATAGCAACTGTATCCAGGTGAAAACTCCTGCTAGAGCTCCCCTTCCCCCTTCCCTCTCCCCACCTCTCCTTTCTTTGCAGTGGTTTTTCATGGCAGGGGGTGAGTGAAAGGGATGATAACCAGGATGATTTAACTGCCTACCTTGCCCACACTAAGTGCTGTTGCTGTGAGTTTGTGCCCACGGGATCTCCTGGGCAGTTCTCTGGCCAGTAGGGTGTCAGTGACCATGAGTGATCAATAAAGATGGACTGAGGAAACACCCTCATTTTGTGGAAGGAGGATATCAGATAATTCTTAAGGCATTGCAAAGGTGTTTGTCTGACACCTTCATTTTATTGTACTTATCATCCGGATCCCGATCTGTGCCCAGCAGCCCTGACATAAAAATTGCCACCTCCTTCCACAGCAAAATTATAATGGAGTGCTAAGCTAGGGAATTAAAAAGGTCTCCTGAGTGCAAGAAAGGAAAATCTACAGAATAAGTTGTTACAGCATCCAAAAGGGGAAAATACAGACATCACCTCCCTGCTGTGAAGGAAGGATGAGGCTGTGCCTGTGTGGAGAGCTTTTCCCAGGACTTCCATTCAGCCCTAATGATGGGGGAAAGGCCACACAATGAGGTTCCTTTTCAGGTCTGCTGTGCCCATCCTACCATGTGTGGGTGGAAAGGAGTTACCCTGATTTCAGCCAGCAAAGCTGACTGGTAGGTGCAGATCAGCATCCTCAGCCCTTTATCCAAGCTAGCTGGCATTGCCAAAGAGGCAATCGAGGTGTGCCCAAGCCCCTTCTTTGGCAGCAGAGTTCTAGGACAACATTCAGCAATGTGTTATGATAACAAAGGGCTCTTGGGATACTGGCACCATCAACAGAAAAATGGATTCCCCAGCCATGTTCAGCAGCTGGAGGAAATCTTGTGGGTGATAACATAGCTTAGGCAGTACTGAGTTCAGCTGGGACAAAATCACAAGCAAGAAGGAGATAATGCACAGGTTATCACACATCTGCTTTGCTGGTGTCTTTGCACAGGCTGTTGGACCTCAAGCTTTTGTCTCCAGCAGTAAGAACTAGAAATGTACATTTCATTCAAACAAAAAGTTATCATTTTGAAACAGCAAGAGCAGTTCAGAGCTGTAAGTAGAACAATTTTTTTTCACAGTCACAACAAATATATAAAAATTGACAAGACTGAATTTGGTTACAGATCTGATCGCTTTCTGATTGAGACAGTGAAAAACATCCTACTGGTATCAGAGTTTCCACAAGCCCAGAAACTGCTATTTCTGCTAGCAATCATACCAGCTACGTGGTTGTTGCAATACAGGAGCAAAAAATCACAAGAAGATACGCAAACCACCAATTTCAGTGTCATGTCCCGTATTCAGATCTGAAGCTTCTCAGGGTTTAGATCTCTGTCATCCTTAGCCCATGCTGCTCAGAGCAGCAATTTGATGTTGGCAAATTACTGACATGGTCTTATCCTTTGAGAAATTCTGAAAACTCTGAACAGCCCCACAGCCAGTGTTGAGGGCTAGGTGTCCCTTTCCTTGGCCCACCAGCCTCTGTTAGGATACCGACCCAGCTGTATCCTGTATCCTGCAGGGCTTCATCCTGACCCACCCTCTGCAGCGGCCTGAGTTTCTCATCCCTTGCTGCCAGCCTGCAGCTGGAGGCACACAGGAGGCCCAAAGTGTGGCTGTGCCCAAGCTACTACAACAAAGGTGCCAGCAGACATCCAGCACAAGGGTGAATTACCCTAGAAGGGCTCTGTATCTTTTGCAGTGCCACTCTGTGGGATAACCCTTACAGCCAGAGGAGGGTCTTCCAAAACTCTGGGCCAGGGCTGTGTGCTCAAACCATACACTGTCAGATTATGGATTAGTTTACTACTCCAGGATGGAGATGGAGATGCTCTGTGTCTACACATTTATCACTTACCTCTCACAGGGAGAGGGATGGATTTTTTTCTGGTTTTCTACTCAGGGTTCTTCCTTAGGTGCCGGTGAAGAACAACCTCTAACTTTTTTGCGGCTCTAAGCAGACCATCCTATACTGACCTGATGCACTCTATGGGCCCACCAGACAATTTAGGATGAGAGAGATCTCAGCAGGTCCCGAACCAGACTCCAGTTCACAGCAGGGTCAGCTTGAGATGAGATGAGATGAGATGAGATGAGATGAGATGAGATGAGATGAGATTGCTCAGAGCTTTACCCAGCCAGAATTTTAACCTCTCCTGGGATGGAGAATGAACAGACACCCTGAGAAACCTGTTCCAAGGCTTGATTGAACCTCCTTGTCAAGGACTGAGAAGAATCAATCCATTGACATTTTAGTGGAGTAGGTCTGGTGAGAGGAAATGTCTTGTGGAAGAAAGAGACCAAGAAGAGGCCAAGGATACCTAAAAGTAGCTCAAAATCAATGGCAGTGGACCTTATCTCTTTGAATCTGAAAAAAGGAGCAGATATGCTTCCTTTGGACTACCACTTCTAAAGCCTTGTGCCCTAAATTCATAATTTGCCGTTGCATCACTCAAATGAAGAGTCCTCTTGCTCCTGCTTGTAAGAGAAAATAAGGGTTGATTTTTGCTCTTGGCATAAAAAATTGCAAGAGGAAAATCTTGATCTGCATCTGTAGAATATATAAGGGAATTACTGGATGATCTTTAAGACTATCTGAAAATAACTCAAAGTCTCTGTTGATCTGAACTGTGCTGTCGGGTCTCCCCAGAGACTGCCACCCTTGGGGTAATTGTGATATTTCATGCATTGCTTGACACGCTGTGGAACAGCAGGAGCAGCGCAGCCTCTAGAGACCAGGAAACAGAAGCTCCAGACAAGCAAAAAGCTTTTTTTAGGGAACCCAAAAATAAAAGCCAGAAGAATTATTCTGAAATTCCTGAAGAGCTGAGAAGAGCTGGCATCTCCAGTCTTTCTCCTGTCACACTCACCTCTCTGCTCTGCTTGATTGTACCCACTGACAATGTGCCTGCTGCCTGCCTCATTGCTCCAAACTAATTTTTAATGCAAGAGGTGTTGCAGCAATGGAGACACTGTGATGAACCTGTTGCTGTCACAAAATGAAAGACAGCTCTCCAGCTAAGCTTGTTATCACAAGCTGTATTTAGAAGACTCATACTAAGGCTGAGTGGCAGAGTTAGCAGAGCCATTCTGTGGCTGCAGAGTCCTGACATCAGTTACAATCTGAGTCAAACCAAGAAACAATCTCCAAGTGCAGCCAGAAAAATGGGACAGCACTAAATGGATGGTCTGGGAATCTCAATTTGTAGTAACATTGAATATCCCAGACATGGGCTGTCCTTCATGAGAGCCAAAAGCCCTCCTGACTGGGGGCATGCCCCAAAAGGAGCCAGCACAACACTGTCCTCCATGTCACCAGACTCTCCCCTGTGACTCTTGCCAAGACTGAGGCCTTGAGAAGGCAAAGGAAAAGAGAAGCATCCTGTTTAGCTCAGTTGGTTAGAGCATGGTGCTCATAACACCACGGCCATGGTTTCAACCCCTGTATGGGCCATTCACTTAAGAGCTAGACTTCATCGTCTCTGTGAGTCTCTTTCAACTCAGAATAATCTGTGACTTTTTTTTTTGTGCAGGTTTATGGCTAAGACAGGAATTAGAGGCAGCAATTCATATACTCTTAGGAAGAAATGCCCTTCTGGCAATGATGTATCTGTCTAGATTCCCATGGCTGCACATGGGAATTGCCAGGGTGGGGAGGAGGTTACAAGCTTTCTGCATAGTAAAATATGCTGACCCCATTTTCTATTTACATGGGACTAGCAAAGGCAGGACTGGAGAGAGGGGTGAAGGGGGATCTCGGGAAATAGAAAACAGCAGGAGAGCTGGATTTTCTTTGCTACACTATGCAAATAAAGCAAGCGAACATGACTCTGAAACTGAGCTGATAAATCTTTTTCTGATTTCTTAAGAAGGCTCCTCTTTGCAACCTGACAATACATATGTGTATTACAGAGGAGACAAATTATTTCCTACAAATGAAAATCTTGCCAATTCATTTTTATTGTTTACCTGACTTCTCACCACCAACATGATTATTTGAAAATTGAATAATGCTCAGAGATGTGCAAATAAATGCAAATGAAATATGTCAAAACTCCCAAAACTGAGGGATCAGAATTTTTTTTTTGCATGCAGCAGCCAAGCTGGTGCCACGAGATTCATTCCATACAGCAGTGGTCAGTAAGAAACACTGCGTTGCAAGGAGAAGGAATAACCTTAGTCTTGGCAAACTATGTGCCTGTAAGGGGAGCAATATTTGGATTCAGCCATGCTGGAAGCTTGCCACAGCTCAGGGAAAATGTGTGTGAAATGGCTGGAATCAAAAAAGAGCCTTTAATGAACCTCGACTTTTCAACACATATTTTCAGCTTTGAAGCTGAGTAACTTTATCAGCTCTGAAGAATATACATAATCATTTAGACACGGAGGGAGCAGACAGGGAAATTGCCATAACTGCAGGCAA
>NW_005054307.1:5399369-5399935 GCF_000277835.1 Geospiza fortis | reverse complement strand
GAGATGTTGTCTGCATGTTGTGTTGTTGCTTACTCAGTACACTGGGAACAAAAGTCCTGTTGACTTTCCAGCCACATTGCTGGAGATTCCTGCATTGCCACAAAACATCCTCGCATTCACAAAGAGCACATCATCATCATCATCATCACCATTATCATTGTTTTTCACTGAGCTGGTGCATTTGCTGGCAATTACTCACTACTGGTAGATCAGTAACGTTTTTTTAATTTTCAGGTGTCTTTTAACATCATTGAAATATTCCTTATTCGGTTCAGGACCATTCCTTAGTCTTTACATCTAATCTACCTCCTCTGGGTTGAAGGGTTTTAATATGCTACACACCTGTGCAGCAACACCTTCTGACCCTGCAGCACTCCTGATTCACGGGACAGCACCGAGCAGGTGACTCGAAGCTCCTCCTTGACTTCCCTCCCGACCAGGGGACGCTGCTGCTGCCCCAGCTGCAGGTGGCAGTTTTCCATCAGCCCTGGCTCTCTCAGTGGCATCACAGCCACTGCCCCAGGGAACAATGGCAGGGAAGGCCCCGGGAGGTGGGCGGCACACCC
>NW_005054307.1:5396926-5399359 GCF_000277835.1 Geospiza fortis | reverse complement strand
GGGCAGCAGCTCCTCCTCAGAGGGGTGGGCTCAGCAGCACGGAGGTGCTGGGACATGCAGATGGTGACGTGCATGTCTCAGTGGAAGATGTGTTGTTTTGCTGCCAAATGTTCTGTCTGAAACCATGTCAGCTCAGAGCTTGAAGTGATTCACGTTGCCTCTGAGCACACTTCACTCTAAAGGTGATTTTGGTGAGTTTGTGTGATTTTGGTTGTTTTGGCAAATACCACAGAGACCTACCCTCAGATGTAGCTGTTGTATATTTGAAGTCATATTAGAGAGAAGTGAAGAACCGAAATAAAAGACATCTAAAGTTTAATCTTACTTTTTGATTCTCATGTGGCAGGCTTTTAATTTCCACTTGCCTTTTCTCTCCTTAGTTTACTCTGGCATCAACAGCAGAAATGCCAAACATCACAAGACAAATTGTTCTCCTGGTAGTTCAAGCCCAGAGGGCAGGACAAAGTGCTGGAAATATGGCGAGGAAGTCTGCACTATGTCATATCCACAAATTAGGCATCCCCCATTCAAAAGACTTCTTTCTTTCTGGCATAAATATTTTCCTATTTTTTAGCATCAATTGTTGCCAATTACAAGTTTTGACCTGGTTCCAACACACCAAGTCTACAGAAAAACCACATGATCCTTTATATCCAGCACCAAGGTACTTTGCATCACATACAAATCAACTGCAAATTAGAAAAAAAATTGGTGTGGAACCATTAATTATTTTGTGGAAAATTTTGTTTGATTTTAACAATTTAAAGCGCATAGGAATAATTTAGATGTTCTTAGGAATTATTGGTATTTAGGAACATTACCTAATGCAAAGTAGCCCCAGGTTTCTGAGTTCTAAATCATGATGAGAAAACATAGCTCTTTCTCAGAAAAGTTATAAGCACAATTGTTAACAAAAACCAATGATAAAGCATCAATATTCTTTGGAAGAATGTAGTATAAATTAAAATGGTGTATATGCTCTGCAGTTACCCATGTTTGTGGGCTAGGTTTCTGCAAACTGTAAGGGCAGCCCTTGGCTCAAATATCAGAAATAAATAATTGCACAGTTTCAGCCCCTCACTGAGCCTAGATTTTCTTGCACAAGGCTTTATTGGGCTTTTCTTCACTCTCCTTTGTAGCTCAGGTTTGCATTGGTGTAAATCAGGTTTCCTGTGTGAAAACGTGACTACCGTGCAGACAAATAGACTTTACAGGGAGTCGCCCTTCACCTGTCAGGTTAAATAGCAGTTCTGCTTTATGAAGTACACTCCATAAATGTCTTCACATGTGTAAAAACAATCTCCTGTGTCTATAAAAAACTCTAATGTGACAGAAGACCCAGAGTAAAGAAGGCAGTACCAGTCTTAAGATTAGGAATAATTGAATAAATATTCAGCTTTCTTGTTGAATGATACCCAAAGCACCTTATAGTTGCAACTGTATTTAGCAAGCAGACTAGAGAAAGCTTTACTCTTTCAAAACAATTTCAATGGAAATTATTTCAGTTCTTCAAGAAATTAAAAGCAACAGAAATTAATTTTTTCCACACTGAGCTTCTGACTTATAAAAAAGTACGTGTTTTTGGTTTTGATAAATAATCAGAGTAACACAGAATGTGTGAAACTACATGGAATAGACAATATTGTAAGTACTTAGTAAGTATAGCACATAGGACATATTCTCTGCTCTTCATCTGAAATATGAAAGCTATTTAGTACTTTGTAAAACATGTTAAATGGAGTTTTCTCTCTCTTGGAAATAGCTATTTTTTTCCTCACTCTGTGCAGGTGGAATGTTTGAAAATTGCACAAGACAGGCAATTTTAGAACTTCAGCTTGGAGGACCAAATGTTAGCAAATCATTCTGAATGGATCTGAAGTTTAAGGCTGCAATGTTATTCTTTGTGACAGTGGATACATTTTCTTTTTCACCTATTTACATATTCACAGTCAGAAATGCATGGCAGTTATTCTCTAAAAGGGGTCTATTTGGGAAGAAAAGGCAGATACCATTTTTGAAAGCTGTTAGTCCAAGAGTATGTATGCACAACAAGGTTTATAACGAAGTTTTAGCCAGGGATGTTTGTAGTGGAAAGCAGAGCTAGACAACTGCAGAGAGCCAAAACAGAAAAAGGAAAAAAAAAAAAAAAAAGAGATGTCCAGGTCTTCACAGGGGTAAGCTAAGTTCCTGTGGGTCATGATGCAGTAGGAAACTATTTGTCATGTAGAAGTTGAAGTAGTTCATCTCTGTTTCTCAACAGAGAAAGTCCACATTGCATTTACTAGCAATAGCCCCTTTTGGTGAGCATGAAACATCCCATCCAGGGGTCTCTTTCTGTCCCTTCTCCATTTCTGTGAAGATCTGAGGCCAGGGAAGGAGTTACAGTTTGTGCAACTGAGATTCTATTTTAGGTGGAGGGTTGTGACTGTCATT
>NW_005054307.1:5389379-5396897 GCF_000277835.1 Geospiza fortis | reverse complement strand
CAACCAGCTCTGCTGCTTTTGGGAAACTCCCTGGTGCTCGTCTGAGTGAAATGTCCATGTATTGCCACAGGAGTGTGAGATGGGTTGGTCTCTACACCTCGGAGACTCAAGCATAAAACTGTGGATTGTGACTATAAAGTGACAGGACAGGATAAAATTTATTTAGCTATATCATTGTTTGGGTTTTTAATAAGAGTTCTGTTTTGCTACCAGTAAATTATAGTAATGATGGTAGAAACTGCTTAACCACCCAAGAGCCCTACATCAGGTCTGAGTTACAGCTCACCCAACTCAGCACCCACTGGAGTGTGCTACAGACCCAGTCACCATCTGGGGACCTCTCCTGTAGATACCACCATGGCTCAGGATCACACCAGGTACTCAGGGGTGACAGAAACAGCAATGAAAATGGTACCTGAACTTCGGGGTGAACATCTAATCTTTAAAAAGTCAAGAAGTACTTTTGATGGAGGTAGATGTTGTATTTTCCTGTTACCAGCAGCTCAGATCTTTAACAAAAGGTTAAGGATTACTGCCAGAAACAAATACGGATATCTGTGTGTAGAATTATCTGTGTTTTCTCTAGCAGTGCTGGTTGTCTACCTCAGTTTCTTCTTTCCATCCTGACTGAAGCCACAGACTGGTCACTCTTCTAGTTCAAAAGTCCCAACCACTCTCTGCAATGACTATACTTAATATCCAGAGCTCATTAAAAAAAATTGGTCTTCATGAGCTTTGGAAGAAAAGGAATTTAAGTTTGAATGCAAAGCCCAGTCCTGGATAAACCTGGGGTCTCCACTCATACAAAGCCACATCTGTGATAATCGGAGCTGAAAGGGAAGATTTCACCTCTGAGGCTGATGGAGAGCAAAATGATGAAAGGATTTTTTTAGTTGTGAAAAGACGGATCAAGGGTTTTACTAAATCCTGGGTCAGAGGAAAAGTTGAAAATTGCCTCTGCTCTGAATCTGGGGCATTTCAGACTGAAGCAGGTGTGCCTGAACATTTCATGTATGCTCATTTAATTCCCTCTATTTTCAATTCCCTTTCCCTTAAATTTTATTTATGTGTTTCTTCCAACAATATGATAGCATAAAACAGCCTAGTTACAAAGCTTCTCTCTAAATGCCTGATTTAAATAAAGCATCCATTAATTTCTGAACCAACAGTGATACAACATAAAGCAGTACATTATTTTTCAGAATCTGGTTCTGCAAACAGCAGACCATTTGACTAAAATATTGCTAATGTACAAATAAAGTCACTCTTGTGCATTAGTGTTTTCAGGCTCAAAGCTTTAATGTGTTATTTTAGAGTACAAATATTTTCCAAGGTGAAAAATATAAATGCTACTATATTTAAGTCCTCACTAAAATGAAGCACAGAAAAAATTAGTGATGAAGACTTTTCTTCTTGCTAAAGGACTTTTATCAATTTTAACAGAACATCCTTAATATCCACCTAGAATATTATGTGTATAGTAGGTTGCTACTCTGTAATTGGTTTGGCTGATTACAATGATTACAGTAAGTTGGCACAATAGTAGAGCTACCTGGAGAAAGTACTTCTGCAGAGTGCACAGAAATCTGCTCACTGAAGACCATATTGTGTGTTTAGAGGTCAGAAATTCTGATTTACAAGAATGACAGCTTTTTAACTTTGCTTACATTTCTTTCAAAAATAAAACTATCTTCCAAGTGCTTCTTAAAATAAAATTACAAAACCTTTTCCTATGGACTGAGATATTCATTTTGCCAAACTTTAAGAGATAGTGTTATCTCTTTTGTGGGCTAATCCAAGAAAGGTTATTTCAAAACACATTAAAGAAGTAATGCTTAGCTCTCTTTGTGTGAAATGGGAAGTGTTTAACACCACTGGACTTGCCTGTGATCTGGATTGCAGAGGTGATCCTCTTTGCTGGAGCTGCACTCTTCCAAAGGAAGTGTTGGCTGCACTTTGGCAGGCAGCACTGGGAGGAAGGAGCTCACAAGAGCTCACACCAGCCATGCCTGCCACCTGTGTGAGGGGCAAACCTGGGCCCCTCTGCACTCAGACTTCTTTTTAACACATAGACGCAGCAAAGAAGACAGTAACATCACACAACATCACTTCCCAAACACGTCCCCCTCTGGCACCAAGGGCAGCTTGCTAGTGGATGGTGAAGCTGTCATGAAAGCCCCAGCATCCTCCCAGCAGGGATCCCTCTGTGAGTGAGTGCACTGCACCCCTCTTTAAGGACTGAATGGCTGCCCACAGTGCCCCCCAGATGCAGGTTGCCAGTGGCTTTCTGTTGGCAAGAGGGAGAAACACCCTCACTGTGGGGAGGATGAAGTTGTTTTTAGCAAGCAATGACTACCCTTCATGTTTTCCAAGAGAGGAAATGAACCTCCAATTAATTATGACACTTGATTAGGTTACTTAAATTGCTGAATTTCTAGCAAAATCAGCAGCGCCAGCTCCCCAACACCATATGCGTGATTTGATGGCCCTTACAGTAATGCAGCTCTGCACACCTGTTTTATGGACATTCTCTTCACTGTTATTCAACTTCCATCTCATCACCGGGAATGTGAATTTCCACCTTGTGACTTCACAATCTTTCTGAGCATTGCTCTGGTGATCACCCGGTGATTTTTGGGCAGATTTTATTTCCTTGAAATATTAATGCATTCCTGATGAAAATAAACAGAGGCCTGTGACTATAATATTGCCTTTGGTCAGTTTTATGTCAATTGAAACAGAAATGCAACTTCAAAGCCCTTGAAGCAATGGGTGACTATGCAAGGAAAACATTGGCCTCCAATAAGATAACATACCACTTTAATTCAAAGTCTTATAGGAATTTCTTCTGATCATTAATAGCATGCAACTTCCTTATTTTCAAATCGTAAGAGTGACATTGGTAGTAGTAAAGCAGAATACGGAAAGTGTTGTACTGTGTTGTCACTGTGCTAACTCTGCTGAGAAGCCAAAATCTGTTTTTCTCCCCACCTCAATGCCTTCACCAGCTCTGAGGTGGGAGCTGAGGGGAGCCTGCAGTTCCCCTCTACTCCTTGCTGTCCTGGAGCTCTGTGCACCTTTCTTCCAGCCCAACAACCCTTCCCATAATTTCCTCCATTTCTGAGCAGGGGATGATTTTCAATCTGCACATTAGAAATGAAAAATCTGTGGGTAATTACATGTACCATATTCCCTGATGGAAGTGGAAGGGCAGATTGGAAGATGTGGGGTCCATGGGAGATGAAACAATATATGAACCCATCTGGGTTGCACTGAGATCAAAGCTCTCCTGTGGTCTGAAACCCTATTAAAAGACAGTTATGGCAACCTGGGCAAGACTGTTTGGGCAGAAGAACGCAGAAAATGAGACATCTTCTATGAGAAGGTACAAATTTAAGACACTTAAGTGTTGACTAATTGAAAAACAGTGAGAACAATGCTGCTATAAATTCAGCAAACTTTACCACATAAAAATGACCCACTAGGCTCCTAGACTAGGAATTCCCTATAATAGTAGAAATAGGTGAATAGGTGGTGAAGGATTTAAAAAAAAGGGCGTGAGGGGGGGATGAGATTCCATTTATTGCCATTTCCTCAACGTAAACACAGGAGCTCGTGAAACTCTGCATGACAAGAGACAAAGACCCTTCCTGGCAAATCAGTGGTGGCTGTGGCTGCCACTCCTACACCCAGAGGACGGAGCCTCCACCAGTGGGTGGTTGGTAGGGGTGTGGAAAGGACCTCCACCCAGCCAGCTGCTCCCTGCCATTGGATAAGGAATTGTCGGTATCCTGTAGTCTCCTGCTCTCCTCTGTGTTTATCCTGATCTCAGATCTGACTGTAGCTCAAGAAGTTACATTCCTGCAGACACTCTTGGCTTCAGGAACTGAAGGTTTTCTGAAAAACAATCATTTCTGTACACAGACATCGTGGCTAACGCCACAGGGCGTGCCCAGATGGGGACATGCAACAGCTTGCACAACACAGTGTCCTTGGAAAACCAGCAACTATTTCCAACGTTTCAAAGCAAGCAAAACCAGAACAGCCTCCTGAAGGAGGAGTATCTATCCATGGGAAGGTTTCTCCACACAGGACATCCAACTGGGAGCTTGCCATCACTTTCTAAAACAGGTATGTTGACATAGAGAGGCACAGCCCAGGCCCTGGTGCTGCTCTGCATACCAGGCACTGGCGAAACACAGCACTCAGGCATGGGGAGTGGGCACAAGTGCTCATCCTGATGCAACCTGTACCTCCCTGGGAACAATGGATCCTTTGCCTCTGAGGTGGTCACAGCCTGGATTCAATCTTTCCTACCCTCTTCAGTTCAGTGGCTGTGCAGGGGTTTGCCTCTTCTGCATTTTCACATCTCTCATGCTGTCTCTACAATTATATTTTTCATTTTCAAACTCATTAAAGCAATATTTGACTAACCCCATCCCCTCCCAAACAAATTAATATATTTGTTTTCAAGATTTTCCAGAGGTAGATTATAGAGGTTCAACTTCTTTCATGAACATTGGGCAGTTTCTCCAATCACTTGAAGCTTCAGTAAGAGCAATCAGTGGTGAGGATTAATGGTGCTCACTACAGAGCGGATGCTGAAGTGCCTCAAATGATCACTGTTGCTTGTCACTCATCGTAGCTGTAGAAGTCACCAGCTTGCACCATGGAGATATCCACACATGAAGGCAAAACCACTTCTCCACAGCCATTTTCCCACTCAAAACAGGACCCTGTGTCTACCTGCTAGCAGCACTAGTGACATGTCTCTGAGGGGCAGCTGTGGCTGTAGGGATGGTCCTCCCAGCCAGACTCTCCTCGCAGATGACACCTCTGGGCACAGAGTCTCTGCTCTGACCTCTCACAGTCGCTCTTCAGGCATGTGGCACCTTCATTGTATTAAGATGGTTTTGTTCTGTGTCAGCTTTGTGCTATGTTGCCAATATGCACAAGAGTCTTATTGTGGGGAATTTCTCTTGAGTTAGCTCCATGGTTCTTCCTTGACTCCTTCTCTTGCTTTAAAATCTTTGTGGCAATTGCAAAGCTGAGTGCAGCATGACCCTCTTCCACCTACTGGCTTCTGCAAAAGTGAGGAAGAAGTTCCCTGAGTGCTCTTACTAATATGACTTCCTAGGGGAAAAATAATTTTTATGTTCCCAGTTCACAGAACTGAAGCCCACAATAAGGTTCCTCCAGGATGGACTCCAACCATTGGACTCCAGCTCCTTGGAAATATTGAATATTTGAGAATTTGTACACCTTGCTCAGTATTTTGACACTTTATAAGGAATTTGAATCTAGTTTAGACCTTGCATGTAGATCTCTGTCTCTGCAGAAGGAGGAGGGAAAGGAAACCCACAGCCTCCACGCAGAGAATGACCCAGCAGTCCAGTGCAGCCTGGGGAACAGCTCCAAACACACCACAAACAGCCCTGTGGTGATTCCTTGGGTCCATGGCTGCAAGGTCATTTTTGCCCCATGTTCTGAGGCTCCAGGTTCTGATCCCACATCAATGTGAAATTGACAAACACCCTGGGACATCAAGGAAGCAAAACCAGGATGACACAAAGACCTGGTAGGCAAACTGCCTGATTTAGGGCCTTCTGTCATGGAAGAGGTTAGAGACAGCACAACTCATGAACTCATGTCACACACCATTAACACACAGCAAAAATCACTGCAGTGCTGAGCAGAAGAAAAACAGGGAAACTATGGTGAAGAAAGACTGAAACACTCAGTCCTTATCCCCTTTAACATATTCATATTTCCATCCTGCCATTCCTGCATTGCATCTCTACCACCTCTCTCTCAGCCTTCACAAAGCATCAAGAAGAATCTTGATTACCAGTTCCATGGTGGGCAGACCACTAAATCTGAGAGTGATTTAGTACAGAACCTGCAGGAAAAACATACAACATAAATTTGTCTAACTTGAGCCTCCAGTTTCTCAGCCTTGCTCTACCCTTATAGTGAGGTTAAAAAACCCATCTCCTTATGGGACAATTTTCTTCACACAGGAGCTTGAGAGCTGTGATTAAATCACCATTCAGCTGTCTCCTAGATGAAACAAACCAACTGACTTCCCTATTCTCACCCCTTTCAGGCGTGCTGTTCTTCAGGTTAGGAAGAGAGCTCATTTCACATCAGCCTTTTCAATTCAGATGCAACCTGGATCCAGTCTGATTTGTCCACAAAGCAGAACCAGTGTCCCTTGCTTCCTCCTAACCTCTTCACTCAGGAGATTCCTCTTTGCTTCCTTCTGCCTGGCCCCAAACATCCACCCTTTGGGTCTTTTCCCAATGGCCATCACAACCCACTCCGTTCTCTCTTGCAGAGTATCCTGTGCCTTGTTTTAGTCTCACTGACAGTTTCAGGGCAGGAAGGCCACGCTTGATGCTGTGCTTGTAAAAGCACCACGTATGCCTGTTCTGACAGAAGGCTACTGCTAAAGGGTGTGCTTTCTCAATAGACAACATAACCTGCAAGCCCTGGATATCTGTGTAACATCAAAAGTTATTTTTAAAAAGAACAGCAATTGCTAAATATTCCACAGGAACCGCAAAAATAAAGAAGCCTATTTAAAAATGTCATATATATATATATATATTCTTTTTAAGATGAGTCATGCAGTTTCTGCAGCTCCATCAAGTTCCAATCAAATCTCTACTCATTGGTTTTATCACTCTTGATTACTTTTTGAACTGCTATAATTCCTCAAAGGCTGGGTTACCCCATGCCAGACCCTCTTTGTGGTACAGACAGCAAGCACCTACAAAGGGAGCAGACAGGCTCTAACGAGGCATTTCAGCCTAGAAATGCCTAGAAACGATATCCCACGAGGGATGTACACTGCCATGGTAATCTAACTCATGCTCACAGGCAGTGAAACACCATTGTGCTCTTTCTTTTAATGGACATTGATCATAGAATAGCAGAGCAAGGAACAGAAACCAGCACACATTTTAGTGAAATTTCTTAGCAGCTAATACTTCATCTATGAAATATCATGTCAGAGGCCAGGAGAAGATCACACTCCTAGGCTGAAGTTGAGGCTTCCACTGGGCAACACACAGTACTACCTATTTGCTGCCATCTCTGCACAGCCCATTTCTTGTCTGAGGTGCCAGAGATCAGCTGCAGCTGGAACCTGGCTCTGAAAAGCCACATCTGGTTGCAGCACTGAGCCCTCAGGAGCTAGGCCTTGCAGATGAGACCCAAAGAAATAAGGTCATACCTGTTGGATAAAGTCTGCTTTGCATAGCACCCGATGGAATTTTAATATGCCCCAGGAAAAAAAAAAAGAGAACATAATCAACCCTAAAAAGCCACTGAAGCAATAGTCTTGAAATGATACATTAGAGGTCTTGCCATTTCACACATATAATTTGGTGTGAATTGCCCTTTACAGTGATTCAGCCTGTGATGTGCTCACATACCCTCTCAGTCGCTGCTTTCTGTTTAGGAGGGATTTTTACCCTTTCCCATTTTAACCTTCACAGCGAAAACAGGTGTTTT
>NW_005054307.1:5381507-5389348 GCF_000277835.1 Geospiza fortis | reverse complement strand
TGGCTAACTGCCAGCCAAAAAGAAAATGTGCTTGGGTCTCAGCTCTGCCAGCTCACACTCACCTGCACAGAGGGCACAACAGGCAGCTTGGGAAGGGAGAAGGAAAACCAACATCTTAAATATTTCAGAGCAAGATTGATCAAACTCTTCTTCCAGAGCTTACAGTTTGTGCATTTCTGGCCTGAACAGGGTATCTTTGGTAGAAGAAAGCAGTTGAGCACAAACAGAATCATTGCACCTTTGTTTGCTGGTTGTGCTGTTTCCACCCAGCCACCCCACTACTTTTCCTGAGGGAGAAGTTGTTGATAGCATCAGTTTATTACCCAAGTCTTGAAAAACAGGGTTCAAACATTACTGCCAGCTGGACACTATGACTGAACAGCCTGGTGACTGGGACAATTCCTTATGTTATAGGAATCTTTGTTAGAGACTTGCATTGTACAGTTCCACCACATCCCATTTGGGCACTGCAAACCAACACCATGAGGAAGGGAAACACAGCCCATCGCCCACCCTCCCCAGCTGCCCTGTCTTGCCTTTTATACCTCACAGACTACCAGCTCCCTCGGGAAGGAAGGGCTTTTATTGTGCCCTTTCAGGAGGGACCCAAGGCAGGTGAGGTGGCTGGAGCATTGGCAGGGCTGGTTTCGCCTCCCGGGTGAATCACCGAGCTGCCTTGCCTCCTTCAGGTGCACTGTAAATCCAGACCAGTGCCTGCTCCTTTTCATTAAAAGCCTTGAGCTCACTGCAGGAAAGATGAAAAGGGCTGGTCATTATCCATTACATGTGACCCATTCACTTGCTGATGGGCTGGTTTTCATCTCCCTGCCCTGCCTGTAGGCAAGCATCCCCCAATACCCTAATCTGCTTTTTTTGTTCTCCACCATTTATTTTCCTAGGAGCCTTGTCAATAGTGGCTCCATTCCCTTCCCATGCCTCCCAGCGCTGTGGATTCAGAAGCCTTAAAGGGTTCCAGCTCACGGTAACACATTCCAGAAAGTCTGACCGCTTATTATAAAGCCAGTGTATGAAGGATTTGAGAAAAGCACGATGTAACAAGAGAGCTGGGTAAATGCAGAGCACACGCAGCCTGGAAACGCTCGAAGGTGAACGGGAAGGGGAGGTGGGGGCATTTGGAAGCCCATTAAATGAGAACTTATCATCCGATTTATGTAAATCACTTCAAATGCCTTCATTTATTAAAAGTATTAAGCTGCATTACTGTTTGCCTTTGGTCCCCTAATTTGGTTGCTAATGTCTAAAACAACTGTTGAAATTAATTTGAAATTAATGTTCCTATATAATTACTTAATGAATCTCACATTCACTGCCCTTAGCTCGCAATTGACAAAGGATCTCACCCGCCACATGTAAGAGGTTGGAATACCGACTGTGATTTTAAAACGGTTGCTAAATTATAGTTTGCAAATATTTTACATTTATATCACACACTTCATCTTGAAGGATCTCACTGTGTTTGAAATGTTACATAACATTTATTCTTTAGTAAAATTCCACCACAAAAACTTTCTGGGCATCAATCTTCTTATTTCCCTGCATGCCTTGAAATTAAATCAAATTTAGCTGTATCATTATGCAAACAAAAAATCATACAAATCATACCTGCATTAAAAGATTATTATTAGTGCTGTAAAGTCAGACAGTTAAAAGATAGGGAATGCTGGAACTGAGACTCTGAGCAATATAAGTTCCTTTACCCATACATATGTCTTCTCATAGTCTTTAATTTTACGATCACGTATTTTCTTATATGTACCCCCTCCCTCAGGGGACTTATTAGTCCTTGTTAGTGTTCAAGAAAAAACAGGATAAGAAAAAAGTAAGGTTTAAGAAAAAGCTAGCAGGGAAAGGTAACCATTTGTGGAGTCCTTCCCTCATTCCTTACAAAAGCTGCAAAGGTTGTAATGCATGTGCCTCCTTTTCTGGGTGGCTGACTTGGTACCCCATAAAAAATCCTGATTGGCAGACATGCTGAATATGCACAGCAGTAACTGAAGCTAAAGAAACATTTGAACGTGCAGAGCATTTTACATACTACCAAACCCACTGAAAGATGAGGTCCTGGGGTCTCACACTTAAAACAATAGTGCACTTCAAAGGGGGGAAAACACTTCTCCCTCTCCCAGGGACAGTGGAAAATGTATCTGAGCAATTGCAAAACAGCCCGACTGCTGTGTTATGGAGACCCACATTTACTCACTCTCTACAGCACCACGTGGGCACGGTGCAGCAAGAGAGGAACAGGACACACTGTGACCCAGCCGCAGTAAATACCTGGAGAAGCTGCTGGTGCTGTTGCACAAGCTAGCAGAGGGAGCCAGGCACCAGGGGGGAGAGGGCAAAGGCTATTCTCAAACAAAAGAGCATAATTTAAGGCCTTCCAAACAGCCTTACTTTGGACTGTTCACTATTCTGTGTGCTTACCTGTGACTTTGCATTTCTTCTTAGGTGTGTATGGTTTCTTAAGGATCAAGGCAAAGCATGAGTGCCAAACATTGGCAATCAGGAATGTTCCAGAGCTTTCCTCCAAATTAGCTGAACAGTGCTTTGTCTTGAGACATCCTCAGCATCTAGGTCACAGCAAGTCACCCTCCCCACACTGCAAAACATGCCCTCCTCCATGATGTAGAGAGCTGCAGATGTGTGCCACATAGCCTGGCAGGGCTCAGATAAGGATACTGGCCAAGAGTTCCACAGCTTGGCTGAGGGATGGGCTAGTGAGGAGGATAGGTCCCCAAATACAGGACAACATTAACCTAAATCTCCTTCCTACAACAGGGAACAGAGACTACCCAGCAGCCCACACCCAGCCATCGCCACGCACACACCTCCACGTGCTGTCCTACTTTGTTAACTAGAAAGTCCAACCTCTCCTCCGCTCAGATCTTTGCCAAACCTCCCTCTCTTCAACACATTCCCACCCCTGACAGGGTGCAGATCTTCCTTCCGAAATCTTTGTCTTCTCTCAGTGGGTGCTCCCTCACAAGCCCAAAGTATTCCTGTCTCCCACACTTCATGCATTCCTCCGCTAACAGGGATCATTACAACACCTCCAGGAACAACTGCCAAAGGAAACCTCTGCCAGCAAGGCCAATCTAAAAAACTCAAGTCTACAAGCACACAGGAATCTTAGCTCCTTTTAAAGGTGAATGCCAGGTACATTAGGGTGAATTATACTGAGACATCCTGGCCAACCACCTCAACATCCTTCCTGAACACCAAAGCTGTCAAAAGTGAACCAAAACAGGCAGAAAGTCCCTAACTTGTCTCAAAGACAGCATTATAAGACCATACCATCAAATTGACCTTCAAATCAGACTGCTCTCCTTTTTTCCAGCTGGAGGTTTCATACCACAACTCAGCAGCTGAAGGTTGATACTGTGAGAGTGCAGAGCCACTACCTCAGCCTAGGCTTCCAGTCCAATTCTGCTTTTGTGAAAAAGAGGGAAATATAAAGATACTAATACAACTGAGGCTCAGCAAAAACAAAGCCTTCTTGAGGCAAAGATGCTTTTCCATCTCCATGGCTTCCTCCTGCTGCTTGCAATCACTGGGACAAGGCTGCCTTAGTCAGGTTTCCAGAGTCCTGTAATGGAAAGCAGCTGTCCCTATCCAGATTGCACCAGACATCTCCACAATTATTTTGTCATCTTCTTTTGGTCAGTTGTGTTACTCAACTTCCCAGTACTGCTGTGTTAACACCACCAGCAATCCCAGGACTGTACTCAACATACTTTTCTTCTAAATTCCCAACACTAACCTGAGGATGTTTGTTTTGCTATTTGCCACTCAATACACAGACTTTTCATTTGTTATGTGTCAAAATATGAACTTCAGGACTTGCATTCTACTGAAGTGGGCTGCATGACCCACATATCTCAGTGTGAACAATTTCAGTGACTAGGGCAAGCCTACTTGAAAAGCCTTCCCTTTCTTTTCCCAAGCCACACAGAGCTGGACAAACTGCCCACATTCCATATCATCTGAGACATTCAGTTTTGCAGAACCAGTCAGATGGCAATAAAGTTCTCAGTCTTTACATAGCTATCTTCAGAAAGCAGTAAGAGTCACAGTGAATCTTGCCTCTACGATTAAAATAGCACTACCCAATAATTTTGGGGAGGGGAAACTTCCTCACATTTTGCATGAATTAATGTCATTATAACATATGATACTCAGTTATTTAGTTAACCAGGTAAAATAACAGCATGCCCACCAACTATACCTTTATTCTGAAAACTAACTTCATGTAACAATTAAGTCTCCATTTATTTAAGTGAACAGCTAAAACACAAGTAGCTCATTCCAATTTCCATGAGTATGTAACTATAGATGCCCCTTTATTATAAAAAACCCTAATTTAATTAGGAGCCATGGCTGCCATCTCCCTCTGTCTTTGCATACACCAGCTTTAACAGGTCCTTTGGGGAGGTTTCATGGAAGTGGTAATAGGTGTGGTAATTTCCACTTTCTGTTTTCTAGTTCAGAGAGTAATTGAATCCAGTCACTACTGCGCTATCTTTCTGGCAAATCTGTGTTGGCCTCCATGAAATGAGTTGGAAGTTTGATTTCTGCTCTCCGCAGGCATGTTTGCGTGATACAGATGAACTGCTGTAACTGGCAAATTGGAGGCAATTTCAGCAGAGATTCCTAGGCTCAAATAAGTGCAAGAACAGAACTTTCATCTCCAGAGAAGTCTCATCTTTAACAGTCCTGAGAAATGTAGGACTAGATTGGAGAGTTTGGATTTCTGTTGTTGCAACACACTTTGAACTCTGTTTTATGAAATGAACACTCACATGAAATGACTAAAAAAAAAACCCAAGTCATTATGACATAAAATGCTGAGGCAAAACAAGCTTTATCACTCCCTAATACTGCTTTCAATCTCTGCTGCATTTTAATTGGAATACATAAGTATTTTATTTCTTGTGACAGCAACATTCATTAGTCTTCATTCTGGTTACACATGTTTAGCCCCCCAGGCAGCAGCCAGTGCAAGAGCATCAGCCACTGCCAGACCATTAATGGCATTCCAGGCAGGCCCATGAATTCCGCCAAACAAGACAATTCAGAACCAAAATACAACGTACCAGGTGAGTGGAGGCTAAATCTATGACCAGGCTAAGATTAAAAACTTTATTTTTTATACAAAACAATAATAAATCCAAGTAGATAATGAACTAAGTGGGTCTTCTCATTTTCCATCTTTTCTTCTTTTGTCAATAAAGTCTATCCACAGTTCAGTGTTAAATCACTCCATATTCTGCAAAAGCTATGACGTTTCCATCTTGTATCCATGTTTTTCTAATTCAGCTCTGTAGAGAAGAGAGACAGATATATTGAAACACATACACGATACTGTTAGATGTGTGGTTTTTTAAAAAATTAAATATACTACACAATTTACAGTCATTTTAAATAGCAATGTCGTACTGCTTTTTTAATCATACCAATTACCTTAACCTTACTTACTCTGTAATTCTTGAACTCCAGTTTTTTATCTTAAATCACTCTAAGTGACTTCTCAGTGAAAAATTCAAATATTTGTTTTAATCGCAGTTATTGCCCTCTGACGCACCATATGGCACGAAGTAGCACCTATGCACCTGCAACATCTCCAAATTCATTAGAATAACCAAAATATTATCTTATACATATTCTCAAGAATCTTATACATTATCCTCAATATTTCCTTAACTCAAGCAAGCTCACTATTCGACTTAACTGCATGTGCTTCCAAAACAACTGTAAGCTTTTTTTTTTGCTTTTAGAATAGTGCAGTCTGGAATTTTTATTTATGCCTTGGTTCAATACACCTTGCAGTGAACAATGCTGAGGGATTGCTTTGTTGTCCCTAGTTGTGGCCAGGACAGCAAGTCAGGAACTACAACAGTTATTACTCCTGCCCTGCCACCACTTTGCTTCTCCCCTGCCTCTGAACACACCAGCTAGGATGCATCCTGTTTTATCTCGTTTTATTCTAGCACACGTGCATCTAGATACAGAAGTACAAATCTCTAAAAATATTTTTGGTTAGTTTGCACATTTAGTAGTAGGACTTTAAAAGTGGAGGACTGCAGCATTTGCTTTCTAGAGATGGAAGAAAATGCGACAACCAGGCAACACTGCAAACTTCTATATGGTCGCCAATACTGCAGGCTGCAACTAAGGCCAGTCACACAAAGTTTGTCTAGATCAACTATGTCTATCAAGACTTGAACTGTTTCTTGAAAGTCTGTTTCATTACATGTTTTCCAATATTACCATTCAACTGCCTTTGAACCATATATGAAATAACTATGCCAACAATTTTTTATGCAGAAGACACAAAAATAATTGCTTTCCCTGAGTACAAGGGAGATCAACCCAGGAACTGTTTAAGCAGGCTGTATTACAGACAGTTTGCTCCTCATGCAACATACTGAGGGATTAATTATAAAATCTGGCTTTGTTCTGAATGCTTGAAACAATTTAAGTTATAATTATGCGTCAGTAAAGGATTACTGAAACTACAAGTGACAAAGAGGATTAAGCAACTGGTTTAGAGGTACACAAATTGCTATCACTTTTTTTAAAGCATGTAATTAACAATTACTTTGCTGTTGTTGCTCATAAACAGTATGTTCATCACATAGGAAAGAACCTTAAATTAACACAGATCACTAACCTCCAGAAAATTTGCCCATTTGGACAAAGAACAGCAGTGCTGTTTTAAAGTACAGACATAAAAACTGTAACATACTTTGCACGCCACACAGCACAAAGAGATAATCTTGGATGCCTTGCCATTAATCTTGGCAGTACCATTCAGAACTTTCACAGACACACATAGAAAAGTCATTAGAAAAGGATCCACTCATGTTAAATTGACAAAGTGTCAACTATACCTCAACTTTCCATGATCTTTGCATTGTTTGCGTAACAGAGCAAAATTCTGTCACCACAATGCCCTGAGGCATTTTCAGTAGAATTATTAAAAGATGAAATGCTGATCAGTACTTCAGTCTTGTAATCCCTAAGTCTGGTTCTAAAAGGCTTTAAATAGAAAAGCAGAAAGTAGAGCTTTCATTTATTTCCATTTCAGATCTTTATTTTTTTTAAAGTAAGCAGATTTCAAACTTTCAGATATTAACTACTCAACTCCATTTAAAGTATTTTACCCATCTTCTAGAACAGCAAGTTTAAGTAAAATTACCTTAACTGATTGGAAAAATCATCTTCTACATTGTCATCATCCCAGTTGTCTTCCCAGACATGTGCATCTTCATCTTCATCTAAACCAGTCCAATCTAAAGACAGAAAAGCAGGTCTAAGTGTATGCTGCACTGCTTTGGTACCATGTCTTACTGACCAGTTAGCTCAGCCACAGGGAAAGGCAGACTTCTGGTAAATTTAACACAGAAGTCTGGATCACATTCAAGTGTTCATGAGTCAGATCTAAAACACATCTCAAAATTTCTGTAATTACAACAAAAATGAAACTTGGTGAAAAAAAATCATTACACACACATCATGGCTTGCAAAATTAACATTCCTAAGAGATTTTACTTATGGATAAACAGTAGCATCGTCCTCCCAGATTTGTATTTAAACACCTTTTTCAGATTAAAAAGTTAAATATGTATCAGATGCTTTCACCAAAACACAGACACCTTCTCTGTTCCCTCATATCAGATGCAGTCAGTCTATGGACAAATGACAAAAAATTATCTGTGATGCAGAAGCAAAGGCAAATTCAGATAGGCATCTGCAAACAGCACTTGATACCTCTAACCAGCTATTTCTGGGTTCCCAAGACAGCAGAAGCTGTCTGGCCT
>NW_005054307.1:5378569-5381497 GCF_000277835.1 Geospiza fortis | reverse complement strand
GGGAAACACTTTATGTCCATTTACTAACTTTATTTATATTTTTCCTGTAATAATCTGGCACACCACTCTTGACAAATTACTCATCACACACTTAATGCTTCATTATTAAAAAAAAATTAAAATCAAACAAAATAGTTCAGAAAAATAATGAAAATTCAAGGCTCAGAATCACTATGGAAACATAAGTTGGCTTACTTGATTTTTTTTAGTTTCTCAATGTAGTCCTACTGAAAGACACATAGTTTTTCAAATGTTAAAAAAAAAGGAGCCCCCTAATTTTGACGCTTGCAACTTTTATTTCTCAAAGTCTATTAGTGTATTTAAAGAGATAAGACTGTTGTTCCCCTTTCATTCTAGTAAGCCATGTGCTGCCCATGCACAGAAAGCTCTGAGGACTAAGGCCTAAAGTAACATTAAACACTGATGGAGGTATGGGGAGAGCAGGGGAGAAAGTCAGTGGGGTAAAACATCAAAAACTAATTCACTGTGAACAGCTAACTTTCTAAGAATGAAGCCTGGTCTTTGCATTTTCTCCTCCTTTTTCTAACACTGACAGGCAACAAAATTAATATTTGAGATTCACCAGGACAGGAAAATCCATCTGTCACTGATTAAAGACACACGTGTGGAAGGCATTACAATTAAATTTCCCTACTCAAATAAATTATATAATGGGAAAAGATGAAGGAGCATAGAAATTGTGCTGTGAGAGCAAAAGAAAAAAACTGGGAAGAAAAGGTGAAGAAAAAATGTTGTACATAAAAATGCATCATTTGGATTTAGTTGTATTGCTAGTTGCTCAAAGGGAAGGGCTTATCCTTTAAAACTACCTGCAATAAGCTTTGCCTTTGCCAATTTATATTCCATTGATTTTTTTTTTCAAAAAAGAAACAACTTCACTGATTAACTGGATTTTGAAGAGAGAAAAAACAAAACTCAAACAACTTAAAATTACCACAAAGTCAAACTTTTTTATCTACAAACACAGAAAAGCTACATAAGTAGCTCAGACAGAACTACAAACTTGAAAAAACAATTTCCCAGTAACTCATATCCAGCACAACAAACAGCAGCTTCAGTCATAGAAGATCAGCAGGGCAGACTGCAAAAAGATGTTCTACATCACACTGAGTAAAGAGGAGTCAGAAAGGCCCATCTCATCTTCCTTGCTGGGGTGGGGAGGAGAGTGAAAGTAAAGCCTAAATTACATTCTCATCCCTGCAGGACAAGATTCTGCAGCATCTGTACATTGAAAGTATTACCCCAGAATTGTATAATACAGTTATTATTCCCTCCTATATTATATGCCTGTGACTAAACAAAAGTAAAAAAGGTAGAGCATTATCTGGGACTGAAAGCACGAAGATCACTTAAGAGTCCACTACCACTAAGTATTACTAATATATACCAAAATTATAAACTTGTCATGCCTGAACTCCTTGAAAATATAAAAAAAAATTGTATGCTGATCACTGATTGTTTTATTTTGTACTTGGGAAACAAAAAACAATTTTTAGCATTGTAGGATTCTTTATCCCCTGCTCTATTACTTTACATTTTTATATTCTGAAATGCACTGTACAAAAGATTCTTAAATGACTCGTTTACATGTATTTTCATCTACTATAGTATACTTATGCTATACTTCAAAGTATGCTATAAAAATTGGGCAGGTCTGGTTTTGATACATAACTTGATTTCATAAATTGTTTAAGTAAATTTTTAGGCTGGAATAAACCCCAAAAGTCCGTGTTTTCATCCCTTAACAGAGATTTGCATTATCTAATTTCCTTTGGATAAAAACTGGGTAATACAACACAAAATAATAATAAAACACAAAATTCTTCTATTACTAGAAAGTGGTGTTTTAATTTGAAAGAACAACAATTTGGAATGGGTTTGAGCCCAGTTATCACAGTTCTTTCCTAAATACCAGAGATAACAGACAAAGTGGTCTCAACACTCAGCATCTCAAAACTATGACCTCACTTGAGGATTCAAATTGATCCTTTTAGACGTTCTTATCTTCTGCAAGAAACAACATCTAAAAGCCTGATGATGGTCACTTTTTTAATAAGTCTCTGTTCCACCCAGAAAGCCTGCACAGTACTTTGCTTTAGCATTACAGCTAGAGTCAAGCAAAACTAATTTCACTTTCTGTAACAGCAAGTCAGGGCTTTGCCCAATCCAAGGTCCAGAAGCTCCAGTGACTTCCCCTACTGTGAATACTTAAATTACATTAAATAAGATAAACTTTTTTTTCTTTTTAGGAAAAACTGATGAAAAAGAAAGTATGGTCTTGTATGTTTATTTTAGCCAATATCCTAACTATGTCATGACCTTTATCAGTACCTGCCAAAACATTAATTTTAGCAGAACTAAAGGGCTCAGAACACCTAAGGCTTGTAGTACCACAGAAAAACCAAATGCAATAAAGACATTACAGAAAAAAAATCCTGATGTTACATTCATCGTGATATATATAATTTCTCAGGATCCACAACTCGAGACAGAATTAAGGACATAAAAAGTAAACATGCCCTAATAGGGATGTTTCCAAGACTATCTCTGGGACACTAAGTTGCTTTATTGAATTTAACTTCCTTATTAAGTATATCTGTACCGATTAAAAGCAAACCAGCATATACATATCTGTGCTTCAATAGATAAAGAAACTAAAAGTAACTACAGAGCGCAGTATTTCATTTTCACATATTTTTCCACCTTACGCTCAGTTTCCGGCCCTCGTCCCTCGTCTCCCTTGCGATTCCCATCTCCAATCGCAAAAAGCGGTAAACTTCTCCGGCACCTGTCCCCAGCCCTCTCGCACAATGACACAGCACTCGCAGCGCGATGTGCCCAGCGCCGCCACACCGCCGGGCACGGGCACCGCGATCGCGCTCGATCGCCGGCGCTGCAGGCCCTGCC
>NW_005054307.1:5376678-5378048 GCF_000277835.1 Geospiza fortis | reverse complement strand
TTCTCTCTGCAGTGCTGTGGCCAGAACAAACTCGTTCCCTGCAACGTCAGGCCAAACTGCACAGGCCGCTGCCGCTACTGAGCGCGTCTGTTCTCTACTTTCTTTCATTATTGGTTTGAATGGAGGCAAAACCTATGAAGTATCAGCCTTCAGTCCTTAATCTCCATGTTATGGTGTTGGAGTTTTTTCCGTTCTGGTTTTTAAATGTAGTTTAAAAACATGTAAGTGTTTCAAACTGCCAGGAGAGGTTTGGGTTGCACATTAGGAGGGATTCATTCACAGAAGGAATGATGAGGCGTTGGAACGGGCTGCCTTCCATGGAGGGGTTTAAGGAAAGCCTGGCCGTGGCACACAGTGTTGATGTTTGATGTTTGGCCATAGGTTGGACTCGATGATCCCAGAAGTCTTTTCCAACTGAACTGACTCTGTGATTCCGTGAAAACTTAAAACTAATTTGCTATGTTCTAAATTCCTTGTCCATCACATCCGAGAAACAAGTAAAAGCAGCTTGAAAGAGAGGGGTTTACTAAGCTATTCACTAAGAGGCTGTTACGTGAAAAGTAGAAGTGCTACGGGTTTCTATTATTCCAAAGTATATTCATTTTGCTTAAATCTAGATTCTGTTGATGGTTTCAACAAAGGCAAAGTTCAGCACTTACTAGCCTGAACAGGTTTGTGTGCATGGCAGCACCAGTGGCTTCTCTCACCTTATAACAATACTGCCAGTTTGGTAGAGGAGCTGGGATGTTTTCCTTTGCTCTGTGAGAACCTGATTTACAAGGCAATGACTTACACAGCTGGGTTATACTGTATCCTAAATTTAAAGTCAGGGAAACAACAAAACACTGGTGTGGGAATTCGTGTATCATTGAGTTCCAACCCAGCACAAGCACGTCCTGGCATGCAGCCACAGGTAAGGTGAGGTGGGAAACGAGCCCTTCTGCCAGGTGAAAGGTCTGATCAAGCGGTCACGTTTTAGTTTTCTGTGACAGAAGAACTGACTGACAGTGATGACTGTGAAATGATGAAAACTCTGGTTTAATAAATCAGTATGTGAAATCTAGTTGTAACTTAGCTGGGATTTTCAGCAAGCCATGCATTTTGGAATAATAGATATATTGCTCTAACAGAGTACAAGATAAAGTCATAAAGTGGATGGGGTGGATATCAAAAGCTTGCACTGATCCATGATCATTCAGTTACTAAGGCTCATATTCAAACCCTCTAGTTTTTGCCTAACCTAGAACTTGACTGAAGTAGGAAGTCTGGATTATACCTGGGAATAACGAGACACTCAGTTACACCTAGATTATCCAAGAAAGAATGTAACTTGGAAACTCCTATGGACAAGTAGCTTCAGGTATCCCTGA
>NW_005054307.1:5346745-5376630 GCF_000277835.1 Geospiza fortis | reverse complement strand
ATGCAAGAGTCCTTTCCACCCCTTCTTTCTCTTCCCTCTGTGCCAAGCTGCTGGTTAGGAGGTGCCCATGGAAAGAAGAAACCGTACTTCCCAAGAGAATTTGGCCAGCCACTGCACAATGAGACAAGGAAAATCAAGGACTCCTGAAGCAGTGTCTAACTGATGTAGAGTCTGACCAGAATCAGTCTCAGATTTGAGGCCTCCTATGCATTTCCCACCTGTGGAACTGAGTATTCCTGTATCACCAGTTAGCCAAACTTGATCTTCTGTTGCCACAAAAATCTGTAGTGTCAAATTCTCCTCCTTTTATTATAAATCTCAAACTTTTTGATAGTTCTTTTAAATGTATGTTATCTGGAGTTCTGTCATTAAATAAGATGCTTGGCTGTTGTTTCACTTATTTTACTTGTAAGATTGCTGTCAAATCATGATTTCAAAAATAAAAACTCTAAATCTCTTGGTTTAAATCCAATACCCCAGGTTTTGTAAGCCTGCAATTTCCCTAGCTTGTCCAGCCTTTTTAGGAGATGAATGCATGAATGCAGCCCTCGCTGTAATTCCCCAAACCCTTTAACTCTCTGCTAGTAGGCTCTCCAAGGGCATAGATATCTGCCATGCTGTGTTTCTCTGATCAAGGCAAGCCCATCCTCTGTTGCCTGAAGGACCTGATCTGTGAAGCATTCTCCAAACCAGCCTGCTAGACCTTGCAGGAACAAATTCCCAGAGGGCAAAGCAATGAGGCTTACCTTCAGATTTCCACTGTGTCCAAGCTGGATTTGACCTGGTGTGAATGCCAAGTGTCACAACCAACAGGCTGTTTGCTGGTTGTTTGGGGATCAAACTCCTACAAAGTATAATCAGGTATTTTCACTCATGGTGGAGCAGATTTGACAAGTAGACAACTCAGTCTGCAGCAGCAGATGACTGAGCTCAACTGACTGAGCAATTCAGTCTGCAGTAGCTTCCAAGGAGAATGTCCTGGCAGGTGGTGGATGGCTATGACATGCCATATCCCAGATGTATGTTCCTAACAGCCAGACTATACAGTAAGCAAATAGAAAGAACTTATTCTCCTGCAGGTACCTGTTACAAAACACTGGTTTCAGTGCCAATCTTGTGGCTGGGATTTCTTAGCAGAGGCATAGGATGAAATCATATTTTCTTATGGTTCCTTCCTGGCTTTCTTATGCAGCTTCCAGTCTGTAGGCTTTGTATATCCCACACTTCATTGCCTCCAGGAAGCATGTGAGAAACTCACATTTCTGCGCCAAGAAAAGATATCTTCAAATTCTACAAAGCATCACAGCATGTAAAATGTGGTGATGCAGTTTATAATACTCAAGTTGTTTGGGAGACCCCACCCAATGGAGTAGTTTTAATTCTTTAAGGAAAATAGCATAAGGATTCAGCTGTCCAGAACAGATTTTCCAATGTGGAAAATTTTCAGAAGGATGTCGAAGCTCCAAGTATGATCAGAGTTTGATAGTTTCTGGATCGACCATAAAGAATAAGAGTTGCATTTCAGTATCTACCCGATGCAGTCGGAGTGGGGAAAGGCCATGGATACCTCTAAAGAACATACTGGCAGTGATTTTTGTTTGATCCTCCTCCTGTGGCAGTCCCAAGACTGGCAGCAATCTTTACAGTCACCAAGCCTGTATTTCACATGGAAACAGGACACAAGGATCAAGGTTTAAGTTTTGATCAAATTAGGGAAGGCACTCCTGACATTCCCAAAATAGTATAAGAGATCTGCTTTCTTGGAGCTGCACAGCACATCAACTACATGCTGGATAGGTTGTTTTCCTAGACCAACAGCCTGACAGTATTGGGTGCTTCAGCAGAGAGATCTACATGCCTGTTGCATGGAAATTAAAGGGAAAATTCCTATAGATTTCAGTGGTTTGGGATATGACTGTCTCTATTAAAATCTTTACTTAAATATACCCTTAACTGGTAACATGTTAGAAATAATTGAACAAGACAATCCTGAGTAATTCATCAGTGCCTCTATTATTCTTCCTAGAGTTGCACACCAGCTATTTACACAATATGATTTGTTTTAATTTTTTTATTCAGCATGTTTTATGCATTAGTATCAGAAAAGCCTGTCTTTCTCTTGGCAAATGTTGCTGCAAGTTGTCTAGCAGGGAGGTGGATTATGTAGATTTATTTATTCAGAGTGTAATTTACATAAATGAAAAATGGAAATAAATCCTCTTTTCAGAATTAAAGCCTTTTTTTTCCCTTCAAGGTGAAATAAAAAGTCCGTGTAGTATACTCATTAAGATTTCCAGATTTTTTTTTAGGTGGTCTATTAGTCATTTCAATGCCAGCACCCATTTTCTTTGATTTGGATGCTTTAATGTCTGAAAGCATATTTTGAGGATAAGATTAAAAAGAGACAGTAGAACAGATTGGAAATTAATTTGCTTATAAGCAGTCAAAGGTGTCCTGTTGAAAAAAATCTCAAAGCCATATTAAGCATTTTAGATATATTGTGTAAACTGTTGTTTTGGAGGCCTGCATGGTTCCAGGCTACCATACAGTGCCTATTCAGAAAAACCCTGTGCTGCAAAGGAAATTGGCATTGTATGTATTTGATCCAGCTGTGGATCAATATCAAGTGAAATCTGGCAGAGACCTACATCTAATGGCCCACCAGCCCAGACACATCTGTCTCAGATCAATGGTGCCTGCAAAGCTGATCTGGGTGGGAGAGGGACTGTCTTATGTTCCAGACTATTAGATATCCAGGAGTGCACCTAATTCCTGGTGGGGGAGAAAAAAAAAAAAGCTCACAGGAAAGCTTATTAGCATTGTTACCGTTCAAAATGTGTGAATTGCTGTGCAGTGCAGAATATGTGTCCTGTAGCAAATTGGGCAGTCCAAGCACTGATTATTGCATCCCAGGAATCCCTTCAGAGATAGTGTTCTGTGTCTCTGAATAGTGCTGCATTCCATGCTGCAGTTTTTTTGGATTCAATTGAAGGAAAAAAAACATATGCTACGTTCAGTGCATCTGGAAGTGAGGAACAGATTGTCCTGCTTCTTTCAATAGTTCTGCACAGCTCTGGACCCATGGCATTATTCCTGAGGTCAGTGCCTTTGGTTTGCCACTATTTGTTTATTCATGTCTGCAGAGGTCCTCTTTTTCTCTCCATATGCTCCATCATTCAGCAGCACCTCCTGGTAGCCCACCCTGCTCCCACAGCCCATCCGTCCTCAGAGCTGACCCTGACTGGGGTCAGGATGCGATTAGGTGGCTGCAGATCATGAGGAATATTAATCACAAGGAACACTTAGATGTTGCTTTACAGACTTCCTTATGTGAAATATGCTGTGGCAAGCTATCGGGTTACCAGTGGCTGAAATAGAAACAGTTCTCTCTTTGCCCTTGACAGTCAAAAGAGGATTTGATTTATTTTCTCATTTTCACTCAGTCTAAAGGCAGCTGGGCAGTATTGCTGCAAAGCTCTAGCTGTGTGTCATTGTAATATGGGCAATATGTTTGTTCACTTCTGCTCTCTTCCTCTGTCTAATTGTTCTATTGTCTTTCTGTTTTCTCTCCACATTGGGGCTGACAAAATGTCTCCTTGGGTTTAGCCCTCTAGCCAAAACTTAACGGGCTCCTAATCAAGAACTAACACCACCAGCAGGCTATTTCCTGCCTTTGTTTACCATTTCTGGTATCATCTTTCTTCTCCTCTCAGTCCATCATTACAAATTTTCACCCTTATTTTCCTTCCACTCTTCCTCTGTGTAGGAAGCTTCCTAAATATTGTTCCCCTTTTGTTTTCTGGTCACTTGATTTCTGGACTCTCAGCTCTACACCCTGGAAGAGCACCAGATACATCCAGAACCAGATTTTACAAAGCCAAGTAGCCCTGGGATAACTGTATATTCCATGTAGCTGTATCAGCAGAATGTTTATTGCAGAACCTCAATGCAAATTGTAAGGATGTTTTGAATGTAAAAGGGGTAACCACGATGTAAATAATAACTAGGTACCTTTCACCATAACTTGAATTTCTATGCAGGCATCAGGACTGTCAGAGTAGAATTCAGTTGCCTAAACAAACGTTTCTAAGGTCAATTGAGATGCCCTAAAACACAAGGCCACCTGATGTAACCTGGGAGACTCTGGCCTTCCCCAAATGCAGCTGGAGATGGGGCAAAATACCCCAGAGTTTCCAAAATATCATCAGTTGCCTATGCTTAAGGGACTGAATTCCCATCATATGTTGAAATAACTGTGTTTTGTGTTTCAATGTCTTTTTCATGTTACTGAACAACTGACTTCATTTATTCTGCCGTGGCTGCCCTGAGAATAGTACACTGTGGTAGCCTCAACAGGAGAGGTTAGTATGCAATGCTGCATAGGTTCCATGGCCTATTGGAATCAGGTGAACACAGTAGGCCTTTTTTTCTCACCTCAAATATGCTTCTACCTTTATGTGTTATAAGGTGGGGCCAGGATGAAGTTCAACCCAAATAAAATCAAAAGTTGTAGCCTGGGAACAATTATTAAGCATTTTTCTGATGTTCAGATAGGAAAGCAGGGCTATTCATTAGAATCCTGGCAAGCTGTGGGACCTGCTGATACCTAGACTAATTCAAGAGCAAGAGTCACGCCACCGAACTTGAAGCCAATGTCACCTAAGGGGACTCCCTCAGACAGCCCCTCTATACTTTCAGTTCAGAAAGGACATAAATGGGCTGTTCAAGGCAGAGATTCAGAGCACCTGCTTTAAATATCAGCCCTGAAGTATAATTTGAAAGGACCTATCTCATCTCTGACTATATTAGACTATATTAGAAAGATTTGCCCATAATTATGTATGAAAAGTCAGGAGATGGAAATAATCTCTTACAAGTTCAAGTAAGATCAGTCATCCTTGTTGGCCACATTTCTCTAGCAAAATTCCTCCAGGGCTTTTTTAGCCCTAAATGTATCTGTTTAGCTCACTTAACAGCTCAGCAATCCCCCAGGAGCTTCTCGAGTGTATGTGGTGGGAGCTGGCACTAGCAGTGTGTGTCACTCAGAGCGTGCTGCTGGTGTTGGCTTTGCTGGGCTGGCAGGCAAGAGTGTGCTCACTGCCCTTCCAGCCCCTTGGGCTGCTTGTCACCAGCTGTCATTCAGCTGTTCTGCAGTGTCACAGGCAGCACAGCCCTAATGCAGGGAATTTCACTTGATTTAATTTATTGCAAATTAACACAGCCTTTTAATTACTGATTGGTGTACTGAGGGTAAAAAAGAAGACATATACAATTGAACAAACACTCAGGGAATTATCTTTCCTTACCTTCCTTCAGGCTCTCCTTCAGTCAAACACCTCTTCTCCCTCCTTTCTCGCCTCAGCTTCCTTTGTTTTCACTGCTGGTTCCCACTTTCCCTCCCTCCCAGTCCCTTCAGTGAAGTGATGGGTAGTTGGGGTCCAGGTATGTTGGTTGCTGCCCCTGCAATTCACTTCTTGCCCTCCACTCTCCTCACTGCTTACTGCTCCTGTGTCCCAGTGTGGATCATCCATGGCCTGTGAAGAAGTGTTGTGCAGTTGGTGGAAACATCTTTATTGCAAGCATATCAGGAAAACAAGATGGGTGTATTTTATCACATAGACTTATGCAGTCCATGAAAGTCAGGTGTCTGAGGCATGCTTTAATCCTGAAGCCCTGGATGTAGCTCCCAGAGATGCAGCACAGGGGCCAGCAGTGCAGGGCCAGTGCAATGCATGAGCAGGACCAGCATGCTGGGCCCCCAGCTCCCGTGCTGCCAGCTGCTGCCCAGGCAGGGGGCAGCAAGGCCACCTCAGCTGGAGAAGCAGACAGTGGTGCCCATGGCATGGAGAAACCCACAGAGCCCCAGAGCTCCTCCTCATCCACCCTGCAAAACAGAGGAATCCTTCTTCCTCAGAGCTCCTGTTAACTTGTCATGTCTTCTTCAGCAAGCATGGAGGTTTTGATGAATCACCTAGTGGTTTTCCACAGAAATGAATGAAGAAACACTGTGCCACTAGCAGAGGCATCAATTAATTTCTTTCTAAACAGGGACACTCTTGAGACCTTTTTTATCTTAGTCTTCTTTTTATCTTAGATTACCAAGTGAAGTTGATACAGTATGTCAAATCAAAGCCACAAGGAGCAATTTGGGCAAGTCCTGATCTTAATTTGGCTGATCCAACCAGCTCTCATGAGTGCAGCAGTTGGCCCAGCCAGCCCTGGGCCACTGTATGTACAACTGTGAAAAACTAATAGTTCTTTTTGTTTCTGTTAGATAGGAACTTATTCTGAATTATATTTTAAAGAGAACCCTGGAAATCACACTCTCATTGTCCTACTCTGCTTTCCAAAGCACAGAAAGCTTTTGTAACTATAATTCTTAGCTCCATCACAAACACAGTAGTGTCAGTGACACCTGGAATTCTTACAAAAACAGCATCAGGTAAATGGTGAGCATGTGTCAAATGAATCTACAAACCCAAAAATTTTATTGAGAATATATATATATAAAATCCTTTTGTCTACATTGTATACACACATATAAGTTAAAATATTTACTTGTACAGTATTTATTGTACAGTTAAACTATACAATTAAGCAGACTAATATGATAGTACCGTGGTGGTAACTATTATTCTAACATACAAAGTAAATTAAAAACAGGTAGGATCACCTACAGCAGTATATTACAGCAAAGAAGTTAGATTTTAGTACATAGTTATTGAGGTTGGCTGAGAAAGAAAGTAAAAGATCTAAGCTGATTGTCATGTGAAGGAGTGCATTAGGAAACAGTACTCTCAGTTTTACTGTTTCTGGCTTGCATCTTTTGTAATACACAATAGGGAAGTCTTTTCTCTGATTTGCTTTTAAGCCTTTAGCACAATCAAAAGCTGGAGGTATTGTAAAGAAAATCTGCAAATATCATGAAAATGTCTTGTGGTGACATTTTTATTCAGGCGCTGGGCCTGATTTTGAACAATCTGAAACACCCAGAGATGGCAATGCCAAGCTTTTCTGCAGGTCAGATATTTGGGGTCTGGAAGGTTGTTTTATAATCTTGTTTTCATATTCTTGCAAATCTAGATTATTTTTTTTAACTTTGTACTAACTCAGATTTTATTAAAACCATTCAGAACAGATATTGATGTTCTAAGTCAACACTTCTTGCTTTCCAGTCAGATACATAACTTTGGTCAGCAGAAAAATTTCCAACCTTTGAGGAAACTGAGAATATAATTAAAGTTAAGACAACAACAATTATTTAAAAAATGAAGTTTCAGAAATTTTGGGACTTTTAGGTCCTCTCCATTGCATCATTCTGCCTGACTATGGTATCATCTCTACAAAAGTTCTTGCACATTAATGGCAGATGATTCATGGGCCATATAAAAAGTCAGTGCTTCAAAAAATTAGATTTTTGTTCTTTGTATTTCATTGCCTTGTCATCTAGAGGGAAAAGTCCATTTTTGCCATTGTGTTTTCACTCTGAAGTGGTTTGAGGTGGCTGCAGTCTGAAGTATAACCAAAGCAAAACAGTAAGGTTTGAAATTGTATGTTCAGTGTTTATGCAGGCTGTATGGAAGCCACAAGGAAAAATAAATTTAAACAATCACATGTAGATCTGAGAGGCAACTGAAGCAATGGCTCCTCAATTCCCAAAAATATGACTACATTTAGAATTATATATCCCAACCAGTTATCACATGCATGGTTTATTGGCACAGTGTAACCAAATGTCTGGCTTTTCAGTTGTAAGAGTTTAAACCATAGCCTAAACAGAGAATTGAAAAAAATGTATATTATTTCTAATGCTGAAAGAAAAAGAAAGAAGTTGACAGATCTCCTCTATGCTGTCAGAGATTAAGAATTCCTAAGTTACACAAGACTATTTAGAAACATCATATCTTTTCATACTGCTAATAACCCTAAGGGGCTCCAGATATTCACCAAGGCCTTGTGACAGCTGCTTTTTGGGTATAATGGAAAACCATCTCTTCTTAAAAGCACAAAGCAAGTAGCAATTGGTATTTAGTTCTGCTGGCAGCCAAACCTAGTGTCTGAAGTACCAATCAAGTACTGAAGTCCTGATTCTTTGAGGTGTTATAATGTGGGGCTTAGCCACCTGGTTTTCACAGAACAACTCTATTCTTCAAAATTTGGCCCAGAGTCTTGACAATCCTTTAACAGTACTGATTTTACACCTCTTCTTAAGGCAATTCCATCGACTCTGCTTTTCAGTGACTTTCAGGAATGTCCCTATAATATACTCATTTTTTTCCCGGCATATAAAATGCTGACTCTACAGACAGAATCATACAACCTACCTTCTTTATTTTAAACAAAATGAAAATCCAATCTATCTGAAGTATACATAAGAGCAAGCAAAACCTATGAATGCAGATTTGCTAAAATAATGTGGGTGATCACCTTTATAATAAAATTTAGTAATCTTTTAATATTAATTTTATATTATTAATTTATTAAAAGGTGGGGGGTTTTTGTATGTTATACACATATATACATATATATTATATAAGTGGTATAGCTCATCTTTTGCAGATTTGCATAAACTTATTGAACAAGCACATCTGAAACACTCATTGCATAGAAAACTTGAATTGTGCATTTTAAATGATGACTTTCAAAGGATAAATTGTAATCTTCTTTTATGGAACAAATTTATATTGAAGCTTCAGTGAAATGTACAATTTTTCAATAGAGTTTACTTAATGTTAATCTATTCATTTGGGGGTAAATGAATTTAATGGTGAAGTGATGTAACTAGAATATAGTCTCAAGTGGTATGTTAGGTTTATCAATCAGTGAAAATTGTGCACTTGAGTGTAAGAGCACATGTCTATCCATATGATTCTTGCAACCTCAGTTAATTGAAACCCTTTTTCCACCCTATTATCAATACTTGAAAAATAGCTCCAACCACATCTATTAACCAGTGCCTTAATAGAAGCTTTATCAGCTCCATATAAATTGCATGTATTTTGCTAAAAAGCAATTTCCCTAACACAAGGGTCAGTTCTATGGTTCACTGGAGATGTTTGCTCAGGAGGTGTTGGGGCACAACTGGATGGATGGATAGAGCTGTGAGCTTGGTCTTCAATCCACTGAAACACTGGCAAGGTTGGAGGTCCGATCTGATTAACACTCTCAGTCCTCCTTAATTCTAACAAAAGCAAGGTGTGCTTGTGATGAAAATTAGTTAGGCTTGATCACTTGCACAGGGAAATCTAAATCAGACTAGAAATATGTGGTTTTAAATTTCCTATTTACAAAAAAATCCCCAGAACTTTAAACTCAGGACAGCAGAATTGTACACTAATACTGATAGGTCCTAAACAACTCTGAAATGAAAAGTTCTTCTTTCCAAAGCAACTTCTTCAAAATTTTAATTCATATTTATAATTTCCTTTCTCCCATAGATACTTGATTCAAATGAGCAATAAATATAGGGTTTCTGCACAGCTTGGCTCAGTGTCCCCTGAGATCATGGACAATTCAGCTGTCAATTCAATTTAGCCAGTTGTCATCATGAATCAACAGTAGAAGAAAAATGAAAGCACCTATGAAATAAGAAAAAGAGGGATATGAGATGCTCAGCAGCATCTAATCTAGTGCTACCTAAAGCTCTCTAAAGGCTTCTCTAATCTTTAAAGGCATTTTTGAGCTTCGAATCCATAGGGTTTCACCTCTGCTGAGAGATTATCCATATACAACAGATTTTGCTTTTGTTTTAGTGATCAAGTTGTTTAATCAATTCCATCAGATGTGAAGATACAGGTATAGGGCAATTATGCTGGGTAATGCTTCATTTCAGGGACATTCTTTTTCATGGTTAATTGGACTCCCTGTTCCTCAGGGAAACTTGTTGCCATCTCACAGAAGAGAGCTTTGCAGTGTTGGAGGGGTCCATGGGACAGCATGAATATTCTTTTGGTTACTGTTAATTCTTTGTGTAGATCTGTTCCCATGATCTTCATCAGTGAGCAAACCAGTGGAGCTTTGAGAATTAACATAGTAAGGATCTTTACACAGTTGTATGCAGATGTAATATACTGGAAGCATTTGCATTACAAGTGAGCAAATAGCTTTCCTTTTAGTCTTAAAGTGCAGTTTTATGGGACCATATATTATGTGGGAAGGCAGAGCTGAAACTGGTACTTCATTTATCAAGGCATGCATAGTTTAGTGGTTGTGGCACAGCTATTCATAGGCAGGAAAAGAGCCCCCATCACAGCCATCAGAGCAGAGCTACAGATCTGCAAACTGACCCAGGCCAAGTTAGAGCTCAGAAAGGTGCTAAGAAACCTGGCTTGTACAAAGGAAATTAGGGCTCAAAGTTACAGGAAGGGTACAAAAAAGATCAGTGCTTCACCATATTTACAAACATATTGTTTTCATTGTCAAGACTTCATAAATTATACTACAGTGGGCAGACGGGGCAAAACCATAGCTGAAAGCTATTAGAAATCTTTTTATGTAATAAAGAACTTCTTTTTACAGTGGGGTATTTCTTCACTGAGAGAAGATCATTGCTATAAAGAGTAGGTATTTATCAATTTTCAAAGGTCTTGGCCCATGAAAGCTAGTGTTAGATTTGGAATTTCTCTTTTGTTGCCAAGGTGACAAACACTTATAAATATACCACATCTTCTAATGTGCTTTTAACTTAGTATTTTTATGGCTTTTAAATCAGATACCATTAGCAAATATATTAGGTAATTTAGCTGAAAGACCATTTTCTACTAACACTTTTTGTTACATTTCCCCAGGTACTTCAGTAAATGTCTGTTGTGACATTGCAGTCCTGCCAGGCTTCTAGCATATAAGGATACATACAGTACATCTGGTAAGAATTAACATATTACCTCAGGGCTTTCTATTTTTTTGTATTGATGATTACAAATTGTATAAAAGAAGACAAATACTAAGGATTGGATCCTACAGCCCATTGACTTCAGAGGGAACTCTGTGGAGGTAATGACTCTGGGATTGGCCAGAGGCCATACTGTGTGTTGTTTTTTTTGGCTCCTATCTCCCCTTTTTATAACCCAGTAAAGAGGCTGAAAACACAGGGGAGACCATAACAGCTCCATAGCTGGGCACTTCCCTCTGTGAAGGAGGAGCAAACAAACCAACAAAACCTGCCTGGGTGTTTTCCTCTTTTTCATAGAGTTGAGGGCCAGAGGAGACCTTTGCCATCATCTGATGTGATCCCTTCAGGACACCAAGGCAAGGAGCTTTCCTGCCAGGAAACCATCTGGCAATCATACAGGCCAGGTCTTGGACAGAGCATGGCTTGAAGGAGACTAGCATGGAAACTGGTGCTGGCAGATGAGGCAGCAACATCTGCCGGAGCTGCTTGTCCTCAGAGGCAGCTGCACCTCAAGAGTCTCTTGGGGCCACAGGAGAGTGACCTCCCCGTGGGCAGGTGCTGCAGGCACCAGTGGTGGAGCCATGAGAGAGCTTGGCAGCAGGACTGGGGTGGCTCTGCAAGCAAAGGTGTACAGGGCCCCTCTGACTGCCCAGAGCCTTGCCCTGTGCTTTGCCTGCTACAAAACCACATCTGGGGCCAAGGCCTGGGCTGGACCCTACTCCCAGGACCTCCATCTCATGCCAGAAGTCCCATCCTGCACCGAGGAGCATCCTGGTTGGGAATGCAGCAGGGCTGGAGTGCTGACAGAAAGGAGCAGTGATTTCAAAATACAATTTAAAAAAAAATTTTGGCAAAGCTCTGCAACACTGAGGATTAAGCACAGTTCATAAACCAGTGAATAAGCTTCCTACAATAGCAGTGTGTTAGACTGGGTGGAAAAGTCCAATGGAGAAGCATCCAGGAAACATCTTTCATGCCTGCACATTAAATTTAATCTTCCACCCCCGTCTTTTAAGACTTGGCATTCATCTACTAAAAAAAGATGTTGATCTGAAGGAAAAAGAGAGGGAGAAAAACCCCAGTCTGCTATAACAGTTTACTTGGCAAAATGGGAGAGACTTGAGGAATGAATTGTGTGTGAGTTACAAAGAGCCATCCTGCGCTGTAGACACTGGGCCTGTATTTGTCACTCTCGCTCCCAGCCCAGCACTGTCCCATTGGCCTCTTCATTCAGCACAGCTATCTGTCATGAAGAATTTAAGTTTCATATTTTCATCTGTCAGTTGCGAAAAGGCCTGTCAGCTGAAGCTTACACTACCATTTGCTAAAAGGCCTATAGCCCATGCTGACAATACACTCTTATATTTGTGCTTCCAGGCTCCAGATAATCCCCTCACTTTCCTCCTCAGCAGTCCAGTTATGATGAGGCTTAAATTGCATATTTTGGGGGGTTTAAAATCCAGATTTTGCTGATAAATGCTATCAGCGGGAATGAAATGAAATACAGCACGGTTTAGCTCTTATTACCAGCATTTTGTGAGACAGTATTCATATTAAACAGCTTAATATCTATAATGTCTACACTCACAGGAACTAAATGTAGGAATGCTAATATCAGCTTTTATCTGCTTTGTCTCTTAGCCATCCCTGAAAAAAACCACCCATCCTTCAAACAGGGCATTTCCCAGTTTGTTTCTTTAATTTGATTTGCAGAGGGAAATAAGATAACCAGCTCATTACAAATCCGCAGCCAATTGTTTTATGCTCCAAGATACCACCAAATTACTCATAAAATGCCACAGAAGGAAGAAAGTGTCTAAATCTCCAAAGCACACTTCAAACCCCAACACTTTTCCTGTAAAACTGTTATGAAAATTACCAAAGTAAAAAGCTGGTCACCAACACATCTCAATCTGATGTGTGTTTATGAGGGTAAGGATGGATACAAGGAGTTGATCTTCATACCTGTAACTTTAGGACTGCATAACTTTGATTCTCACATCTAAAGAACAATACAGCAAAAAGTAAAATTGTTACAGAAACTCAATCTCGCCTGAGGATTGGGAGGGAATGCAGCACAGTAACCCAGGTTAAGCATTTGCTGTCTTGTCTCTAAGAAATCAGTTTTCCAACCATTATGCAACCACAAAGAAATCATATTTTGAATTCATTACAGGCTTTTAAATTGCCCAATTGATTAAGACACAATTACACTTTCTGAAAAAATACGAGGTTATGTCCCTATGAAATAACTTTATGTTTTTCTTCTTAGATGAAACATCCTTTTTCCTGTAGTTCTAAAATATTCTAATATAGTACAATAGTACCAGAGGGATTTCTGTTTCATTGCTTTATGTTGTCATTTGGAAACTTCAGAGCAATGTTTTTCAACCCATGGTCTGAAACAGTCTGGAAGGAGAAGACAGAGGGATCTGCAAAAAATCCTCTGAAAAGCAGTCTTCCTGTTAACAGGTTTCAGCTTGATCCCTTTTTCCCTGGAAAGGGTTTTCAGGTTTTCACATTAAAAATAAAAAGCTTGAGACTTACTGCCTTGGAGTATCTTTTTCATGACAAGTAAGATGGGAAGGTGCTTACCCTCAGCTGTCTTCTGTTCGGAAAATGAGAGCAGCTCCGAGGCCGTGTATAAAGTGACTCCATGGAAACGTTCCTGCACATGCTTCACATGCTACTCCGGTGATTAAAACAACTTGTGAGTGCAGATTTGAGCCCATAAATGTCCTACAGCTCAGAAAATAACACCATAACACTACTGAAAAAGTTTGAAATACAAAACTTCCTTGAATGTCCTAACTGTTTGGGTTCAGGTGCTTTCTACTACAGCCAGCTGTGACAAAGAATTCTCTCAATGGGGAAGGATTTTCCCACTTCAGAAATATTTCTTGCCAGTGCCATATCCTTTGGCTGTGTCCCTCCAGTAAGAAAAGAGCAACCAAGAGAAAGGAAGCTGAAAGGAAGTGCTGTATAACAGTATGCATTTTTGCTTTATTAATTTACACATGTTAATATTTTATTGAGATGGTATAAATAACAATGGCTAATAGTTAATAAAAATATGTTAATAGTATTATTAACAGTAGCAATGATTATTAGCCATCCAATAAACATATTTTTTCTTTAATGATAGTGAGATATTGCCAAGACAATAGCAATGGGGCATTGTCTGTTCAATATCTGGTTCAAAGCAGCAAGTACATCCTGCCCCAGAATATTCTCACACAATGACTTTTAGAAAAGACGTGTAGAAATTAAGATAAATACACACTCTGAAAGACATGGAAAAAGGAAACAGCAAAAGCTGGTGCAGTGCATAGATGGATTCCTGGTACATGGAGTTTTGGAGGTCTCTGAGAAAGCAATCAGTGAGTTAAAGCATAATGATTTTTATTAGCTATTTTTCTGCCCGAAAGATTGAAATATCTGAGGAAGAGAGGTTTTGTTTTCCTGTATGTTACCACATGGAGTATTTTGGCTCTCACTATGTTCTTACTGTTGTTGCAAACAAGAATTCCCTTAGCATGGCATGTGTGTTGAGTATCTTAATTTTTTTTTATGGAAAAGGCAAATATGTCTTGGTTTGGGAAAATACTACAGGAGCTGTAGCAAGTGATTTGATTCCCTAAGCAATACAGACTTTCAATGTATGAGTTGCTCTATCTTGGGGTAAGAATTCAGAAAATAGTTTCACCTCACTGAAAAGCAGGATTTTCCTCCTGAATTCCTGGGAATTTCCCACCTAAGCTATGAGCCCTCCTTTTGTTTCTCAGGTTACTCATTAAAAGCAGGCTCATGCCTCATTTAAAGAACAACAAATGGAGGAGACAGATCAGCATTTCTTTCTGCATTTCTTTTTACCTGCAATTTGGGAATAGCTTTGGTTAAATCCAGGTCAGTGTTCTCCACAGGCACATTCAAATCAATATAAGGGTTTCCAGTATATTTGTAGGTGAAGAAAAGAGTGAGAATTGCTCTGATAGAACTTGTTCTCTTTGCAAATTAGAAATCCTGGCCTTTTACTACTTCAGGTTGGGCAGTTCTCTCCTCCAACTGGTGGCTTTTAGGACTTTATTCCCAGAGCCTGAGCAGCTACTTTTAACTGCTTTAATTTTTCTTAGCAACTAAGGCCCTACCCTCTGTGAAGATCCTCAGTACTTAACTCAGGGTAATAAACCCATGCAGGCAGCCAGATATTTAACTACCAGGCACAGCAAATACTCATCTCACAAGTCCTTTTAGATCTCAGCTAAACTTTTCTTCCCTTTTCTGTTATTCGTATTGCAATTATTCCCTCTTCCTGCCCTCAAGTCTCTTTGAAAGGATTTGTTTGATTATTAGCTATATTTTTCTACTTTAAGTTTGCAGGTGGGTTTGACTCCACACACAGGCAGATGCCAGGAAAAATCTCTTCAGTCAGGTGCAAACCTCAAGGCAGTGACAGGAGATCTCATCCCCGGTCAGCACCGTAATCCACTGGGACCAGCAAAGCAGCCTCTGACGTGAAGGGCCTGCTGCCCATACCCACGACAGCAGTGGCCATGGTCCAGTCCTCTTGGTGGCAAGCACTGGGGGCAGCTCTCTGGAGCTTCTTGGAGGAAGCTGGTTGGACTCCCAGTCCTTGCTTAGTTGGTCCTAGGAAAAAAAACTACATCTTGTCCTGCCCCTGTGCAGACACAGCTGCTACCACCAGAGCTGGTAGTAAAATTCCTAACTTCTTCTGTACCTTCTTCATGCAAGGTTTATCTTTGGTTCTATGAATATTTTATTTGCATCCCCACATTCCCCAGAAACTTCAGACTCCTTTACTTTTGTTTTCTTGTTTGCTTCACTAGGGAATAAGAGGGCCAGACACCAGGCATTTAAATTAGGATTATACTGTTCAATCCTTCTACAGTGTGATGAAGTTATCATGGCCAGCTCTGTGGAGTTATCACCCTTCTGACCTTTAGGATCTATATTGGTTTTGGTCTGGCATTGCAGCAATGAACTTTCTTTGTTTCCTTTATGGGCAGGGTGGCATGTACACCCAGAGACAAAATGACCCCAAAGGAGAGATGCAGTAGGACCTGTGTGGGGAGCAGTGGCAAGAACATTTGCCATCCGTGTTTTATCCCACTGCTTGGCCTTGCACCATTGCCAGCAGCTGTGTGGCTCAGGTCAGGCCAGACTGCAGGAAAATAGTAAGAAAAAACCCACAGTCGTATTTCTTTTTTGACTTCCAGAACAGTAAAATCAACAGCATGCAGCTACTTTTCCCGCTCTGTGAAACAAATAAATGGACTTAGGAAAAAGAACCAGTCCCAAATTTCCCATCATCAATTGATCCTGGATATTAAATGGGATGGAAGGATAAACTGGGTGTCTCTTTGCGTTGTGTGCAGCTGACAGAGCATAGCAGATGAAGGTACAGAAGTGCTGTAGAGCCAGAAGATTTCCATGTTGCTGTACTGTACATCCACACATCATCTACTCCAAATTACTCACTTCATGAGATGTACCGAGGAAGGGGAATTCAGAGACTCCAGCTGACAAGAGATGAAGAAACAGGCTCATTTCTCTCCCAGACAGAATGTTTATTATGTTTCTCTCGCTTTGTTCTTTGAATCAGTGTTTCTTCAGTTTTTAAACTACACATCTTTGTAAAAATCATGGCTTCCCACAATGTTATTAATTTCAGTTTGAGAGGATTGAAAGAGTGAGGGCACAATTAATTACACAGTAGGAAATAGTTAGATTTAACAGGAAACGGTAAAGCTTTATTTTTCTAAATGTTTCTCAACTCCAGCACTAAGTGAAAGCATAAAGCAAAAGGGGCTGGAACTTTTTAAATGTCAAAGTAATTTTGGCCTCTCTCCGGCCCTTCCATTTGCCACATTAAAGCAGCCCTGTTATTCTGTAAACTTTATAGGCTCAGTTGGAATACAACACAGCATTTGTCAGGACCAGCTTTAAGGGTAGACAGAGTAGGTAGTTGCCTACCCTAACAAGGAGCTAGATGCAGAAAAACAAAACAAAACAAAAAAAAAGAGGCAAATTTCCAAATATGAAACATTACTAATTGCTAGGAGTGTTTCCTAATCAAATTGTCCAGAAAGTGTAGTATAATTCTTCAGGTATTTTTTCAGACAGTGAAGAAACCCATGGGGAAGGACATGAAAATATCTTTCTGACATAAAAAGGGTGAGGTGTGTCACCACGTTCTGCTGCTGTGCTATTTGAGGTGGCCTTTGGCAGCTCATGGGCATGGGGGCTGGTGGGAGCAGATCTGCTAACCCTGCAGAGCAGAGGGCAACACACCTCCACATGCCTGCTGCTATAGAAAAACCTTGCCTCTACAAGCAAGTAGGTTTGGAATAGCTTTAGAGGGTTTTCGCTCAAAATAAACTGCCTTGCAGCCATATGTAAAAGTTAGGGGTTTTTTGTTCTCACTTTTAGTTTTAAACAGGCTGCTGTTTTATCCCACATCAACTGCAAATTGAACAAAAACTACTGTTCTGCATTTTTTAACTGATTTCTTTTATCTTTGCAGTTACTACACTGTAGAGAAGCGTTGCCATTTTAGGTTTCTAGTACCTGAAAACTGCAATCTTGGAAGCTGGATCTTTTAAATGGAAAGCAAGACAGAAATTACATTGGTATGCAATGAAAGAATAACTTCTGGGACCAGATATTCAAGTCTCTTAGTTCTGGATCAAGCAAGCAAATTAAGGTAAAACCCAGAGGGACAAATATACTGCACAGATCAGCTTGGAAAGCATCCTTTTATAGAAACAAACGGGAAAGTAAAACAGTGTTTTAAAAGTGCATTAAGTATACTTTATTCTTCAGCTCAGAGTCAATTCAAGCAATAAACTCACAGATTTCACACAAGTTAAAGCTTCCTACAAATCTCACAACTGAGTTCTCTACTGAACCTCAGGGGATGCTTTTATAATGATAACTCCCTTCTCCCACCTCCAAGATGACCTGGAAATGCTTAAAGAATTGTACTCCTAAGACTTTTTTTTTTATTATTGTTATTACCTGTGTTTTTCTCTGAACCAGGTATATAAAAGAGAGGGGATTTCCCCTTGCATCAATTAAAACTCAAATCTCACCTCTCCTTTCTTCCCCCACAACAAGAAGTTAACCCCTGCTGAGCTTTTTTTCCCCCAAGGCATCTATAAAGCCTCACAGGTGAGCTTGCTGCAGTAAATAGAATGAATCAGCCCCAGATCTTCTAACAGATAAACACCAATCTTTTATTCTAGCCACCTGGCTTTGGACTTATCAGACAAGAAAATGGCTGTGGTTCGAGTTAGGTGGATTTTCTTCTCTTTTGCAATATTCTTCCTTTTGTATTTTCTTTCCTTTAGCAAGGTCTCTTGGGAGAAAATGTGCTTTGGAACATCTTCAAGCTGGGAATTTTCTTTCTGAAAAGCCACATTGTGATGCTTTTTGTTGGAGGAAGTAACCTTGTTTTCTGTAGGCTCAGTCGCCTAAAGTCTTTCAATTGTCTTAGAACTCTTATTTTACCAAGTCCTTGAAATACAGATGAGTTTGTCACACCTGGGCAGAAGTAGTAAGAAAATATTTTCATGACAGTAAAGGTTTAGTTGTAATTGCATCTAGTTCTTGTACCTTAGGGAAAATGAAAAGCTTTGTGTGGTTTTATAGGTAAATTTGTCCTGACTCCCTGTGGTTTTGACCATAAGAATGTAGAGTTAAGAACTGTAATAGTTCACTAAAATATTTTCTGTCCTAGATGTGCATGAATCATATAATTGTTTGTCTAATGAAGCACTTAAGAATAACTAGAAGAAATGAAATGCATCGAGGAGTCTAACAGGAGAACGAGTCATTGCGCCAAATTGCTTCACATTTTTATGATTGTTTTCAAGGAGGGAGTAAAGTGAGAGGATGAGAAGTCAATTCTCCAGTTGAATTTCTACCTCTTCACTGATTTCATGTTATAAGTAAGTGTTTTATAGTGCCGCTTTCAATTTATTTTCTGGTCCTGGCAGAGGGTACTGTCCTGTTGCCTTTATATTTCACCTTTCTTTCTCACCTTATATGCCTTCAGAAGAACTCCATCAAACAATGTCGAGTCCTCTTTTTTTGAGTACTTCTAAGAAGTATTTCTGAACAAAACCACTTAAAATTTTTATTGAGAATTTTGGGCACTACTGCTACCCACAATTTTTTCTAAGCCTATCACTGGGGAAATAAGGAGCCCATGTTTTGAGGCTTTAAAATTTGTGCCTTATGTCTGCTGCTATTTTACTTTCTTCACTCTAAAGGGATTGGTCTTTCTGCAAAAAAACCCTTACAGAAACATTTATCATCAGTCTCACGTGCAGTGTGGGTACCAGATAGCAGCACAGATGTAGTAGCTAGAGCTCATCTTGGGTTAAATTCCGGGAAAGCCACAGAAGAACAGGCCTCTATTTAACTGGCATTTTGTATCTGCAAGGGAGGTTGTGTTGCTAAAATTCAGGCAGGGTAAATGTGTTCAGAGGACTGTGATATTAACTGATCCACTGCAGAATTTATAATGGGTATCAGTGGTTTATTGGTTTTGTTGTGTTTCTTAACCATTATGATATATTTAGGGGCATTTCTATTTGTATTTGTTGAAATCTTTTTTCTCAAGAGCTGCATTTTGTATTCAGTCACTGCCTGTGAATTATTCTCTGGAAAAGGAATGTTAATTTTGTTTGGGACAATAGATGCCAATATGTATTTACATAAATAAACATCATTATTTTATGCATAAAGCATTCTTAAAGCAATTTTCTTTCTCATGGAATTGAAGAGAAATATTGTCTCATTTTTTTACTTGGTAATTTAGAGTAAATAATTTTTCTACATTGGATTTTGTGCAGGAAGAAAGATGGGCAGAGAAATATCTATATTATTTGTAATAAATGAGAATTAAAAGTAATTAGTGAAACAGGACAACTTAGAGGATTGGTAATAGAATCCAGAGCCTTTTCTCTTCCAGGTGTTCAGGCTCTGGGTAATGAACGTGTCATAAATACCTCTCTGGCAAGGTCAGCAGTTTCAATGAGGTTGTGTCAAGAGTGGCAGGAAGGTGTTCATGCATGAGCACTGGTCACAGGGAGAATGCACACCCCCTGTCTGTCACAGAGGGCCAAAGACCAGGCTGTGTTATTTAGCTCAGCTCCAGCCCTGTTGCCATGAGACTCTGCCAGGGGAGGCTGTCACCCTGTGCCCTGCCATGGGCTGCAGCTGTTTGTGGTGGCTGTCCTGAGAGGACCTCCTGGCCACAGCACTTGCTGTGTTTGTGGTGTGACTTCTGCTGGGTATTCATTGCCTCCTGTGGCTGTGTATAAAATGCAACAGCAAACGGTTCCTACCAGGCCTACATGCTGGAAGAAGCAAATTATGGCTTATTTTAGGCAGGAGATGTGCACTAGATTGCTAATTCTGGCATCAGAGTGTAATTCTCCCAGCCTGCTTCCATCATTAGAAATCATTACTTTAAGGAAACACCACACTTGCTAACCTCAATCCATACCCTCCCTGACCGAAGGGGAGCAGAGGTGGATCCTTTTCTGTTTGAGGTCAAAGATGCTCACAGACTTGCTTAGTAAAAAGACAATCTTTGTTTAACTGAGAGTTTGTATTAACATCATTAGAAGTTTATTTCTTGTTTAGTTTAATTCTCGTTTTGAGCCTTTTGAAAGCAGCAAAAAACTTGGTCAGCAGGCCATGTCCAGCACTAAAGAGAATTAATTCCTCTTTTTATTTATACGGGACATATGGTTTGTGCAGTTTCTTAGCACTCCTCAGAGCTGTGAAGGGAAGCTAATGCTTGAAGCTTAGCTGCATATACCTTTAAGTATTTCTAATTGAAAAACACAAAGCATTGTTTTCTCTTTGAGAATCAGTTCCCACTTTGGATTTAGGAAAGAATGCAACACTGAGATAATCTCACTTTTCTCATCATCATCCTTTCATTCTTCTCTACTCCCCTCCCCTCCCCAGACACAAGGTGACATATCCAAGTACTTGTCCTTTAACAGATTCTTCAGCAAGCAACAGAGCAGAAAGCCCTAATATCTATTCATTTGTAATCTGTCATTCTTAAAGTATTAAGGACAATTGACGTCACATGTCTCAGGTAATTAGAATAGTCAGCCTTTGCTCCACATTTTTAAAGTGTCTCAAACTCTTAATCAGTACATTTATTGATGTCTTTCAACATATCTGTTTCTTGTCAAGTGTGTGTTAGATTTTTAACAAATCTTGCATACTGAATTGCACAGGAGAATTATATTAAAACCCTCTTTCTATTGCTTTTGTAATTAAATAATATATATTAGTGACAACATGGTATTTTCCACATTCAGAGTAATCAATCTCTTTTTTAATATGGAAAACTGCTCAGAAGCAAATTAATAAACATAAATGTCAGGAGTTACATTTATACAAATGTTTTAGTACTTGTTTTTCCAAGTTTATATTTCCACATCAAGCAATATTAGCTATGATAATAGCTAATACCATTTTACAAGCTCTAAGGGGCTCATAAAAAAAGTTTGTTGGATTTCCTCAGCTGTTAGTGATCTTAGGATAAAAAAGCAGCCATTCTTCATCCCAGAAACCCAAGTCCTACCTTTTGTCACTAACACTGGTTTATACAATTTTTGTTAGTTACAGGTTCATTTGCTAGCTTTGGGAGACCTCTAGGACAGGCACACCAAAGTTCAGTGCTCTCTTGCAGCACAAGCAGTCTCAGCAGGCAGTGCTCCCTTTGCATAGCAGATTTGTATTTGTGAGAAGGTCAGTCTTTAGGGATTGCTAGGGTGCTGTCATTATTCTGTGGCTATAGGGGCTTCTCCACAAATAGATTTCTGAGGCTCACTGTCACACTGCTCATTTCAGCTGTCCTGTTCCAGACACTGTTCCCTGCCACCCCTTTAGCAAAGAAAAGGCATCTCAACAGCTGTACTATTGTTTTGGTCCCTCTATGCTTTAGAGCAGTGGTTACTCAAACCATTCTGCAAATGAATCTCAGTTTGACTTCATGTATAGGACAGAAGGAATAAAAAAGCAATTTGGAGTGGGTTTGGATATGAAAACAGAGTGGGAAAGCATGTTGGGCAGTGTGAGATAACTGTCTTTCATTGCCACCACATTTTTCTTCTGCTAACCACAGCACACCAAAAGCAAAAGAATCTTTCCTCATCAGGGAGAACTGGAACAATGAAGTTAAAACAGTGCAAAGAGTAAGGGTGGTCCCTCCATCAGTGTTTGCTCTTGTGTACACCAAGAATTTCCTGCCTTGGATGTGGCCTATTGAGGGACTAGTTTGAACTCAAATTGAGAATCTTGTCTTTTGGTTCAGGTATTTATTTTTTTTTCAATTTTGACAATAAATTAATAACAAATGATGGAGAGGAATATACTGTGATAAAAAAAAAATTAGGGATAGCCTGGTGTTGCCACCATCTTCTAGATGTCTCTCAGCCACAGGATCTTACCCTGTGGAATAGGCATTGTGGACAGACTGAAACCATCATGTAGACATATACATTCCTTAACTTGATATGGTGCAGATCTTTTGCAAGTTCAGCTTGTCGGAAGAAAAAGTTACCTCCAGTAGCTCTTCCTTTCATTGGCACTCCACTCCTGTACATCATCTTCTTCTGTTGTGCAGGCTGTAGTGATAACAAAAACAGGAGAAAAATTTGAGGGGATGGGGTGAAATCCAACCTGAACCTTAGTGGAGCTCCTGCTCCTGTGGGAAAGATACTTGCTTATCATAAGACAGCTCTTTATATGTAAGGGCTGGGTGCCTGATTCACTACAGGAGATACAAAGGAATAAGTTTGAGTTATGTTTATCAGGAGCTCCCTTTTTGGTGAATTTTTCTTCTCTTTTCTTTCTCTAATTTCTCTTTAGTACTTCGTTTAAGTTAGAATAGGAGGATGCAAAAGGAAAGAACTCCTAACTGAGAAACCTGTGTATGCTGTACATGCAAGTCTATGACAGAATATGCTGCAGGCATCAAATGAAACCCCAGGTTCATCAGAGTGGAAGACCCATGGGTGTAAGGCAGCTGGAAGGGTGGTAAGTGCTGTGAGCGTTTGCTCTTTCAAAACATGTGTTTGTGTCTCTCTTTGCTGAGCAGAATAACTTGATTACCGACAGGCCATTAGCTCTGCCCAAGCAGCACAGCATTGCGGTTGTTCTGTGGTAATGACAGCTCCCCAGATCCAAAAAGCAAAACAAAATCTTCCTGTGGATGGTTATCTCCATCAGCCGAGGAGATATAACTCAATACCACAGTTTGTTGGGTACGAAAGCGATTCTGAACTGTAAACTTCAATGGCTATTTGTTCATAATGGAGGAATTCTCTGATTTACCTTACTTCTCCTTTCCTTAGAAAACACTTGTTTGGCGATGAGACAGACCACTTTCCTTAAGAAAATAATTGGATCTGCATATACATAATAGTTTCTCCTTTTTGTATCTTATTACTCAACATGCAATAATTAGGAATGGAAAGGTTGCACTGAGCAGCAGAAGGGCAATACTTGCCTCTCACAGAATCACTTCTGCCTCTTCAAAGGATTAATTTCCCAATTACTAAATTTTGAACATAATATGTAACCTTCACATTCTTTAGTTTGCATGGACTTTAAATATGTCTGATAATTAGGGACTGTTGCTCCATTTTGAAAATAGGGGCCTCATTCTGGAAACCATTACCATTACCAATTATCTCAGTGGAATGATGTAAAAATAACCATTATTTTAATATACTGACTATTTGATTTAGAGTGTTACTTTCATTCATTTAATTGGAAAGTACCTGCCTGCATTCCTCTGACTTCTCTGAAATTATTTTATGTGGCTATCTAAACATGCACACACTGATGTATTGCTATGTTTATCACTCTGTTAGTTCACCAAGAGCCAGTTCAGCTGAGCTGTAAATTCAAAATCTTGCCATAGGAGAGGAAAATTGGCTTGTGCTTTTGTGGTTTATGGTGTCACCAAACCCTTTGACAAAATTCCAGCTCTCTGTTGAATGGATGTTAATCTATTGTTACTCTAACTGTTGATTTCATGTTGAGATCGCATCTTTCTAGATTTCTTTTTCCCAAGAAGATACTTTAAAATTCAGTGATGATAGTAAATGCTGTTTCAACTTGAGACTTTGTGACTCCATGGAAAGTAACAGCGAATTTTTTTACAGATTTTGGCTTTCCAAAACATATCATTTTTTATCAAGAGGAAAAATATTGATACTGGATCTGTTCAAACTTTTATTTCAGGGCTGGGACAAAAGAAATTTGATTTCATAAAAATGTTCAGTGCAATTTTATAATCTATTAAAATCCAATTAATATATCTAGATTATAAATATTATAATAATGTGCATAATCTATATATAATCAATAATAATTTATATCTAAATGATTAACATATATCTAGGTTACACTTTTTCAAAACTGAGATTGCATAGACTGGGTCTCTTTTCCTTCAGTTATATAGCCACAGATATGAGTTATTACATGCTCTACATCTTTGAGCTCAGAATGATATTGCCATGAATCCCAGAACTAAAAAGGGACCAAAATGGAAGCCAGAGAGAGTCAGGCCTTAGCTTTATGCCAGTATGGCTCTGTTGACTTTAACAACAGCTCAAAGCTTTAGAGTATGGACTTCCCCTCAGGTAGGAGCTTTTCAACATGGAATTAAGGAAGGAGGTAGGATGGGAGTTTGAAACCTTCCTTCTTGGTTACAGAACTGGCAGTGTTTGATGTGAAAAGGGAGAATGTTCTTCACTCCTGGTCTAGAGGGCTCCTGAGTGGAGCAACCAGGTGTAAGACTTTTAACTCAAGATGGCAGAAAGCCAGCGGGAGCAATTGCTATCCTGACTTAACTCCTCATCCTCTCTCAACTGGTGAGTATCTCTGAAGCACAGATTGGAAGAATTTAAAGTGCCAGGTCTGAATCTGAGCTTTACTTGGCCCAGAAATAGATTTTCGGCTAAACTACAGTACTGTCCCTTTGACCAACCAAAGGTGGTGTGGCAAAAATGAGCAGCTTCATGATATATTACAATTCACGTTCTTGCTGGGGCAGATCCAGCTTGGATGTCTAGAAAGCACAAAGCACACTGGAGATGTAGCCACAACAAATAATGAGTGGGTTGGTGTGAACATTTTTATCTGCAGTATGTATTAATTGTTCTTTACTTCCTGACAGGAGAAGATGAGCACAGCGGAAAAGAGAGGAATGTTAGGTTATGCCTGGGGAAATGTGGAAAGCTGAAAGGCAAGGCCTTGTGCTCTTAATAACCATTATAATAAATTAGCATATGCTACAAATAATGCATCAGAAAAAGGAAAAAAAAGAAGCTGTCTTGTAAAGCAGGACATAATTCTGTGACATGTCTACTCTCTCTAGATAAAGGTTTGAATGGTTTACCCAAGAAGAAGCTTTATGCAAATGCATACTGTCATGTGAATCAGATTAAGGGAAGAAAGACTATTTATGCATGAAATCCAAACATGCTTCTGGGGAAAGGAGAAGAGAAATAAACCCTTTCTTTCACCACAAATACAATATATGTGCAATGACTAAAAAGAAATGAATGTGTCACCTCTATTACTGACACTAAGTGATTTCCCACTAACAATTAGCATGAATCATAGTGATAAAAAACTGAGATGGGAAAGATCTATTAGAACACCAAGTCCACCTCCCTGTAAGTATAGGAATCTCCTTGACAATTTCTATATGAGGCAGTCCATTGCTCAATACTTTGTGTTTTCATCAGTGCCGCTTCACAAAGGCCTTTGCTAAGATGACTTTACAATAAATACCACATCTGTTCTTCACCTGCAAAAAGAATTATATCAATTCTGCTCTTCCAGAGCAACATCTTCTGGAGATACTTGTGGTCCTGGAACTTTAAATATAATGGGATGTCTTTGCTTTCATGAACCACAGAAGATGTACACATTGTTCCTGTATTCAATGGCAAGCATAGAAAGTAAACAAAGGAAGATACTTGGCTACAGTGAAATAAAATAATGTCGCCGAAGAATTTTGGGTAACACCAAACTGGACTCTACTCAGTGGGAAAGGAGCACATGGAGGTGTTTGTGGTTGCCAGGTTTTGAGGATTGTTCTACGCCATGTTTACCCAAAGGACAGATACAACAACCCTAGGGTTCCTCAGATTGCTCCCATTAGGGAATCACCCCCAAAATAATTTGTTCTTGCTCCCTTTTCTCCCCCCACCTGTCCCTTCTGCTGGTCTGTGTGGGACTCAGTGGCACGTGTCTGACTGTGCTGGCTCTGCTCCCATCAGGGATCTCTCAAGAAGAGGGCATCTCTCAGCAGCAAAACATTAGGGCTATAGACCACAAACCCAGCTCTTCGTAACCAGTGGGCCAAGCCTCACTATGAATTTAGGATCAAGTTGGGCACTGATTTCTTTTTTAATAGTGTAATAGAGATATACCATTAGAAACAGAATTGTCTGGGAGTGTTTTTGAAGACAGACAGTGTCTGAAGCAAGCCTGGAAGTTAACACACATGCAGCTTGGCTTGAAAGTCCAGGCAATGGGTTCATTTCTCTGTAGTCTTGGTGTTCCCAGACTAATTGTTTTTTTATCTGAATCTGTTGGTGTCTACACCAGTGTGGTTCTGTAGGCATATTCCATGCACTTGGAAACCGCCTGACCAGATTCTTAACTGATGTCAATTAATTTTTCCCCACTAATTTCAATAGACAATAATTCCTCATCCTGAGCATTTTGCATGAACCTGAGATGCTAGGCTGGACGATTTGCTGGCAATCCTCAGGCATGTCATTATGTTATGATTGAATTCCTAACAAAGTCAACTGGAAAACTGTCTGCTGATCCCAGGAGCTGCTGAATATATCCTGCGGAAGTAAAGTCTGCAAGCAAGTGTGGAGATAGAGAGCCAAATGCTTTTGTGGGAGGGTTTTGTCTTTAAAAGGGTGTGTTTCAGACACGTGGTGATTCTGTGTTTGTGGCACTCTCCCACCTCCTTGCAGAGGCAGCAGCTCCTGTGCAGGAGCTGTTTATGTCCCAGAAAAAGAGGAATGAAACAAGCCCCCTGCATGGGTAACATCAACTACAAGTTTTGCTTTGATGCCTGTGGCTAAACAGAATTCATGTGTATGCAGCCCGGAACAAATGTGAAGGCTGATCAGATGATCCCAGGTAGATAGATTTTTAAAGGATATTGTTCCTCTGAAATGTGTCAATTTGCCCCATGTGAGCTAAAATAATTTAGATAAAATTGATCTGCTCATGGCTTTTCTGATTGCTTGTAACGATTTTTCTGGATTACAATGACCTTTAAGTATAACTTGTAATAGCAGCTCTTACAAAATTCTCAGGCAGAAATCCGATTTACTTTTTATGTAAAATAGGTAATGGGCATTTAAAAATAAGAGTTCCTCAGTCCTGGCACAGACCCAGTCATGAATGTCCTGATATGTAATTCAGCACAGATCATTTTAAAACCAAGAAGTTTGCTGAACAAATATAAGCTTCCCTCAGCCCAGCATGTCTGTCCCCATGGACCAATGAACTTGCCTGTGACTCAAGATATTTTTAATTCTGCTCTGGACTTTCTCCAGGAAATCAGTAATAATTACTAATTGTATTTTTGTAAGCTAAATGAAAGGATGCATTCTTTCTTGAAATTCTCCCTTAGCTTTTGCAATTAATTATGTTGCTCTTTTTTGTGATTAATCCTTGTCTTTGTATTACAACTTCACTTAATCAAACAGTGCTGTGTAGCATGCCAAGGGTTCTTAAGCGTAAAATATTTTCTCCTGTTTTAGTGTCATTTCTTTATTTTCTCTTCTACTCACATCTCTGCTAAACTTTTATCAAAGTGATGCTTTATTAAAGAACTAAGGAATTCTAAAATCATATGGGGAAATTTGCATGAGATTATTGTGTCTTAGCAAAGACCCCCTGCCATGTGTGGGCTACAAATAGATTTTTACCAGCTGAAGATGTGTCCTTACATCACCAACACATATTAAGGCAGTTTTCTGATAAAATTATTTCAACAGAAGGTCAGTCAAAACTCCTAAATGACCTCAGGGTTTTTTAAAACCTTTACTATATGACATATAGTAAAAGAGACTTACCTGACCACCTTAATTATATATTAAAATTATCCTCTTGCAAAATGCCCACACTGGAAATGTCAGACAGACAGGAGATGGTTTTGAGTGGTTTAGAGAAAGTCTTAAACACTTAGATTGCTGTGCAATTTTGTGGCAAATCTTACTTCTTCCTTTCCAATCACGGAAAGTTTTTCCCATGGTAAAAGTGGAGCATGTCTGTCATTCCAGCCGGCAATATGGCCAGCATTAAAAGTCAGGAGGCTGGTTTGCACAGATCAAGGCTCTTACTTTAAATTAGAAGACCCATTCTTCCAGGTTTTTTTTGGGTTTTTTTTTGGTTTGTTTTTTTTTTTTTGGGTGCCATGGGGTCATATTTCCAAGGGCTTCCTTGTATTAAAATGAATAAAAAAGCATATAAAATCAGCTTCAGAAAAGGTGGCAACCTCTTTGCTCCAGGGCCTGGGGGTTTTAGAGTAAGTTCTTACCAGCCCTGCAGTGGAAAAAGCCAAACCAGTTGAAACTGCAGGGGAAACGTTGTCCTTTCATCACCACAGTAGTGTCAGTGGATCAAGGATGATCTGAATGTCTATTCCTATGGAAACCCTCCCTGCCTTGAGCATGGCAGATGATGGGCACTGCCCATTTAAGCTGCAGCAATGTGAACTGTGCTGGAGCACAGCATTCGCTGTTCATTAGGAAAGCACTGAAGAGGCTCCTTACCTTTTGTAATGGGATTACTCTCACAGCTTAATAAAGAAATAAGTGAAGGCAGTAACTGAAATGTTCTGTGCCAGTGCAACTATAAGTGGTTAGTGAATAGATAAGATGCTAAAAGACTCAGTGCCATCACTGTAGGATGAGTCAAACATCTTGCTGGTGAGAGCTGCACTAGATTCCTTTGTGAACCTTTTTACACAGAGTGTCTAATTGCAAGGAGAATAAGCAGAGAGAAGAAAAGAGAAAAAAAAATTAGTATCTTTCATTAAGCATTTAATAAGTGCTGAAAAGTAGCTTTGAATATTCAGATGACTGACCTGCATCAGCAGAGCATGGAGGTGCATGCTCACCTTGAGCATAGTTGTAATCTCATGGAAATACAATACAGTACTGTACAATACAGTACAATACAATAAAACAAATAAAAGGTAGTGAAGACTTGTAGGGCCCTACTTGCATGAGTAATGTCAAGGATCTGCTTCTTGAACTGGGTCCTTTATGCAAATAATAAGTCACAAATGTGGTAAGGATTTATTTTATGTTCCTTCAAATGAAGATGGGTTGGCTGTATTCAGTATATTAAATCCTTCCTGCTGTTAAGCTTAGAGAAACTGATTCTCTTGTAACATATTTTGATTTGACTACTGTAGTTTCCAAGTGCTATAAAGCACTAGAGTAGTTTGCCTTGGCCTCACACCTAGTTACAGTAGTGCTAACTTTAAAATTGCCGAAGAAACCCACATCTGGAGTCAATTGAGTGAATTTTGACCAGCTTTGGTGGTAATATGCAAGTAATATTTCATCCTCGTGTGTATTTCACTCATCTTATAAAAAAGATGCCTCATTCCAAGACTCCTAGACATATTTCTTTGCTGTCTCATATATCAAGAGTATCAGACTAAGCAGACCTCTTAAAACTGGATATGTCCAAACACTCTCTTATCCTAAACAACGGTGAATATTTTTGCCAACACTTCCATTTCCTGCCATGGAAAAAAATATATAACCCCAAAGCCTTGGCCAGGTTCTGCTTTCCTTGAAATGCATGGCAAATTTGTCAACAAAACACTCTCTGGCTCAGTAGTGGGGGGAGAAGTTTAACAGCTGGAATTAACCAG
>NW_005054307.1:5338608-5346473 GCF_000277835.1 Geospiza fortis | reverse complement strand
ATGTGAAGCAGACTGAAGTTTCATATTAGGTTTAGCCTAATGCTGGGGTTCAAGGCTGAGCTTGCATTCTGATTCGCCTGTGCCAAAATCATGGAAGCGACATCCAAAACCAGAACCAGAAAACAGCCTCTTTCAGCTCTGGATTTGGCCCAAAGCCAGACCAGGGCTGCAGGCATTGGTCCAGGAATTCAGCACTGAGACACCCACAGGCCCCAGATATAACGTCTTGAAACTCCAGTTTTCTAACATCAAAAATATTAGCCTGGTGCACAGAAAGTGCTTCTATTTCCAAAGATGTTGTAAACATAATTAATTTTCCTTTGTATGGACTCTGCTTCCCTGACTGGTTGCAGGCAGATGACCATATGGGAGACAGGCATTAAACTAAACAAGATCCCAGATTGGTTTTACACTTCTTTTTTCTTTTTTTCTTTTTTTTCTTAATCTGAAGGGACCACCACTGGTGCAAGGCTTATTTCTTGTAGTGCCTTGAATAGCTATTAAAGGCAATTGTCATGTTGGACAGGCTGTGAGTTGAAATCCAGGAGTACCATGCTATTGGTGCTCCCAATGTTTGCCTCCTCCACCCCTCTCTGACATGAATTTAATGCAGGTGCAGACACAAGCCTAACATAAGGGAGCAATTTTCTGATTCATTCATGTAAGACCCTGAGGGAGAGCAGGAACAAGATGTACAAAGGTAATGTGGCATTGTTAAAAAATTAACTTTGCTTCCATTTTATGGAGCCACAGTGCTGTGTTGCTTAGTTACATGGATCAGGAATTTAACTGTAAACAAGATATTTCACTCTTCAGTCCCTAGGGTTTTCAGCTCCATTTGAAAAGCAGTTAGAAATGAACATTTTTTGCCAAATCCTTGGGTTGCTTCTTGCCATTACTTGTACCCTTTGTGTCTGCTGCTGCTGTTCTAGCAGTGCTGGAAGATGGAGGTGGTGGCATCCATGCTAGCGTGACCGCTCTCCCCTCTGAATGCTGCACTTGTTGGGAAACAAGACAGAATGTTTATGACTTCTGTTTTGCTTTTTGTTTGTACAAACACTGGGTGCACAAGTTCCAGGCATAGGGAGTTTGCCAGCTGGACTATGCAGTTATTCAAGCCATTGGAAGTGGAAAAGGGGTTAATTATGTCAGTATATTGTTACATCACTAATGGAAATTCTGGTTTTGCCCTCAGGATCTCCACTGCTGTGTCTGCTCAGAACTGTTAAATATGACAAGGTCACTCAGCCTGCTTTAGTAACAATGAGTGCTAACAAATTTGGTTGTTGCATGCATTGTCACTGCTCAACAGGGTCATCCCTCTAAGCACAAGCATTGCCTATGCCTTCGATCCAGCAAATCTCACAGCAGCTCAGATGTTAGGTTACACTGTGTTATGTTGGAATCTGTTTAAAAAAAATACAGAGACACAAAACTCTACTTTCATTCTAAACCAGATTAGGTAACTAACAAATACAGGAAAGATGGGGAGACAGAAAGTGGTGAAGAGAGGTTAAAAAGTGGTGCTGAAGATATGAACAAAATATTTTAATTGATAACGCAAACTTTCAAAACATTTTTTGCTTCCCTTTTCCTTCTGGCTCTGCAGATGGCTGGGGAGAATCTGTCTTTTACAACACCATATATTGAAGCAACATGTTCTTCTGAAGTTTAGTCACCCACTAATTACTAGTCTTTCATTAACAGCACAGGCATAAATGATGCAGCACTTGCTTATATCCAGTAGTCTCTATTGTTGAGGATTAAAAAATTAAATCATTAGCTACATGCTTGTTAAAAATGCTAAGACTGTTTATGTAAACTCCCTTGCTCTTATTTTGGCTCACACAGATGGTTAAGATATGTCAGCTAATATTTCTTATTTTAAAGAGAAGGCTAATTGCCTAAATGTCAGACATGCTGAGTATTAGTTGTCTCAATGAGAATGGGAATGTAATGTGTGCACACATTACATTCTAATGTCATCCTGAATGTGGTTCCTGCTAGTGATTTTTTTGTCTGGCTACTGGTTTGTACAAACAGCATTGTCACAGTTGAGAAAAACCTCTGTGGTGGCAATGGCCAAGCAGATCTCTCAGATCTCATGTTGTTTAGAAATGGTTTTGTGTTTCTCCTCCAAGGGTGCTCTTCAAGGGAATAGATGAGGACTGAGGCAAACATCAATAAGAAATGCACTTGTTTGGTTAAGGTTTCAGCCTTGACCTCCATCTTTAAACTCTTGTTTGTTATTAATCACGTGCTTCCTGAATCAAAGAGAATATTTTTGGAGAGGGAAAATTGTTCTGGGACTGGAGCGTTATGCACCAAACAGACTTGCCCAGATGACAAATAGCCTTCACATGATAGCCAAGGTTCATCCAGCTGCTCGGCCCCGTACCAAGTGATTGATGGTGTTGATGTTCTAAATAGGCTTAAGATATGCCAAATATCAGGCCTGTAACAAAGTCCTTCAGCTATATACTGTAAATAGGCAAGAAGGCATGTTCCCAGCATATGGCAAATCTGAGAGCAGTGTCAGGATTATAAGTAACCTCGCAGGGTTTGTCTGGTTTCTTTCGAAGTGAGACAAAAACAGTTTTCTGTGCGGGAATGAGCAGGGTCATGCGAGGTCTGCACGAAGCTTCCGATTACCACCGATTTTCTCTGTAACTGGACACCCTTCAGAGTTATAACAACATTTGATTTCTTAGCAGAAATCAATAAACTGTTTTTCTACCACAGTTGTGAGGGGGAAAGAAGAATAGGATGTGCTCAGAAGTTGCAGTCAGGAGTTTTTTATATCTTAACAGAATGGTAAATTCACACCTGAATAGTTTTATCTTGATAACAACAGTGCTGGTTCTTTCTACTAATCCACAAAGGGCTGTTCATCGATATCCCATGGGATCCAGCAGCTGCACCACAGGAGCAACAGTTTCATTGATCATTCCTTTTCCCCAGAGAAATTTCCTTTATTTTGTATTTTGTATTGTCCATCTTCTTCACAGTAAATGCTGCATGCCTTCTAGGCAGGGAACAGAAGCAGTCTTGGAAGTGCCAGGATACTGGAGGACAGGCTGCCCCCTGCTCTGGCTTTGGGACTGGCAGAGGTTAGAGTGCAGGGTGATGAGGTTTCTCTCTGCTTGGTCATTTGCAGGGGATAGTTAGCCTGTGCTAAACTAACCCCTCCCTGACAGTTGGCAGGATTTCAGACCCCTCGCTATGGGGTGCTCTCTGTTGCAATTCCCTGCTTGGCATTTCATGTCTTCATGTCCAGCTTGGTAGCTCCACTGGAAAATGTGTGCTCCTGGGCCTGCAAGCTCTCAGTGCAATGCCATAATCTTACTTTCTAAGAGATTAACCCATCTTGGCCTTAAGAGTGTGTTTGAATGGTTTTCTATGAATGACACTGAGGAAAGCATCTTCTGTGAAAAGGCCTTGATGGTGTAGGTTATTTCCTGGATAAAACCATTTCCTCAGTAATTGGAAGATGAGTCAGGCTCACATGTGTGAAGCCAACTTCTGTACTGACTCACTCCAGTTTTGGGGCCAGCAGTTCTCTACTGGATACTGCTATGAGAAGTGGCCAAGACAGCCTCTGCACTGCACAAGATCCATAGCACAAATTGGCCAGGAAGTAGAATCAAGCTACTCCAGAGTATTCAGATTTATCCAAACCACACCAGTAAACTCAGGATCAGTCATGTCTTGAAACACCAGCTGAACAACAGTGAATGGCATTTCATAATAACCTGCTCAGTTTGGGGCCACAACATGAAACAATTGGCCCATGTCCCTTTTCCATTAGGTATGGCTATAACCAGCTTCTTAAATGATCAGAGGTTTCAAAGTTCTGTCTTCTGTCATCTCTGCAGACTGGCTGGAATTAGTTGAAATCCCAGAACCATGTATCTTTATTTATTTCCAACTCACTTCTTGTTGGCAGTTAGAGCACAGCCTATGGAGCCAACAGGACGTCAGGGGGAATTAGCAATTAAAATGTACACCGTTCAGGGTTCCGTGGTGCCTCAAGTGATTTTGTTTGCATTCATCCTGGAAGCAGAACAACAAGCCAGATTTTAATTCACATTGTAATTTAAGTGTGAGCCTATGTGCTGATGTTCTTATCTCTGCATGCTCCATTTCAACAGAGCTCAAGCTCATTCAAAGTCATTCAAGTTAAATCAATAGTGAGAGTCCAGAGAATGAATGGAAAATGAGTAACCATACAATTATCTTCAACTAATTCAATATATAAATGAAACCAGAGCTAGCTTTTCCAGTGAATTCCTGTTCATAGGAAGGCTTCAGTGTGACACATCAAATGCAATGCTAAGAGTAAAGGTGGTCATGGTCACAGTCATACTCTTGATTCTCATGTCATCTGCTGTTGGGAGTGTTAAGGCCCTAATGGAACACCAGGGATACATACTCTAACCTGCATAGCACAATTCATCAAACCTGGATGGATGACCCAATAATTTGGGTATGGGGCCTTTAACTTCTGCTTAAGTTATAACCTACATTTCAGAAAGACAGTCAATCATGATTTGAAGGCTAGAAGTTCCCATTCCTATCTGACCTGCTTTGAGGGTTAATTAACCTTTTTAAAAGAACTCCTCTTTCTGTTCTGTAGCCTTTTCTCTAAGTTGCATGTATAACTTGTAATGATAATGAACTGTGATATTCTTTACTTTTGCTGATTTTCCATTATTGGGCAAAATAAATTAGCATCCCTGACTTTGGCTGGACTGATTCTACTAGCTAATTCCAGCTGGAGAGTTCTGCTCAATGAACAATTTCAGTAAAATAACATTTGGGAGCAGGAAAGCTAGCTTTGCCAGACAGCCTAAATACAGGGGGATGAACTTGTTCTCCTTTTAGTCAACAGCCAGCACACTCTTATGAGCTGAATTGAACTCAGGTTCATATTTGCCTGAGAGGGTAATGCCATTCCAGTTCCTGGCACATCTCTGACATAGCTGTGTTGTGTTTCCAAGCAGGGGCTCTGGCATGTCTTTCTGCTGACTCTGCTTTTTGCATGGGATGCTGCCACACCATGTAGCCAGGATGAGTGGCAGATGGGCACGTGTTCTGAGGCTGGTGGGGAAAACACTAATTCCAAAGGTGGAACACCTTACCCTAAGCAAAAAATCTAAATATAAACATAAGAAGTGGAACTGTGCCAGGAAGAAAAATTGACATCTTCCTTGCCTTGGGATGCTGGAGCCTTGCAGACAAGGAGTTCTACAGATAAAAACGTTGCCTCCTTCTCCCTCCCTGCAACCTTAGTCTCATGAACTTCTTTTAGAAGTGACCAAAAGGAATATTTCATACTCAGCAAAGCAAAATATTTTTTCTTTCATATAGAAGAATTGAAATATTTTAGAACATCATTTAAACTGTTCCTTAGTTTTGGCTGCTAAGTCAGAGAACCAAAATGTATCTAATAACCCTGGATAATGCTGTCTTCCTAGGAATGATGAGTGAATAGTTTGTACACAAGAAGTGGTTTATCTGATAATGTGTCTTTCTTACATGGCCTTTACTGTAAAGAAATAACAAGGGTTTTTTGTAGCTGTGGTTATATAGGTATAAAATTGAATTTGACCTAAACTCAATCTCTATTTCTATTAAGACTTGCATACATCAACACTAACTCATTGATCCTCCTGGAACCTCCTTCAGTTATGAAAGAGCTGATTGAAGACATGATTGAAATCTACAGCAGAGCTAGAAAATAAATCAAGCCCTTTGCACTTTGGTCCCATGCCCTGACAACTCTTTTCTCCTCTTAGTCTTTGTAACAGAATATGTTTTGCATATTATAGTAACACTTGTAATTGAAACTCTATTATTTATTCTTCAGGGCATGTAGATTAATGAGATTAATTGGTCCCTCCCTTCCTTTCTACATCTAGATATATTTTCTTACTCCCCTCAACTCGTCACCAGCCTGAACTTCCCTAGACCCTCAGGCTTTGCCCACATGGCAGGCTGCACAGATATCTCGTTCTTGCTGCTCTCCTGAGCTCTCCCCTGGTCTCACTGTTTCAGGAAGTTCAGCACACACCTCATCCTCCCTTGCTATGATGGAAAAGTGTTTGGATCTGCCCTCACTATAGAGGAGACTCAAATAAGACTTCCAAAATTTACCAGCTGCACTGGACGACTGATATGACAAAGCTGGCTCTAGTTTGCAAATTTGCAGAGTTTTAGATGCACCTAATGAAAGTTTGCCTTTGGTTATCCCCTGCCTGTGAGCAGTTAATCTGCTTCACAGCTTTGAGTCTCCCAGTTACTTACAACTAGCTATTTGTATATTCACTGGACTTCATTGTGTGAACAAACTGTTTAAAAACACATTTTAAAGAGATGTTTTCACTTCATGTGGTTTTTTGCCAGCAGTGTGGTTTTTAAAAATGTTTTAAAAACCTGTGTAGCGCACAACTGTGAAGCTCTACCTCAAAAGGCAAAGCAGAGGCCTTCACTTGCCGAGAGTGCTCAAGGGATCTGCTGTTGCAGCACATTGCAAGCCCTGTGCACTGCTTGAAGGCCTGGTAGGAGTTTGGCTTCCTTGTGTTGGAAAAACAGTGATAAGGTTGTGCAGAAGCAGGTGGGAAAGGTTACTTAAAAATTGCTTCAATATGGCCCTTGCTATAACATTATCTGAATTGGCCTGGATATTTAGAAGAGAATTAGCCATAATGATCTCACTCTGTCGCTTGTCCTTTTGTTTCCACTTTTCCAAGAAAAAAAAAACTTGATTTTGTTACAAAGTTCAGTTGAGGTTTCTGCCTGGATCTCCTGTGTCCAACCCATCTCTCTGCCCTGCCCATGTCTGCCCCGGGAAAGAGCGCTAAGGGCACTTCCAGAGATGGAAAGCCACATCAACAAAATTGCTCCCATCTAATCCTGCTGTCTTGATTAATGTCTGCTACACCAAAAGAGGTAGCAGGTCAGCTTCAAGGGGAGCTGAGTGTGCCAGCTTTCCCTCTTACTCAGTTGCTTCTCTGTGACTGCAAAGCAGCCTGAATGGAGATCCTATGGGTTGGGAAAGGGGTGATGGTTTCTCAGCTGGGTGGGAGCAGTTCCACAAAGAACATTTGCCTGCTGCAGATAAAATAGCTGCTCAGGGAGGCTGAAAATTATCAGACTTCAGACAACCATCAAGCCCTGAAAATGCGTTCACTCGCTCAATCACCAAAGTAGCAAATGTATCACATTCTTAAAACAACAGTAAAAATCTCATTTTACAAAAAAATTTTTTGAGCCATGACAGACTCAAGATTGTTTTAATAAAAGAGCAGAGTTTGCTCCCCCATCCTATAAATTAAAAGAAATTTTCAACTTGGAGCAATATTTTTGGTCAAGTTATAAAACAAAAGTAATCAGAGAAAAATGTGGAATACTTATGGAAATGAAGACAGCAGTTTCTATAATTCTCAACAACAAACCAGTATCTCTAAGTTTTATCCATATGTACTTTGCATGTAACTGCAAGAGTAATTGGTGGCAGAGCCCCTTGTTTTCAAATGACATGCTAAAAGCAGGTTTCTGGCCACATTTCAAGAATAGTTTCAGTTATTCAAATTAAATTTGCAAGAAACCTTTCTACTCTGTCATACATTCTCTTTGCAAAATGCTGTGACAATGAATTCCTTAAAAGCAAGTACAAGTGGGGTAAGGTTTCCAGGGAGAGTTAATATCTGTTATTTGACCAGCTGATTTATCCAAAGGCACGTTTGGTTTTTACAGTCAGATTTCTTGGTTCACATTTGATTTGTATAAAATCTTGAAACAACATATCTATTCAAAATATTCATGATTAATTCAAAGGTTTCCAAATATTCTTCTCCAGCTTG
>NW_005054307.1:5338256-5338548 GCF_000277835.1 Geospiza fortis | reverse complement strand
AATTCAGATTTGCTCTTTTTTGCCATTGGCTCTATTCAAATAAAATCCTCCAGTTTTGGGTTTGCTGTCCAAAAATCCTTTTAGCCTCCCTTTTCTCTGCCTTAAAATTCCACAAGTGTTAAATCCCATGCTGAAAAAATGTCTTCATAGAATTCTGTACAATTTAATACTAGAGATGTTTGAAAGGCTAAAACATTCCAAATGCTAATAATCATCCAAAAGGGGACAACTGATTGAAGTAGGGAGAACTTAATTCCCACCCCCCAACCCCGCCCCGAAAAAAAAAAGGCGC
>NW_005054307.1:5322496-5338240 GCF_000277835.1 Geospiza fortis | reverse complement strand
AAGTGAATGGGAAAAGATCTTCTGATCTGAGGAAAGATTTTTTTTTCCCCACTAGCAAAATAGGTATGGAAAATGTAAGTATGCACAGCTGTGTTTATTCCAATGATTAGACATTCTATTTCTCTGTGACCTCTCTGCAGTGAGCTGGCAAGACACCTGGGTATGCTTAGAACTGTCTCATTCATACATTTACATTTATTCAACTTGGACCTTTCTTTCTCCCCCTCCTTGCCCTTTTCTTCTCTAAAAAAGACCACAGGAAAAAAAAATCTGTTGAATCTGATCCACTCCTTCTTCTCTCTGTTTTTATTGTGTTGGCACGGTGTTGGTTAAGACTCTACCAATGCCTTTATACATTTTAAATTACATCATTGACACTATTTTAACACTGAGCATAACATTTTCTTTTTCAGGGCTTTTTTAGGCTGAATCAGTGAAGAGGTGGCTGCAGAGGATCATGTAGTATGACTGCACACGTTCTGTACTAGGAAGGCAATAGAATCTGCGTCCCAATGTTTGCATCTCCCATGCTCTATATCTGCACTTGCATTTTCTCTATGCAAAGTATGTGTGCATGCAAAATCTGAGCTGTCCTTGCACTAGTACCTGGCAACTCTGCTTGATATTGATGGATGTTTAGTGGACATGGAGAAGTTTGCTTACGAAAGAAGGCCATCACAGAAATTTTGCAGCCCAGACTCTGTTACTGATGCAGAAGTGAGACAGAGTGGGGTTAAAAGGTTTCCTCACTGTTAGCAAAGATGTTTGGTTCAGAGCTGAAATTCCCTCCTAGGTCTTCTCAGTCTTAATCCAATGCCCTACCTGCTCCTTCAACCTTGCTCCACAAAGTTGCATCAGGCTGGGAAGCAGGGCTTCCATATTTGTTTGTTGTCTAGTGATATTGAAATCAGAAGAAGAATTTCCAGAAATTGAAAGTTGCCGGACAAAGTCCAGACTATTTCCCTGAAACTTGTAACAGTTTGTCCCCCTGCTTCTTTGGATATCTAGATATTTCAAAGCACTAAATACTGACTGCAAACTGTAGATCCAATTCTTTTAATAACTGCATCTTAACCTATTGTCATTTTCCTTAGAGTTACTCTAAGTTTGAACTGCAGAAATATGACTGTCTATACACAGAATTACAGTAAATGAAATAACAATGAGAAGCATCTGTATACAAGGCACTCATTTTCCTTTCCTTTCAGGCTACCTGAATTCATTACCTGGCCTTCACACTGTGTGCTGTATACAATACAATGTCTCGTTTCTCCTCCATTCTGTAAAATCAGCTTTCTATTTTTTCTGCTTCAAAACCATAACTCAAAAGCTTTGAATTGCTATTAGGTGTTAGTCAAAGGTGCATTTGATTTGCTGTTTCGGTACGTTTTTACAGGAAATGTTTAGGAAGGAGTGATTCCCTCATATACAATAGTTTTTACTTTACATGTGATTAGGATATGTCCAATGCAGACACATTGAAAATATTTCACAACAAAGCAGTCCTATAATTGGATTTGTAGGGAAGTGTAAGCAAAAAAAACCTCTGAGATGAATGAGTTTCTGTGTATTGGTTTGCCTGCCTTTGGCTAGCCCATTAATACATTGGAATCCATAGGGCCAAGTCTTCATAGTTTGTCAGTGGAAAGGGGAGGTAAATAACTTTGGCAACACACAGGGTGGAAGAAAATGAGAGGAGCAAATGAGAATTAAAGTGAGGAATAGAAGCAGCTAGGCTGGAAGCAGAGGGAAAGGAAGCACTGATGGGGATGCAATATGAAATCTTTTCTTTGTATGTGACTGGAAGACTCTTCAGGTGGAACATTTAATACCAAGTCAAAGGGCTTGCTTATACAGTCGTGTTGCTAACCTTGTGTTTCACAGGAACGAGCTCTACAGGAAGGGTAGCTGCATGGAGTAGTTTCCTCTCATGGCAAAGCTGATTTGGCAAGTTTCCACCACCTTGATAATTTATCTACTTGAGTTAACAGAAAAGACAATTTTTTCAATCCCCAATATTTTTAAAACTTGGATATCTCACTTGCCCAGTTTTAAAGTTCCTATGAAGAACTTATTCTGGTGAGCATAAAGTGAAGCAGCCCAGCAGAGCGGGGGTGCTGCAGATGATGGTGACTGGTGATAGGGGATATCTCCTGTACTATCAGAGACACCGTGCCTTAAGTACCATAGCATGATAGGTATTTCCCACTCCTCAGAGGAGGGAGAGAGGGGGTTTGCTGTCCAGAAGCACCCAATCTCCCAGTGAAATGTAATGGCAGTGGTAAGAGAATCCTTCACACCCCACAGGGTCATGCGTTTGAGGAACGCAAGGAGAGCATCTCCCGGGGATGGAAGGAGTGGGAGCCCGGCTGCTTTGCAGGGCTGATGTGGCTGAAGCCACGTCAAGGTGGGAAGACCCGGGGAGCGCCAGTGGAACAAGTTTATGAGAGTCATTTGAGCTCAAAGCCTTTTGCAAGGGTTGGGGAAGGGCTACCTCCTCAGAGCCAGGTTGAAAGGAGGGCGCTGGAGGAAAAGAGTAGGAACCAGCAGCCATCCGTGCCCTGGCCCCGAGCGAAAAGGTGGTATGTTTTCCTCCTTCACCCTCCCACCTTCCAGCCACATTAAAGCCCAATTATTCACGCTTGATGTCAGCAAGGCTGGGCCCCGCTACCCGCTGCTCCCAGATCCCTTCCCCGAGGGGCCGGATTACCCCGGCGTGCACCAGGGGTGGGGTTCGTGAGGCCGGCGGGAGCGCAGGGCTGGCACCCTCAGCCCCACATGGCGCCTGCTTCCTCCCTGCCCTGTGCCTGGGAGACACCGCTCCTTTGGCCTCTGAGGTGGGACAGTGGCTGTGGAGAAGCCCTGGGCTGCTGCAGCACGGGCTCCTCAGGCAGGCCAGGCCGGCTGCTCCCACTGGAGTCTGCCTTGGCCGGGGAGACAAGAGGGAGCACCCCGCCGGCCCACGGAGCGGCCACAGGCACCGGGGATGAGCTGGGAATTCAACAGGAAGGCAATAGCGAAGGGAGAGAACTGAGCTGACCCTTTTTTCCCCTCACCATTCACATGCTTACAGATTTTTATCAGGCTTTTTAGCTGCAGGGCAAAGTGTTCCTTTATAGTTCCTTCCAAAGCAAAGCTGCCGCCAGATCCTGGCTGCCGCTTCGGCAGCTGTATCCCATCCCCCAGACCTGCACAGCCCTGCTCGGGAGGGCTTGGCAGGGTTTGGAAGCCGGGAAGGGCTCTGTGCACGCTGCTGTGGGCATTTCGTGAGGGCTGTTGCGAGCTTTCGCCAAGTGCCAAAGCGTTTACCGAAATGCACATGTGCCAAAATCCCGCTGCGGGGATGTGGGGCTGTGCAGCACAGCCAGAGACACCATGGGCTCCCCTGGGTGCAGGATGCAAGATGCAGGGTGCAGGGTGCAGGGTGCAGGGTGCAGGGTGCAGCAGAATGCAGGGTGCAGGGTCCAGGATGCAGCAGGGTGCAGGATCCAGCAGGGTGCAGGATGCAGCAGGGTGCGCGGTGCAGGATGCACGGTGCAGGGTGCAGTGTACAAGATGCAGCAGGGTGCGCGGTGCAGGATGCACGGTGCAGGGTGCAGTGTACAAGATGCAGGGTGCAGGATGCAGAGTGCAGGATGCAGGGTACAGGGTTGCAGGGTGAAGGATGTAGGGTGCAGGATGCAGAGTGCAGGGTGCAGGATGCAGAATGTAGGGTGCAGGATGCAGGGTGCAGGGTGCAGAATGTAGGGTGCAGGATGCAGGGTGCAGAGTGCAGGATGAAGGGTGCAGGGTGCAGGATGCAGAGTGCAGGGTGCAGGATGTAGGATACAGGGTGCAGGGTGTAGGATGCAGGCTCCTCTCTTCCTCAGGCCACCCGGCAGGAACCACGAGAAGAGGTGCCGAGAGGCAGCAGAGGAGGGCTGGGTGTGAAATCCACGGCGATGGGAACCAGTACTGCTCCCTCCTCCCACCAAGCCAAGTGTCACATTGGTGGCATCCAAGGACAGGGGCTGTGCAGCACTCACAGATAGGGAGAGGCATAGGCAAGCTGGCACGAAGCAGCTCTGCCCTCTCCCAGGGCTGACGACAAGCTGGTCACTTTCTTGAAGCCAGAATAAGACACTTTCACAGCTTGTCTGTGTTAGTTTTCTATCTCTCTCTCTCTCTCTCTCTCTCTTTTTTTTTTTCCCCTTCCCCAGCGGAAACTTACTCGTTTGTAATAGGAAGGTTCATTGTTTTCGCGTCTGATATTTCTTTGATTACTTAAAAAGAAATCCCAGAGGCTTGTTTTCACAAAATAGTGATTGCATAATTGATGTGATTATGATGTATTTTGCTGTGTCACAGCAGCTCAGTTGATTATTTTGAGAAGCTCTGAGCACTGTTAGTGCTGCCATGTGTTGTGCATGCATGGCCCTGGCTTTCATCCCCCTCCACATGTGTACAGGAGCCTTTCAAGCACTGCTTCCTCTAGCAGGGACTGCATGAGACCTTCCTCTGCACGAGGAAAATGATGCAGACCCGCAAAGAGCTAATATGGGGATATGACAAACTCCGTGGGGTGAGGGACAAGGCTTTTTCTGCATAATGGCCGTCTGGTGTGAATAATCTCCCTAGAATCAAATTTGCCATGTGGAAGAGAGCACAAGTGAAATAGGCCAGATTCTAGGTTCTTTCCCTGGCTAAAAATGTACAGATAATAAAGAAAATGCAGAACAGTCAAGTGGTCTGGAAATAAAATTCTTCTGAAAACAAAAGCATGAAGCAGATTAATAGTGATAATAATTAGTTAGAGCCTGAAAAATGCATCAGCTACATGCAGGTAGAAGTGTTTAAGAGCTCACCACAGAAGCCTTGGGAGAGCAGATTGCCTTCGCTTAACTTGGCTAGAACTTTTTAATTATTTTCAGCTTGAGGCTAGAGAGCATCATAAGAGTCCTTTTTTTCTCCTGATAACAATATTTTCATTTCTTTGCTGTATTCTTCTTTCTTTTCTATTAATTCAGGGATGAAACATTGCCCCCAGTAAGGCTTCTTGGCCAAATTTCCAGATTTCTGAACCTTTTGTTTTTCTCTACATGTATGCAATTTTCACTATTTTTGTCCAGCAGTGACCTCTGGAATTCCAGAATAATTTTCCCTCCCCTTCCTGGTGCCCTCACGTGACCCAGGAACACAAACATCTGAGAGACCTCTGGGCATCTTCACATCTGCTGGTAGGTAAGATCAGAGCCATTGTGTGATGTATTTTTAACAGCAGGTGTTGGGCTTGGAGAAGGGTGTGTTGGGTTTTGAGGGGTTGGGCAGAATCTGCACTTAATTCTTAGTTCCCAGGCTATTTAGGAACAGCTTAAAAAACACACTTAATCTGTTTGTACAAATTTAACATTGTAAAACCACAATAAGGAATTGCTAATGAAGTGCCAGCCTGGATTTAGTTTCAGCTTTGCACCACTGCTGTCCTAAGAAAAACAAAAAACCCACCCAAACAAAAAAAAGCCCCACCAACCAACTTTAAATCTGAGTCCAAGCCTCTAGTTTACAACTTATTTTCATGAAATACTATTGATTGATTACTTGAAGCCTGTTAATTATTATTTAGTCACGGTTTTCAACACAAATTCCTTACAGCAGCAAAACAAACAGTGTGGATGTTTTATCTTTTGCCAATTAACACAGTTTGAACATGAATTAAAATGCACTGGTAGCTTGGAGTCTGATTCACAACTGCATCTCTCCTGGTTGTGCTGCTGCAGTCCTGTTGATTTCTGTGGCAATGAGGGAACCTTGGTGCAAAATGAGAGAAAAGGTTTCTTTAATTGATACCCCTCCCCCAGCCATGTTTAAAGGATCTTACAGGAAAGCCTCACACACTACTCTTTCATGGTCTGTTAGTAGAAATTTATCATCTAAATTAGAGAAACAGTATAAGCAGAGTGTTTCTCCCAAAATATCATTGAAATCCTATTTTCACAGAAGCCACTCTCAATTTTTTTTTATCAGACAAATCTAAAAAGGTGCTTAGTGTTCAGTTATCTGTCAGGTATAAATGGCATAAATGGATGATTACTTTAAATACATCTTCTCTGAGAAGGGAGTTATGGGACCTCACAAAAGCATCAAGCTGTGACTACTTTCAGGAAATCACCTGGAAATAAATGATGAAGGTTGCTTGCATGTCCTTACATTCTCATTGCCTTTTTAGCCAGATAATTGAATTCAGTGTGAGCTGCAATTCATTTCTGGTATCACTAAGGAATAATTTATTTAATATTTGGGAGAAGAGACTGAATGACCTTTCAGTCACAGCATCTATGATTATAAATCCTCATGGCCCCTGTCACATGGTTGTATCCATACCAAAATAAAGAGGAAGATTTTAGCCTTGTTGAAATTGGAAAAATTTTGATAGTAGTTTCACCAGTAAGATGGTTTCTTGTTGAAATTGGAAAAATTTTGATAGTTTCACCAGTAAGATGGTTTTACCTGTTCACTTTTCTAGGCTACATTTGAATTTTACCACATGACCTGTTGAGCTGTCTCTGACCAAAGTCAGAATAGCTATTTTTGAGCAGATATTTTTAATAATTCTAATAATAATTTTTAAGATTCTAAGGAGAATAAGATTTTTTCCATTCACTTCAGTGTAGGTAGAATCTCAAACAAAGCAGAGATTTCTACCTCAGTAGAGTTGCTACTGATTGTGGTAGTGGATGGGTTTGGAAAAATCTTGGTTAATGTGGTCAGGATGACACAGTTCATGCAGGTGGTGGCTGCCCTCTTGTTCTTCTCCATCTGGGGCTGTGGAGTGCTCAGTGTGGCTCAGGTCCTACATCCTGTAATGAGGTACAGCAATGGACATCTTCCTCAAGCACATCAGATGCAAATGCCATTATTTTTAATAATGGTTGGTTGGAAGTAATTTTCAAACATTTCTATTCCCAGTTAGTTGAGTCCAGAGGGCATTATGAAATCTGTCCTGATTGTGCAAATTTGTTTTACACTGGCTGGTTCCATAACTGATCTGAACTGTCTTGGAATGTTTTTAAATAAATATTGAAATAATTATTACTTGAATTCCAGAGATCAATTCTTGTACAGCTGGGTCTTTGCGCCATTCGCAGCACAACAAATCTTACAAATAAAGCAGAGAATCTGTGGGACAGTTATCCAGTCAAAGTAGTGGGAAGTCATAACATGCATACAAGGCCCTTTCATCTGCCCTGTGATGTTTTTAAGCTTCTGGAAACTTGCTTCATCTCACTTGGAATACAATTTGAGTTCGGGTTCAGACACTGAGGATGCTTTCAGACAGTACTCAGCAACCTACATAGCTGTTATGAAGTGACAGAGAAAACTTTTTTCCCTTTTTCACCATTCCCAAGAGAATGAAGGCCAACTGTCTCTTCTGCCAGACTTCTGCAGTTACTAGGCATTGTCTCTCATGCCTCTCCCCTCATAGCAAAACAGCCTGAGAAATAGGGTAGCTCTCACTTCAGTTCAGTAAATCCACTGCTGGAGTTTTCATCCATGCTGATTGCACTTGATTTCTCTCCTACTTTTCTCCCCACTTGACCCCATGATTACCTCCTGACTGGCTCTTCCACTGGGGCATCTTCAAGAGGAAGAGTACCTTCAACCACAGAAATTACTTGAGACCAGAGCCTGCAAAACAGGCTCCCCTTGCTCAAAGGGGAGGAACCTCATTCCATATATGCTGCATGGATGCTCTGAACCAGAGATTCACCATCATTTTTCTTACTGAGCTTTGTACTTTGTGTGATGCCTGATCTGAGAGGTGTTCTCTGAAAATGCATGTCGGGTCAGGCCTGGAAGCTGGGGGTAACACTTTGTTTGCAAATCCCAAAAGAGCTTAGATGTGATTTAGGTGCTTGGAGGCTCACACTGTTATGACCTTGGCAAGTTCGGGGGCAATATTTAGAAATTTTTCTGGCAGGGAAATAGGCACCTCCAAGCATATGCAGCAGCTCAACAGGAATGCAAATGGTGGTTCTGAGAAATACAGTGGCAGGTAAGTGGTGCTAGGTGAGTAAACTTTTTGTGAATCTAGTCCAAATCCACTGCATGTAAGTAAGGATAATATCTGAAATGCTGGAACAGTGATCTGAAGGAAGTGCGGACTTGAAAAGAAAGAGGCTGATAAAGCCAGGAGAGATCCAACTGAAGAGAAAAAAAAATCTGTTTATTGAGCTTGTCCAGTCAGGATTATGCAGCAATATTTAATCCTTTGTTAAAAATCAGACCCTCTGCCCTTGTAGACTACATTCAATTACAGAGAAGGGTGTCTAGAATGTGGCTGTCAGAGTCGATCGTGTCCTGAGGGTAAGCTGAACTCTTACACTGTGTTTATATAAAAACAAAAGTGGTTCTTTTCTTCCCTCCGTACCTTGATGCATAGAATTGCTGCAAGCAGGGTAATTAATCTGGTCTGTGCCTGCTCATCAAATCTTTCTTGTGGTAAAACATCTCTAGTCTTTTAAAGTGAAAATTATTCCCATTTTGGAGAAAATTGCCTCGTGTTTCAGATTTGGGGTTATCCTGCAGGATAGGGTAGAGGCACCCTGCTGCAGACTGCTGCCCATTTGAGGGCCAGAAGCAGTGCCGCCTGCACTCTCTTGGCCCTGGGCATGCAGATGGACCTGGGCAGCCAGAGCCCTTCGTGGGAGCTCAGCCCTGCTCAGCTCATCTCTCAAAGCTGCATTGGTGCTGTCCTGACAATGCTCTATGGGCTGCCACAGCCTGGCTGCCCTGAGAGTTCAGTGTGTGCCTGTGACTTGCCTTCCTTCCCTCCTTCCCCCTTGCTGAGGCTGGGGGCAGTCCACCTGGACACCCTTCTCAAAAGTCCTTCGAGTTTTGATTCATGCAGCCAGCATCTATTATAAATCCTGCGGTAGAAATGTTACAGTTTGTATTTTGAGTTAGCTGAATCTGGGCAAAATACTACATCTTATCCATTACTAGAAGCTAAGCTGCCTTTATTGTTGTTAGCAAGACATGTTCTTCTTCTTGGCCTGTCTTTTGTTTTGTGTGGCATCTACATTTTGATGTGGAGATCTTTTACCAAATACATGCAAATACATCTGTCCTCATCAGAATGGTTCATGTTGGATGCAGTATGTTTGTGCATTGGTGTTCTGGAAGAAAGCAGATTTTCTTCATGATATATAGTTGGATTCACCTTAACCCCAACAATGGCTGCTACTGTTGTTGCTTTTCTTTGCACACTCTAGAAGAAACACAGGGGAAGAGCAGACATAAACCAGATTTTCAAACAAAGTCTTGACAGAACAATGGATGAAATTAGTCTCTTCAAGGTTTCTGTGTCATCAAATGTTACTGTTGACACTCTGAATGTAGCAATAGTTGTTACGCTAATTAGAGTGGTGTAGTTCTGGAAACAGGAACTGTGAAAAGACTGTGTCTAGAAGGTACTAATAATCTTTTGATACCTGTATTTTTGCCATTCTTTATTATTATAATGAGAGTGTTAATGTGTGAGGGAGAAATCATGTGTGTCCTTAATAAAGAATGAAGCTGCACAGTTGTTATCATCTTAAGTACCATATTCATTTAAAATCAAGTAGGCAACTCAAAGGTTAAGAGGTTTAATGTTCCTGAACTGTACAATTGAAGTACTATAGTCCAGGTTATTGTTAGCAATTACTCAAAGTGCTTGGGGTTTTTTAATAGAAACTTCATTTTACAGAAGAAAGTCCCCCTTAACTTTAGCCAGCATTGCAGTGTGGCCATTTAACTGCACAAAGTACATCACAAGATGCTGTCATGACATAAATTGCTCCCAACAGCTATTTATATGCTGTTCATTAACCACCTCAAACATTCTTCAGTCTCTCTAAAGTTTTCATGCCACATCTATTTCCAGTGAATATGGGAAACTTGAGAAGTTCTGTACTTAGCGATTAATGTGATATTCCACATTCATTCTTCCCAACTTAAGAAATATGCCATTTGTTTGCAGCTTTTACAAGCAAAGAAACAGACTTGACTAAAACAGAGAGTGTACCATAAGCCTACTTACTAGACTGTGTGAGAAGAAAACAACAAGCACAGAATAAATGTTATGGAGAAGGAAATTGCGGGAAGAGAGGAAGCTTAGAGAGGGATTGTGGATAGTTTTGGAGTGTGTTAAATGCAAAGCTGAACTCCACATATTAAGCACAGGCAGCCATAAAAGCTAATTGATGTAGATGCAGATGATTATAACGTGGCATTCACAATTAACCTTTCAAAGTGGGCCCCCATAGTGAACCAAGAGAGTGGCCTACTGCTGGAAAAAATGTGTATGAGCCTGAATCTGCTCAAAGAACTTGAGAAAATATTTTCAGGAATACTGCAAAAACTAGGAATTGCACCAGCAGAAGGATGACTATTTACCAAAAGGCAAGATTCAGACTCTCTTGCTTACTTTTCACGTCTTGAATCCCTCCAGGATATTCCAGAAGCAACAAAACTGGTGGGTGTTTTGTATTACTTCTCTTCCACTTGATCAGTCACGGCTGTGTTGTTTTTTTTGGTCCCTTAATGGAGGCTTATTGCCAAATACATGTAATATGGGATGGGTGTTCCCAGTCAGGTTCTTAAATTCACAGCCCTCTACTTCAGTAGCTAATTTACAGACTGGTGCCTACAAATCAAGACCTTTCAATTGTAACTTTAATCTGCTAACAGGATTTATGGAAGCTACAGCTTAGATTCAATTTAAGCAGCGTCGGTCTAGGTCAGCCCTAGCTGTGTTTCTTTTTAAACTCTAACAAAACACAGCTAGAGAGTGAATTCATTCCTGTTTAAGGATTCGCACAGAAAGACCACTAAGCCAAGCCATATGGGCATAGTTTCTTGCCTTTATTGATATGCACATCATTCCAGTTTTACTTTATTAGTTCAGAAGTTTGACATTTCTTTAAACTTTGCTGTGATACGTGTTTGTGTTCAAAGCAGTCTCTTCATGTCAGTATGCGTGTTTGTGTTCAAAGCAGTCTCTTCATGTCAGTATGCAACAGTCTTTCCAGGTCCTTTCAAACCCATGTAAGAGAAGAAGCCATCAGTACTTCTTGCACATTGTGCCCGTTAGGGAGAATCAACAGGCTTCATTTGCTGGTCAACAAATCATGGAGTTTAGTGAACTGAGACAAAAATTTGTTTCCATAATACAGTTACCTCACTTTTCATCAGAACATCATGTCTCAAAGACAGCAGTTGAAGCCTCTTTGCTATTACATAAGGACACTATCAGATGAGGCTGAGACACTGTTCCTTCAGGAGGGATAAAATAAAGGGCAAAGAAGAAAATAGGGCAGAGCCAGAATATGGAATAACAGACATCACCTTTACCAATGTTTTCCCTGATTTTCAGTTGCTTCAGTAATGGAGCCATGTAAGAATCCCTTAAAATGAGGTCCTGGCCTGTCTGCTCAAGTAACCTAGGAAACCAGGGTGGCTCCCCAGGCTTTGGCTGTCTCTTGCAAAGAGATCTTTCAGGTCCTTGCATTGGTCCTTCTGAAGGTGAGGGTTGGAGGTGCTGAACTGCAGCAGCATCACTCCAAGTAACAGGGGTCCATGATGATGAAGACCGTGCTGGGGACAATTTCTTCATTCAGTAAGTGTCACAAATCACCAGCATTAAAATAGGAAAACCTGAAGGAGAAAATAGCTGCCTGTGCTTCTGTAAGTAGCTGGTTCCCCTGACCTCTGGCATGATCCCGTCCTAGTCAGATTGACTCATAACCAGTCCTGCTCATCCAAGCCACAGCTGCGTCAAGGCACGGTGAGAGCCAATCCATCCCACCAACTTCATCTCTGTTTCATGACAGTTTAATCACTGAAGACTGTCTCTTTGTTGAAATATTTTCCCTTGGGGTTTTGGATAGCAGAATTATGTCAAGGCAAACAGAACCAAAAAGTGAAAAAGGCACTTGCTCTCACCTAAATTCTTTGGAGTTGATACAAGAAACCTCTTCTGTAGTGTTCACAGCAAGCATGCATGCATGTCATGAGCCCTTAACCTCATGCAGTCATAGCTCACAATTCAGCTGAAATGGCTGTATTTTACATTCTTCATTTTATTGCCGTCAGTGGTGACATAAGTTAGAGGATACAGCCTAGAAAATAGTCAGTCTCATCATACACGTCAGCTGAAGTAAAGAAAAGGTAACAGTCAGTGTGAACTGATGGCAAATATATTATTCCCTGGGCCATATTCGCTCTGGTGAAAATCAGGAATTACTACTGAGGTATTCAGAGTTAAATTGCTCTGTAACCAGGCTGAGTGGGAACAAGGTCAGAGGAACAATTTCTACTCCACTGGTGCCTTTTTCAGGTTATAATTTTGAGTGTCCACTGTCATATTTTCGTCATCATCATATTTTTGTACCATTTGATAGTGTATTACTGATGTGGCTCTGGTTGTTCTGTTGAGATTCGCATAAAAAACCAAAATGGTGAGATAATAGAATCAAGTACAGAACACTGCTAATGTAGGACCTGAGTATTTTCACCCTTCACTGAAAAAAGCATCCAGAAATGCCTGTTTGCAATTCAGTTTTGTTTAAAATAGCTAATCAAACCAATATTATTAATATACACCAAAAAATCTATCCTGTACACAATTAGCACTACTGTAAGGAAAACACTTTTTTCAATGGTGTTACAAAAATTATAGGTCCTTGTGCCCACCAAAGTTATTTTAGCAGAGCGATGTTGTTAGCACTGGAACTAAGCCATGTTTTCATAGTCAAATGATAGGCCTTTTCTAAGGTCATGCCCACGCAGTACAAAGCCCACTAAGTGCTTCTTTGTAAAGGCTAAATGGAATTCACACTTCTGCAGGCAATCATTTTATTATGATCATATGAGTATTCACAATGTAATTTTTAACATCTTGTAAATAAAGCAGGCCAATATCTAAGGGCAATCATTATGTGTCAAATTGAAAAGCTGCTGATTTCTGGCTTTCACTGACAACATATAACATACCATACCATACAAGAAAATTAACATTTGTTACCTTACTCTAGCCTTTCAATCATGTTTCTGGCTTACAGTTTTGCAGAAAAGAAAAATCTACTTAAACATAATAGAAATCAAGGTATCACCTTTTCAAAGCGAGAACTACCAACTCGCACATAACATATGCATTATATAAATGGTGTGGAACCTTTAAAGAAGGGACAGCGAAATGTCAATGCCTGAATTGAGGATACTGCTCAGACTTCACTGGGTGTTTGATTTTCAGCACCTTAGATAAATCTAGACAAAGGATGGCCACTTTCATTATCTGCCACAAGCGGATATTAACCCTAGTAATAGATGACCCATGAAAATGTATCTTTAGGTAATGCTAGGCACAGTCTCTGCTCTACCCCTCAGCCTCTAGCCATCACCAGGATCTCTCTGCAGCAGATGGCTTTCAAGGCATTATGAACAGCCACCAACATTCTCCAAGAGTTTGTCCAAACCTCTTCTGAGTCATGAGTGCCTCAGAACTCTGTGGCAGCCTGGGTGATGCCTTTCCCCACTGTAGCCACCCAGGTATGGCAAAGGGCAGAGAGCTGGTCTGTTTACATGGTCTTGCAGGACTGTCCAGCTTGACCTGTGTCTTTTTTGTATCTCCTTGTAAGGAGCCCTCCTATGGAGAAATACTGTAAGATAGGTGCCTAACTAGCTGGGTACCATACCAAGGGGAAAGTTCAGTGCTTCAACATTAAAATCCAAATACAAAGCTCACTCCTGACAGGTTCTGTCTTATACACATTGGGTTTGGTTTTTTTCCATTTAGTGAGCTGGGTGATGAAATATAAAATATGCTTACTACAGCTACAGATTCTATGATACTGCAGAGATTGCTTTCAAATCGGAGGACAGGCTGGAATCCAGATTGATCTGACAAGCTGAAGAAATTGGCTGAAAAAAAAAGAAAAAAGAAAATTTAATAGAGTCATATGCAAAGTATTAAATTTAGGTAACCATGATCAAGCAAAAGCACAAGATGGTTCAGAAGATGAGGCAGGCATTAAAATGGAGCACAGGCTGAGTGAGTCAACCCTGTCACACAGTGGCAAAAAAGTCTGACTTTGTTTTGGGTATCTGAAAAATGCTCCTCTTGCTGGGCATCTGCAGTCATCCTTCTGCTTTACAAAGCACTAGTCCAGCTTCAGGTGCAACAATGCACTTAAGTTTGGCTACTGCACATCAGGGAAAGTGAGGACCTCTCAGAGACATCCCAGAGGTAAACAATCCAAAGAATCCTTTGAGGAGCAACTGAAGAAATGTCAAGAGGTAGGTTAGGGACTCCAAAGGGGAAACACCATCAAATATGTAAAAGGGCTTTGCCAAGAAGCGAAACATCTGATCACTGTTTCTTCGTGACAAAAAGCAGCAACACATTCTAATTGTAGCCAGGAAGACTCAGGCTAAGCACTTTCAGAAAAATCTTTCTAACACTGCAGGTAGTGGAGCACTGAGGTTTGTTGGCAAAGCAGTGAAGCAGCTGTTGCAATAACTCTTATGGACCAGTTGGACAAATGTGTCTCAAGGATAGCATGGAAATGTTGAATTGGCTTAGAAGCCTTTTCTTTTGATTAAAAAAAAAAGCCTTCCAGCCTTTTCTTTTGATTAGCTTGGATGTGAATTTTGTCCATGGGGGCTTACTGATACAGAGCCTTTGCAGGACAGCTTCTCAAACTATCCTGGGAAAGCAGATCCAACAGATAGGCAGCAGGGTTATTTCCAATACGTCTAACAGGGATGAAAAGCAGCTCTGAAGGACAGGAGCCTTGTCCTTAAATGGGTCTCTGGATTGGTTCATTCTTCAGGTTTAGCCCATCACTGGAATTAAAGGCCAGCTTTTTTAAGGACTTTTGTGGTATCACAAATGAGAAAAAAACCCCTTTGCTTTCCTTTTTTTTCTGAACACCATAATTCATTAATCTTGCTACCACAGTCCACTGGCTCAAATCACATTGCATATATTAGTGCCATCTTACATAAAATTTTTTATTATTTTGTGACACAAAATAGCATGACACAATCATTCCTGTATGTATCAGAGCATGCCAGGGAAAGTGGGGAGACATAATTTGTAGTGTCTCCATTACTGTTTTTACAAATCTCATGTTTCATGGCTGGGAAATACAGAATTTATACAGATAAATGGCAATGAACCATAACTAAAAGATTAAAACATAGGTCCAGAGTCCCCAGCACCATGTATAAAGTGTAAATAGTACATTAAGTCTGACCCAGGGAGGGAAAAGTATGGCCTGCCTTCTCAAAAGGGCTTACCATTTTAAAAGAATCTCACCACCTAAAAGGGATCTTCACAGCTAAATATGCCATTTTTCATTTCTGTGCACATACAGATCAAGGGAAGGCTGTGAGTCCATGACTTATAAATACTTCTTAATCTCATTTGCTTTAGGAAGTGCTAAGATCTGGTCTCCTTTACTTCGCCTTCTGTTATTTATTTTTTTAATCCAAAGCCTTGGTTCTTCAGAAGGTAGAAAAACTTGCTTTGAAGTTAAATTTATATGTAGAAGCAAATTCTGGCCATAAAAATGCTTTCAGAGGGTCACATCACTGTCTGGAGAGTGAGTTGTGCTGTCATTTCCTAATACTGGGGATAAGGCATACTCCTTCCACCTTGATGTGAGATATTAAACTTACTCAGGTTTTGTGGGTTAAAAATTGTAGAATGCAAATTAAAAT
>NW_005054307.1:5300485-5322486 GCF_000277835.1 Geospiza fortis | reverse complement strand
CAAGGGTGCCTCTGAACTTGCATTTTCCATGAATATGGCTTTGCATTTGTGGTGTTGCAGCTCAGACATCACACAGATGGCTTTATCACAACATCCTATATTGCTTTCCTAAGTGATTACCTGACCACCAAGTCCATTGCAGTCTGAGCTCTGTTTTCTCACAAACCTCTCCCTTTTGCTGTGCTCTCCTTGCAGCAGTGACCTCCAGGAGCATTTTGGTTGTGCCAGAGCAGTGACAGCATCTCTGCCCCGACACTGCCAGCAGGAGAGCTGGATGCAACCAGGAGCTGTTTGGTTTCCTGAGGAAAAGACAACACTTCCAGGAAAAAGAAAGCTGAAGGCAAAACCAGGCAGAGGGGGACATGTGAGCCCTAGCAACCATCACAGCATGCTCTGGCCCTGCAGGAAGGGCAGGTGAGAAAAGCAAATGGACCCTGCTGTCTGGATGATGCCACACAAATCATGGAGGATATACCGTTCAAAACTGACAAAAATAACATCCAAAGTCAGAGCAATAGTAAGCTTTTTGGTACAGAAAGTTAAAAATATGCTAACATGCTAACACTTAGGCAATATGATCAAAATAGGCCAGTCTGTGGCTGGCATATCCAGTTCTATCACAGCTAGAATATGTGTGGATATATAGGTGGATATGTGATACTACACTCCAAAAGCGAGTTACTTGCACAAATATTGATGTCTTTTCACTACAGGTGACAAATGCCCTTGCAGAATCAGACACCCAAAATCACTCATAGCTGCTTCTATGAGGCTTGATCACTATGACTTGTTCTTATTTAATTTTTCTTTTATTTTAAATACACTGTCTGCTTCGTGATGCATTTTTCACCATTTCAGTTTCCATCTTTTTCGGACATCCTTAATGGATCAGTAGAGATGCCACCAAAATTAAGCTGAGTCATATTTCTTAGCACAGTTTATAAAGAAAAATGTTTAATCTAACATGGCACACCTCAGAGCCTAACTAAAGAACAACCTCAAACATTGGTCTTTTTGTAAAATTTTAAAAACAGCAATTTAACACAGTTACAATGCAAACACATTTCTTAAATCTCTCTAATTTTCTGCCATTTCTCTGAGCTCAGTGAATACACATAAAGTGCTTGCACCCAGATCAGTGGCATGCAAGAAATGAAGCATCTCCAGTCCTATCTGGGACAAGTCCCCTGTCCACCTTTCCTTGGGAGTGCCATTCTGAAGGTATTTCCCCAAAACTCTCACTTCTGCCTTCAAGTCGCCTTTTCCAACTAAACTAAGTGAGGTGAAACGGGGGGTTCTCTCCCTTATAGAGAAAGAAAACCTCTCAAAACTCTCCTAAGTAAACTCATAAATTCTCCTAAATAAATTCAAGTTCACATTTTACCACCAAACAAGTGGCTATTAAAAAGCAATTTTATCCACACACTCTATTCCCCCACAGCTCCCCACTTGCATCTCCCTGTTGGCTGGGTGTACCCATGCTCAGCCACACCACAACCTCTTCTCCAAAGTTATGGTCCAGAATATTTATCCCTAAATGTGTCATTCATAGAAAGCTTTTAGATTCCTTGTCAGGCTCCCACAAGGTTAAAAGGATATTGACTCTATGGAAGGGATGAGGTGAAAAAGGACATCCAAGATGGCTCAGACCATTGGAGACAGGGAAGATACTGGCATATTCCCAATTTAAAGAGTCTCTTACAGGGATAAGAGACTCTCTTCTTCCTGAAACTGTCCAGGTGCTCTATCAGTGATGCAGCCAAAAAAGCATCACAATTTAAATTCAACCAGTGAATGAGAGTAGCAGAACCATGGCAAGGTAGGGGGATTGACTCCTACTTTGGGGTGAGAAATGCCATGTGGTGTGTCTGTGTCCACATGGAGAAGGGCTGTGGTTTCTGAAGCTTCAGGTGGGCACCCAGAGGTAGTATAGCTTGCACTAGAAAATACTTGGATGTGTTGTAATTTGGTTGCCTTCAGCATGGAAATCCTTGTTATGGTGGTTCTGTATTTTCATTTGAAGGTGCATTAAACCATTTTATTTTTAAGATCTATCAGATAAATGGTAGAACATACCTTTGAGCAAGCTGGTAATGCATGCTTTAGGTTACTTTATCTCTGGGAATGGGCCAAAGTGGTTTCTGTCTGTGTGCGTGTGCCTGTGTAATTAGCCCGCAAAATCAGACTCAGATAAAAATAACCATAAGGCAATGAATGTAAATAATCAGGGCCATGATACACATCACTCCCAAAATGTGATTCCCATGCACTGAGAAAACAGGGACTGTAAAAAGTTGGAGAAATCTTAACTTTCATTTCAATCCCTGGAAATGAAATCCAGGGGAACATAGATACTCCCTCACTTTAGTACTTTTCTAAAAAGGGCAGCAAAGCAGAAAAGCTGGACCGATTTCCATTTACAAGGAAGTGTCTAGGATACTAAAGCCAGTGGCAGAGTCTAGGCAGATGTTGAGAAGGGAGGCCATGGGTTGCAGAAGTTGTAGGTTTGGAAGCATCTTGCTGCCATGGAGGACCCCAGAGGGCATGTGGCAGCTCACACCTCCTATCTCAGGCTCACCAGCAAAGAGCTCAAGTAAAGCCAAGCTTGGGTCATCTGCTGACAAAGAAAACTTTTCTATCCAACCTGTCTGAACTGCACAGCTGAGTCTGGGCACACTCAGGTATTATGCCATCCCTCCCAAGCACTCGAGGGACATCTTTGCCCCATGGGCAGCATCAGGGCTTGCACCTCAGGCAGTGCCTACAACATGTGGGTATTCCTTCCTACAACCAGGCAGTGTTGTGCATGCAGAGCAGCCTCTAGGAATCTCCACCCAGCATTTTTTTCCTTCCCTGCAACATGGCATGGCTGTGGCCAGAGGTGCCTCCACAGTGCTGATAGAAGGTGTGGGGAAACAGGGCTTCAGCCATCCTGCTCTTTTGTCACCTCACAGGATCCAGGACACACTGTGGCAGTGCAGACTCCTGCTGCCACCATAACCTCTGCAGCCACTGGAGCTGTACTGCCATTTGTAATGATGGAAAAATTCAAGGGCAAACTCTGGAGGGCAGTCTCCCAAGATACTTTCTGCAGATACTTTCCTGTGATGAGGTCAGAGAAGCTATAAGCAGCCACTGTTGGCACACCTGGGCAATGTCACATGCTGTAGGGAGATGCAAGGGTATGGAAATACATGGAAACATGATGCTATCAGAAAGAACTATAGCTGTAAAATTTAATAGTGTGATTTGTGAAGCTGACAACACCCACCATAAGTCACAAAATAAAACAGAAATGTGTGGAAACTGTAAATCTTTCTGAGCACAATTAGTGTAAACCCTTGTTAAGTTTTATCACAAAGAAGGACAAACATCATAGAAATTCCAAATATTGTTTTACTGTTCTTAGCCTTGTCTCTTCTCCAAATAGTAGTCTGGAGCCCACCAGGGAAAGGACGCTTTATCTTTCCTCGCTGCTTCTCACTCCACTATTTTTATCCTCTTGTTTTGCACAGGGAGGTAACCCTTCTTTTTGAATCCCAAGAGGAAAGGCACAGACACTTTCAAGACAAATAACTGTTAATACTGTAAGAGGTAGGAAACAGGGAGTTATAAAACCCAATGCCTTGTCCCATGATGAGGAGCCTAAAATGGTGAGATGGGCTCTGGTGAGAGTGTGCAGCTCTACATTTCCATGTACTTTGAAACTGCCCAGCTCATGGTACAGGTTCATTTGCCTCTCATGGGAAGAGAGGCTGAGTTCCAGACCAGCTGGGTGAATGCCTGACCAAGCTGATTTTCCACTTATCCTGTGTTTCCGCAGCAGAGTGATTGCTGACATCAGGAACAGAGAAGGTGCAGCAGAGCCGCCCTGTTCTGCTGACTGGAGAAAGTGCCAAGCACAGAAAGGCTGACCTGGCCTTTCCAAGTCAAACCTCGCCATTACCTCCTGTGGGTCACAGCCCATGTGACGCTGGCTAGCAGGGTACAGCAGATCTTTTAGAAGGATGGGACTGTGCATGACCTATGGGCTATTCAGGGGTTGCTTCAGCCCCAGAGAGTGGATGGAATAGTGTTGACATACTCTTGTATCATTTGGCCTGTAACAGCCTGCCTGAATATAATTTTCCTATAGGAGAAGAATAAATAGATGGTACTACTCAGAAACATCCCAGAATTTTGAAAGACATTTAGTTCCAGGCTTTGAAACACAATCCACTAAATCAACCATTTTCCACTGGAATGACACTGGGTCAGTCCAGTAGTTCTTGAGGTTTACGCTCAGCTGTAGTTTTGCTTGGAATGTGAACATCACTAATAATAGAATGGACATCCCCAGCTAATTTTTGAATGCAGAAAATTGCTTGGTTTTCCCTCTAATGAATACCTCTGAGCTCCTGCACTGAAGGGGAAGGCAGGTTTTAAAAAAGAAATTAGTTCCCTTCCTCCTTTTCTCCCTGCCATCTCCAACATTCTCACTCCCCAGTGCCAGCAGCATGCCACAGCATTTTTTTACTCAGTCACCTGCTTCAAGACAGAGACTTATTTTGAAGCAGCCACTGCACATCCCACTGCTCAGCTATGTGCATCTTCATTAATGAGGTGTGATGTGGGATGTGGATTTGTATCCTGACACAAATGTGTTGAGGGTCTCCATGTGTACTTAACACTTACCATCCACTTACCACTCATTCAGGTGAGCAGGGTATAGAGTCATTTGATTGCCAGTATGACCAGCACTGCCAGGCAATGCTGGAGCACTTCTGATCACTTATTTGCAGAGCCTTGTGCTCAGGACCCCAGGCAGGGCCCTGGAGCAGCAGCCCCCTGTGTGCAGGGTGATGGGATGTGCTGCATGTGCAATGTTGAGTGCTCTGCCGCCAGGCCCACAGACACAGTGCACGCCAGGCTGTGGGACAGTGGGGCACAGGAGCTGCTGGCCAGGGAGGATCTCTCACGAGTTGGTGCCTGAACGGCACCCCTGGGCTCACGCCCCAACACGTCACTGACTGCCCATGAGAAAGCAGCTTGCCACCTTCTGTCACTATCAGGTGTTCTGCTGACATGCAACATAGTAATGCTAACTAAGCCAAGGTTTCAGCATGGCTGTTTATGGACACATGTTGTATCTCAGGTTCTTAGGTTATTATTGGTGTCCCTAGCTTTGCTGACTATAGATTGTTCAAGAAGCTTTATTGATTTAATAATTGTTATTGACGATTTTAAATGCTAAATATGATCAAGGCTTAATATCAGAATGATGACAGAGATATGTTATTGTTCAATACATTGTAATTTAAGTAACAAGGTTTCATCTGCCCATCTTATGAGTAGTTTTGAAATAGAAATATTAACAAAAAGCTAAGTATTCTCAAATGCAACAGATTTACCCAAAATATTTATGTACAATTTACATTTAATTTCACAGAAAATTGCAAGCTGACTCCAAATCAATGATCTGATTTGTTTTCTACCTGTGTTTGCAGATGCCATATGAACTAGTGGCTAAAGGAGACAAGAATATATTAATGACATTTTACAAGTCCCTAGTGAGAATTTATCTCAAATGCTGTGTATCACTTTGATGTTCCCCTTTCATGAAGGAACTTGAATTGGTGCCCACGACCAAGCAGTTAGAATCAGTGACCCTGGAATTATCTTTCCAGTCCTGTTGTCTTGTGTGCCAACTGGCATATGAGAATGAGCTGAATTGATTTATTTTTCACAACTATTCAAATAATTGCAAGTGCACAACCTCACTTCAAAGCATACGCTAGATTTAGCTGCAACTATAGGGCGTCTCATTTGGGTTGAAATTACTGACTGGGATGTAGACAAGGACACAGCTGTGTTTCTGGCATCTGACACTCTGGCATTTGAAAATGCACTGCACTTGGGTCTTGGTGAGGTGATTTCTCAGTTCCACTGAATCACGGGTAGTTTTACCACTAGTTTTAATGTAAGATCATCACTTCTAGAATTAGCTGAAATCAGTGCTATTATCCATATTTACAATGACATTGTTGAGATCAGAATCTGGTCTTTGTTTTCCTTTTTGGTGAACTAATTTATTTAGAAGCAGAATCTTAAAAGTTTGTAAAACTCACATCTCCAAGCACCAAAATCTCTGTTTAGCATCCTAGCTCTCCCAATGAAGATTTCATTTCCAAGCCTTCTGCCCAAGATCTTTCCCTGAAAGGTTTATTTCCATTCAGGATGGAGTGCATGGAGTGACCCGGGGTGGAGCAAGCTGCCCTGTTCTGTCTGGTCTGTGCTAACCTCCATCCCTGCATATCAAAGGTACTGGTACCTGTCAGCATGCTGAGGGAGGCAGCAGTTTTTGCAAAGCAGCTACTGAGAGGCAGCTTGCCAGGAGGGATGCAAGGCACGGAAGACACAGACTCCTGAGGACACCAGAAGCGCAGGACCCAAAATAACCACCTGGAGTTGCTTATGCCTGTGTCTGTCCTTGCTGGTTTTACTCTTTCAAGGGCTCTTGGGCACGAGGGGTGTTTGTAGCATATAACCCTAAGCATCCCATCTAGTGACCAATGTGTGGTGGCAGTGATCGTGGCCATTTTGGCAATGTCTCCCCAGAGCTCCTGCAACAGGCAGCCTTCCCTCCTGGGTACGGTGCAGCAGAGCTGCCTGCCTTGCTTCACACCCTGCACTGTGTGCCCTGGATTGCTCTGCACATACCCACGCACACACGCGTCCCTTCTCCCCTTTCACCTCCTCCCCTCGGGTCCAAATGGATCCCTGAGTCACTGAGGGAAGTGCCCCTGATGACCTCACAGCCATAGAACCAAACATGAAGCATCAAAAAGCAACCTCATGTGGGAGCTGGGGACCAAGCGAGCTAAAGCCCAACTGGTCAGATGTTCACATCTGGGGTTTTATCACTTTCACAGCATTTTCTAAGCAATAGTAGTTCTTCACTGGAAGAGTTTGACAGACATTCAGACTTTGATGAGGTACATAAAAATTTTCATCTGGGACATTATGTGATATGTCTGACTGAACAAAATGCAAATAACTGAATTGTCATAAGAGAGATGGAAAGATTATTTAAAGCTTAAAGGTTTTTTTTAATCTACAAATGTATCTGGTATTGATTGGAATAGAGAAGTTTAATATGACCATAAAGCAGAAGTGTGAACTTTTGCTGTTGGTGCTGTTTGTGCATCATTAAATGGGATGGAGAAAGTCATTAGGGAAAAATTAAATTGTCATAAATACCAGCAATATTTCAGTGTCCATGTGAGGATGCATGTTGGTGTACTTAAATTGGTCAAGATTTTCTTCAATGTTTTCTGAGGCAGGAAAAGCATTTCTTTCCATTTATATGCCTTTTAAAATAATGCTAGAAATTATTTTCAATAACACAAATACTACCCTGAATGGGAGCAGAGCTCTTGTGGTGCATTTGGGGGCAGTAAATCCTATTTTCTACCAAGATTAACAGGTTTTGCAGGCTGAACGTGCCTGAAGGCAGCTGTACTCTACACACCCAATTTTTTACAAAACACAGCAGGACAGGTTCATGTCTGGTATAATCCCTTTGCCTCCAGAACATTTCAGTCTTGGCAAATTGGTCTTAGAAACAAGCATATGCTCCAGGTTTCCAGTCAGGGCCAGTTTTTCTTCTATTCCCCCTAGACCAGCTCTGCTTCCTGGGCTTGGACCTTTCCTTCACAGGGGCAGGACACTACAAGGTCAGCTCTGTGCAGTCCAAGCAAGAAAAATAACGCTGATCTTCTTTCAGTGGAGAAATGGTGCAAAAATCAGAGATTGGCAGGATATCATGGTACAGACTCATTCATAGGCCTTGTATGGAAGTGGTTTGGGCTGGAATCTCACTAAACAATCCTTTTCCTTCCCTGGCAAGTCCTCGGAGATCCAACACCTTTCCACCCATGCAGGTGATCTCTTGTGCATCACAGGATGGTGTGAACCAGACCAGGAGCTTCACACTACTTTTATGTGGTGGCCTCGGGTTTGGATTCAGTTTGGGATTTGGAGCAATAGCTATCAGCTATCCACATGAAAATGTGGCCAGGTTTGCTGCTGTTTCCCTGTGTTGTGGCAGCCAGCATTCGTGGCTATGCATCCACTTCACTACTGCTACACCCATGCAAACTGTGCCTCACCACGGGAAACGAGCTGATCCAGTTCAAATTCTCCTCTCTCCCTGTCAACACACAGAAATGAAGATAGAAACTGCTGCCTCCGTGTTGCTCAACACGCCGGGCATTTGAAAGGGCTTTTAGGTGAATGTGGAGCCAAAGTGTCTGTCTCCGCCCACTCTCCTTTTGCCAAAGAGGTAAGAGGAGAAAAAACCCCATAAATTTATAGTCTCTGTCATTGTTCTCTGATTTCAGTGGGTTGCTGGAAGTGTGTGTGTTCTGCAGAGTTTTCTGCAATAAAGAACCTCCCTATTTTGGAGGGGAAGAAGTTATTTTCTGTGCATGCAATTGACTCAGAGACTTGTTTGTCCTGCAGGAAGAGTTGCAGGATTAACTTTGAATACTTTGATATGCAGTGATAAAAAGGACACACCAACACGAGGATTTGGGGAGGCTCAGTATGTCCTTCCTTCTTGCTTTTTACACACCTAGAAGCTGGGCATGAATGACAGATTGCAGCTTCAGTCCTGGAAACTGTCTCTTGAGGCTTAATCCAAAGAACAACAATGATATCATGAAAGCTCGTCCTGCTCCACTGAAAAACCAAGCAGCTGGCTGCAGGTGTGACTGCAGTCAGACTCTAATGGCCAAATTCACGGCAGAGAGAGGCTTCAGTGTGGTCAGTTGAAGCTGCCAAAGACAGAAGCACTGTAAAGCTGCGTCCTTCTCCAAGGCAGCAGCTCACCCTCCTGTACCAGTGCATGATTCAGAAGTGAGGCAGTGTTTTGGATGGTGCACATGTCTCTTTTTGGTGACAAGGAAGGAAGAGGAAATGCTGACAGCATCAGCCCAGCATTCTCTCAGGAAAGACCTAAACACCAGAGTTTCCTGAACATGAGAAGATTTAGAGCTCAGCATAAGCTCTCAAGAGCATCTAAAGCATCTCAGGAGAATATCACCTGAACATTAATTAAGCTCCATAGTGTGCTAACTTGGATATTATCCCTAACCTCCATTTTGTAACCTATAAGTACTTAGTCATTCATTCTGCACACATTCAGAAATCACAGATCAAAGCTGTGTTTCTCAGACTGTCCAGCAGCAAACCAAATCTTTTTGGGAGGGATGATAAAGAGATGGAGTTGTAATAGGGCAAAGGATCCAATGGCACAGGGTGCATTCCTTTCACCCAAGAAGCTAATAAAAGCATTGGTCTCTAAGTCTTATTCACAATGGCACTTCTGATACAAATAAGTTAGAGTAATTACAAGAGAAAGTATTTCACAGTGGAACCAGACGAAGAAACAAATGTGAAAGGCAGCTGTTGCTCTGCAAGATCAGTGTGATTGCTACAGAATTTCTCCTTTAAACCTTCCAGTAGAACATCCACACCCACACACATGCTTGGCATGAAACACTCCTGTGAAACCATTACCTCTGTAGAGGAGAAGAGGTAGGTAGGACTTTCTCTTTCATAGTCTCAAACAAACAACAATATATACCAATCACAGAACTCTTAGTTAATTCCGTCAACTTGGCTTTTGAAGTTAAGTATCTTACACCCCATCCTTGGGAAGCATCTTTCTATTCTTCAAGTCACTGGAAGAAAATAATTTTCCACCAGCTACCAAATCTGTGGAAAATATAGAACTCATCATATCTCAAAATGAGTTTCATTTCAAGGAAAGTAATCAGTGCAATTCCAAAAAATTAAAAAGCAAATCCTGAAGTTTTTTTATAAGTTGCATTAGACATAGTTAAGAGGCTAATGGTATAATTATGTACAACAAAGTAGGTATGCTGCAGCACCTGCATTTCTTGAGCAGACTGGGGTTCCTACCCCTCTGCAAGGTCCGCTGTCACATGAGAAGGACTGAGTGTCACAAATCTAAGGCTGCAATGCTGTCCTTCCAAGGTCCTGTGGCACCAGCAGGGCTTTATGGGCAATGGGAAACCAAATGTCTTTAGCTAAACTTCTGTGATATCAGCAGGGTTTACCTGTCTCACTTTAGAATAGGAAACATTTTCAATGACCTTGCACTGACAGAAAAGTGCCACATTACTTTAGACTCTAGTTTGAGTTGCATCATTCCCATGGCATCAATGCAATGTCAGTAGCTCACGGTGCAGGATGGCTCATCCTGGGTTTGGACATATTTAGAGGCCTCTCCTGCTGAGGGCTGTGTTCCTCCTAAGGAGAGCTTTGCATTTGCCTTCAAAATAGAAATTCCATTGGGAAAAGGAAGGAATGGCATCTGATTTATGAAATTGTGGACCTATTAGAGTGGGCAATATTTTTTCACCAGGACTCTGCTAGATGAAAAATGCATATTTGTCAACACTAAAACTTTCCAGGAATGTCCCACTTCACCAACTTATTTTCACATATAAAACTGAGGAGAAATTCCCTCAAAATTAAAATCTTTTGTTCTAATGTTTTCAAAAATAAAAACTTGATGTTTCTTCACAAAAACAACTTTTTGTTTTGAGATGCATTTCAGCTTACTTTGAAATAAAATTGAAAACATTTTTTAAAATCTCAGTTTCAAAATAAAACAGTTCATTTGGGGATCAAACAGAATATTTCATTTAAGTGGTCAGAAAGGCTTTTTATTCTTTGGAGCTGATGATGAATCAGAAAAATTCTTTCTTTCCATGACTCCGGTATATGCTGTTTTGAAGCTGCTTTGATATCTGATATTTATTACCTTAATCTCATTTGTGCCTTAGCATTACTGGCTATAATGGCTCCATGCTTGCCTGATGTTAGATGTTTAAATGCTGTGGCCCTGAACAGTGCTGGAATGGAAGACCACTTAGGGATCATGAGTACTGTTGACATAAACCAAGCAATTATGATGGGATTGTTGACCTGGTAGATCCTATTGATCACTGAGAGACAAATAAATAACATGTCCAAGTCACATAAATTTATGTCCAAATAACATGGACATAAATAGAGGATATAAAAACAGTGAATTTTAATTATAGAAGAATTTGAATCGATGAGAAAAATCAACTCAAAAGAAATTGAGATCTCATGGCATTCAGACTTACTCTGAATGTTTTTTTAAATTGGATCTGAGAGCTGATGAAGAAGTTGCCATATTTCCAATCACTAATAAAAGTAATTTTGAGACAAAATTGATCTGAATATAGGTATTTACTTTTAGAAAATAACATATGTTAGTGCTTGAATACGCTGACTTGTGACTACAGGAAAGCTGCCCGTCATCTGCATTTTATGAGTACATCTCTTTTTTCATGCAAACGCTAGGGAATGTTGTTTTTTGTGTGGCTGGTTTTCAATATGTTAAGAAAAATACTTTTTTTTGGAAAAGAAAAGGAACTTTTTGCCACCAGAAACCCAGAATTATCGCATTAGGACCACCCTGGCTGGCTTCTCTGTGGAGTTCTAACTTCATGGAAGTAGTATGGACACAGAAAGTTATGTTTAAACTGAGAAGACTATATAGGTTTGTACTGGAGGTTTTGTTTCTCTATTTGGTTTTAATAGGGCAGTCATTATAAATTAATGAAGTATCGTACAGACTTTATTCTTACTGTTTAGAGAACTATTATCTCCCATTTGCAGAGACAAAAATGAGAGTATCCTGAGGACAAAGCAACTTCCCAAGCTCCAAATATTAGGAAAGGTAACCAAGGTCTTTGAGCCACAAGCCTGCTCTTTCTGGCAAGGCCTGAAACAGGCATCAGAGCTCGAAATCTGCCTTTTCTCCTATTTTTTTTTTTCCCTGTGGGCAGGGCAACCCACAGGAGTGACCAGCCATGAAATTCCTAGGCAGTTCTAGGTTTGGATCCTGAAACTACCCTCAACTAAGTTTCACAATTTTGATTCAAGCATTTATTATAGCATTATTTATACTTAGACAATGAAATCTGAGCATGTACCAGCTGAGCCTTTGAACTGTATCCCTTCTTCTTAGTGGTCTAGTCATCTTTCCACAGTAAATATGTTAGGTACAGTGATCACTGATAGAATGGGTTCAGCCAATTCCACATGGAAAATACTTCATGTTGAGACATCGAGAAGAGTAACACTTTTAACTGCTGCAGGACACATCTTTGGAAACAGGCTTTAATACTAGCTATGATGACAAGATGAGTCTGTGTTTCAAGTGGTACAAATAGGGGTTTCAGGTCCTCAGGCCAAATTTTCAAGGTCAACTCTCTATACAGGCAGCTGAAAAAATGGTCTCAGAGAAAATATGCACAGAGAGGACATGTAAAAAGAAAAAATTTCTTCAGTTTACTCCTACTTGTGTTTGTTTTCCCTACTCAGATGCCTCCAGCAACCTTCCCTCCATCTCTCCATCTTATTAGGATATAAGTTTATGCTCTGAAAGTCTGCCAAAATGCTTTGTTGTGGCAGTGAGGTCTTACAAGATGGTCAGCTTATTCTGGAAAAGAAGCCATATTTTGGATGCATCTTCATCCCACATCTCCAGACTGCTCCATCCAAATACAGACCCCACATTGCTCTGCCTGTGCTTTTAGCAGTGCTGCAGCATGCCCAGGTGTGTGCTTCAGAATGACCAAACACACAAGGGAAGAAGACTGGAGGGTCATCCAGGTCACCCACTGACAATGCTGGAGTTTTCCCTGATACCTTGTCCCTGTAGATTAGGCAGCACTGATCAGATGCTCTGGGAAACCAGGAGGTCAGACAAAAGACTCACAATTTGGAAATCTTATTGTATTCCTCTGCATTGCTGTGAATACTGCCCGTTTCAAGGTATCTGGTAAATGTTTTTGTCATTGTAAGTAACAACCTGCAAGAAGAAAAGGAAATAGACAAACAAAAGGGAGCCTCATCCAGAACTAGGTGGCCATGTCCTGCCCTTCCTGTCCTTCACAGGCAAATTGTAGTGGCTCTCCTTTGTGAAGAGATTCTTTGAAACTTCACATCCAAAATCTCATGGTTTCCTATTGCTCATACAATGATAAACTGGAAATGCTCTGAAATTTTAGTTGTGCCCCCCAAAAAAACACCAACCAGGCTTTATTCTCAAATGTATCTTTTGATTAAGAAAGCAACCATTACCACTAGCAGAAAAGCAATTCAGTTAGATGGTAGCTATTTGAAAACACAAATCAGTTTTTCCCAGACAAGATCAGATCATACAAACAGGAATCTCTACACCTGGCACAGCTTTCCCACATAGAGAGTCATTACAGAGGATACAGCTACTGGACTTGTCCAGGCTGAAAATGAATCCCAGTCCTTCTGTGAGCCAGACCACCAAGCAATCTGCTGCCCTTCATCTGCAAGAGGGAGGAAGGTGGGGAAATAGTAATTTTCCCTCTGTCACATTCAAGAGTTAAGTTCTGATCTCTCTGATCACTGGGCTCACTCATGTCCATGTGGAGCTACTGCTTATCTTGCAGGGCTTCATGGCTTGGTGGTCCCTTTGGAACAGTCCACCTGCACTATGCTTTTGACACTTATTTTTTTTAAACTTTCTTCTTTTTTTCCTCTTAGTTTTTGCAGCAATAATTGAGCCCCTTTGGTTTGTCTCTGAGGAGAAGAAACTCAATGACTCATAATTACCTTGCATGCCATTTAATGAAATTGAAGGAGCACAGTAACATCCATAACCTAACTCTTTGAGCTTGTTAAGCCCTAGTTCTGCATATTTCCAAGTGCTAATATTCAGACATAAATGGAAAAAGGTTAAAAGGATTCAGTGAATTTGTATCAAATGTGCCCTTTGTGTATATGAATTCTGAGTTGTCTCTACTGGACATGGTGTATTGGTTAATCTTGCTATGAATACCAAAATTACCTCCTCGTTAGCAGGGCTCATTGCTGTTATTACTGTAGCCCAGTGAAAAGGGCATTGACTTAGGTGCTAAGAGACTCAGTTTCTCATCACATCACTGCTACTGTCCTGCCATTTGTCATAGGAAAAATTCCTGCATCTATTTATTTCTGTTTCCGTTCCCAGCTGGTGCTGTCTTGTGTATCTAGAGTTGAAGCTCTTTGGGACAGAGACCTCCTTACATACTCAGTGTCAGAGCTCAGTTAATTTCTTAATGAAGTAGTAACAAATGACAAGCAGGTAAATGTTAAATGAAGAGAAGTTCCATCTAAAATTAATGAACAACTTAAAAATTGAGCATACTTGGTATGAAATTTAAACCAGCTTTATCAACTACAGTTTCAGCAGCCTTAGATTATCTGGTGCAGGAGGTGATGTGTTCTGCAGAAGCTTCTTCTACGTTTTAAACACAGGGCCTTTTAATAAATAAGCACTGAACAAAAGCAAGACAGCTGATCCCATGCCTTTTCAGCTTTACCTTGCTTCCAGTTGGCCTGCTTTTGTCGTGTCACTTTCCACATAGATTTTTGCACTGAAAATGAAGAACTCAAAGGGAGAAGTTATTACAGAGGAAGACTGAGAGGTGATCAGAGATTACCTGGAGTGAAGGTGTATGATTTCTGCAGCTGAACCGAGAGCAAATGATCAACAAGAAAAGAAATAAAAAAGAAGCGGAAAGCAGAAGAGAAGAGAGGCAGCACTTAATTTATTAAGTGCCATCAATGTTTAAGGCATAAGGTAGAAATTCCTGAACAAAGTAATTCACAGTTTAAGAGTAAATCGTACCTTTAAGATGGGTAAAAAAGCCCACACTGAGGCCAAGAAACCACTTACTGAGATTTCTCAGAATGTTTTCCAGCAACACTGGGGTCTGCTTTCCTCCCACTACTCCGGCAGGAAAGGAGTTTGTCTCCATAAATCACACCTCCCTTAGAGACCACTGTCACCCTCATGGATATCCTATGTTTCCCCTGTGGCTGCTGTTCCACCAGAGCTGTGTTTCTGCAGCACTACATGCTCAGGAAAGAATAAACAGAAAGTTGGCATAAAACTGCATACTTAGTGAAGGAGTGTGATGGTTTAACAGCAACTAAGCTCCACACAGCTTCTCACGCTCTCGCCCTCACTTCATCCCTCAGTGGGATGGGGAATAGGATCAGAAGGGTAAAAGTGAGAAAACTCATGGGCTGAGATGAAGATAGTTTGATGAGTAAAGCAAAAGCTGCACATGCAAGCAGAGCAAAACAAGGAATTCATTCACTGCTTCGTACGGGCAGGCAGGTGTTCAGCTATCCCCAGGAAAGCAGGACTCCAGCACGTGTAACGAGGACTTGGGAAGACAAGCACCGTCACTCCGAACATCCCCCTCTTCTTCTCTCAGCTTTGTATGCTGAGCATGACACCATATGTTAGGGATATCCCTTGGGTCAGCTGTTCTGGCCATGTCTCCTCCCAGCTCCTTATGCTTGCTGGTGCAGAGGGGTGAGAAGCAGAAAAGGCCTCAACTCTGTGCAAGCCCTGCTCAGCAATAGTTGAAATATCCTTGAATTATCAACACTGTTTTCCAGCACAAATCCAAAAGACAGCCCTATACTAGCTACTACATAGAAAATTAACTCTATCCCAGCCAAAACCAGCACATCCCTTATTCCATACCATTTACATCATGATCCCACACCTTCCAATACATCGTCACTAACCACCACTCCCTTCCCATCCTTTAATGGAATACACAGATATCATTCCCTTAGTCTATGGACGATCCCTCTATTATATGTTCATAAAACACCCATAAAATGTCCACAAAATGTCCAGTGAGTTAATTTCATCCATGACTTTGGGTTCCACTGTCATGGGGGTCACTTAGGACAGAAGAAGCAGTGTTTGTTAACGTGTGTCATTGGGCACCAAAAGCAGCTCAGGTCAGCTCACTGTTGCACTTGTACTGCTTCTCCTAAGACTCGTCCTCCACTTCTTTACGTGGTTCTTGCTATAGTAATTCCTATAACGCATAATTCAAATAATGGGTGACACAGATTTAGAGTATTTCCATTACAACTTTCATCCCTGATTCCCTGGTGGTACTTATAGGTTTTAACATGATGAACTCTTCCCCTTGCTTTCAGCCTGGCTAGTACCTTAAAAGCTTCCTCAGGAAGAGGACCAAGGCTAGTAAGTAGCAGAGTGTGCAAGCATAAGGACTGTTGAAGAATCCCCATAATCTCTAGCTAAGCCGTCAGTCCTCTCTCCAGCTGGATCGGTCATGTTTTCATCAGAAGATATCCACTGTTTTATACAGTGTTACTTTTGGTTGTCTTGGATTTTTTTTTTCATGTTTATGTGTCTGTAGCTGATGAAGCTTGGTCATTGCTGACCTCCCCTCAAGTATTTGTGGCAAATTACAACAGGCACCTGTCTTGGATATTGCAGCACAATGGCCTTTACATCATTTGAACACTTCATGATCCCATCTTAGCATGCCTCAATACCTAAGGGTTTCTCTGAAGTATAACAGTTTATGTGATGGGACAAAGTATAAGACAGACATTGTATTCCAGCAAGCTGCTCTGTACTAATACCAGAAAGAATAACAACAAACAGGGTAGCCCTCTCTTTTGGATGTAGGGTGGAAATACGACATGTAAAAGTGTCTGAATTCCCAATGTCATTCTTGAGCATGGACTCCATGTAAGGCACAGGATCCTAGCCTCTCTCTCTCTCCCTCCTCAGCACCTTTGCACACTCTTTGGTATTTTGCATGTGCTGGTGGAGAAGAACTGATTTTTGTTATCATCTAAAAGCACTATCATGTGTTGGAAACAGGAGGAGGAAATAATAGAAAACCACAGCTCCATAAGTGAGAAAGCTGCAGAAAGGTAGTGAGCCCTCCAGACAGAGTTCTTGGAAGCCTGTTCTCCTCCCACTGAAAGGAGATAAAATCTAGCTGAGGACAATCATATTTGGCCTAACATGACCCCTGCTTTTAGAGTAAGAATCAGAAAGAAGTATGTGGCCTTGCAAGCACAGAAAGGTATTAAAGTCATCCACCCTGGAAAGAGCCACTAGGTTAAAAGGCCACTGATTGGAGGTGTTTGTTTCCTGTACCCATAATTTTCATACCAGGAAATGTAAGACTTTTTGTTGCCTTTTCAGAAAATACCAAGGTTCTAATATCTACCATACCAGAGTATGAAACAAAAAAGAAAATAAGAATTCACTTCTGGTTTACAGCTGTTGTCCCAATAGTTATATATGCTCCAATAAAATATTACAATGGTCCAGGGAGACTTATTTGCCAAGCCACAAGCACATCAGGCTGCAGAAATAAACAAGGGCCAAGAGAAAAAAGTCAGTCCTGTTGGAAACCAAGTATGCTATTGCCAATCTTGTGATACTGTAAAATGCTACTCCCCCACCTCCAAACCATGAAACTAAACATATATATATATACTAGATATTTTTATTTGCCTTCTACAATCCCCAAAGATTCAAATGTACAATCTTCTCCCCACCATCATGAGGGCTTAGCACATTTCTTTTTAAACAAAAGCTGAGATTATCATGCAATTAAGTGGCTCTAGGCACTGAGCCTTAAAAAAATACCCTTTAGAGGTTCACTTCCAAACAATGAAAGATGGTGAGACTGCAGTGAGAGAGCTGACAGAGGAAAGGAGATCATGGCAAAGGCTAAGGTGAGAGCGGCCAAGCAGGGTTAGTGACAGTCTCAGCTAGCCCACGAGTGGGGTCTGACCCAGGAGGAAGAAAGCAGCAAATACACAAACCTCCAGCCTTGGTGTTTGGCTGCAGCTCTGCTGCGCTTGATCTGCAATTCCTCCGGGAAATCCCACTGAGATTTTTGGCTGGGACTTTGGAACAAGGAGAGGAAACTTCATCGAGCCCTCTGCCTGTTTGGAGAGCACTTTAAAAGTTTATGCTGTGCTGACTGAACACTTCTGCAGTGCAAACACCAGCCTTGAGACTTGTAGCTCATGCACATGGCAGTCAAGGTTCACAGGGGGCTGCCAGAAGAGGACAGTCCAGTGAGCAGGGGCACAAGGCAGCTCCTCCTGGCACAAGCTCCAGCAGATCTTATTCTTTCACTCTGCAGCTGCAAGTTGTCGTAGTTTCCCGATGGGTAAATGGAATCTGTTGTTTTCTCTCAGGAGAGTTACTAATCTTTTCAGCTACATAAATACACTTCTATTATTGTCTGAGTAAATTGCCTTAGAAAACTGTTTCTTCAGGAAAAAAAGTTGAAATTTCTTAAAAGGAAAATGTCAGTATATTTTTCATAATTATTCCACTACTTTTTTCTACCATTGTTTATGGTAAAAATCTTGATAGTTAGGAATTAGCATATACACTCACGTTATCATATCTGCTTAAGAATCTGAGTTTACTCAATCCCAAATAAAAAGTGTGACTCATGCATCCCAGTCTCCCTTGCTCCTGTCCAAATCTCACCTAGATTTCTTCCCCATTGCCTGTCTGTGTTTGTTTGTTATTACAACAATTCCAATTCTTGGATGGTGAAGAGCTCTGAAAAGAAAAAGATTATACAACCCCAGCATCAGCCTCACACTTCAGTTCTCACATCCAGCCCTTCCCAGAAAGATTCCAGTTCAGCAGCATATTTTTCCAAATGCTTTATTCTGCACTCAGCAGTCTGCACTCACTCTGCCTGCTCCAGCATTAAGATGAAGGGAGTGCTATGGGAGTCAGGGAAGCGAGGCAATGTTTAGCAGATTCAGATTTCAGGTGGTCTGAGTCCCCTGAAAATGAGGGCAATGATGGAGGAGGGATCTGCTCTATTTTATACACAGTGTTAGGTGTTTGTAATGATACTACTGAAATTAAGAACTCTTTCAGTATGTAAAACTAGACAGGCTTTCGAATAATTTCTTTTGTAAAAACAAAAGAAACTATGCAACAGACACTATCTAGATGTAATTTCCAAATAAATCTACTCTGTGATTTTACCAGGATGTCTGTAAGTGGAATGCAGGCAAGTCCACAGCAGATTTGTTGAGATGCCTATGAATGCTTGTCAAATCTCACTTTATATTTTAATAAAAGATTCTGTTGGAAAAGAAGCCATGCCTAAGCAGAGTGCACCAGAGGAACTGTAGGCAAATCTGTACCTTATTAATATAATTAATTTTAGTATCTGATTCTACAGCTGAGGAGCACTTAAATGAATACAGTGAGCAGATGCAGTTTGGCTGTGTCTTCAGCAGGTATGTTTATTTGTTATCAGAAGGCTAACAATATCCCAATAGCAATTTGCATGGAATGTGCAGTTATTAAAACCAGAATAGTGGAAGAGACTGTAATAATTTTTGAGTCTGGCCCTGAAATTACCTGCTTAACCAGCAATTTTAGTGTTGCAGCTACATGTGAATGTTTTGACTGGTCTCTGGGCCTTCTTATGCTGTAGCTCTGGAGGGCTGTAGCTCTGGAGATTTTGTCACCAATCTTGGAATATTTTGCCCTGCAGAAACCCCAGCTCCTGGCAGAAGCAATCTGGCAGAATATCATCTTTCCTTTGTTTATTTTTTGAAGCCTCAAATCTTCTTGGTTACACAGCAAAGCTCAGCCATGTAATCTTCTAGCAGCTTAAAAATCAAAACTCAGATGAAATAAAGTCCCTGTTTCCTAGACCTAAAAATCTCCTGATTTTTAAACTGAGCTTATTACCCCGGGGATCTCAGCACTGCTTTTTTACAAAACTGGGACTGCAATACTGATTGAGGGGCTCCCAATATCATCAGCAGCACATCTCTCCTGGCTTTCAGTGGCAGCAGATCTGACCTGATGTGATTTATTAATCACAGAGTTTGTCAAAATTACGTTTCAGCTGGCAGCGTTAGCAAAGAGGTGAGGAGAGGAGAAGCAGGTGCTATGTTTTAACAGAGAGGACTGTGCCTGTTTACCTCATAATCTCATGTTTTTACTTTATGGTTTTAAATTTCACAAAAAGCTATGGCAAAGCCACTTAGTAAACAAGGAGGGAGCAGTGGCTCTGAAGGAGGTGGCAGCTGCTATCACAACTGCAGCTTCTGACAGAGGCTACTGTGCCCAGCTCCACTTTCCTGCAGCTGAAGGGCCCTGTCAGCTTCAGAGCCGCAGCCTAAGGAAACCACTGCTGTCCTGATGAATTAATGAATAGAAAAGGTTACAAAATAAAAGCAATGTTTACGTTCTCCACTCAGCATTTCATTGCAGTAAAAGCTGCCCTGGAGGGCCAGGGGTGTGTGAGCTTTGGTGATCCCATGCATCCCAGGTTTCTCTCCAGGCTATGCCAGGCACCTCAAGAGCAGCTGGAGGGGCCTGACACCTTTTCATTACAAATTCTGCACCCTGCACTTGGCAGCCTACAGCAGCTGCTGACCCACCATGCCCTTGGGAGCTGTGATCCCTCAGATACACGCGTTTTGCAGGGGCGACCCAGGAAGTGCAACCCCCAAATAAACATTGTCACAGAAGAATTGCAGGGGGATAGGGACCCTCTCATGGGTATGGTCTCAGCACTTTCTGTGTGTTCCCTCCTGATCCCAAAATGAATATACAACTTCTGCCATGATCACGAGGATTTCTACCTCCTGGCCAATTATTGCACCTTTTTAGTCCGGGTTTAAGACAGCAGAGTGACTCCAAGGTGCACTGTGCCTGTGAGAGGAGGGGGCCCCAGTCCCCTCCATGGGAAGGGCACGGGAGGCAGGACCAGCAAAAGCAGCGCAAGATTGAGTCCTTCTGACTTCCTTCCAAAAAAAATACTTGCAGAGAAACCTGGAATTATATATAAGTAAAGTTGCCTTTTGATATTACCACGTAATTTCCACTTCTGGCAAAGAGATTTTTGCCCAGGCTAATTTGGAGACATTTCCCTTCACCACATTGGCACCGCTGTGTCATTTTTGATAGAAGCCTCATTCATGGGGAGAGCCAAGGCAAGCCGTTCCCCTCTCACTTCTGCAAACAGGGCTGGTTGTTGAGTCTCTTGAAAGGCTGTGTGAGCAGATAAACATGCTACACATGAACTACCTTAGGTGGAGGTGAAATACAGATGATTATATTTAAGGGCTTACAATAGTCGTTAAGAGCTTCTAACCACAGGCCCTGGCAGAGATGGTCCTCGGCTTGCAGTGCATGTCTTGGCTACATCCTCAACTGACTTGCTGTTTGTACCCCTTGAAACAGGGCCAATCTTGTCAGTCTGGTGGCAATGGGAACAAAAAAAAAAAAAAAAAAAAAAAACCCCAACTCTGTTAATAGGATTATAAGATTTGGGGAATATAATGTTGCTGCAGATCGTTTATTTTGAAAGCTGATTTCATTTTAGTGAAAACAAGCTCAGCCCCGCACACTGGGGGTTTGCAGCCATGATGCCAAACACAATCATTGCTGGTTTGAAAGATGTGATTGCTTTTTAATGTGGAAATTTCACAAGGTTACAAAAGAGGAAAAAATTAAACTCCTTTCTTATAACAAAGTCACCCTGGGATATGAGCTACAATGCCCTGACAATGTCCAGATACTCTGACTGCATTGCACTTCAGAAAGGTGGATGAGTGTGATTTACACCATTTCGCAATTGGCATTTTTTTTCACAGAGTTGAAAAAGCTGAAAAGTTTTGAGCAAAAATAAAAACAGCACTTTGTAAAATGCATTTGGAATTGCACAAACATAACCCAAGGGTCAAGGAAGTAAAGGGAGGATGAGTAATGTGTCCAAAGGGATAAATGAGGGGATAATATGATCTCCCCTTCGTTTCTGACAGCTCTGGACCCACAGTGGCAGCCCACTCGAGGTATTGAAACCTAAGTTCCTCCTCAGGCTAGCAGACAACTTTTATATTTTGTTAGACATCAGAATAAAAAAAAATTATAGTCAGCATCCCTGGCCTTTTCAATAGCAACCTCCCAAAGGGCTTAAATATATTCTAGAAATAATGGCTAAGCCCCATTTTCCTGGGTGTTAGATGATGTTCTGTCACCATCTCAGAAGAGCCATTGTTGTGACAAAAGCCTC
>NW_005054307.1:5278378-5300420 GCF_000277835.1 Geospiza fortis | reverse complement strand
ATCAGGAGGGACCAAAAGGAAAGAATTTTTCCAATATGCTCTTAAAAGAGTGATGAAGAGGGTAACAAAGCTGCCACTTTCTGAGGGCAGGGTGGGGGAGGCGGGCCAGTAGAGACTCGTGAGCTCTCTCCTTCTTTGTAGAGAGGATGCTGCTTTGGATCTACAGCGCGGGGAGTGCTCTCCCCAAGGCAGGGGTGAGGAGGGGCGTAGATCTGGAGGGAGACACAAAGGATGGAGCTGAAGCGCTGCCTCCGAGCTGGGGATGGAAATGACATGTGCGCTGCGCAACCTTTTTCTTTCCAAAGCAATTTGCTATCATTATATTGCCCATGCATTTCCAATACATGTCAGCCTGCTCTCTTTTAACTTGGCGGGAGGGGAAGGTGCTTTCATTGCAGGGCTCCTTGCAGAAGCTCACCAGACATTGCTATTATTGCATCTGCTGGGCACAGCACAGAACGATGCTCGTTCATTAAAGGAATAGGTTTAGAGCAGAGCAAATTTATTCAGTCCCTGTTAGAGAATGCTTGGGTGGGTTTAGACGTTTTCATATGCAGAAATATTCCACATTTTCAAAGCAGAACAGTTTTTCCCTGTAACTTCAATTCGGCCTCTATCTGGCATTATCAAAATAATTTAGCTTTGTTTGCCTGGATCTTGTTAATGGTGAAAATCCAGAAAGCTGCTAGAACAGCATTTATTAAGGTTTTCATAAAGTTGTAAATTACAAGATTCCCATTAACTATTTCAGTTAGGATTCCTATTTAACTATTTCAGTTGGGATTTCTGGTCTGGTCTGACTCACATGCTTCTCTAAATATTGGGGCACAGTGCATGGTTACATATCTTCATGTGTGAAAGGAGAGGTGGGGCAAGATTTTAAACAAAAATTCAAATTACTCTTCTTCATCCAGATGCTTTCACATTCACACGCCAAGGGATGGAGCTGAAAATCATTCCATATGGCATTGTGCCTGTGCTGATACACTCAACTGAGGCTTAACATCCATAGGCAACACACAAAATTAATTTGGTCTCTGTTTCTGCATTTTCAGTGATTAGTACAAGGAAAGCTATGCACAGCAGAACCATGTCGTTTTGGTTCCCTCATCTATTTTACCCTGGTGTTGGGTCAGCCTCAAACAGCCTGAGTGTGAGGCAAGCCCTTCCACCAAACTTTTTTCCTCTGTTCTTCCATGGGAGGTTGGTAGCTGGGAAGGGCCTTTTTGGCGGGAGAGCAGCCAAACCCGGCCATGTCAAGCTGTTTAGCTTTGGAGTCAGGGTTCCTATGGCTACAGAGAGGCTCTGCAAATTCTTGGTTTCTCCTGCAGAATTTGGAAGATGACATCAGCCAGTTCCTCCAAAGCCATAGAGGAGAGCAGAAGTTCTGACCACTTAGACCCATGTCCAGCAACCATCACCTATTGATAATGCAAACACCATCCTACAACACATGGTGAAGGAGTTTCAGGAAGAAGCATCAGCAATAGCTTGCCATTGATTTATGCCTGCCCTTTCCTCTCTTGGAGCCACTGATGGGGCATTTGAAAAGGAAGGTGATGCTGCTGGGTGGTGGTGATGCCTGCAAAGCCTCTCTCCAAAATGACAGTGTAAGAAAGTGCTTTCAGAGGACTTGTGCAGCCAGGCCAAGAAGTGGGTTTGGGAGACAAGATGCCTAAAATTTGCCCTGTGGTTCTCCATGGTCTCCTAAAGGAGTGCTGAACTCTAGGGATGCTCTCTCCTGCTGCCTCTCTCTTTTTGTACAGAAGGCTGAGTAACAAAATCAAAAGCACAGCTTGAAGCAAACCAACTGCACACAGGTTTCCTCGTGGCATGACAGGCTATCGCAGCCTAATGCTAGGCTGCTAGACTAGAAGCAGTCTTTCATTGAGTTTGTCTTACTGAGAGGAAAAACTGCTTTGTGTAATAACTTTATGGTAAATGTTGGCAAAAGATTTGCACTGCATACTGAAAGAGAGACATTTCTGACCACAGCTCATGAACCACATTTATTTACTCTGGCATTTGTCCATTATTTGTTCATAGGCTTTCTGTCTCTGCTAAATGTGTTCCAATTTTGGGAGCTAAATCATTGCCAGTAGTTTCCAGGACATTCCGCTAGGCTAAGCAAAATTGCCCTAAGCAGTTGTCAGAAACCACTGGAGTAGTATTTTAAATACAGAGAATTTGAAGAAAAGAAAAGATACCAAGTGTCCTATCTGTCTGGATCCCAGATCCTGTGTGTTGTAAAAAGTTAGGGAACAGAAGCAGAGGGCTTAAAGAACTGCCTGATATTCCTGAATCATTTTCCAGAAGCAGTGGGCTTAAAGCACTGTCTTTCCTGAGCCATTTTCCATCGTTTAATGAACCAGTCTGATTTTAAAATGAGGATAGTAATTAAAAATATGCATATGTATTTGTCAGCAGCTCATCAGAGAGAAATCATGCTCAAAATTCCATCTGGAAAATGCTATTTATTTCCTTCTTTACAAAAATGAACTACAAAGTACAGGAGGAAAGCCATTGCTGTAAAAACTGATAATTGCTATCAGATGGCCCAACAAAAATGCATATTTGTAGTTTAGACAGGACAATAATATGGGTTTTCTAGACCAACCTGATGCATCTGCTCACTATCCCATATCTGACACAGCTCAGAATAACATGATGTATTACCTGCCTTGACAACAGTCCAATGAAGATTGCAAAATAATCCCTAAAATAATGAGTGCTGGCTTCAACTACGAGTTCCTATATTTTCTCTAATGTTATTTTTCTTGGCATTAATAATTGTAACTACAGATAGCATCATTGCCCAAAAAGAAGCTCAGCATTTCTTCAGACTTTGTTGAGTTCCTGTTGTTGAATTCTGGTATCCTCTGGCAAAGCCAGAGTGCATGTGAGCCCTCAGGAAGCAGGAAACTTGCCTGCTAGTGATCTGGACTTAGCTGCCTTTTCTTTTTATCAAATGTCCACTTTTTGCTATGTGTTACAGGGAACACTGATTATTTTCTCCTCTTTTATCATGTCCCTTTCTTTTTCTCTCCATTTCAAAGAGAAAAAAAATCCCAGCTTTCCAATTTCTCCGCCAATGAGTCAGAGTAATTTCTGAGTTCATTTCCAAATGCACTCTCTTTCTGCAGACAGAACAGCCAGTCCTACCTATGCAGTGCTGGAGGAAGTGGTGATAGTGATTTATGTAAGAGCATTCTGCTGCCCTGTTCCGCATCCATACCATTAAATCCCACCAAGGGTTTTAACCCACAGCTTCATATTAAAAGAGTATCTCAATGAACTGCCAACTAGGATTCCCCTTTAAATCAGTGCTTGAGAATTCTTTGAAAAAAGGTGGGTGGGTTTTTTTCCTTTTTGGCTATATAAATATTTTATCAACACTGAATTTTAGCTGCCATTTTATTACTGTCTATTCAATTTGTTAAATTACTGATACATCTGCAACTAAATGAACCTCTTCAAAATGCTCTTTTACACAGCAAAAAAAAAAACATATAAGCTATGTCCTAATATTTTTCATCACACTGCCCTGCTGTATAGTAAACACAGTAGTAATAGCAATATAGTAATAACAGTACAGTAAGTAATGACATTGATCCTAATAAATGGAGCATCTCAATGGCAAACCTCTTACTTTGGTAAAAGCTGGCCATTTAATCTTTATGGGAGTAATTTTTATTCACTAGCTATAAAGAGTACTTTGCTTCCTATGTTCCAGATGGTTTTGATTGATAGAAATATTCAGCTTAACTTGCATGATGCTGTGGAGTTTTTTTCCCTTAGATTCATGTGTGTATTTTTTAGAGGTTAGTGGAAGTCTAGAGAAATGGATTTTTGGTTCACCTCTGTCCACCCTTCTGTGGACAATAGCAAAGATTCCGAGAGATTAGGGAGGCAAAGTGAGATTCGGCAAAATCTGCACCAAACTCACATATTCCTGCTCACTTACTCTTATTACTATTTTATTTTTACTTGCCATTTGATGAATTTAATGGGTGCAGATAAGATTCCCACTGGCTCACAAATCCCAAATTATCCCTGTATTTTTAAATATAGGTAGTCTAAGCACAATCCTAATGCTTTAAATATTATGTCTTCTATCTCATAGAATTTTTCCTATTCCCACCAGTAATAAGGAAATGCAAATCTACTTGGCAGTGGTAGATTTATACTCTATGGTAGTAATTTGCTTTTAATTTATTGCCTTGCTTCAGTGACACCTTTTTTTCACATTCTGTACCATTACTACTACTGCAAAAGAGGACAGGAAGAATATATAACTTTCTAAAACCTTATGCAATAAATATCTTCCCGAGCTCCCCCTTCAATTCCTGTGATCCCAAGCAATGCTGTGATTCCCTTGAAGCCTCCAAGTTTGTGATATATTCAAATAAAGCATTCTTATTCTGTTTGAGATATGCAGCTACTTGGGACTGTAAAAAGCCATCTTGACTTCTTAATTTTCCTCTTGCTTGTTCTTTGCCAAAAGGCAGCACTGTTATCACTCACTCATGCATTAAAGTACATTTTTTAACCAAAAAAAGAAATAATAGAAGGACTACAGTGGGAAAGCGGTGGCATCTGGAAAAATCAAACAATGTGAATTAATACATTCTTTGTGGGCTGGAGGAAGCAATGGAGTCAAGGAAGGCCTTTGGATGTTATGTTTTACAATACCTCTGGAGGCCCAAGCCCCACTATAGGCTGTTTTCTTCCTGCCTCTGGACAAGCTGAAATTAACTGGTAATAACACACAATTAAAAGAGCATGTGTGTGTCTGTGAGGGGTGTGTTACTTTGCTCTAATTCCACTCCTTCTGTGCATTTTAACTTTCAAACTTAGACAGCGTTGAAGAGGAGACAGACAGGTATACATAGCAGCCACATCAAAATCTTGGTGGGGCAGGGGGAACATTTGACACCTCCTTGTTTCAATGCCCCCTGTCTGTTTTTAATTTCACTAAATCGCTCCCGTCTGGGGATTGTATATTTTCAGTGGCCTCTCCCAGCAATGCAGAGGTGGAGTGTAAGTGTGCCAAACCCCAGCTATGCTCAGGCACAGGGCTGCACATTACAGGAGGCAAGGAGGGAGTCAGCTCATGGGACCAGCCATTCACCCAACTTAGGTCTAAAAGTGATGCCAAGAAATTTCATTTGCCCTTTTGCCTTTATGGTCACCTTATGAGGGAAGAGGTGGCCAGCTTGAGCTACAAACTGGTTAATAGTTTTCTGACACTGCAGTTTTGAAAGTATCATGAAAGGTTTGTGTGTGTGAAAAGTCCCCTGTTATGACAGGATACCGTACTGCAGTTGCTACTCCAGATAACAAGGTGATGTTGGCTTGGGTAGGGGGCTTGCTTGGTTTTTAAGAGGCAAGCAGGATCTGATTCTGAGCACCTCCAGGGAAAGGAATGGCTTGTAAGGGCAGTTTGAGGAGGATTTCACTGGGCAGCTGTAGGCACAGTGAAACCTGGGCTCCAGGTTGCCATGGAGGCAAGTGGAGGTTTTGCTCTTAGTTTTGTTGAGAGAAAAGTTCTGGCCCAACACAGAAAGCTTGTGCAATCTTGTGCAATCTGCCTCATAGCAGCAACAAGGCAACACTGAATAGGAAAAAATAGAAGAGCTCCTTAGTCAGCTGCTCCAAGGCTGGATCACTGTCATGGGGTACATGAGGTACTCCTCTACATCCCTCCTCCTGTGAGCATCTCACCAGAGCCAGCCCCTCACAGGCACCGAATAATGCACATTGCAAATGCTTATGCCTGAGCAGAAGCCCTTCATGCATGAATATGTCAGAATGTAAAGCAAAGACATTCCCTCTAGTATCGGTTTGCACAACTCCCATGCCTTCTTCTGCTTGTCTACAGATAGGGGCATGGAACAAGGCTAGTGTGAAGCTCTGGTCAGACTCCAGGCCACTGTTGCTGCTGGGAGGGCTGCAGAACTCTGCCTCTAGGAGCCAGGGGGCTGAAATAACCCTCAAGAGAAAGCCAGCCAAGGCACACCGTTCATTACTTTGGCCCACTGTAGATCGTCCTGAAAGGAGCAGGATTTGGCTTCAATGCAATGAGGAAAGCGAGGTGGTAATAGGGTGCTTTGAGAAATCCCATTGTGCCATTGGGTGGCCCTGAGGATGCAATGAATGAGTTACACAATAAGCTGGTGAGAGCATGAAAAGACAGATACCTGAGCCACTCCACCAGAGCTTCATTACATTAAAGAACACTTCTGTGAGATCGGAAGGACTTTCTTTCCTCCCCTTCACTCTCTGAGTTCTCTGAGAATTGAGCATTACAGTGGCTTTGACTGTAACCATTATAATAATTTTCCAGTGCTAATGTTGTGGTTTTAATGAAAGGAAACAGCGAATGGTGTATCGACTCATATACACAAATCTGCACTTCATTTGCACAAAATAGCTTCTGGATGGCTTTCCTCCATGTTTTTGGTCAAAGCCACTCTTTTTGAGAAATGATCAATGTCTACACTGTTTGCTCTTCCACAGATAAAGCAGATGCTATTCATTACTGCCTTTGCCATGCATATATTGCTACTTTCCCCAGAGCAGCCGCAGTGGGTCATGTGTTTATTTTTCTTTAAATCCTTTTGTTCTTAAATCACTCCGCTTTTGCTTTCAGGATATGATGAATGATTAATGCTGTAGTAGCAGCATTATTGAATTAGGAAAGTCACTGGCAGCTTCCAAAATCATTGAGACAACCAACAAATAAATACAAGCCACTTCTTTAGAGTTAGATGTAGCGAAGCAGTGTGATGGTGTCAAGATAAGAAGAGGCAAGGCTGGCATGAGTGCTTTTAAAGCTGCAGGATACACTTATTGTTGTTCCCATGTAAATCACAGGAGGTCTGATAACAGTGCAGATGTTTTGAACAATTTGCATTGGAGTAATATAACTGCAATAAAGAAAAATGCTAAGGAACACTCAGAACTGGTGTGGGTACTTGGAGGGAATTCTATTGTATAAGAAGTTACATGATCATGAAGAAAGGAACTATTCATGGGTTTATGGTTTAGTCAAAGACTAGAGATTTGGAGTCAGATACTGAAAGGCAGTTGTTCAGCACCTCACAGGGATTACAGCCAACAGCACCAGCAATTACTCACCAGGAAAGGAGAGAGATTATAGATTTCTGGACTAACCCTTTGCAATGACCACTGGAATAGGCACGTAGAGTTAGCCTACTGTTTGTAGATTAACACTACTTGCCTATTCCAAGACCATGTAGTGTGGTAATATTCCAGTTAAATGGGAGTTTGGGTGAAACAGGAGAGCAGGATTAAATTCATTTTCTCACATCCATACACAGATGGTTCTCTACTGGCTTCCTAACAAGGCCCATCAGGTTTTGATGTGACCCTGTCTCTCATGTATTTCATCACAGCACCATGGTGGACAGAACAGCCAGTGTGGTCAGGCAAAGGTTCTGAAGTCCACTGAGCTTTTAGAACTCCTTTACACAGAAATGAAGGACTGAAGAGACTATGGAATGGTGAGAAATAAGCCCTGGCACCTCCAACTGCCTCAGTTTGCAATATGAAGGGAAGAACCTCAGTGGGCATGGCACTGCATGTTGTTTGACAGCAGAAATTATCATGGCTTTCCTCCCCAGGGGCAGCCCCTGAGCACACTACAGGCCTGCCTAATTCTTCTCCCTGCACCTCTGTTCAGGGTTTCTGTGGACATCAAGAGACTCATGCTAGTTACTCCTGTGCACTCCTGAAAATAAAGGGCCCCTTTATTGAGTGCTGTAGTGCTATATACTTTCCTGACCTTAAAATCTTTTTTATTTTTCATTGAACTGTCCCTTATTAGAGCTAGGTAGGAAAAATGTTTCCCTGCAGAGTGAAAGATCTCACAATTTCAAGTGGTCTCACTGCTGTTCTACTTCAGGATGCTACTAAGTCCTTTCAAATAGGGCCTGCTCTGAGCAATCAATAGCAGAGATTAAGACTCTTACTGGAACTATTGAAGAACTAGTAAAAAATATTTATATAAAGAAAAACCAGAATAAAATCTGCGTTAGTCCAGGATGAGCTCAGTGTGCTGGAAGAGGGCGGGATGCTTTTGCTCATTTCCCTGGCTGCAGCAGTTTCACTACACAAGCAATGACATGTCAGCCATGAGAAGAGACCTGGACTTCCATCTGTTCCTCTCAGCATGGTAATGTAATTCCTGGACTGCCAGCTCAGGCTTTTTCACCCTCTTGCCTAATGAAAGCCTTGGCATCTATGCAAATTGGAGCATCTCCAACAGGAGAAGCTCTCATTTTGAAGCAGACTGCAGCCCAGAACCCACCCAGACTGTGGGGTGCTGACTTCCATGTCCCTGGGCTATCTTAAAGAGATAATAGTCCTACATGTGGTCTGCTCTTTTGAATCTGAATATCCAATCCAGAGAGTTCTGGCTGCCCTGAGACAGCAAATCAAAGTCTTTTACTTGGACCAGAAACTCATTGAACTTATAACCACCTTCCCTTTGAAAGTTCTGACTTTGACAAATCAGTGTTTTCTGATTTGAGGATTGTATTTCAAAAACCTTCCAGCCATTTGTGTTCCCTCATACCTTTATCTTCAGCAGGTTCCTCTACCTGCGAGTCTTCATTTTTCTAAGAAATTTTTGTTAAGCTTATTCAAGGAAAATTACTTCTAGACTATTTCATCAGCCTTTCCATAGGACAAGCTCTGCCTTTGTTTTCACCATGCTTTTGGTCAGCTTGTATTTATGCTCAGCCAGGTGCAACCCTAGAGAGTTCTCTCGCTTCACCCCTCAACACTGGTAGAAAACAAATTGCTAAAATCCTGGACAGGAGTTATACATATCTTACATCTCACAAGCCGAGCAGCTGTACCTGAGGTATTAAGGAATTAAACTGGAGGTCCCTTCCCATCTGATTACCTGCATGCAGAGGGTAGGGACTATCATGGGCAGGTGAACAGTGGCCCTGCCTCCTTGAAAACCACACAACCCGTAAGAGAATCAATCAAAATCTTACCCTGCAACAAACCCATCCACCTTTCCTTTATTTCCTCCCCTCATGTGGCAAAACTGGTATTTCAAAGTCTCCACTCTTCCTGTGCTTGTGTCAAAAAGAGAGAGGTCAGGAGCCCTGCTGGAGCTGGCAGAGCTCAACCCCATTCACCCCCTTCCTGCCCAGGCTCACTGTTGTTTTGATGCTCCAGCTAAAGAAAATCTCTGCAGATTTTTTTTGTCCTCAGAATGAAGCTTCCCACTGCTAGCCTTGGGAGACACAGAACATCCCGGCTGGGCAAGAGCTCTTTATGGATATTTCTAGTGCTCTGAGGGAGAAGGGAAAAAAAAACAAACTACAGCAAGTTTATGGTAATTGCTTTAATGAGGCAAAGCCCTTTAGAATGCAAACATGCTCAACAATACACAAAGAAACAATCAAAAAAAAGTGGTTTATACAGGCTGTTTTATAAGAAGGTAATAAAAGCAATTGTATGGCATACTCAGTTGCATAAACAGGCTCACCATGGAAGGTGTTTGTGTGAGAGCATGACTATGAATACTTAATTGCTTTCTTATTCTTATTTTCAGTACAAAATACTGCAATCAAAATTTAATCTGTGACTTGATTTTAAAATAAAAATGTTATATTCCAGTCTCCATTGTTGTAAATATAATGAAGCATGGTTTTTCTGTTAAACAGTATTTAATTTCTTACTCTTTGTAAGAGGTATAACTGTGATTAATGTCTATGTCCCTGGTAATATCAAAATGTTTTTCAAATGCAGGATCATTATTCCTCTTCATATGAAAGGCAGAAGACCAAAATGTTTAAAAGGTCTTCATTCATGACCCAGCTGGAAGTCATGCAAACCTTTGGTGAGATCCTTGTATGGCTGCTAATCCTGTTTGAACCAAGGCCCAAAAGCAGTGCAAATTTCAGATCTATTTTCATTCACACATGTCTTCTGACAAACACAGTCAGTACAAAAGAAAAGTGTAAGGAAATATGAATTTGGGGACCTCAATAAATTGCAAAATACAAAACTGAAAAATTGCCACCCAATTTCCCTTAACTCTCAGGAGAGTAAATTACTCAGACAAAAGGCTTGTATGAATTGGAATACAATCTGGTGTATCTGGAATGTTGTATTCTGCATCTGGAGATTTCTTTTTAATATGTAGTATGACATTTGTGCCTTAGTGACATCTAGACCAGAGTAATTTTCAAATACTTAGGTATAAGAAGTCATTTTTATTTCCTCTTAACTTTCTGCTTTAGTGAGAAATACAGAACTGTCAAAGACCTGTTGAGCATATAAACTGAGTGATAGGTCTAAAAGATTTAGGGAATAAGACTGTCTTATACAAGAAAATGAATATCTGGATGAAAAAAATATATTCATTAATGGTTTGTACTGTAGAGGCTGAACACATTGCTGAGAAATAACATGACAGTAATACCAGAAAGGCCAGAGTCACTCCCAATGAAAATGGATGTCTCTAGGAAAGAAGTGACACTTTCTGGTTTCAAACTAACAGCAAAAAATGAGTTTAAATTTGATATATTATTTTATTTTTTTAAAAAATAATTTCCTCCTATAATACACAGAAAGAAGTAGCACTTTTTCAGTTCACTAGGCATATAAGAATTCCTATCCTTGAAATCAAAGGACTCCCTGTTAATGCTACAGGCCATCTGCCAAACTGGAAATGTCATTTTTATTTTTACCTTTCTCATCCTTACAGACAGCATAATGCTGTCAGGAATCAAGCAGGTACCATTAAGTGTTTCCTGCTCACAATTTCATGATCATATTTTAATATGTTGCATCACTGATGCCCAAAAACTGTTCACATGAAGAAAAAAAATAAAATTAAAAAAAAGACAAGGCAGAAGTTCTCAATATGTCCTATCCTAGGGAAAGTAATATTAACACTTTCCATCTTACTACAGTAGAACTACTGCCTAGGAGAATAAAGGAATCTTAACTAAATTGGTGAATACTTTAAACTACCTAAGAACTGCAAGAAGAATGTAGACTTTCCTATAACCAAACCCTGATGAACTTGCATGCCAAAATCAGCCTTTCCAGGCACTTATTGGCAGGGTGTCTAAGGGACCAAGAACTCCCAAACACCAACTGTTGACCTTTCAGCAATGTATCTTAGCCTCTTGTTAGACATCAAAATCAAATTGTTTGCTGGTATCTATCCATCTTTGACAATTAAAGGCAACCAGCTTAATGATGGTACTCATTAGACCAAAGACCAAACGTTTGCTGAGAGAGTAAAGGGTATCTAGGTTTGGATTACATATTACACAGAAAGATCTAGCACACTAATCTGAAATTTTTGGAAGGAATAGAGATCATGCTTTCCTTTTAGTAGTTAATTCTTCAGGGATCAGAAAGCAAGTCTACAACCAAAAATCTAAACAAACCAAGAGAATCTGTAATACTCTAGAGAAGTGGAATTTAAAAGACAAGTCATTCAGTCTGATGAGGTAGATGGGTGTCTGGAATCATGCTAAATGTTGTCAGCCTTCAAGGTCAAGGAGTCAAGCAAGGGCAGACAGAAAGTTAGTCACGAGGTAATATCTGCTTACAAGGACCTGTGAAGAACAGCCAGGTATTAGCCATGAGGAACTTTCTAAAAGATGTGTAGTATTAACAAGCCCCCAAAACTAATCAGAGAGGCTTGGTGAGATGCCACCATATTATTATCTCACTGATCCTAAATATATTGGCTTTAGGATCTGAAAGTAGACTTTATCAATGTATGGTTTTTGGCATAGAGGAGTTGCCAAAATTTTCCACCTCAATCTCTTGACAGAGATGTCTTGTTACAGAAATCAGGCTACAGAGAAGGTAGTCATAGATAAACCGTATACTGCTCTTTTGACACTCTCCTGCTTTGGTTTCCCCCTTTCTAATAGGAAGCTCTCTGCTCTGGGAGCTCAGGTGGGTTCATCCTCCATCAGGATATCAATCTAAGCCACCTAATAATGGTCCATGATTACCTTGGAGAGGTCTCCATCCCTGCGCCGCCCTCACAACAATGCCTCCCAATGGCACCACCCCCACCACAGCAGCCTTCCCAGTGCTGTGGGGGCTGAGGAGAGAGAAATGCAAGTGCCTGCCACGTGTGAGCACCCTGAGCAGGGTACTGACTGCAGGCAGCAGCCCACTGTGGTGCTCCATGTTCAGTAAGAATCAAAATAGAGATGCCAACAGACACAGCTTGGCTTGTTTTGCATTGCTGGTTGATATGTAAGATAGTAGTGAGATATCACTCTCTGGATGTGAGCCTGCAGTCAAACCAGGTTGCCTGGTTTGGCTCTATGTGATGTAACACATTCATGACCATATCTCAGTCACATGTAAGCTCTCTCAACCTCACTAACAGAGTCTGCACACTGATCAAGCCCATAACAAGGGTTTCATAAAGCATTGTAATTCAAGTCTTTGGGAGGTGTAAATGGGTGCAGTAGCTATGGTCAAACCCCATTTCCAACAGCTCTTCCTCTTTACCTCTGTTTTTATCACACTTGCATTGGTAAAGTTGCTCACTGAAGTAAAAAAAAAAAAGCTAGTTTCCTTAGAAGAAATATTGCCCAAGAGCAGTTTACATCATATGTTATCTGGAAGGTGTTCTGTGAAACATCGTAATAATTGCTTTTCCTGGACTGAGACACTTATTAGTAGCAGCTAAAGTTAACAGATTGGAAGATTGCCTGAAGATGATGGATGGGTTTTCTCAGATAGTAGATTTCTGGTCATTTTCCATGGCAGCTGTAAATTAAAAAATAATATAAAGTTAAGCAGTGTTAGGATAGAAGTCACAAATACTACACGGCTACTGACTTGATCATTAATCATCCTAAATTAATGTTAAAGTGTTACTATGATGAGCCAAACTTTGCCCTGGGCTGTATGCAGAAGTTACTCATTGATTGCAAACGGGAAACAGCACATGTAGGTGAACACTGAATTCAGCCAACTGCTTGTTTGGTTTGCTGAGGTTTTTTAATTACTGCTTGAGGGAGACGGAGATGTTTCTGTTTTAGGAATCTCCTTTCATAACAGTGATCTGGAAGAAAATTATCAAGAGCCATCCTCTGATGTGCAGTCAATACTCCAGGTTATTGCAACAATATTTCTATGTATTTTTAAAGCTGAAGACCATTAATTCCCTCTAGAATTCAGGAGTCATTTGATCTGTCTGATGTTCACTTTAAGGTTACTGCAGTCAAAAAATAATTTATTTTTAGGCAGAATGAAGGTTTTTGTCCACAACTGAAATTCCTTCTAAGCCAAGCAATAATTTTCTGTAGACTTTGTCCTAATTTATCCTGGCATTTTTGATGAAGTCAGGTGTCTTCTTCAGATGATTAACTAGAGAGGAGGTGCCAGAGGCACACATGTTGAAAAAAACTCAAACCACAAGAATCAAATCTGATGCAAATGAAGAAGTCTTGCACTCAGAGACACCATAATGATTCCTTACCTCGGCAGAATGTGGAGGTCAGAAAAACTGTCATGGCCATGGCAAGGTCATGGAGACACACAGACCTTTGCCTTGTGAGCATCTAACTCTCCTCAGCCCCTTTTGCACTGTTATACTAATTGCTTAGGCATGTTTATGTTATACATGCTTTAGTAATAATGTATATTAGCTATAGGACATTACTTAGTCTCGTATTTAATGTCTTTCAGACCTTAGGTACAAATGCTCCACAGTAGTTGCATTGAAAACAATTTAACTTGAATGCCAACCACAGAATACTGTTAGCAGCAGGTTTTCTCAGGGTGATTTACTTCTGTTTATCCACAGGGTTTGGTAATAAATACATATATTTTGGGACCCTAGGTACATTAAACATACTCAATAGTCAGAGCTTGTAGAAGTTATTTCTCTGTCATTGCATTATAGCTAAATTGGTTGCGCACATCTCATTCAATTATGCAACTTGAAGAATACCAACAACACAGATTCCTGATTTCAATAGTGCATATGCTTGTTTTAGTGCTTACAATGGATCAGCTTTTAGCACGAGACACTAAAATCATCATGCTTTGAATTTTGGAGTCACAATTTCAAATGTAATACTGTCTTTGTGTGTGTGTCATTAATGGCTTTTTCTGCTTTCTGGATATATACTATAATATTCAGCACAAATCAAAGTGAAGACTGGAAGGCAACTCACAATGGATATTTGCAGTTAAGCTTTCACACCATCAAATTCTTTACTGATATCAGCTTAGTTAAGTAGTTATTCAACCAGTAAAAAAAACATGCTCAAAAGCCAACTAAAGTATTTTCTGTTAAATCCTGATGGAGAGAAAGTTCCAGGTCAAGTCTATCAAGACTCTTCAATGGGACTCCTTTACTGGTAGTTATTCTACATGGAAGCCACTCTGCTAGTATAGTAGTACAGAAGGAACAAGGAGAAAGGAATAAAAAAACATGCTCAAAAGCCAACTAAAGTATTTTCTGTTAAATCCTGATGGAGAGAAAGTTCCAGGTCAAGTCTATCAAGACTCTTCAATGGGACTCCTTTACTGGTAGTTATTCTACATGGAAGCCACTCTGCTAGTATAGTAGTACAGAAGGAACAAGGAGAAAGGAAGGGTTAAATTCATATCCATATGAATTGACATACTATTCTGATTCTAGTATTTTATAATAGCAAAAAAACATATCAAATGGATTAAAAACTGTCTGATGGATCTCGAAAAAACAGGCATGCACTGGAATTTGCAGTTGAATGGATGTTCCCAATGTTCCTTTGAGTTCTGTGCAAGGCTTCATGTTCTTTAATAACATCACCAATGGCCTTGTAAACATATCCCTAAATACAATCTCTGAATGACATGAGTTTGGCAGATGATGAAAACTGGGCAGTCAACAGAAACCAGGAATGGTAAAGGAAAGAACCACAAAGTTATTCAAACAAGAATTCCTTGCAGTAGACAAAAATCAAACTAAAAAATAAGTAATTCCATGTTGATTTTATCAGGAGGAAGATGGGAAGACGTTAGTTGTTCTCAGGAGAGATTCACAGCAGGGAAATACCAAGTTAAAAAGGACTCTTCCACCTAGCAGAAGCACCAAGGGCTGGAAACTTAAGCCAGACTGAAAGTAAGGTGCCTTTCTAAGAATAAAGGTGATTATGAGTTTGAGAAAAAATTACCAGATACATTTTATGAGCTCTTAAGGCCAAGAAGAATATTCCTTTCACCAAAACTAGATTTTTTTAAATTTAACATAAGAAGAGATAGTGGAGATAGTGGAGATATAAGCAAATTTATCATATTTTATGAATATAAATACATGCAAATTTAACCAGAGCCAACAATTTCTCATCTGCCTATGATATGTCTCATTAAGAAAACTGCCTTTTAAGAACTGTCTTCTAAAGACATGGGTTATCATTGTTTAATCTTAAGAGATATTATTAAATAAAAGGTTTATCAAACATTTTTGTACAGTTTAGAAAGTTTAATACAGCGTAAAATACAACTTGTCATGCAACATTGCAAATTTCTGGAGAGAGCAGCCTTTGTTTTTTAGATACAAACCTGAAGTAAAATACTGCCACCATATATGCTTCAAAATACATGTGTGCTCTGGTGCTATTTTTAAAATAGTTAGGATCATAATATATCTTCAGATACTTTCTGCTCCTATCAAATAACAATTAATAGCTGTTAGCATCCTTCCTTCTTCCATTTTGTAACATGTTATATCTTCCAGAAACTTGCTAGGCCAGTGACATTAATGAAAACAGAGAGTAAATCCATTCAAAACAATGTGAGTAAAAGCAGAATCTGTCTGTTTGCTTTTGCATGGTTAGAACAAAAAGCTCCATTGCTGCTTTTACAGCTAAAGAGCATTTTATAATGAGCTCTGAAATTTTTGGGAAATTCGGATTACAATGTTGGTTTAACATCAGACAGTCCATTGTTTAGATGTAGGATCACTGTGATGTCCGGTCTCTGAAAAGTTTAGTTTTCCTTTTGATATTAAAAAGACCACTGAAATAATCCACAAAGAGCTCAGGCCTCAGGAAAGAAGTCTGAAAAACAAACACTGTAAAAGATCGGTAAGACCCGATTATGTGGCTGACAATTACATGTGATAACAATTAAAATTATCTGATTCCAACCACATGGCATCTTAATACAGCAGATCTCCAAGTAAATAACATGTCACATAATAGGTTTTGATTGATGTTGTCAGCAGCCCTTTGAATGTTACAGATACCTTCCCATCAGTGCCTTAGAAACCAGTGGAGACTGGCTGACCTCAGCCTAACCTGAAATTATTTGCATGTACCTAAATACCCTAGTTCTAACTGCTTGGTAACCTAAAATTCTTCTTTTACTAAATAGATACTTGTACATGGTGTCCACCTCCTTCCTCCCAGTTGTAAATAACTTTGCTAATATATGCACTTGTGGTTTTAATGAAAACCCTAGATGCTTTCTGAGAGGCCTTTCAGTTACCTGCCAGTACAGATCTGGGAACATACATCAGATATCAAGCCAGCTGAAGCACTCCAAACAATTTTTAAAGTCCATGGCTTGGCTGGCATAGGGGACCAAACCAGGGAGAACACGGAGCTGCCAAGGAGCTGCCTCTGAGCAGCATGAGGTTACTTTGCTGCCAACTTTAATTTGCGTTAAAAAAAATAGGGATGAGTTAATGATTGCTAAACCAACAAATCATCCACCTATTGGAGGAGCCCCAGAGGACATCCTGTCTCCAGCAGTGATGTACCCAGTAAGAAAACACATTGTCACATTGCCTAGAATGGGCATACAAAAAGCAGAGGGGATGGGAGCAGGAATTTGGAGTATTTTCATGGTGCCAAGTCTCCACACATGTTCTTGGCTTAGCCTCACGCTCCTTATTTTCCTCTAGACTAACCCAAGAGCTACTCTTCAGATCTGTGATGCAAGTTTTATTGTTTCCTTCTGTATACTGTTAAGTGGGAAGTGAAACAAAATGTCTTAAAAATGAATTGAGGAATAATACCATACATTTGTTAGAAGGACAGTTTTGCTACCATTGTTGCTTTTAAAAAACAACTTTTTCTACTTTGGCATCTAAATCAGGATTTCAACATCACAGCTGGAAAAGCAGCTGTCTTTTCTAACCAGGGCTGCCACAAACACAGCTCTCCCACTGTAGGATATAGAGTCAGCAGCTTGTTGAGAATGAAGCTTTAGTTGAGATATTGCAACTGTTTAGAAGGTGTTGCTGAAGGTGAGCAAGAGCCTTACGAGTTATTCGTATCAGTTTCACTGGTCTAAAAAAGCATGTTATGCAGCCATGATCCAAGGTCCTGCCTGTGATATAAATATATTGGGTTTTTAACCAATATGTTGTCATTTTCCCCATTCTTTATACCAGACCACGCTGATGAGAAAGAAGAATATGAAACAACAAAACTCATGAGCAGACAAGGCAACTCAGCAGTCATACTTGACACCTCAGTCATAAACGTGTTTCTGTCCTGAGTAACAGTTCTACAGGTCAGGCACAGTTTTCTCTAAATGGCCTTCCCAGTAAGCAACAGTCATGTGACTGCTCCATGGATGTCATCTTAATGTAAAGGAAATATATCTGGTTTCCAATGATGAAAAGAGAAGAATTATCTACATGGTCCATGCTAAATTAGAATCATGTATTTCTTCCTGGCAAAGAAAGTTGCATTTGCTGTAGGTATGCACCAGAACTGTCAGCACCATGGGAGAGCAGGTTCCCAGAAGAACAGCAAAGCACCTGCTCATTGAAGTACACCAAACTTATGTATGAAAACTCTCCATATTCACACACCTCTAAACCTTCAACACTAATCAGACAGCCACATTCCTTGTCCTGAACTCCAGAGGACGCTCCAAAAAATCAAGTCACGTGATACTTAGACTTTACAGAGAAAAGATCTCGATGTTGTATAAGAATACATCAGACAAAATGGCCAAATCATTACAGAACCATTGATAGAGCGATGAACAGAGTACATAAACAAGCCAAACTGTACAAAACCAGATGTAGCCATGCATCTGTAAAGATGTAACCATATTCATTTTCTCTGAAGAACAGCATGACAGAGGTAGTTCATCTGGTATTGTTTTCCACCCCTGATGTTCAAGACTATACACTCAGAAGCTACTTTACAAGTATAACATTTGTGCAGCTGAAGCCTGAGCAGAGGTGATTAGCATGGGAGCAGGGCCTCTCATTTTCTTCATGCAGAGCATAATACAAAGGGACTTTGATCTTTAGGGGGATCTCTACCACAGTGCAAACTAATAATGATGTTAACACAACAGTAATAATAGGTACAGATAGCAATGCTGAACCTTAAACATGTATCCATTATAAACACATAAATATTCAGTTGTCTACTGTAAGAGCACAGGTCACATACTCTTTAGCTTCATTTCCCTCCTACACATCCAAAAGTAGGCAGAAAAATATTGAAATATATTTATTTGTCAGTAAACAGTATCTTTTCAAATTGGCATGGCAGAAATTTGAAGAATCAGGCTGCTAATGTGAAACTGAGAATGTATACAATATTAGAAGCAAACAGAATATTTGAGCTGTAGAAGAATCTCCAGAAAGAACCAAAATGACAGAGATATTATTTTAAAGTTGTACAGGACGGGTTGTGAAAAATCTAAATTCCCTGTAATGTTTTCAAAAAGTTAGCATCTACCTACAAATCAGCTGGGGGGCTCAGATTATTATTCTATTGATTCTGTATATGACTTTCTGGTTTTTTATGATGTTTTTATTTGTTTGGGTTTTTTCATGTTTGGGGGCTTTGATTTGCCTGGTTGGTATTTGTTTTCTTGTTTTTTGGAATAAAGGATAAATGACCAACCTATAGCCTCCAGGCCAGCTTCCAAAGGCCAGAATAGCTTATCCAACCAATAGCTACATTTTGCTGCCCTGTCCTTTACTGAGGCCTTCAGTCAGAGGCAAAAGATTAATTGCAAGCTGTTAAATTGACAAAAAAAGTGGTCAGAAGCTTGGTCTTTGCATTGCTTTTGCCCAAGGCTCTCTGGCCTCTACACCATTACAAACCAGGATTTACATCCATCCTAACTGGGGCACATCCCCACCACATGATGGACAGGTGATGTGAAAAGCCCTCTGACAAAAGTGTGAGTGAACCTCAGCCTTGTTACAGGCACTACTTGAACTCCTCATCCCTTACCAAAATAAGCATTTCTGAAGAAAGGACTTGCGTTTTAATTTTCTAATGGATATGCCTCTCATTGAGTTAGAGGTTAGAGCACATATTTCTTCCTTAAAATGACACAATCCTCCAAATCAAAAGGCTGAGATTGACACAAGGAATGTGGACTACATATTTATGGAGTAAATACAACTATTATTTGTTGCCAGATCTAACATACCAGAACAAGGATTTGGATATACATATCACCAGTCTAGCACTTTCCTGAAGTTGTGTGTAGCGCTTTTCTGTCACAATGTTTCATCCATGATATCTATATTTCAGATGCATGCAGAAAAAGAGCATCCCTGCCTTGGCAAATAACATGCCAAGAACAAAAGGGCTAAAAAAGGCCCAGGAAGTAGAACATTCAGAAGGTCATCAACAGTGTCATTTTCTGCAGGCATCATAGCAAGAGACTAGGCAGATTGAATGTGGAGAAGGTAGGGGCCTGGTGAAAGAATTCAGGGACACTGAATAATACCAGTGGGGCTGCATAGAAGAAGCCAAGCATCTCTGTTATTTTCTGCTAAAAGTGAATCAGTTGAGCTCCAAGTGACTGAAAAGTGATGAGCTAGTGCTTCAGAGAGGGGTTGAAAACAGGGAGGTGGGGCTGTTTGCATAGTTTTGTTTGGCATGGTTTCATTGTTCACAAAAATAAGGGGAAAAAACAATATTCCAAAACTCTTTCTGGGCAGTTAATAATTATTTTTCTCCCTTGGATTACAACACACATAAATATCAACAACCCTTTTGGCTATGTTGGCCTGGAGCCCTAGTCAGGCTTTCCATGTGGAGTTCCTAAGGAGCTGTCCCACTTGATGCATGTTGAAAGCCTCTCCCCTTAGAAATGCATTTGGGCTGGTGCCTTGAAGGGACATTTGAAACCTTCCTATGCTGCTTTGCTTTTTTTTTCCCGTTCTTGTTGTCAGGCTCATCATGCTGAGTCATATCTGCATCTAGATCATCATGATTATCCTGAAATGTCAGCAGCTGCTCTTTTCACCCCCATATGGTGCCAGATTTAGGATGAGGTTTCCCTAATGCATAAACAATGACTATAATTGTGGTTTTTGACAACCAAGGTATTGCAGAGATGTTATTCTGTTGTAAAAAACCTGCATTTCCACAGTGGTAATGAAGGGGTGGGTCATAATGACCCATATGTTTCTTTGTATTTCTCTCCAAAGAAAGCCTATGACATAAGTGAATCCCTGTCAGCATGGCTTTTGGCCATCAGATGTTGTTTGACACGGGAAACATCTAAAAGCTTTAACAGCTAATAGCTTCCTAACAGTAAGAGCATTATTTTCCTAATTCCAGAGATGGTTGTTTGATAGACAAAAACTGGCTTTAACCTCTATTGTCTTAATTCAGATGTAATTTCCTTGCAGTCTGCAGAGAGTCTTATCCCTTAGTGTTGCTTAAAGTTACAAGCTCTCTTTAAAAGCCAGCTAAAAAAAAGCTGAGGTATCAGAGAAATCAAAAAGAGAACAAACAAACAAACAAAAACCCTAGTAGGATTTGACAAAAGAAATGAAGAAAACAAAGCTCTATCTCTTCTTTCTTTTATGGATGTACATCAAAAGTATTTCCACTATCTATTATCTGTGGAGACAGAAGATAGTAGAACTGTCAGTGAGAGGGGAATTTAGTCCCAGCACGTCCATTCTGTATTTTAGTGCCAAATAAAGCAATACAGAGATAAATAAAAGATAAGCGAGTAGAAAATCTTGTGAGGGCAAAGAGAGGGTGAACATCATGTACTATTGTTCAAGACTGGGAGAAGAGGCATTGAAGCTGATGGAAGTAACCACCACCCTTCATCTGAGATAACAGAGCCAAGTAGTTCTTTGATGAGGTAATACAGGTTTCTGAGACAAGGCAAAAGTACACCCTAAATCTTGAATAATGTCGACAGATGGTGCTGATGGTTATTGCTTTGGGTAAGGGTGTATTTGTGTGTATGCATGTACAAGAAAACAAGGTAGCTGAAACAGAAAGAGAAATAAACTCTAAACAGAGCAGCTAAAAGGAAACTATCCGGGCATAAAGCCTAAAGGGAGAACTTACTGGGAATACTGAACACACAAAAAAAAGTGATGCTGTAAGCAAAGATACTGTCTTTGGTGGTTTTGATTGCATCCGCAGGCTGAGAAAGGGAAGCTGGCATGTTCTTTGTAAATAGGTAGAACTGAAGCCAAGAAAGGGCCTGACTCCATCAATGGTTTAGCTTCCTAACCAGAACAAGGTCTGATATGTGACCATCTGTGTCAAAGGAAGAAATATTATAGATAACAAAGCAGACTAAAGGAAAGGGTACAGACAAACCTATGGTGTCCTGAGAAAGCTAAGGATGTTGTAATGAATTAAATCTTCTTGTAGTGAATCAAAAGTCAGATGTACAGAAATTATTGCAAATGCAAAATGCTTTACCAGATAGAAACACTGGCACTCCATTTTTAACTAAAAGAAGCTCCCCCAAAGATTAAATGAGCCCTCAGAAACTAGACTAAGAAGGTTCTATTGTTCTGCAGGCTGGGAGGTTCAGGTTCAGTGAGACAAAAGTGGGAGGCAAGATCCAGGGCAGTGTTCCTCTGTGAGAACAAAGTCCCTCCAGGCTCACCATGTAGGTGCTTCGGCCTCATACCCAAAGCTGGCTCATACAGCTAAGCCCTAATTAGGTGCTTAAGGTACCATCCACTCCTTCCCCTGAAATAATCAATACGACCAGATGTCACGTACCAAATGGTACACAAAATGCCAGAGAGGAGTCTACC
>NW_005054307.1:5270437-5278334 GCF_000277835.1 Geospiza fortis | reverse complement strand
ATGTAAATCAGTTGGAGAGATGAGCACAGAAATTACCTCTGCAATAACCTGAGGTGTACCTGCTCTGTTCTTCCACGGCCCCCAAGAGTACACATCACCCTCCTAAAGAGCAGTTATAATTTGGATCTCTAGCACTAAAACCATACTGCACTTCCGCAGCTGTAACTGAGAAACAAAATTGGTCTGATTGGAAGCTATTCTGATCCTTCACAAACTAGGCACAGAACAAAATTTTTAGGAGGGCAAACATCCAGTCACAGTCGAAATTTTTACACATCTTTACTTTCCCTCTGGGCCTGTTTCATCCACTTGGATTATACCTATCTACTTGGATTTAGCTAAGAATTTGGCATCTAGGATAAAGCAGTTGTCTATGCCTTCTTTTTAGTTATGGAGCTAGATGTTCATTTCCAGAAACATATCACCATAGCCTAACAGAGAATTTAAAGTTAGACATCTCTGAAAAATAGTACAGGATGTCTTTTTGCATTGACTGAAGTGGGAACCTAGACAGCTAGTCAGTCTGGACACATACTTTGGGACAGTAGCAGACAAGGCCTACACAAGTTTTTGTGTACTGGGCCATGATATACTTCAAAATCTTTCCCAGGGGCATCTGTCGTTACTTGTGTAACCTTTCTTGGGTGTGTCAAAAAAGACAGTGTCAAATGCAGTAAAGTCATGAAAATAGGAGATCCAAGAAGAGCTCAGAGAAAAGAGCCATTAGACAGGCTGCTTGGGTGGCTATGAGGAACAAACCTCACATGGCTTCTGTGCATGAAGGAGCACTACTTGTCATTCAGTATTTCTCTCTCATTAAAAGTTGTGTGCAGTGGGAAGAAACAAGAGCACTGCTGTTGTCTCAGAAAGGTGTGGCTTGTTCAGGTTAGACTTCAGAGCCACAGTTGTCTGAATGAGGACTAGTAAGAGATGAGAGCGTTTTGATCTGTCTGCCACTCTGTAAGGGATAATAGGCAGTTGTTTTATTATTCCTTCAGTGTAATGTACAAGGATGATTTGTAATGAGGCAGAATCTAGGATAAATAGCTCTTGCTATAATACTTTGCCTTCAGATATCTCAAGAGCTAATCTGCGGTGGGTATGCTTGCTGTAAATCAGAGGCTATGTCTTTGCATTTGGAAGTCACTATTATTATGTTAAAGGGTGTATCCTTTCATAGTTCAAGTATGGCATTTGGAAAGAAGTAATTTCACCTCAGAGTGGAAGCTTCCCTGGGGCACAGATCTTCAACAGTGAAATTTTGTGTGTGTACTTTTGACAAACGCATGCCCAGTGGGCATGTGCCAAATTATGCCTTTGAAGCCATGGAAGCCTTGCTGTGGGAACCTAGAACTTTGAAGAATTTCTCAAGGGAGAGGAAGCAAAGCCAGCTGGACTCATTTTCTATAGACAGAAATTTAATTGCTAGCTAGCAGCTACTACATTAGAAGAGAAATCATCTCAGAGACCTGGAACATGTTGGTGTGAACCCTTGTTAGAGGAGCTGGGAGACAGCTTGACTGTGACCCATCCAGATCCCTCTCTTTGCACATTCTTTTAAACTTTAGTATTTACTGTCATAGTAAAATGTGATCATAAGAACCAACACATCATCGTTATTACTCAGCACCTAAGAACAAACTGTAAATACTCTGCTTTTGACTGCAAACCAGCTGAACAAAGAACAATTTCTTTGAAACTAGTACATATCAATTCAGCAGACTTACAGACATGAAAATAACTTGATACAATAAAATTTATGTACAGCCTTTTCTGTAAGAAGTGGTTTATTTTCACAACCCAGTGACTTCAGCTTTCCTATTCTCTGAGACATAACCTTGCAGCTCCCGAGGAGCAGGTTCTTCTTTGTGGTAGCAGATATCTGTCCTCCTCTGTGAGCTCTTTTTTTATTTCATCCTTCTTCAGTGCTCTCAAGTAGGTCCTATGTCATCCTTAACCCACACAAATGCCCATCATTTTGCCTGATCAGCAAAAAACCAAAATGCCGTAAATACTCCCCCAAGGATGGGAAGTGTGTGTGTGTGTGTGTGTGTGTGGTATAAAATGGTAATTCACATGTTACTGTACTATTAAGATAATGTTTCTCTATCAAAATAATTATAAATAAAGCACTTCAGATAATAACTAAAAATCTTACTGAGGGAAATTGCCTAGTGAAAGGAGGCTCAGGATATACCTTTATCACTACTCTGAGGTTAGTGCTAATTGGCAGACAACAAAGCCTATGAATTCAGAGGTTGATTATTGCCTTCTGCTTTTCTCCACTGACAGGTGAGCACACCTCCCCCTCTCTAAGTCTTGTGATTTATCTGTACTTGCATGCAGACCTCTGATAAGAACAGTCCATCACTGCGTTGGATTCTTTACCAACATGGAGTGTGAACATTTCCACTATGCAATTTACAATCTGGACAGAGAAAGAAGAGGGAGGTGAAACCTCCTCCCTTTTCACATGAGGAACAAATACTATGATTCATAGAGACATTTAGGTGCTTTGCTGATAGGGATCTGATTGGTCAGACTCACAACGACTTTGAAATATCTTCAACCAGCTGAACTGCTCGCTCCATGCATATCCTCTTACTCCACAGTAATGGCAAAGCAACCAGACCTGTTTCACTACAGGTTAAATCAGCACTGCCACTCTGCCCAACATTGCTACCAAAAGACATACATTCCTCCAGTGACGTGCACTGGGGAACTGGTGAAGATTAAAAACAACTCAGAAAAATAAGTGAAGCTAAACAAAACAAAAACCTCACAAATTTTAAACCCGATTAGTTGCCTTCTCAGGGATACTATCTTATGGCAGCAGAGCTGGTTGCACTGATTTAATTATTTGTTCATATAACTACACTTTGGGTCACATCAGCCCATTTGCTCTGGGTGAAAGTGCACACAAGGATAGTCACTGCTGTTCAACTGAGACACAATAGCTTGTTAAATTGTTATAAACTGATCATAAGTCTGAGTCCCAAATGTCTTACCCGAGGTCACCCAGCAGTTTGAGACACACCCAGCAACAGAACATCCCCAGAGTCCAGCCTAGTGTCAAATACAATGGCACTTTTCCTCTCTAATTGCAACCAATTGTCGCTGTCTTTTGGTGGGTGTAACCAGGAGAAAACGGACATGGGAATGAACTAGCACTGTCCAGTGAGCCCTTCCAGTTTCAGCTGAAGCAGGTTGGCAAGACTTCATCAGGAGAACTCCATGGTTTCACCAGGTTTTGTTTCTCCATAGGCAACAAGTGATTAGATAAAGTAACTCAGAGAAAAATTCTTGTGATATGTGTAGGTGTTGCACTGGACAATATGTTTCAGGGAGAGTGGGCATCATCTGCAGAAACAAAAAGCATTTTTGACCCTAGAGAAGCTTGTTCAATTCAATGCCTTCCTTTCCTATGCACCAGAGCAGTGGAGTGCCATGGTTAGTGCTATTTAGTGCATAATACATGAGCACTATATTGATCTGAAGAACAACTAGCACAGAAGATTTAAAAATGAAATAGTGGGGCAGAGGGACCCAGTGCTGGAGGAACGCTGCTTTCCACAAGGCATGTAAACCCTAATTAATAGACAAAGAGCTCTATTCTTGACCTCTGTTTAACTCATCCCCTCTTGCTTCTCTTCCCTTTAAGAATACTCCTTTTCCCCCTCCAGTTCACAGCAGCATATACAGGACCTGATGGAAGCCCACACAAACAAATGGCAACGCTCCCATTGACTTCAATGGGCTCTGTAACAAGCAGAGACATAAAAAAATAGGTGATTACTTTTTTCCTTTCTGAATGTCAAGACCCTCCCCTTCCCCCCAGAAAAACAATCCATGTAGTAATCATAAGTGCTTTATATTGTGCAGTGCAATGGGCATAATTAATCCAACACTCTAAACCACTAGTAGCAGTTGGTCTCTCTAATGCTTGGAAAATTATTTTAAATAGACTTCATAGCTGCAGAATAGGATTTTTTTAGATTGTAAGTACCTAGAGTCCAATATCAGCAGTTGTTAGCAGCATGTCTGTGCTGACTTCAAAAAGGACAGTCAATTCATACATATAGAAGAATGGGGCCCAAATCAGCATTTGTTGAACAGTCAAAATCATTTTGATATCCATGAGCTGTTCTCTCAAAGCTGGGAGATCCTAAATGTAGGATCAACCCTGCTGTTGCTCTTTGGCCAATTATCTAGACATGATCTTGATTAATTACTCACCTGGCTCTTTGGATTCAAGCAGACAAATCTCCATCTATTTTCCCTACTCTACAACCAAACACAAAAAAAAAGAAAAAAATCCTCCCCCTCTTCCTCTTGATTCACTGAACTGAGGACTTTACTGGTAAGAGAAAAATCCCAGGTATATTTTAGAAGTTCTTTTTTTTGCTGCCTGCAAGTTCATCTGCTTAACAAAGGGCTATGATACTGGGCTGTGGGGAGGGGAGGGAATGCATTGCTAATTTAGTGTCCTAGCATGCTCTGGATATCTGCAATATCTTTGTTCTGAAAAGCTGCACATTTTTTGGCAACACTTGGACAAAAATGTTCCAACTGTATTGAAGTTTAGGTCATATGCAAATGCTCATATTCAAAATGGTGTGCACAACACCGTCTTTCTAATCCTACCACTAAAATATGATTTGTGGCTGTTCTTCAGAACGTCTGCCTGATTAAACATCCTTGGAAAAAAATACATGGGATTGTAATAAAGAATCATAAAAACGTTTCTTTTAATCAGTAATTAAGTAGCAATTAAGCATAATTATTACAATTTGTATCTAATTTATAATATCAGTAGAATGAACAGATGTAATTTATCCTCCAGTAGTCAACAGTGCTTGGCTTGGGCAAAGCCAGCTCGCACTTCCCTTCACATTTGCAACACAAAAAGGACACCATGGATGGTGAGCAAATGTGTCTTCCCCAAGGGTGGGAATATTCAGCAGTGGGGCAGGAACTGCTCAGTCATCTGAAAGCCTGTGAAAATACCCATACAGACAAAATAAGCTTTTCCTACTGTCTTCAGTAAATGATAAAAATCTTCAGGTTTTCAACCTCAGAAGGAGCCCTCACTTCTGTGTAGCTGGTACAGTAACTGTTCAGCACCAGAACCAATCATTGCAAAATATAACCATAGGTGTGCTTCTTTTCTATATGAAATATTATTAAAATTGGTGAAGTATTTTTTCATGTGGTGGCTGGGGGAAGTTCTTCACTAGCAGCCTACAAAAAATTACACAGTTTACCGAGTAACTCAGAGAGGAAAAAAAGAAGTTTTCATTACAAACTCTAGGTTAATTTTCCTTAACTCCACAGTTTTTAAATGCTTAAGAAACACGTGTGTGATCTTGGACTGTCTGGAAGCAGACAATATGACTACTTTCTGCCATGGATGCTTTCAAATAAAACTACTATGAATTTTTGTTTGTTGTCTGACCTTGCTTGAGGTTCATCTGAGACATACATGGCTTGATGGCAAAGCATCAGGTTTCACATGTAGCTGATTACCATGGAGCTGTGTTTGGAAAGTTCTGTGATGGGGGGGCCATTAAAGCACCTTAGAGAGTTCTCTGGAATCACTCAGTATAGAACACATATACATTTATAGCCCAGAAGCTTTACCATTTGCCTAACAGTAGCAAATTCCTACAACAGGCCTCTGCCAAGGTAACTTTCTGAATCTGCTTGAACAGAAATTTTTTAAAAGTTAAAAACTGTATATTTGATGGATCTGGAATGTTCTTCAACCTCAGAAGTCTGAATGTGTATGCCCTGTCCTTACCCTGATGCCATACCTGGCTAAGAGTTTATTCCCTAAGCACATCTGCTGCCTGGAGGATGCCTCATGGAAGGTGCAAAGAAGCCCAGAAGGAGCTGAAATAAACTAGTATACTGGTATTGAATCTGACCAGCCTGAATGTAGAACTATTTGGCATTTGAAAATGCAAAAGAACTTGCTGAGAAATTAAAATCTAGTTTGCTCGAGCCAGTGTTACTTTGGACAACCAAATCAGGTCTGTGGTTTTCTCAGTGACAGAAGTCTCACAAAGTTTGTGGATCTGCAAACTGAAGATTTCATGCATTCCTAAGCCCTTAATTAACCATGTGAGTCTGTTTAAAAGATTCTTATATAGCAAAAACTTTATGGTTTTAAAGTGAAGTTAAGGGTTTACTGATGGAATGTACCATTAAGGCCTAGCCATTTGAAAGTGGTAATAAGGAGACAGATGCATATTCAAATGTTTATCTCTTTAATGTTCCCAAACCTAATCTCTTAAATGAGTGTAATCAGAAAAGTGGCATTCTAATTCTCTTTTGGGGAAGAGAAGGCGCCAGAGATGGAGCGATAACTGGGCTGTCAGTTAAAGCCATTCTCATGAAACTGTGGCTGTGTTTGAACCCAAATTGGAGAGGTTTTTTTAGGTACTGTGTCTGCTAGAATTCAAAGAGAAGACAAACTTCTTCTTTCAAGGCATAAAACCAAACTATGGACAGCCTTCATTAAAAAAAAAAAGCCAAACAAAACAACAAAAAGCCAACTTTATAAAAATGTCAGGCTTGCTGGTTTTGCTTTGGTTTACACTAAGATCTTTCTCACACACCTATACCTCTAAGCCAAAAGAACAATAAGTTTGTGAAGTTAGTCACTCAAAAGGTAGAAAGTGCCAGACATGAGGTTGGTTACATATGCAACCCAAATTCAGTTCCTCAGGTGAACTCATGATTAGACATGCTTTAATCACATGGCCACACACATTTTTTCCACAAGACAAAGACAGTGCAAGACTGACGACTTAGAGGAGCAAAGTGCAGTATTATGCACTGTGTTGGATGGTTGTGACAAAAGAGAATTACCAGGTCTGTATGGCAAGTAATGGGCTGAGAGACCGAGCCCTGCCCAGGAACAGGAGGTGGAAGGCTGTGAAATGCCCTGCTGCCATATCAGCATGTCCCTCCTCTGTGCCACTAAGCCCCTGCAGACACATGTGAGCAGAAATGGAGACAGCAGGCTGGGCTGCAGCACCATGGCCTGCTGCACATCACCAAGGAAAATACTGTGAACAGGGGCAGGCTGCAGCCAAGGTTCACTAGTCTATGACCCATTTTGCCTTCTGTGACAATCTGGTTAACATTACAAGTACATTACTGGCAAAGTTGTGGTGGGTTTTGGTGGGGTTTTGGTGCTTTGTTTCGGTTTTTGGTGGTTTTGGGGGGGTTTTGTTTGTGTTGTTGTTTTTTGTTGCTGGTTTTAGGATTTTTTTTTTTGTGGTTCTAGCATTTCCTAGCAGTTCCATGGCTTTTGTCATCTCTTGTCTACGTATTTCTTTGTTCAGCCTTGTGCCTTTGAAACTGTACACCCAGCTCTAGTTATCTTTGCTTTTTTAGTACTCAAAAGTGGTCACTAAGCAAGCATGGACTCATGGAAGCCTGAACTTTTCCTAAACAAAAGACCTACAAATAATTGTTACAACTAATCACCTGCTGCCTGAAAATGCACTGTCACCCTCTGAACCGCAGAGGGTATTAGAGATATTTGGGTTGACACCCACAATCACTTCAACGTGCAGGCACTGACTTCCTTGAGCCCAAGTCCCTACATTAAGGATGGCAGGAGGAAGCCCAGACAGAGGCTCTCATCTCCCAGATAATAGCAGGAGACTAGGCCAGGCTGGCTTTAATCTCGCCCGTCGAATTAAAATTTATCCCTTTCTACTGACCGTGAGGCACCTGGCAGGGGGAGCCGGGCCCCGCCGAAGGAGCTCTCCTGCAAAGCGCTCGTTTGGCTGCGGGGACAGCCCGGGATCGGCTGGGATAGCCCGCCCGGCATCAGGGCGGGACCGGTGCCACTGCCCGCCGCCTGTGCCGCATGACAGAACGC
>NW_005054307.1:5268008-5270173 GCF_000277835.1 Geospiza fortis | reverse complement strand
CGCGGATGCGGCCCCCGGGTCCCGCCGCAAAGCCCTGCGGCACGGGGGGCACGGCGCTGCCCCCGGCCGGGGGAAGAGCTGGGCACAGCCGGTCCCCCGGATCCCCATGTTTAGCCTAATCTAATAGCAGCAGTGATTAGAGTTTATTATTATTTGCGCGCTGAACTTTTCAGCTGAAGGGAGATTTAAAAATCAATAGTAAAGTCACATGCCTGACTGCTTGGACACTTATGGAAAAGCTGTTGGCCAAGGCCAATAAATCAATTCTTTTTCAGTCCTGTTTCTACTTCCAGAATTTTCTTCCTTGCAGAAGGGAACCCACATCTAACAAGATGCCACTTTGAAATACATCATGTTTGAAGCCAACATGCTAATTATAGATTAACAGGAGGTGAAACTCTGTTGAAGTGACATAGTGAAAAAAACCCAAGGTGATCAAATATAGTATGTCATCAAACATATTATGCTCGTTTAAAATCCTATGTTTAAGGGAAGGCTGCATAATCCTCTCAACCCCATGACTCACTGGCACCGGCTTTTACTCAGAGAAGTGAAGTTAGAATTCATTTAAAGTTATTTTGTGGTAAGCGGGCTCTCAGACCTCTGAGAGTTTTTACAGCCCCAGTCAAGGTATGTCCAATATTTCCAGCGTGACACATCAGCAGCCTACAGACTGAACAAGTAAATGAAATGGAAGTGTTTAACAGGCTTCACACGTTTCATTTATTTGGATTTGAACTGAGGAGCTGAGCTGAGCCTTGAATCACCAGCGAAGGAAGAGCATAATTACTTGTCATTATATTCATTCCAATTTATAAATAATGTTTCTGGCTTTATTTTACTCAATGCTTAATTTAAAAATAATGATTAAATATTAGCCCTTGGGCTGCGTGCTGGATTATGGCCAGATGCGTTATTACTTCTCCTTGGGACTCCGGAAATATCTAAATGGACTAGGAGGGAAAATGAAGATTTCCCACACTATTAGCTATGATGGAAGGACAGTGCTATAAGTTAAACATAGATTTTAATTGTTTTACAACGACGAGGTATTTCACCAGAATCAACAAATAAATGCTGAGAAAAATCACATTTACTGTAAGGTGGTGGTGCATGGCTTTGGCGTCCACGCAGAGGAACATACAGCACTGCATTTCTGGGTCTGGCTGTATATACACACGTGTAAGGAAATCGTGGGTGCCTGCAAATCTGCACACACACGTAAATTTCTCTAATATGTTTATATGTTCAGCGGTGGAAACAGCAGCAAAATAAGTGTTCCCTGATTTGGAGCACTTTCCAGGTGCTGCAAACACTGATGAACTAAAATCCTTATGTAGAAAATGAATAGGTCCCTCACACGTACACACATACACACCTCAAAGAAAAAAAAAGGAAGAAAAAGAGAAAGAAAATAGAGGAAAGGGGAACTCGATTTATTCTCATTTGTTTATCTCTAGATTTTTCCCCCTTTCTGCAAATTCATTTGAATAGCTTTCAAGCTGCAAAATGGAAATGTGGCTCCTGCCCTCTATTTCAGCGGCAGCGTCCTGGCAACAGAGCAATTTTCTATCATCAAGGATAAATGGCATCGAACAGAACATTCTGATAAAAAAGAAAAAAAGCTTTAGCCCAAGAAGCCCATGATTGCTGCCCTTCCTGTCTATCATCCCTTTACAAAATCCTCTCCTCCAAACCTGAGCTGCATGCTGTCAGAGCTAATAATGTCTTCTAAAGAAAAGGGGAAGAAACAGCATTCATGCACAATGTTCCCATTTATTACATAGAATGCTTATTTAAAAATTGCAAATATCTTTGTTTGGTTCACTGCAAATTAAAACCAAGATGTAGGAAGTTACACGATGCAACAATTATTCATGTCACAGCAGAGCATCAAACCCTCATATCTGGCTTTTCCATTGGTTAATATGTGTGTGTGTGCGTGTGTGTGTGTGCGCGCGTGTGCATGCGTTGTGTGTGTGTGTGCAATGCAGGGAATATCCCTTGTTGTGAAAATAAAAACCACTTCAGGTAAGTCTGTGTTTTGTTGTTTTAGAACAAGTGTGTGGGGGGGAAGTCATTACCGATCCGAAGTAGGCACAGGCTGTGTGTGTGCGGTCTTTGCTTTCCCGCCGGGGTTCGGCCCCAGGAGCCGTCAGGAAGGC
>NW_005054307.1:5263598-5267348 GCF_000277835.1 Geospiza fortis | reverse complement strand
GTCTCCTCTGGGGAGGCCCTCGGCCAAAGCCCCGGGCATCGCCTTCGAAGGGCGGTTCTGGGCTTCCCCCGAGGCCGCTGGACGTGCGCACACGGACAAGAGGAGCCGCTGCCCCGCCGCATCCGCAGCTCTCTCCCCTCAGGGAGGTTTGCTCGGTCCGGCCACCCGCGGCTGTGTGGTGGCCGGGCGCGGCCAAAACCACAAAGGAACCAACCAACAAACCCCCAAGGCACGCACTTGAAAAGTTGGGCTCGGGTCTCATGCTGGGGCCTGGATTTACTCCTTTCCTCACTTTTACACACCTAGGCTGCAGCGCCACTGACTCTTACTTGGCCCGACGGACAAAGCAGCTAGTCAGAGCCTTTGAAGTTTAGAATGCTGAGCCGAAAACTTGTGTAAAACTTATTTTATTCACGGGCCACAGGTCACCTGACCAAAAAAAATCCGAGGACAGGAAGAATGAATAACTGTCCCCACTTTTAACCGTATATGTATGCCCCGAAAATTAACGTTAAAATATCTTAAACGGGTCGAAGTCCGTGAGAGACTTCCTGCCTTGCTCTAGCTGAGGGCTGCAGGCAGGCCATTTGATTTATTTTCATTTTTCAAAGGAATGGAAAAAGTCGTCCGATTAGCAGTAGTATTATTATAATCTCCATTCTTAAACCTTGAAAGACCCTCGTAAACAATCGGCTCCTTCTCCCAGTCCGGTTCCCATCGCCGCTTGGTAATGACTGGAAGATTAATGGCGCTTTTTTAGCAACACCTGTCTTTTTAAGCTGTCGACACAACCAATTAATACTTTTAATTACCACTACAAGGAAACTAACCAGAACCTTTCTGATTTGATTTCGCCGCTGAATTTTATCCCCTCTGAAACGAAGCAGCCCCGACTCCAGGCAGGGCGGCCGCGGGGGGTGACTCTTTTTGCTGCGGGTTTATTTTGCTTCGGGCTGGTCAGGGAGATGATTTATTTAGGGGGGAAAATTGTTGTGGGTTTATTTCGCTTCGCTTTTCCCCGCTTCATTGGAAGTATTTTGCCATCCCTTTCGAGAAGAAAACAAAAGTGCTTGTTGGCACGGCCCCGGAGCACACAAGTCCCTTGGCTCCCCGAGAACCAACCTTTCGTACCAGCGGCCCCGGGAATGGCAAGGGAAGGGCGGGAGAAGCCAAGCACCCGCTTAGGCAAAAGTTACCATAGAGAAACTGTGCAAGGGAGGCGGGGGCGAGTCCTCTCTCGCCGAATTCAGGGGAGTTTTACCTGTGATTCCAACTAAAGAGCTAGTGTCCCATGGACGGAGCTGGGAAGCACAGGGACAGCGGCACCTGAGCCCCGGGATGTCTAGCTGAACCCCTCTCTCACCTCGGGCCTGGGCTATTCCCTTCCTTCACCCCCATTTCTTCGGGGGCCCCTGATCTTTATCTGAGTAACCCAACAGTCGAGTAGGAGATTGGGCACAAACTTGAACAGAAAGTGTGTTTGTCGTTCAAGCGGTATGAGCGCGATAAAAAGTTCACAGATGCCTGTGAGCAGTGCCGGCAGGGCGCCATCCCCTCTCTCTCCGGAGATCCCCCTTTGGCCGTAGGGTGTGTGAGTCTGCATGACCGCTTCCCGACCAGCCCAAAATGCTAGGAAATGGGGCTGCCACAAGATCCCCGGCCTTATTCTGAGGAGGTGGCAAAGTGTGTGAGCAAACCTTGTCTCCACACACGTGTTTCCCATGGCGACACGAAGTGGGCAGCAGCGTGTGGAAACGAAGTGGGAGCACCCACATCGGGATGCTTAGCCCCGGCTCATCCTCGGTGGACTTTTCCCTCTCCTCCCAGCCCCCAGCTAGTGCATGTGAATTGCTGGGAGTTCCTCCGACCCAGTGTGGAAAGCTGAAAAGCAGAAAGCGGTGGTGTTTGGGTTAAACAGACATCTCTGTGCCTGGTAAAGCGCGCCCGTGCTGTTCCGTGCCTGCCCTCCTTTGTGTTATCTCCCATGCTGCCCAGGCCTTGCAGAGTTATGCCGTAGGGGCGATGTCCCACGTTAGAACAATATGAATTCGCGGACGGATCCTGAATATGAATGAGGTATGTGGTCGTCTGACTGCTTTGAAGCCGTACTTCTCCGAATATGGCTTTAATTAAATGTCTTCCGGCTGTAAAAGATTACATGTTGTGGAAAATATATCCTAGCATGAAATTTACTTCCACGATACGAAATTAGGTTACTTATAAATGTCTTCATTTAAAAAGGAAAATCGCTTCTCCTCGTTCTGTTTTCTGTTTTGTTGAACAGAGATCTCCAACGAGGAAAGAGGGTTGGGATAATATATTTATAGAGGCACGTGTAACAAAACCTGCCAGAAGCGGAGTGGGTGAGGGCTGCTTGCTCAAATGCAGACAATTCACAAAACAGGCAAGTTAATCCAGATCTGATTTGTTTCAGATCCAGCTGTCAGAAACCCGGAATACCTCCCGCGCCTCACGCCGCGGATACCTAACGCGCTCTTACCGCCCACGTCCCCCAGCGTCCCTTCCTCCTGCCTTTATTCCGTGACAGAGATGGCCGGGGGGAGAGGGGTCAGGGCACACAGGTGGAGAAAGGTGACGATCTCAACTCGCGAAATATAATAATAATTCTTGCGGTATGGAGGATAACGCCGTGGTCACCCTAGGACCAGTCAGTCCGGCAAAGCAGTTTCACTCTGCCAGTGAAACCGCGCTCAGTGTCAAGAGCTTTCCCGCTCCGGACGGTGGATGCGGGCGTAATCCAGGTTGCTGGAGGCGATGCTCTGTTTGTATGTATCTCTTTACGCTTTTAGATACGGGACCTTACCTAGCTACGTTTCTATAGAGAGATCAGATAATGCATCCCTCCGGATTATCCTTCTAAATTAACTTTTAGATTTGTTTTTATAGTCCGCTGAGACCCTGACAAAAGTGGCTGTAGCTAGATACAGATACGAGATAAACGTATAAAGCAGGCTCATTACACGGGAATAAGTGAAGAACTCTCCTTGCAATCTACTCTAGATAACGATTCTGCCCGAAGAAACAAGTAAAGCCGAGATATTTACTTCTTTTCCTAATAAATAAACCTCAATAACTGCATTGACTTTGCGCAGTGTTTACTACATTTCCATTCATTGCTTGGGTAAATGCATCCCTAAAGGCAGAGTAAATAATTGCAGTGATCTCAACAAGGGAAATGTGTAGACATTTGAAGTGTACTAAAAATAAACGAAGGCGAAGAGACTGAAGAGAGAGGACACCGCGCTCGTTTGCCGTAATTAAAGCCTCTGCTTTCTCTCGCCGGAATCCGAGACTTGCAGAGCGCAGCCGGGGTGACAAATTCCCCGCTGGTGTCACCGGCTCAGCGCACGAGTGGCCGTGGGAGCCGAGGCTGAATCCGGCGTGTCTGGGCTCGGGAGGGCTCGGCGCGGCGCTTGGCTCGGGGGTGAGACTGGCCGCTACCGCAGGAGAAATTACAGCCTCTCTGATGACTTGAAAGAGCCGCGAGTTTCCATTCTCCTCTGAACCCTTCCAAGATGGGCACTTAAGAGCGGTGGTGGCTTGGGTTTTTTGTTTTGTTTTGTTTTTATTTTTTAATTGCATTTCATCTTGTTCTGCCAGATAAAGGTTTTTTATTTAATTGTTGTTGGGGTTTTTTTTTTTCTTTCATTTGAAAAGAAAACAAAACAACATAAGTCCCCGCTAAAACAAACATCTGCTTCAGCAGCACCCGGGCAGGCGGGGACGCCT
>NW_005054307.1:5262612-5263381 GCF_000277835.1 Geospiza fortis | reverse complement strand
CCACTCGCTTGAAACCTAATTGCATTTTAAAGCAGGTATACACCCCCCCACATACACATACCCCCCATCAGGGACAACAACCAACGACGACAACACAACAAAACATTAACCAAACAAAAAGCCCCAATCTGCGACTGTCTACGGAGCCACACATTGAATGAATCTGTCTGTAAGGTTTTAATCACAGCCAAGGCTTCGCTACAAATCTGTACAAGAGACGGTGGCTGGTTCCCTCTGGATCTCTCCCCTTCTGACTCCTATTATTTCGACCCAGGCTACAATATAGAAAGTGGCGTGTGTGATCCATCTGCAAGGCTGGGCTGGGGTTTACCCCCCCTCCATTTCCCTGCCACTTCCTTCGCACTCGCGGTATGGAAAGCCATTGACGCCTGCCTGTCTGTTATAATGTTAGTGGGTTGAAATCCAGAGGAGCCTCCGCTCCGCTCTTGCTCTCGCGCTGGCAGCGCTCAAAATCCGCAGTCTCTCCTTAAAATGAGCCTCTTCCAGCGTGAGGAGGTGAACTCCTCTTGCTGGTGCCTTTCCTCACCGTTCAGCTGCTATCAGGGCGATGGCAATATGACATACTAGCAGAAGCTTCATACTACACAGGAGGACGTGTGTTTTGGGGTAAACAGGCTTGAGAGAGCGGGAGAAAAAAATATCATCGGCAGATGCAAGGAGAGATATTTTGCTGAGCTTCTGGGAGCTGTAAATACTGTGGGCAAAGCTGCGCTGCCCGGGCAGGACAGCGGCTGGCGAGCCCGGACGG
>NW_005054307.1:5261122-5262537 GCF_000277835.1 Geospiza fortis | reverse complement strand
CCTTTGGCGGCCGCCACAACCGCGCTCCAGCGGGGAAAGTCCCGTGCATCCGCGGAGGGAGCCTCTCCGCAAAAAAGCGTCTGGAGCGGATCGCTGCCAGCGGGAATATTTTCTGGCTTTCCGCTTCCCTCGAGATTTTCCACATACTACTCTGCCGGAGACCTCCACTGTCCCCCGAGCACCTTTCGAATGCTTTGTGGATTCCGTACTGTTGCTAAAAAACAGGAGATCCCTCACTAATCTAATCTTTGCCTTTTCCCCTCCCTCCCGTCACCCCCAGCCCACCCGGCATTTCTCTGCCACTTAAAAATAAAATCCTGTTGCAAGATCTACTTCACGCGGGTACATGGGCTTCTCGCGCAAAACACACGAACCCACGTAATTCCTGAAATAAGTTTATCTGGGACCTTCCCAGCTACTCTGACCGGTGTGAGACAGAAAGCACTCTCCCGGACTCTGGTGTGAATTGGGAAGAGTGGATATATAATCCCAGAGCACGCTCCTTCTGGAGGAACCTCGCCTGGGGTACGCCGTCAGCTATCGCATCCCTCCCCACGAACCACAAAACAAGATAAACCACCCGAAAGAGGGACTCCGCTTGCAGAGCCCACCCTTGCAAACGCCTCAGCAGGACTTCCCGGCAAGGATGGGATGAGAAACAGAACGGGAATGTTTGTTTTCCCCTGTTGTTATTGTTGAACGCATGAATGAATGAATGGATGAATGAATGAATGGAACAGAAGGTGCTCGGAGGCATATAGGAAGCTTCTGACCGCTTACATTAACTTCCTATTACACCCTAAAAATAGAACCCCGTTTCCTGTTGTTTGTCAGCTCCTTCTAGCTGTTGTGTCTGTTGTGTGACATCTTTCGACTCACAAATGTGACCTTAAACCACGCAAACACGCTTTGGCCCTTTGAAAGTGTTACCCACAAACATCATTAAAGCGACGCGGTTTAAGGTGACACCGAAGACCTGTCGCACGAAGTCACCCAGTCCTGGGGCACAGGGAGCCCGGTGCGTGGTGCCACGCTCTCCGCCCGACAGCCGAGCAGGGGAGGACGGCGGGGAGAAGGAAAGGGAGCGTAGCATTGACCCCGCGGCTCTCAGCCAGCCCGGGCGTGGAGAGATACTGGCCTTAATCCCGCTCGGGATGCAAAGGCCTCCTTGCTCTCCAGAGGAGCGAGGGTGACTTGCGGAGAGCATTCTCTGGGAATATTACACCGCGGGGAGAGGAGAAGGCCGGCCAGAGATGCGCGGGCAGGGCCCGCGGGTACGGAGGGAATAGAGCACGGAACAGTGCACAGGGCATATCCCCATCGCCCCCGAGCAGGGCTGCAACCCAGACCTCCAGGAGTTCGGGTTTGGCCGCGGAAAGAGCGAGGAAGCCAGAAAGGGGGGTCCCATGCGGTTA
>NW_005054307.1:5258871-5261099 GCF_000277835.1 Geospiza fortis | reverse complement strand
TGTGCCCACAGGGGGCCGTCCAGGGGCTCCCGCCCCGGGACGGTGCCCAGCCTCCCCCTAACTGGCACGTTGCCCATCCAGCCAGGCTCCCGGCCCGTCCGGCCCCGCGCAGATCCCGGGAAGCTCAGCTGAGGCAAGGCAGCTCCCCTCGTGGGCTCCCGCCCCTCACTCGTGACTTCTGCCCGCTCACTTTCGGAGGCACTTCAGGGCAAGGGGACTAGGAGGTGTGGGGTGCCCGTCCCCACCCCTTTTTCACGAGTCACCCACCCTGGGAAATGGACACTCCACTGTTCTGATGCGTCCGGAGCTATTGATTCAGGTCTAATTTCTCCAGAAAGAGGCCGATGACGGAGCTCGGCTACGCGCAAACGAGAGCCGGGGAGGAGCGGTGCCCGGCAGCGCAGTGTCCCCAGCGGGCAGGGACCTCCCTGTGCCCTGGCATCCCCCTCCAGAGCGCGGGCCCAGGACCTGCCTGAATCTCGGAAAAGAAATATTCCTGCAGCTGCCGCTTCTGCCGGGGCACGGCTCGGGTCCCTGTTGCTCCCCACTCCACCCCCACGCCCCTCGCGACCCCCGGTGGGCCTAATTAAATTGAGGAAAATTATCGGTGTGAGGTTGGACGGAGTCAACTGTCTTGAGGACAGACGGGGATGTCTGAGCACCGCGGGGGAAGAGCAGCGCCGGGTTTCCAGCTCTTCCCTCCGGCCGGCGCCCACTGACGGCTCGGCGGGGGCTCCGCATCCCCGCGGCGCCGCTGCTCCCCCCGGCCACATCCGGAGCCGCTGCTCGTCCCACTCGCCCCACTGCATCCCTCCCGTCAGCTGGGCTGAACGAGAGATGCACCAGCAACTCCGTTTGCTGCCTATGGCAGGAAGCAGTTCCTGCAGATTCTCCCTGTCTTTTCTTCTTCTCCTTTTTGTCTGACTCAGACGCCTTATTCCCTCCGCCAAGGCGGCATATAGGTATTATTTCAAAGCGATCTCCTCTCCTGCCCAACTTTCTCCTATTCTGGGGTTAGCATCCATTATGAGGCAGGAATTATTTCGAAACAAGAAAACAACGTGTTGCAAACACTCCCCAGCCTATTTTCTGACATCTTTTGTTATGCATGCTCTTGCTGCTGGAGAAAATGCTAGTATGTGCACCTGCGAAAAAAAACGCCTTCATGATGTTAACAGCAAGCTGGAGGGTATAAAGCAATAAAACTGCCAAATGTACCTGTTCCTGTTGAGTACATTACCTACACCTATGAATAAAGGGTCTCAGTAGGAATTCTTTCCTTTCTCTTCCCCTTTTCTCTATATTTTTATTCATTGTAGATTTGTAAACGCCTGGATCGGGTTACCCTTTCGCGTGTTAAAGTGGAACCCTTGTTAAAAGCCGGAGAACAAGGCAAGACACTTACAACTGCATTCAGAGTTACTGAACCGACTCCAAGGGCTCAAGAAGTGAAACAACGATGAGAGAGTGGCTAAGGGGGCTCAGAACATCCCAGACACACAGGAAAAAAAGACATGCCTCCCCCATGCCCCCCTGAAACAAGCCATATGAACTACAAGCGCAGAGAGACTACGGGTTATGCCCTTCCACCGACAGAGCATCGCTTGGCATCCTCCTTCCCCCTCTTCCCCCCCTCCCCCACGGTCTGCGAAGAGGGGGCTCGCATCCTTCGGCTTCCCAGAGCTAATGATCGGGATATGGGGAAGCACAACTCCAAGATAAAGGAAAAAATGAAAAAGAGAAAAAAATCCCAGAAAGAAAAACTGAACCCCTCTAAGTATTTCCACAAGCGACGCGTTAAAAATAATAATAATAATAAATAAATATATATATAAACATCTGCAGAATCTGAAAACCAATCCTCAGGGAATGTCGCGGTGAGAGGCAGTGTCAAGACCTGGGATCGGTCTGGGGACGTCTCTGGGCTGCGCGAGGTTTTGGAAGCAGCGGCTGCTGGTGCCGGTGTTGGCTTTCAGAGCCCGAAGCCTCCAGCCCCTTTCCCCATCTAGAGCAACTTTCGGATTTCTTTAGGCTTAGCGAGTTCCGCAGGGTCCTTCCTACCTCAGTCCTCTCCGGTGGGGTCTGTCTCTGGAGTTCATGCTTAGCTGGACGCGAGGAGATTTAAGAGAGGGAAAGGGGGGAAAAAAAGAGAGAGAGGGGGTGAGAGAGAGGGGGGAGAGAGAGGAGAGAGGAGAGAGAGAGAGATCCTCCGCCGTGCTGGATCAAAA
>NW_005054307.1:5251655-5256843 GCF_000277835.1 Geospiza fortis | reverse complement strand
TGCTAACACCTGAGGAGTGAAAGTTTCCAGGCGAGCGGATCGCATTCCGCTCGGGGGCCGTCTGATTTATGTATTTCTTTTTTTGCAGGGAGTCGTACGTATCCATCCAGAGGGGCACGGGAGGGGTGCGGGGGGCGGAAAGCATTGTTAAAAGTCTCGGACTGGTGATTCACTGACCACCAAACTGGCGACGCGAAGTCAATTAGCCGAGTAAAACCTGGATGGCCCTGGAACGAGGCATACCTTCGCAAAGCCAGCGCTGCGCTTTAAATTTTAAAAAATGTTTTCATTTTTTTTTTTTCTTCCCGAGAAGAAGGAGAGCGTACCCACCATGCCCGGACAGCTGTTTTTTCTCCCGGTAGCTCCCAAGCGGCAGCCTGTGCCTGCGCCGTGGGGTTAAACAGGCGTCGGGACGGGCTTTGGCGTTTTCAGGAGCCGTGGCAGCCAAAATACCCGCGTTTAATAGCTAAGGAGGGTGATGTTTCAGCTGTGTTGTTTTGCTTGCAGATCAGCAAAAAACCACAGTGATTGAAAACGGTGAAATCAGATTTAATGGAAAAGGGAAAAAGATTCGGAAGCCTCGAACCATTTACTCTAGTCTACAACTCCAGGCTTTAAATCATCGCTTTCAGCAGACTCAGTACCTGGCACTTCCAGAGAGAGCTGAACTGGCAGCGTCATTAGGACTTACCCAGACACAGGTAATTACTGGGAATTCCAAATCACTGAAGCCCTGCTCGAGCAACAAAGGCCAAGCAAAGTATGATGCTCCCTAAACATTTTGGCCTCTGTCGGGAACGGTAGAAAAGGTAAAGCGCACGGTTCCCATCTCTCCACGCTGGGACTTACCTAACGCGCGGCAGAGATCGGGCAGCAGCAGGGAGAGCTGAAAGCGCCCTTCCCTCAGCCGGCTGCGAGCGAGCGCTCTCCCTTTTGATGCCACACGTAATATTTTTAAATTGCCTATATTGTCAGATAATTTCAGCACTGAGATGCAATTGCCCAGCTGTGAAAAGGAGAACAAAACAAAGGCGAGGAATCGCTGGGCCTGAGGTAGAGCTAAAAGCAAAGCTGCCTTGTCGCAACGTTTATAGGTAGAGGGGAAGCAGGAACGCGTTAGGAAATACCTGTTAAATCAATAGTTAATTCACCCTGGATGACTAACGCAAATGCAGTGGTTAGCCTTGGGCAAAATGTACGGAAGGTGATAATAGATCTGAAGATCAAAGACAGCCGTGTACAAAATTATGGCAGGTTAAGCCATAGTTAAGTGTGGTTGGAGTAGCTGTGCCATTCTGCTAATTTAAGCTTGAAAGACATACGAGGCATTACAGGCTTACCAGGCTGGGGTTTGTGGAGAAGAGCATGGATAGATGGGATCAATTCGGACAAAATGTTATCATGTGAATCTATGAGCCTAGCAAATAACTTCAGGGTTTTATCAATGTCATTGGTAACAGTCTCTTCCAGACAGTGATTTTTAAATATTCAACAAACATTAATAATGGGAATGGGCCTGATGGTTTTGCAAATGGGATTTTAGTATCCTCAGCATGCACCCTCTGTCTCTCTGTTGTCTCTCTTTCTCACTCGTATGCATAGATTTTTTTTTAGGGGCCCGATCCTGATCTTGCAGCTAGAGAAGAACCCCTGCTTATCCCCTAACATTAAAAGTTTGAGAGGTCAAATACGCATGGGAAATTTGTTTTCTGTTTGATTGATTAAAAAAAAAAATACATCCTGTATACATGTCTTACATATATATAATTGCTATGATAATTCTGACCTGCCAGTGGGCCTGATCCTTGCACACCTCATCGAGTGCAGGGTCCCTCCTCGGGAGTTCTGCTGGATTAGGAGCAGGATGAGACCCAAAACAATGTTGATATACTATTACTCACAGAAAAAATAAAAATATTCTTTCTTTAATAATCCTTTTTAATATGAAGTCACAATCCTGGTTCTATTACACTTCCTCCTCTGCCACATCAGCATGGACTGCTTGATCTGATCGTGAGGATTTCAGAAGCACAATTTCTTTGTAAGATGCCCTTTGTCTATTGGCTCTTGTCTCCTGGCACAAAATCATATGATTGCCCATGTTTGACAACAGTTTGCCCGAACGATCAAATGACCTCCAAAATTCTGAATGAGGTGCTAAAACGGGAGACCTCAGAGCATGTGGTCTGCTCAGGGAAACAACAACGTGGCCTGCTCGGGAAAACAACGTCCCAGGTTAAAACCCGCATCCCTCTCGCTTTCCAGCTCTGCTCTGCCTCCCCTGTTCTCTCCAGCTGCATCCAAAGCCCGAGAGCAGCCATAACTACCCCTCCTTCCCCTTTCCCCATCCCCAGTTCCACACCCGACTGGCGTGTGCCCTCAAGACTTTCTCCCGATTAGACCCCCGGCCCCCAGGGTCCTCCCTGCCGTGCCCTGGGCACTGACGGCAGCCTAATATCTAATATCTGCGTTTCGGTTTACAGGTGAAGATCTGGTTTCAGAACAAGCGCTCCAAATTCAAGAAGCTGCTGAAGCAGGGCAGTAACCCCCACGAGAGCGACCCTCTGCCCGGCTCCGCTGCCCTCTCCCCTCGCTCTCCAGCTCTGCCTCCAGTCTGGGACGTTTCAGCCTCTGCCAAGGGAGTCAATATGCCTCCAAACAGCTACATGCCTGGCTATTCTCACTGGTATTCTTCTCCACATCAAGACACAATGCAGAGACCACAAATGATGTGAATTGTCCAAGAGAAATAATCTCCCAAGAACGCCTCGTCTCGACATGGCAAGAAGTTCCCCTGCTTTGCCAAGCCGTGCCAGCTAACAGGCTCTGTGTGAACTTGTAGATGCGGCAAAGAGACAGAGTGGCTTTTTTTTTTTTTTTTTTTTTTTTTTTTTTTTTTTTTTTTTTTTTTTAAGTAACCTCAGCGATTGATCTTGAACAGAAAGACACAATTTTCATTCTGGCGCACAGAAGACACTTCTCTTTAGGATATTTTTCTTTGGACTCCAAGGCACCAGCCTCTTTCTCTGAGGAGTATACGTCAAAACAAACTTTTTACAGACTTTGCCCACAAGAACCTGAATCTACCATGGCAGCCGTTTTTACTCGTTTAATGAGCTAAAGACATTACATGATGAAAGAGAGACTAGTCAAAGCTCCTTCATTTTTATTCACCAAATCCGAACTGGGGAAAGGATTAAAAGACAGAAGAAGTGATTTTTTTTAAAATTAAGATTGGGGGGGGGGAAAGGAGAACTGGTTGAAAAAATGCAAATATACTGTAAGATTGGAACATTACCACGAAGCAAAATCTGCATGCTTTCTCAAAACGTAATGGGCTGCGGCTCAGAAGAAACCACCGTCTCTCACCCGAAGAGCCCCCTCATCCGCACAGACCCGCACCCGCACACAGCCGGACAGACTCCCGGAGACGAGCAGGAAAGACAGAGCGAGGGATTCGCGGCCGGACCCGGACCCAGACCCGGCGCCGCGGGCTGGGGAAGGGCAGTTCAGCGCTGCCCGGCGACAGCCTCAACCACTGAGCGAGAGGGACCTTTCCCCGAGCAACCTTTCTGTATATATTGTTGAATTTTAGTTGTACATATACTTTGTATGTTTTTGTCTTCTTTCATATATAGAGTAAAAGCCACAAAACGCCCGCCTGGCTCCTATTTATCTCCACCTTAGCGGATCCCCACCTGCCCCGACTTGCCCCCTAGATCAGCCCGGGCAGAGGGATCCCTGTGCCCAGCTCGCCTGAGTGCACAGACACCCCTACCAAAGCATATATCTGCAAGCAAAGAAAGAAAAGCTGAAGTGGGGTGGGGTAGCTGGTGGTTTAGCTGGTTTTAAGGCTACGACTTAAAGACAGGAGGTACCGAGTCCACAAAGATACGCCTAGACGAAGTTGCTAATCACCCGGCCATTTCTGCTGCGATTTTACTGCTCCGCTGCTTAGCTGAGCTTTCTCGCCGAGGCAAAGCTCAGAGCCCTGTCTTTCTTCCCAAAGGTTGGAGACTCCAAATTATTAAGAAAGGAGGCGCCCTCCTTTGTTTCAAAGAGCAGACAATGCAAGCTGAGGAATGTTTTGCAAAGCCCTGAGAGGTGCCCAGGCACACAACACGCTGTCCAGCCAGCTTCAGCCGCACCGGCTTGTGGAAAGCACAGCAACAACTGACAATGAAAAGCCTTTTCCTCATCCAAGCTGGGTGCCCCATACTGCGAGAATTAATGGCTAGAGACCTGGGCATCCTTCAAATTATGAACCTTGAAACCACTGAGCCATTTATCAGAAGTCAATAGAGATCCTCAGAGTGCTCCATATAATGACAGCTACATACAGTCGTGCAAAAGGACAGTCACTATAATTAGACACAAAGCAAAGACTACTTACCAATATACCAGTTTTTTGGGGGGTGTTTTTTGGTTTGGTTTTTTTTTTTTTGAGCAACTTCCACGCTCAGTCAGTCTTCAGAGTGCTTTAAAACCGATCAGTCTTGTCATTTTCTACCATTCGTATTGTTACATTAGGAAAAATGTTTTCTTTTCTTTTTTTCCCCTTCCCACTGTGAAACTTTGGGTTCAGAGCTCCCCAGGATCAATTCTGAACAAAGCCTCCAGCTGCAGTGCCATCCAATTTGAAGCAGACATTGGGGACAATTTAAGGTTTTTATCCACAAGAAGGTTTTTTTCCATTCTCTTAAATGCAGCCATAATTAGAGTAATTTTTCATGTAGCCCGCTGATTACAGCGTTTTTACCGTCAAAGATAATTACCTGTAATTTTCTTCCACTTTTAATACTAAAAAGCCATCTTTATTTAGATTCAGGAACAGGAAAGGCGAAACAAAAGAGGAAAATTATTCTGTTATTCATACACAAATTGCAGAGACGTAGGGCCTAAAATTGAAAATTAACCAAAATTATAATGCTGAAAAGAATGGAAGAGGCTTCAGAAGTACAGCTGGTAGTGGGGCTCACTGAATTATTCAAATGACACTGAAGAGAAAGCTACCATACATTTAAACCAACAGCATTGTGTGCATCTTTCAGAAAACCCCGCTTTACATCCCCCTCCCCCCGACTCCGGCCCTTGTGCGGGCTCCCCTCGCCTCGCAGAAGGGCGGCGGATGCCCCGGGGAGCGAGTCCCGCAGCCCTGGGAGCCCGGCCCGGCCCGGCTCGGCCTGCA
>NW_005054307.1:5248438-5251023 GCF_000277835.1 Geospiza fortis | reverse complement strand
TCGGGGCTCCCGCCGCATCCCCGGCAGCATCGGGGGAAAGGGGGCGCTTATCTGTGGGGGTCCGGCCGAGGAGGGAAACCACCTGCGCGGGAACGAGCGCCGGTGGGGGGGAGCACAGACGGAGCGTGCCTCGACGGGCAAGGCGCGGAGCAGCCACAAACCAGCCCCAAACCCCAGCGAACCCCAAAACTTACCCCTCTGAAAATCTGCTAAGCAAGGATCGGGGTCTAGAAATCTGTACTGAACAGAAGCAGTGGAGAATATTTTTCTGAGTCTGAGGGCAGAAGCTCTTTCTCTATATTCTTGGTTGAGTGAGCACATCCAGGTGTGAAATTGTTTGCACACCCCAGCACCTCTTATATTGCCAGCAAAATTAGCTGTTATTACTGTCACTGTTTAGTGATGGTTAGCTTGATAAAAAAAACCTGCTGTAATCAAGACCTGGCGCATCTTTGCAAATTACAGATAATTGTAAACGTCCAGATTATGATAATAGCATCCTAATCCAGCCTGCAATATAATTATTACAGAGTGTTACATCTGAAACTGTCCAGTAGGGCTAATTCAGCCATTATTTAGACCCTATTTTTGCACTGCAAATGGGTTGCTGAGTTGAAAATGTACGATTGTAATTTCACGGGGCACTCAATGAGTAATGGTATAGGGAGGGAAAAATACAAAAGTGAAATGTGAACAGTAGCGATCAAATCAAACTCTGAAGGACAAAAGACTGTTTGATTCATAGGGAATGAGAAGAGCGGGAATTAAGAAAATAGCAAATCAGTGGTCTGCAGCGTTACGTGTCCAAATCTCAACGACTGCGAGCCTGATGTGCAGTCAGGGACTGCTGCTTCGGCTCCCGCCTCGCATCAGTCCGCCTCTCGGCTCGGCTCATCCCGGCAGCCTCTCCCCGGCACCCGGAGCATCCCCGAGCTCCCCACCCATCCCTAAAAGAGGGCTCTCCATTATCTTGTGCCTCCTCTCAGGTGACTGAACGTCACTTTCGGGCAAGAAGCCTCGGGAGGTTCGGAACCGGGCGGAGGAGGGCGCGGGGTGCGGGATGCCGGCGCCGGGCGCTCTCCGCGGCGGGCTGCGGAGCCTTTTGCGCCCCCGCGCACCCGCTGGACCGGTCCTCAGGGGTCCTCAGGGAAATTATCACAGAACCGACTCAATTGTAATTAATTAATCAAAAGAGCCTGGCTAACAGGACTACCTGCAGCTCGCGAGGTTAACTCACTGGGCTAGCTGGCTTTCGACTCCTGATTAACTTTTATTAACCCTGGACGCGAAATACACAAACCCGCTTCATTTTTTAATGACCTAAATCATCAAAGCGCGGTTGTCGCCGGACCGGTTGGTCCCCGGTCGGTCTCCGCAGGGTCCAGATGAGAAGAGGGAGCGCCCGGGGCCGGCCCCATGGGCAGGAGAGCTGCCTCCCCGGCCCTCGCTGGCCTCTGCCGACCGCAGCCGCTCCTGACAGCCCCAGTCCAACTCCGCGCCCTTTTCTCCATGAGCGTTAGTAAAAACCAGGAGAATAAAACAAAGCTCAGTGGATAGGGCGAGGCGAAAACCCTACAAAACGCGTTGTACGGTACGTATCGATGAGACCGTAAAGATCTCCTGGAACGGAGGGCCAGCTCCGCAGCCAGGCAGATGATGCCGCTGCAGAGCACGAAGCCGGGTCAGCATCCGGCCCGGAGAGGCTGCCTGAGCCATCCCGCAAAACCCAGGCTGAGGTTGAGACAGCCTCTCCGGGAGTGCCGACGGGCCGGCGGCAGCGGGAGAGGAGCGAGAAGCCACCCCCAAGCTCTTCTTCGCCAAATGCCCAATCTGACGCCGGTTCTGACCGGGGCTGGCACTGTCGGCCCTCACCTGAAGGCGATTTAGGAGGTGAGGGAGCCGTGAGTTTTACCCGCGGCTTTGAGGGTCGTGTCAGTGGAAGGTGCTCTCACAGACAGCCGGGACGTGAGTCCGTGGCGGGATTTATCAGGTCTGTATTCCAGGCAGATAAACTATTGTTTATCATCCTCCCTGAATCGCATATAAATAGACACGCCACGGAACAAAGAGAACTATTTAACTGATGCAATAGAGATTCTCCCTAAAAAAGGAGAGAGAAAGAGAGGCTTAATGTAAACTTCGCGTTTCCTATTTTCACAGCTCTTATCTGACCTATAAAACAGGTTATTGAGTTACTGCAAGCAATCGCTTAAATGACTGAAAGCAAGAAGAGGGGGTTCCTACACCCCAAACCCCGGCCCCGATTTTCCTGAAGCAATACATCTCCTTTCCTTAATCCACAACCGAAACACCTAAAGTCTGTCAGTCGCAAAATTGCGTGGCAGAAATCTTTAATTGATGCCACATGTGGGATGCACTCTGGGGACACAGCGCTGCCGGCGGTGGAGCGGGCAGAGCGCGGAGGCCCGCGCAGGCAGCGCGGCCGCGGGGCAGCGAATGCCCCGGGGACACCGAGGGGAGTAAGAGGGCGACAGGAACGCCTGACAAGCGGGCTGCCCTGCCGCCGTGACAGGTTGGAAGGGGTGTTTTTTCTTTCCCCGGGAAGGAGCGGGAGGGGAAGCGAG
>NW_005054307.1:5245050-5247698 GCF_000277835.1 Geospiza fortis | reverse complement strand
CGACGGGCGGGCGGCCATAGACTCTGAGCGTTCATCGAGGTCGGGGCCATGAGACGGGGACCCCGCCGAGGGCATTTCTTTCTTATCCTCACCAGGGGAGGGATGCCAGGCTTTTCCCGACCTGCCCAACACCAACCCGCTCTGGGAGGAGGAGAAATTAAGCAGGGAGGGGGACCAGCATGGAAACCAAGCCGAGCTGACCCGGCTGGTTTGGAGAGGAGAGCGATGCCTAGTCCAGCGGCCGCGGTGAGAATTCCCATTTCTGGCCGGCATTCCGCCTTCCCGGAGCTGTTTCAGCGCTGTCCGTCCGGGCCGTCCCGGCCGCGGCAGGTTACCGTAACCCAACAGCCCCGCGGCAGCTCCTCAGAGAAAGGGGTGGGTGGACCCACCTGGGAAATTGACTTCCACCTCCTGTGTCCAAACCTTTCTGCAAAGGGAAGTGACCTCCGGGAGGGGAGAATTTCTTACTGCAGGTTGAATGCTTGTCTAGAGGGAAATGAGGAAAAGAGCTGAAGAAAATGAAAGGGTCAAGTTTAAAAAAAATTTTTGCACAGGATGGAATTGAGCAGAAGAGATGAAGCCGAGCTCCTCGTCAGCCCCAGGGTCGTGCGAAGTCCCTGAAACCTTGCGAGTTAAAAGAGCAGGAGACGGTCCCCAGAAGGGCGGAAGAGATGGGGCACGGCGACCGCTCTCCGGCGGCGGGCAGGGTGGGCAGCAGTGCCTCCGGCACCCCCGCAGCCTCCCCGGCGTGCAGGGAGCACAACCGAACAAACTGGTCTATTGTACTGCAAGACATTTACCAACCCCCAAACCTGCTACAAAACAGCAAACGCGGGCTTCTTTCTTTGGGGAGAAAACTGCGCAAACCACAATCACGCACACGCACAAAACATGGCAGGCAGGAGAGGAAGGAGAAAAAAGGAGGGGGAGGGCAGCGGGGAGGAAGACTGGAGATAGGTAAGTGCGCCCCAGGGCAGGAGCGTGCCTTTTCAGGCCTCGCCTCCCCCCCTTCCAGCACTCTCCCCGCCAGCCTCAGCTGCCAGAGGGGCATCTTTCATCTCGGGGATCCTTCCAGCGACGCCTTTGGCACGTTCACTGCTGCCGCCGTGCCCCGCACGGCCGTGGGTTACCGCTGCCCCCTGGGATGGGGGTCCCCGTGGGAATGTGCGCCGCCGCGGGGGCCCCGAGCCAGGATTTCGACTGGGAGAGAGGGAGCCCATGCTCCGTGCGGGGGTCCGCGCCATGGGCAGCACTCCGGCCATCTCGCCAAGCCGTGCCCCCAGCACTGGGCAGCGCCAGCGACAGCTTTGACGCAAGGGTTTTCCCCTAAATCGTGTAGAAATAAAACAAAAACAGTAAAAGTACCTCTGAAACGTTCCTCCTTCAGTCGAAGCCGCCGCAGGCTTTTAGCAGGAGCGAGGGGAGCGGGGCCCTCATTTTATTCTTTTCTCATATTTAGTGGCTCCCTTTGACGGAAACGTAATTTGTATAATTAGCCGAGCGCACACGGGCGACTGATGGGCTGTGGAGTGTGCAGCTCTCGACGCTAATTGCTCTCAGGAAAGGATTCAGGGCGGCTTAAGGCAAGAGATTCGCTTTCTCGCATCAGGATGGGCAGCTTTCCCTTCAGCTTACAGCACTGTGCAGTGGGATGGACGCGCTCTTGCCAGAGCCCCTTTCCCAGCGGGGAGAGAGCACCACGGGTACCTGCAAGGGCCAGATCCTGCCAGACTGTGGTGGCACTGCACGGCACTGGAACAGAACATGAACTCCCAGCTCCCGTCCTCTTTCCTCACTTTCTTTCTGAAAGCAAATTAGTATTATATTTTTTTCCTCTTATTAATAGAAGAAGGGGTAATTTGGAAACATTTCTCTTGGTCGAAATAATTTTATTTTATTCAGAATATACAGTTTAATTCCTCTATCTACAATTATTTACAGGGTTAAAATAACATTGAAAAAAGTCTCTGGAAAAGTTGAGGTCAAAGATTTCAAGGCACCAATGATAGTGTCCACAGCTGAGCCAAAAAACGTCCATATTGTATAAAAAAGGGTTTCCTTTGAAATGCAATAAGTTACATGCACAAGCTTTACACATTTTAATCTTTTTGTTTGTTTCTTTTCCCTTTTAAAAATTCCCCATATGCATTCCTTTTGTATTATTCCTTAACAGTAAAACACAGGAGTCCAAGGAACAACAAAAAATAATAAAATAATAAGGGTCAGGCTCTAATAAATCGTCCCAGAGGCCAGCGCTAACGGGTGCTGTAGGGAGCCGTGGGGTTGGAGATGAGAGTTGATGGAGTTGGCAGCGGGGTACCAGGAAGTGGAGCTCTCCAGGTAGCTGGATGCAGGGGACGGGTTGGAGTTTGGAGGGTGAGCGTGTGCGTGGGCATGGTGGCTGAGGGAGCGGGACGAGCCCTGAGGTTCCCAAACCGCAGGTGACTGTGGAGAGTTGCAGGCCATGGGGTCGCTGGAGCTGGGACTGTGCTCCGGAGGCATCTCCCCGTTTTTCATGATCTTCTTGATCTTGGATCTTTTATTCTGAAACCAGATTTTCACCTGGGAGCGGGGCGGGAGGAGAGGATAAGGGAGGAAAGGGGGAGTGGGGAGGGAAAGCAACACCATTAATGCCCGCCTGGCAAGCC
>NW_005054307.1:5244400-5244790 GCF_000277835.1 Geospiza fortis | reverse complement strand
ATCCAGCCCTTCTCGCCGCGCCGGGGTGAGCCTGGGCTCTGGACCCACCGGGCCGGGCAGAGCCGAGCCGAGCCGCTCGCCGTACCTGTGTTTGCGAGAGTCCCAGGGAGGCTGCCAGCTCGGCCCGCTCGGGCAGGGCGAGGTACTGGGTCTTCTGAAACCTCCTCTGCAACGCTGCCAGCTGGAAGCTGGAATAAATAGTCCGGGGTTTGCGCACTTTCTTTGGTTTGCCGTTCACCATCCGCACCTCGGGTTCCGCCACCTCCTTCTCTGCACGGGCGCAAGAGCGGGAGAGAGACGCAGACTTGTTAAGTTCGGGACAGGCTCCGCTCCGCGCCGCCGGGGCGGCATCCCGCCCGCGGGCCGGGCCGGGCCGGGCCGGGCTGGGCA
>NW_005054307.1:5242206-5242758 GCF_000277835.1 Geospiza fortis | reverse complement strand
GCAGCGCCCGGGGGGGGCCTCCAGCCACGCCGCTCGGATTTGCCGTCCGGTCCCCCTTGGCTACGCGGATGGCTTGGGAACACCGCACCGGGCGCTCCTGGCTCCAACTCGATTTCTGATCTGGTGACAATAGCCATTAGCGTCTGACCGTGCTGCTTTCCTCGGACCGTCCTTCTTTCCCGGGAAACGTCCGGGACCTCCGCGCTAAATACACCAAACCCTATTACCCTCAAGTACCTTGAATTTTAGTTACATCATTTCCTGCATTTCCAAGACCCCAGCACGGCCCGGAGCCAGCGGGAGACTCCCGGCATAATGCCCTGCGTGGGGGTGTGGGGGAGCTGCTAGGGGCACCATCCGGCCTAGGGGCACCCACCCCGCGGATTTCGCTAAACACAACATGCCCGTGGCACGATGCCCGTGGCTGGAGAGCCCCCGACCCTCTCGCCAGCTCTGGAGCCCCTCAAGGCTCGCTTGTGACCACTCGGCCCCACGAACGTGCGCTCCTCCAGCCCCCAGGGTGATGCTCACCGTCTGGTCCGCCTCCCGCCC
>NW_005054307.1:5240675-5242175 GCF_000277835.1 Geospiza fortis | reverse complement strand
ACCACTGGCCGGCCGCCGTCGGGCTTCTCCACCGGAGGCTGTCGCCAGAGCCCGCTTTCCTGGTGACAGCCCCACAGCAGCGGCCGGCGCTGTGCGGGGGAATCGTGCCCACAGCACCTGGGCCCGCAGCACCCTCCTTCACCTGCACCCGTCCTCCTGCACTGATCTACGGGGGGATGCTCCCCACAGCACTCGGCCCGCAGCACCCTCCTTCACCTGCACCCGTCCTCTCGCACCCATCTACGCACCCAGGTGCCAGGCAGAGCGCTTCATGTCCGGGCCGGGCAGAGCCACGGGCTGCTGATGCCCGTCCCTGCTGATTTTACAGCAGTGTTGCAAAAAAAAAAGGATCAAATTTTACTAGACACTAAAGAAAACAAATAAAAGGCTGTTTTCAGTGACCTGGAGTTGTAGATTTTTCTGAAGTTGTTTACTCTCCAGATTTAGCCTGTTTGCTCACCGAAGATCTCCCAGCCAGCTGAGTAACACTTGTAACACAACCGTGCATGTTGTACTTGAACTTATTGTTTGCTTTGGAAATGTCCACAGCTCATATAAAATCACATTAAACAAATCCCTAAGCATTTCATTACATGATTCACTTACTTAAATCCATTGGAAATATCTCTCCCCCCTCTATTTTTCCCCTTTCTCCCCCCTTTCTTTTTTTTTATTGCAAAGAGAGGAATCAGCGAGGGATATATGTTTATGACTGGTGAAGGGGAGAGTAGAGTTCATTAAAGCTCCCAGTTTGCATCCATCTGGAAGGGACGGTAGAGGTTTTTAGCAGACGAAGAGGGGGAGAGGGGGAGGAAAGCCCATTTGTGTCATAAATTCCAGGGCACTGCACTTCAACACGTTCGGGCAGGAAGGTGCCGTTTTAGGGGAGAGAACGGGAGAGGAGCTGGGCGCCGGCCTCGCACCCAGCCCCGGCAGCTCTGGAGCCGCGGCGGGTCCCGGCCAAGGCGTCCCGACAGGCTGCTTGTACAGCTCACCGGGGAAATCTGCATCTCTGCAGCAGAGAAAGTTTCCTCTTGTTTTATTCAGTAGCAGGGCAGGGGACAAAAAACAAACAAACAAAAAAGCTTCGATATTAAGAGGGAAAAAAAGGCAGGAGCCCAACAGATCCAACCGCAAACCCCCCAAGCTGATTTTTTTTCTGAAGGCATCCGCCGCCGTTGCAGTCCGTGCGAGGATTACCGGGCTGAGGGCGCACAAATCCGCCTGTTTGCGGGTTTCCTGCCCCCCGTCCTTCCCAGCCCGAACCCGATTTTCTTGCCTTTCTGCTGTTTTCCCCCAGCGGTTTTTATTTAACACATCCGGTGGGAGCGGGCGGTTCGGAGGGAGCCGGAGTCTGTTTTCCATTTCACAATATGGTCATTGTTTACCGGCACATGCCCGCCGCGTCGCCTGAGCGGCTGCCCGGGGCCCCCGCGGCCCGTTCGGGCCCGAGCCCGGCTGACCCCGGGGGAGGTGGGCGCTGTGTCCGTGCGTCCCGTA
>NW_005054307.1:5212537-5240397 GCF_000277835.1 Geospiza fortis | reverse complement strand
TCCCGCCCTGTCCCGCTCCTGCGCGGGACCGTCCCCACCGGCTGAACCCTCCGCCCGGGTTCACCGAGGGCTCTCCGTCCCCTCTCGCTCCGCAGCGCTTTGTTTCCAGCCAACGAGAGAAATATTTCGGATGAGCCTCTTAGACTTTTGGATAAAATCTTGCAATTGTTCACAGAAAATCTTGCACTTTCTGGATAAAATATTCTCTCTTGGGCACCGAGTTTTTGCTGGGAAACTTTATTTGCATGGAAATTGCTGGCAAAGAATGAAAGGAAATTTTTTCGCTTCCTTAAAAAAAATGCCCCAAACAGCCCTCCGCAGTGGAAACACAGATTAACTCTTGTTTTACAGCATCAGAAAATGGTGATTGCCATTCAACAACTTCTACAACCGAGGACTTTCCTCATCTTAGGCTTAGGACTTGTTTACCTAGGGGAGTGTTTTCAGAATGAAGAGGCAAATGGACTGAAAGTCCTTGTATTCTCACCTAAGGCAAAAAATCTGCTGCAAAGTAAAAAGTCTTGACATTTTCAGTATGGGAAAAGCTATCGGGGATTCAGTGGAGACAGCTAGTGAACTGCCTAGAAGAATGTTCACAAGATAGTGAGAAAGGGAGAAATGCAGGAAAGGATTTTGGAAAGCAGCAATTGCAAGCAGGGAAGAAGAAATAAACCTGACAGAAAACTCAAGGAAGGTTTGACTCGCATCTGACACTTTTTGCTCACATTTCAGTAGCTTTCTAAAGAGCCTTTGCCTTTGGGTACAGCTGGTTCAGGGAGAGGAAAATGGGCATGTCTCCATGTAGGCACGACATGATCTGCTTTGGGGAACTGAAGTCACTCCTAAAGGAAAGGATGTTTGTGTTCCTGTGAAGGTCACCATTTGTCTTGATGGAAGGATGCACATGTGAACTTGGGATCAAAGCCTGTGTGGTCCCTCAAATGCTGCTACAGGCATTGTTTTAGTCCTCCATCCAAGAGGGTCATCCCTCCAAAAGGGTAATTTCCCATCCCTGGAACAGGCTTTTCTCTTCCAGTTTCTTATGTGTGCCCAAGAATCGTTGGGCCTCCAGTTAATGAAGTGAACCTGTCACTTTGGCATTTCCATGGCTGATGGATTCACTGCCAGGCTTGGCCACAGACTAGGCTCTGCTGGCCTCGCTTGTCCAGCCTGTAAATTGCACAGCACATAAAAACCATGACATACAATGTTAGGAATTAGAATTTGCTTTTTAGGGCAACCTGTGACTGTCTCTTTCAGTTGCCAAGGAGCTGACAGGAGAAGAGTACACTTGCACCTTTTTCCCCCAAACTGCACTAGATGAGTGAAGAGGGGAGCTTGGGCTTCCTGTTAAGGTCAGCTGTAGCAGGCTGAGCCAGATGCGGGGGACAAGATGATGTTAAGAGATTCCTGCCTGCATCCCCCATTCCCTCCTTTCCCAGGGCATGCCTTCCAGGATTGCTGAGGGGTTGCTTAGCTGTTTCTTGATGCATCACAACCTTCCCAAGGAAGGGCATTGCCTCGCAGTCCCAGATGAGTCATGGCCTGCTCCTCCAGAAAGAGAAATATTCAGTGAACTCGACCATTCCTTTACCTTTGGGAGCTCTGTCTGCATAAGCTCATGGGGCAGATGGGGAACTCTCATTGTTCTTTCATTCATGGGCTCCACATGGACATGAGCCAGCTCAACAAATATGGAGATGTGCCCTGGGCTGGGCAGGATGTTTCAGGAAAATCTGTCCCAGTCTTTTTTCCCCAGCACATATGCTTCCATTGCAGTGTAACACTGGCCTCTTTCTAAGGTCATGGAGGCCAGCAGAGAACCAGAATCAGTAAAACCAACTTCTCCCAACGGAGTTGTTCTTCTACCTGCCTGCTGCTCAGGTAGCTGCATGTTGTTATTCCAAGAGCTGTAGGTGCTTCAACTGATGTGAGGCTCAGTGGTTGCAAAGAAAGCCAAGACACAAACCAGGTGGAGCCCTCTCCAGATCTGCAGTTTGGGTCAGCAGTGAGAGCTGTAGAATCAAGGCTCACAGTTGCCCAAAGTTTCCATAACAGATGTTTGAGCATGGATCTGGAGCTGCATGGGCCAAGCTGCTGCTGGAGCTGCTGCTCTGATGCAGAGCATGAGCCAGCATCACTGGAGAGAGCTGAATGTAAAATCTCTCTTTGCCAGAAACACTACAGGGAAAATATTTGCTCTAGCTGCTCTTGCTGCCCAGAGGTGGTGCCACAGGGAGGGCACTGCAGACATCTGGCATGGCAGACAGTGATGGCAGTGACATCCTGGGAAGGGCCTCCAACCAAGAGCAGAGGAGGAAAGGACCTCAGCTGTGGCAGCAGGAGTGGCAGGCATGAACGACTTCAGGAAATTCAGCATCCTGGATGAGTGGGCAGCTGGGCTGGATGACTGTAATGATCTTTTCAGGCTTTAAAATTTATTACTGTAGCTTTTAGCTCTGGGTAGCCAAAGGCAGTTGCTCCTCGAGGAAGAGGGTTGATTCATCTCCAGCAAAGGCATTCTCTCTGCTTATTCTCTCTCTCCTGTCACATCTCCTTCAGCTGTAACTCACTTGTCGGCCTCAGATAGGAGCAGGATTGCTGCCTCTCTGCAGGGCTTCAGATGTGAGATAAATCCCTTTGCATCCCAATGCCACAGGAATGCTTTGCTAGACCTCTGACATCCCTGTTAAAAGATGACCGCTCAAAGAATTCGAGGCACAGCTCTTCAGGCCCTTTGGTGTGCTTTCAGCAGGGCAGGGCAGGGCAGGGCTGGAGGCTCAGGGGCTCAGGGAAGCCTGCCTCCGGGCCCTTGTGGATTTTAACTTACAAATCTCAGGAATTAAGCTTGCCATTTTCCTTTTGCTCTTTTTATAATGATCTAATACGTTGTTTTCCTACAGAGGTCAGCCAAACTTTTATAATTTAGACCTTGAAGGATTTGCAGATGATGGCAGCCTTAGGAAAAAATCTCGAAAACTCCTGCTTAGCTAATGTCTGTGCATCCACTCAAGTCAGGCAGTATTAGACCATACACAAATCCATGAAGAAATTAACAACAGCAGTTAAACACTGGGAGCACTGAATATGAGAAGGGACACTGAACAAGGGACAAGGACAAAGTGCAGGTTAAAGATTAAAATGGCAAATACACATGTCTTGTCATATGGTTCTGTCCCTATTACTTATTCCTTACATGGTCTGACTGGCCTTACCTATTAAGTTTATCAATATGCATTCACCAACAGTACATACTCTAGCTAGTAGTGGAATATATCTAGAAAATGACTTAATAACATGCATCTGACATAAAACCCATGTTGTGTTCAGTGCTATAGCTTTGCCTTTTCAATAATACTTCTAAAGTAAGTATATGCTTGGCTTTCCCCATGTAATTCCAGGGCTGCATTATTTTATTTCATTTCATCCCATCTCCTGCCTTAGGTTTTATGTTCTTCACTGAAATGTACACTACCATAATTCAAACTTGGTCTCCTAAAACTTCCCTATGTGGTACAGGAGGACCTTCTTCTCTTTCATCTTTCACAATCCAGTCTGCAGCTGCCAGCAGCCCTGCAGGGAAGTTGGATGTCACTGGCTGTGTTGTCAGCGCTGTCTCTTCAAGGGGCTCTGTAAGGTCACCACCATATTTATAAGCATAGAGGAAAAGACTTTTCTTTTTCTGGTATTCGTTTTTTCATCTTTGAATTACATCTTTGAATTACATCTTTGTCCATGAAAGAGGGCCTGCTGCAAGAAACATCAAGATGCTCTGCTTTAAGATTCATTTTACATTCCTGTGAAGATCTTAATTTATTGGAAAAAATGGAGGTTATTTTCTTCTTCAGCTAAGATTTCTTTATCACAATGTTCTCTAGTCAGTGACTGAAAAATACCTCTTGGGGCTGTATAATTTGGGCTTCTGTAAGCCTGCTCATTCTTGTATTTTTAAGAAAATGCCTTGGTTTGGGAATGAGAAATAAGGTGGTTTTCTTCAGAGACAGATTTTGAATATGCAGGCACACATTTTGAGGAAAAGTATCCCCTGGGTGGATACTTACAGAAGGAAAAGAATTTTCATTGAAGATATTTAAATGAAAATACATTTAGATTAAAAATAAGACATGCTTTACAATTTTTCTTTCTTTCTTTCAAAAAGCATATATTAATTTTTGAAAAGAAGTCCAAAAGGTTATGGTTGTTTCTGCATGACTCACACTTTTTCATGAAGATGCCTCCTTTTCCAAGTGAGATCTTTGGATCAAGCAGAAGAAGAAAGAATGATGGAGACATGACCAAACAAGGTTTTATGGTTACGCTGTACAGGAAACCAGAGCAAATGATTGCTGTGTTCCCTTCTGGCCTTCAAATCTTTTTTTCAATTTCATAAAAAGTTCCACTTCTTCCTCCCATGCTGCCAAACAACATTGTACCACCCTGATTTCAGAATTATTCTGTATTAGAAATGGGGTGTGTGTGATGATGCCTGGTTTTGTGACTTTTCATCACGTGAAAGAGCAGCAGGTAACCCTACAGCTCTTTACAACAGAGTGTGCATGGCCACACCTTCCTTTTCTTCCTTCCCTGATCTCCACGGGGAACCCACCTGTTACAAACCACCACCATGATCCATGTCCTGCTAAACCAACAGAAAGGGTCTCCATTGGCTCCAGTGGGAGCAGATGGAAGTTTTGTGTGCCCACCTTCCCTCTCCTGGTTCAGTACCTGGAGACACAGAGCTGTAGATTTTGCCTTGCCCTACTCATTGCAGCACTTGTGCTTGGCTCTCAGCTGTCCTCTCTCCATCCCATTTTGCTGGAGAACTCCACTGTAATGGGTTGGACAAAATCTTTTCTTCCTCTGGCATTTGTTACTGAATTTAGGCAGCTGAGAAAACCTTGTCATGCTTGCTGTTGCTCTCTGCCTCAGTGAACTTGCAGTCTAGAGAAGGTACAGATTGTGAAAGCCATTGCCCTTAAGCCTGTCCTCAGCCTTTCTGCTGTGCTGTACAAAAGATGACAATTATCCTCTCTGGCTTTGGAAAAGAAGCTAGATAAAATGCAGAGATTATGAAGGGAAGCAGTCATATTACAACAATTCTGGGCAACGAAATAATAGCTGTGGGTGGAGTGAAAGGATGGTACAGTGAGATCCAAATGTGCACTGGTGCCAGTGTGAGTCTTTCCAGCCACAGTCAAAGGAACTGTGTGCAGCCCTTTGTTTGCTTTTACACCGTGGTATAAAAGGTGAAATCTTCCATGGACTGAAGTGACCAGGATGTCAATTGTGTTATTTTACATAGGATTTCAGGGGAGATGGCTTCAGGTGCTCATGACCAGGATTTGGTCTGAGGTTCTCTATCAAACCTAGTTCTTTTTTCGGTGAAGTAATTGGTGGTGTTGCAGCTTGAATGGAGCAGAGCTCTTTGCTGATGCCTTCACATTTAATCTTTTCTCACTAGGACTTCAGGAACTAATAGAGTGTTAACAAAAGAGTGAGAATCACATTTTTCTGCACATTTTGTTTTTATAATTGTAATATTATAGTGCTGTTTACTCAACCAATATAAACTCAGTGCTCTTGGCAAATACTTACAGTGTGTGTGCTCTGAATTTATTCTTTGCAAAGCAGACTTTACACGCCACAGATGAAAACGCTTCTGCCTTTATTTAAATAGGAAATAAAAGGGATTGCATTACTCTACTTCTTTGCAAGCTGAAAAAAAAAGGCATTGTCCTCTTTCAGAGTTCAGATTTCATTTTCTTCAAATGAAGTTGCAGTGGTTAGATTTACAAAACCTCTATTCTTTTTTTTTTCCACAGATCTGCAAATTTCCTATCTTTAAAGTATTTGCACAGAGTCAAAAAGGAAACAATAGAAACACAAATCTTCAAGCTGGCATGAAAAATGGCAAGAACAAGATTTGAACCCTTCTTAATACCAGTGTAGCTATGAGATTACTTTTAAATTATTTTTTTTCTGAAAATTCTGTACTTTATTTATGAGGGCAAATCAGAGTGTAAAGTAGAGAACATATTTCTAAAGATTTTCTTGACTGTTTAAAGCTACACCTGAAGACATACAATAGAAACACATAGACCAACCTACTATTGTGTTTTACACTTTGGCATTTTTGCAAACTTCTGTAATTATGTCTTTTTAGCACATTAAAACAAACAGCAAGGAAATAGAAAATATTTCTTCCACAGCTGTGTTTACAACCTTAAATGTGGTTTTTTTTCCTCGACCAGGCAACCAGTCTGAGATAAGAGGTTTCCCTGCTGTGTAACGCAGCATAATCAGAAGCATACACAGCACCTACCTGGAGTATTCCAACACACAAGAGCAGTGGAAAATTAAAGAAATAGAATGGAAAAGTCAATAGCTTTTTCCTGTGAGACACATCTGACACAGCAATAGACATACTTTTAAAATATATGAATGTACATAAGATGTTGGAGAATTTCTTTGAGTGAAAATTCTGCTCATACAGGGGTGTAAAAAAAGAACATTCAAACATTCTTGAAGAAATCAAAATTTTAATAGAAAAATTTTAAAACAGATCCCCATTTTACCATAATGTGAATCATGATTTTCCACTTTCTTTACTACTTTAGGGAGCATATTTTACATAAATGGTAGCCTAATGAGCTATTCCTAGTAAAATGAAAATATTGCCAAAATTGAAAATATCTGGTTTTTAGTTGAAATCAGCAGCACCTTCAGAGATTTCCTGGAGAGTTTTAATCTGCTTGAATATCTGTTGAGAAATGAAAATGATTTTTTTTACTGCCATTTCTGTAGAAGAAATAAGTTGCAAATTCACTGCAAAAAAGTATCTTTCCCTTGAAATGATCAATATTGCTTTCTGATTTTCAACCAGTGCTAGTATGATGTAACCACTTTTTAAAAAGTTCAGACATTTTTAGGTAGAATTTTATTTCACTGGAAAGTTTTATGAATCTTTTAAAAACTTACTTTGAATCATCACTCAATAATTATTCCAAATACTGTAGGAATCAGAATTTCTGACAAAATTTTTGTCATGTAAAACATACATTTTTCCTGACTGAAATGAAATATTTTATTTCAACTTCAAGTGTTTCTTTCTGTTCTTTTGTTTTTTATAAAGGAAATGAAAGAAATTTTGTAATCACAGAATGAAAATGTGTTGTAAAACATCAAAATGGTCTTTTTAGGCTTCCATACTATTTTGTCTTTTTTTTTTTTTTCCTTAATACGGGCAGCTGAAGATAAAAACCTCAAAAATCCAGTGATAGAATATTTCTGACTAATCAAATTTACAGTTTTTGTTAAGAAAAAAACACCTTGGCTGAAAAAAAGTGATTGGAACCTACTTTGTTGTTCAAATCAAGCACTGGCCAATGAAGTGTAAGCCCTGAGAGCAGGCAGGCACTGCTGCTCCAGGAAAGGAGGGTCATGATGTTGATAAGGGGGCTGGAGCACCTCCCCATGAAGACAGGCTGAAAAGTTGGGGCTGTTCAGCCTGGAAAAGAGAAGGCTGTGCAGAGACCTCATAGGAACCTTCAGCACCTGAGGGGCCCTACGGGGAAGCCAGAGAGGGACTCTGTCAGGAACTGTAGTGACAGGACAAGGAGCAATGGTTCATACTGAAAGAAGGGACATTTAGGTTGGATATGTGGGAGGAATTCTTTACTGTGAGGGTGGTGAGACCCTGGAACAGGCTGCCCAGAGAAGCTGCGGCTGCCCCATCCATGGAAGTGTTCAAGGCCAGGTTGGAGGCAGCTCTGAGCTATCTGGTCTAGTGAAAGGTGTCCATGCCCATGGCAGGGGGGCTGGAACTAAATTATCTTTAAGGTACTTCCAACCCAAACCATTCTATGATTCTGTGATTCTAAAAGCTCTTTTGAGCAATTTCAGGCAATCTCCTTTGTCTTGTTTGAAGGTTCTGCCCATAGACTTTGGGCAAAATCTGGTCAGTAATCTTCATTAACTTGGTCTTTGCAGCTTGTCTTATTTTAGCCACATAAAATCCAGGTTTCAAGTCAAGGCCAGTACCTTCAGCTTCCATTGCTGACGTGAGGAAGGATTGGATATGTCTCAAGGTGAGATCACTCTACTAGGAGAGATGTTATGGGACAGCAGTGGGGATGAAACCCTGAACTTCTATCAAGAATATGGTCACACTCAAGTTTTTAGGATACAGGTGAATGCTAATGTAAGCTAATATAACCTGTCAGGAACACTCTCCAGATCACCAGTCTTAATATAATTTAGCACTGTGCAACATGTATTGGGATATAATCCAGGACAATCACCAAGAACCAGCAAATAAGGGTGGTTTTGTTCTGTGTGCACATATTCCGTGAGTTTAATGTTTGACTCTTCAAACTCTTAACTAAACCCATCCTCTAGCATGAGTGCCACTCCAGGCACTATGGACAGGTAGTCAATCACAGGGAAAAGTGTAGTTTGGTTTCAGGAGAATCTGAAGTCAGAATACTCCAAACAGCAGTGACACAACTCTTCTTAATAATGAAGATAATTAAACCTCAGACACCACAGTCTAAGCAAATGTCATGGCAAATTCATTACCACCAGCAAATGATGTCAAAAGTGTTTTGGAGCCAGGCTGCTCCCACTGGTGCCAGGGGAGCTTAGCCATGGCCTTCCCCAGAAGCCAAGTCAGGTCAGCACCTGGCTTCTGCAAATTCTCAGCTTCTTGTCATGGACTCTAGTTTAGTCATTCAATGAGGCATGCATGAGAGCAACCAGGTGAAATTTTGTGTCTCTGCTGCAGCAGATGAAGCTGGCTTCTTGCTCTTGCAACATGTTATTCCACCCTTTACTACATTCTCCACAGCACCTGGCTTTAAATAGGACTTTGAGATATGTTTAGAAATAGTTTTGGTTATGAGAGAGCTTAGGTCTCAAAGTCTGTGTCACAAACTTTGTAAGGTAAATGCAAGCTATTCCTTAAGCTTGGGAGGTGTGTGTTTAACTCATCCAGTTCACATCCCTGGTGGGCTGGCCTCGCCCAGCATCTCAGTACCCACACTGCTGCTCACTCACTTCTCCCACCCAGAAGAAATAGGATGAGCAAAAAGAGCAAGAGAACTCCCAAGGTGATATAAAAGCAGTTTCATTGGTGAAGAAAAGAGGAAAAAACAGCAAGCAAAGCAAAGGCAACCACCCACTACCTCCCATGGGCAGACCAATGCCCAGACAGTTGCTGAACTTGACCAACTTGGAAACTGGCTCTGCATCCCTCCTTCTTCTGCCTCAGGTTTTATTGCTGACCATGATGTTACAGGGTAAGGAGTGAACAGCTGCAAAACACTGATCCTTCCTGAAAGGATCAGGAATTTCTAAGCACTTGTAACCATTAAAAAATAGATATAGGGACAGATTTGTCCTACCTGCAATGCCTAGAGAGTCCTTTCTTTAGGACGGCATTTGAGTCATGGGATGTGAATTTCCTTAAGAAGGATAAGAAGTATTTTGGTTTTCTTTTTATTTCAAAAGAAAAATGACTGTTTACTTATACAAACAATGCAATGACCCTTTCAGAAGAAACCTGGAATTATAACTAGTTAAAAACCACTTTCTCCAACACAAAGCACTCTTCTACTCACCGAGATATTTATAGAGAAAATTAGCACAACTTCTTCATAAATCTGCTGGATTTAAAAGTGATGTGGCTGGCAAACATGGTTTCCCTTTTTAGCTTCTTGAGCATTTCTGTCATAACAAATATTGTCCCCCAGCTGTGGGACCCTTTCCTCTCACAAATTTTTGTGTGGTACTGGAACACACTCTGGTATGATTCTCTTTCATTTCTGACACCGGTATGTCATTTTGTGGATTTGCACTGACAGCATTTCATTTTGACATCATTATAGCATCTCAACTCTCCACACTGAGCACACCAAGAGGCTTTTGTGATGATGCTGTACTAAGAACAGTTAGAATACATAGGTTATTAACATGATTACAAATAACCTTACTAAAGATTAATTATTATGCACGAGCATGAGCAAGTTTTCTTGCTTAGATTTTCAGCTGCTGCAAAATTTCATATTTTCTATCTTTTACAACTGGTCAAGAGATTCAAGTTGTAGGTAAAGCTACCTTGCAACTGAAGGATGCAGAGCCTGGTGGGTTCACAAACTGCTGTTATGGCTAGCAAAAGTGGCCACTGCACTCACCAGGAGTCAGGAGCCAGTTCATCACTTTGGTTCCTTGGAAGTCAGGTGCCTGAGCTGGGCAGCAAGATGCCCAGCTGTGTCTCAATTCCCACCACAGACAGCAGGATGAACCAAAGGAACCTGTTAGTGTTAGACCAGCTTCTTAAGGTGTGATGGGATTTTGTTGGGACCATGATGGTACCAACTGCAGAAGGAGGCTGGAGAAATGAAAGGTGTCTCTGCCCATGGCAGGGCAGCTGGACCTAGGTGATCTTTAAGGTCCCTTCCAGCTTAAACCATTCTGTGTTTCTATGATTCTGTGAGTTAGCATCACTGCTTAATTTAAAAAAATTAAAGTTAGGAGTGTACAGCTCTATCCAAAGAGGTGAAAAAAAAGGAAACTGAAGAAAAATGCCATGACAGAAAACAAACAAAAAAGGAAGAACCCCTAACCTCCAACACATCTCTTAGTGCTGTGTCTTAGAGATTCATGGCTGCACAAGCTAGGGTGTGCAAAGGAAACCCAAATGACAAGTGTAAGACAGATGCCTTTCTGAGCCCCCATGATTAGGAGGAATCCATGGTGGCAGAGGTGCTCTTGAAGTGATGTTCATGTAGGCTGGCAGTGCAGCCACCCCAGGATGAGGCATCTCCCTGGGTGCCATGGCCAGTGTCCCTGGTTCCCTGAGTCGATAAACACCTCTCATCCAGGTAGCTGGGCTTGCAAGATGCAGATTGAGATGCAGATTGAGATGCAGATTGAGCTCTGAGACAAAAGGACTGCAAACCTTTGGGATAACAAAGGCCATGAAGAGTCGAGGTGAATGGACACTGAGAGACACTTCAGGAACTGGAACTGCTGACCTTAAGGATAACAAAGGAGATGAAGACAGGTGAAGACTCTTTTGTTGAGGGTCCTCCTTGGACACACCAGCTCTGGCAGTTTCTATGTTACTGTGCTGTGAATAAATGGAACTAGACATCTGAGACTCTGCTACGGGAAAACAAGAGCCAAACTGGTAAAGAAACCTTGTATGACTGTGTGAGTGCAGTGTGGAGTGAGTCAAACAGGGCTCCTGTCAGCACACTGGAGCTGCCTTCTCTGAAGGACCTCTGATCCCAGCAGTCCCAGTCTCTGGTCTCAGGAGAGGGGCTCAGAATGGATGCTCAGAGTGGGATCTGGCTATCTGGGATCTGAGGGTCGTTTCCTTAAAACCTGAACTCTGCTGCAAAACCTCCACCTGCACCTGAGCGTTCCCAGACTTGGATTTGCTCTAAGCAAGAAAAGATATGCAAACTCATGCACAATTACATTGAAAGTTAGAGAATATTTAAATAGCAGCAGAATCAAATACAGCAAAACTTAGATTTATCAAAATGTACGATATTCAGAAAGTTTTCACTCATCTTCCTTCTGGAAGTGTGTTCTAACACAGGCTCTAATTACATTGTCAACTACTATTTTTTTAATAATAAATTGGAACATTTGTGTTGGTGAGGATATCCAAGGCATACTTAGGAAGTGAGATAGGTGAGTATTTTTGGTGTCATTTTAAAATTAGTGATCTTCTTCACTAGTGCATTTGGTACAACAAGTAGAATCAGTCATTTCTTCATGGTCTCTTGCAGCAGTGGGAATTTTCTAGTTTCTGCAGTATGTAAATGCCTTAACAACCTTGATAATGTTTTTCCTAAGGTGAAATGAGACAGTGAATAGCATTACTTCCACTGTTTTAGATGGAAAAATGAGACAGAGGACATTTACTGGAGTCCAGATTAAAGTCAGTAATTTGGACTCCCACATCCATCTCACCACTGTCTCCACCTCCATGAGGATATCCTCAGGCAGATAGAAAAACAGAGATCTATTTTCCTCTCCTTTACATTTTTCTTCTCCTTTACACCTTCACACTGCAATGATATAGTCAATTCCATGGGAAAAAATGTGCACCTGAAAGAAGAAAAATTTATGGTGTGTTTTTAGTCAGCTAAATTGTCAGATAAATGTTCCAGCAAGCCCTGGCTGCATGGGATAGGGAACAGGACTGAGAGGAATCAGATGAGGAAGTAGCGAGCTGGGAATACAACTATTTAAGACAGTGCTGCATATTTTTTATTTGATATTTATGGAGCAGCTGATGTAGATCAAAAAAATTACCAGGGGGCAGTTCTAAATGATCTTATTCGAATGAGAAATCCCAGGTAAATGTGAAAGTCTGGAGGCACAGCACTGGGAGCTCAGCAGCCTGACACTGCTCTCAGTTGAGGAGTACAAATTTTCCTCCATGTGCTTTGGAAAGTGAGCAGCCATAGCATGTATGTCATGAATGTGGAGTGGTGTGTAGGAAATGGCTTTGCCACCTGTAGCCTGACCCATGAATTATTAAGCTGATGTTTTGTCACAACAGTTTTGGGGTTTTTTTGTTTGTTTTTTTTTTTTTGCAAGAAACTATTTTGGAATATTAATAAAGACTAGTTCTGCACCCTGGATAGCTCTAATTGCAGGTGAATTTATGTGTAAGACAGCAGGTGAGGCTACTGTGATCCTTAAACATGTTGTTCTGTCACCATACAGCCCAGAGGACACTGCTGTAGTACCTGTGGACTTCTGTCTATTCATCCAAGCTCAAGAGTTTGGTGGTCTAGATTGTCCAAGGGGTCTTCATTTACAGGACCTCTGTATGTATGCCCAACACCTCATATCCAAGCTTGGAAACAGCCACAGTTCCCATCCATCATCCATAATTGTGGGTGACCCACAGAATCACAGAATGAACTAGGTTGGAAAAGACCTTTGAGATCATCAAGTCCAACCTATGACCAACACCATCTCATCAACTAAACCATGGCACTGATTGACTCGTCCAGCCTTTTTGTAAACACGTCCAGGGATGGTGACTCCACCACCTTCCTCAGCAGATGATTCCAGTGCCCAATCACTCTTTCAGTGAAGACTTTCTTTCCTGATGTCTAACCTAAGCTTCCCCTGGTGCAGCTTAAGGCTGTGTCTTCTCGTTCTGTCAGTGGTTGCCTGGGAGAAGAGACTGACTCCCAGCTAAACATAACCACCTTTCAGGGAGTTGTAGAAAGTGAGACGGTCACCCTGAGCCTCCTTTTTTCCAGCTCCCTCAGCTGTTCTTCACAGGGCTTGTGTTCCAAGCCCCCCACCAGCCTTGTTGTCCTCCTCTGGATGAGCTCAAGCATCTCAACGTTCTTCCTAAACTGAGGAGCTCTGAACTGGACACGGCACTCAAGGTGTGGCCTCACCAGTGCTGAGTACAGGAGAAGAATGACCTCCCTGATTCTGCTGACCACACCATTCCTGACACAGGCCAGGATGCCATTGGCCTTCTTGGCCACTGGGGCACACTGCTGGCTCATGTTCAGTTGGCTGTCAACCAGTACCCAGAGAGGCCAGGTCCCTTTCTGCCTGGCCACTGTCCAGCCACTCTGTCCACCATTGGAAGCGTTCAAGGTCAAGCTGGATGGGGTGTTCAGCAACCTGATTGAGTGAAAGATGTCCCTGCCTATGGCAGGGGTTGGATGTGATGGTCTTTAAAGGACCCTCTCAACCCAAACCAGTCACCTACCTGTTCAGAAGTCTCCCAGTCCAGGAAGAGTTTTAGTTGTTTCCATGATCAAGCAAGAGGATGAGCCACTCTAAGGGAGGAACAGAGTTTCTCTTGTGCCATCTCAGGGTATTCCTGAGCTGGTGAAGCCTGAGTAGAGACTTGTGAAATGAAGTTTGTCTCTTCAAATCCAAGCCTATGCCTTTCAGCTGCCTCACCCCAAGACAGATGTGCTGCGCCAGCCTGCAGAAAACCTGATTCATGGCTTCATCCACAGCCCATTGCCAAAAAGCAAAAGATTTCCATTGACTTCACTCAGTTTCACACTGGCCCCTGGGACTCAAAACACACTGCAAAACACCAGTTCTCTGCTGAATCTGTCAAGGGTCTCCTGTGTTGTTAGAGCCAGCAGGGCCTCACTGGTTGCTGCCAGCAGGGAATTTGGCCCTCCATGCCATTTCCAGCATGGGTGTTGCAAGATGATGGTTAAATGATTTCTCTTGAGTTTTTACTGATAAAAAATATGTCAGACTTTTTGGAAAACCCTACCTCTTGTACCACTGCCAAGTGTTTCCTTCTCTATTGCTACCAAGTTTTGACTTCAAATGGAACTTTCTAATTACATCACAAATATTATATCATGCAAATTTGGAACCTGTTAACATAGTCCAGAATAAAATAACTGAAAAATAACAGACTACAGCCTCTTTTCATTACGCTCTGAAGTTCTGAAGTATAAATTCTCAGTCCTGTCTGAGTACTGAAGGACAGATGACCTCACAGCAGAATGAGCTGGTTGCCTAAAGAAGCTGGCTAATCCATGAGGCATTATTTCTATCTTCTTCTGTTGGCATCTTTTGTAATAGTTTATTAACAATGATTTGTGTCCTATTGAGTAAGCTGTGTTTGTATAACACCATTTGCACTACATTAACTGAAGCCAAGGGTATTCTGGCTAGTTAGTCACAGCTATCAAATGCTTGGAACTTAATTTTCACTCTTTTCTTGCTAAGAATTTTTAACAAATATTTTGCTGCAGGGTAGAGAAAATCCTAAATACTCAACAGTATTGTTTGCAGGACCAGACAGGCATTTGCAGCCAGATGAATATGTTTGATGTGCTTCTGTGGTGGAAACACAATGACATCTACTGGCCAATGAAGATGGCTGTCAGAGTGTCTGCTGAAGCACAACAGCACAGAGTCGACTCTGCAAGGAAAGGGCATAGCATTCTTCTGAGAGGCAGGATGACAGATCAGAACAACACCCACAGATATCTCAAGAAATACAATAGAGACTGAAAAACAGAAATATAAGGGGTTTTTTTTAGGTACAACTTGTTTATTGTTAGTTGAAAAACAAACAAACAAACAACACAAATCCTCTGATGGTGCAAATTTTCTCTGTTGTCCTCAGTAGTGGCTGTCAGAGTTAAAAAAGTAAAAGCAACTCACAGTGGGTGTAGCCAGCTAAAAATCACAAAACAAGATCCAGAATGCACAAGTGCCTCATCTCCTCTTAAAAAAGGGATACATGTAAGCAGGACTTTCTGATACCCTAATGACACAGTTCTGCATGGCACTGATATTAGTGCATTTTTTTCTCTGATGCATGCAATCTCTCTAAGTCTTGTGCAGAAGACTATACCTAATCAACTCCAAAGGTATGGTGCTCCAGTAGTATGGTATGTCTCTTGCAAATAGTGCTATTAAAAATAAATAAAGGAGACAATCAAAACTTGTCTGTTTCTGAAACTGTGAATGCTGACAATAGCAATGAATTGAGAATGAATTTTCTACCAGCTCATACCTATGTTCAAAATGTGTATGATTTTGAAATCCCTTGTCTTCTATCAACTCTGCTCCTATAATTTTTAGTTGTGTTGCTTCAACAAGATGATGCAGTTCAGCAGAACCAGCACCTCTGAAAATCATCGTGCTTGCTTTCTAAAATGGATAGGTTGTGCAATTTACTCAGTAAGTGGCACTGGGTTGGAAATGTTATACAGCCAGTATATCAGTGCAGCATCCAGAATTGGAACTGTATGGAAAAGAAGTCTTTGGCTTCCATTCATGGAAGCAAATCAATCCAGAACTAAGGAATACAGCATAGACTAGATCCTGTCCATGGTTTACAGGCTTCTAGGTGGTGACAAGAAAATTGAGACTGTCTAAAATTAATGAATATTGCGCATGGAAGTAAGAGCAGCAAATATGAGCAATGCATTAAATGTGGTCACAGCAATCCATGGAGACTTTAGTACCATTTCATGTTGGGCTTAGCAGGAGTCAAGAATGTGCTTGAACTGGAGCAGCATCTTGTATAATGTAAGTGAGTGCTCCAAAGCTCTGTACAGTTCTGCATGTCACTCCCTCACTTAGATTTAAACCCTTACAGAGGAGATGAGGGAATGTGAGCAAAAGGATTTGACCCTAATGTCACAACCCTACTGCTCAACAATGGGCCTTTCACAGTGCTGTTGCAAGGAAGAAAAGGGGAGAAGGGAGATGGCATAACACAAACAAGCAAAAAATGGTTCAGTCTGTGATTATAAAGGTCTAAAAGGGTCCTCCTCATAGCAATAAAAGAGAAATCTGTGATAAAAGTGGCCTGACCATCAAAATATCGCAGGAAGTTCTTACCAGACCATATAGAGTGGATGATTCCTTCTGTACATTGTATAGCAATAGGACAACTGTGGGCTGGATTTCCCTCCTCAAATAATTTCAGAGTGTCAGAATTGGCATTTGATTCCTGACTGGCAGCATTCAGGATGCAGAGCAAAACAGGAATGTGTATGTCTGTGAAGCTGCTTGTTTGCATATGTCATCCTGGATTTGGGTTCTGAAAGGTGACATTCTATTGAGACAAGAAAACATAACCAAGAACAAGGAAATGTCTTCCATATTTTTCTGATATGTGTAACTTTTATAAACAGAGCTCTTATGGGATGTGAAATGTCATGTTAAACATAGTGACACCTAACAGTGAGTAAAAAATAAATCAGATGCAGATTTCTGGGCTGCTGTCCTCTGTCCCCACACCATCCATGACTTCTGCAAGTGGTCATGTATGTTAGTGGTTTTCACACTGAGTAACTGGGATGCAGCCTGAAAACAGCCAGTGTGATACTCATGTCCCTGTTCAGTGCTAATATAAACCCTCTGTCTTTCATGCTGGCAGGCGGTGTACCATGTGTCCATGGGTGCATTCCACAATAATTCTCGTCATAATTATTACCACAATAATTACTAGGGAACAATTACTACCAGAATAATTACTAGGATTCTGTGGAGTCCCCCTAGTTATTGTCTTCCCTCATTTGACTTTCATTTACATTTCCTATGAATGTACTTACATAGAAATGTTAAAAAATATTTATTTAGATAACAAAGGGTGAGCTTTGGTTTTTTTTTCTTCCTTCCAAACCCCAAAAATCTGCTGACTGTCTTGGCCAGCCAAGAAGATGTTCACTGGTAACCTTCACTCCCCCTCCAAAAAGCATTGCACTGCCTGGGTTATTTGTTTAAAGAGATACTGTGATGTCAAACTGGGACCTAAAGATAGCAACTTTAAACACAATTCTTTTAACAAACCAAAGACTCCTGGAGACATTTCTATGTTTATAATTTCCAGTGGATACAGGCGATTTTCTTGAATCCTTATTACAAATAAACATCTTCCACTCATCCCAGCCAATCATCCCAGACAATGCAGCCTTATGCTCGTGCATGTGAGTTAGGGAGTAAAAATTATGAGAAATTCATTACTTAAACTTGAAATGAATCAACTAATTTTGTTTAATTTGGAAGAGTGAGAAAATAGAGGGGCAGCTAAATACTTGAAAAATATTTATGAAATCTTAGAAAGTAAAGGTGGGAGGGTTAAGCACTCTGGTTAAAAACACAGTTGGAAGAACATTTGTCCTCAGGTGTGCTAGATCACTGCTATTTCCAGTTAAACAAAGTTAGGAGGAGCCTTTTACATAACTTTCTTCATTCCTGCCTTCAATACAGAGATCTGTTTGCATAAATATGTACCTTCTCCATATACATATGTAGAGATGAACCAGAGAACTTTGCATGCACAGAACTGCAGTCTCCATCTGCAGGATACACTTCAGGACTGAACTGCATTATTCATTTTGTGGTCACTTTGAGACATCCTGGAAGATCCTGCTTTTTGGGAGTACAGAGCCTATACCATCCTGGGGACACTTAATCCAGACTCTAGAAGTGAAGAACACTGTTTCCAGCCTTAGAGCCTCATCTGTCAAGCCTAAAGACAAAACTCCTCTAGGACATGCAAAACTGGGCACAGGAACACCCTGGGTGAGGGGTGAAGCCAAGAGAGGCAGGTGAGGATGCTGATGTTGAAGCTACTCTCATCTTGCCTTGATCCCTTGTTGGTCCTGGGTAAATGTCTTCATTTTCTTCAGCAAGGAGACACCCAGTGAGGAAGGCACAATTACTAGACAGTGAATAAGCCAACTGCGGAATGGCTAAACAACACAACCATGTTAATAATTCTTGGCAGTTTTTAGTCCTCATCCCCTTTAAAACACATTTTTTTCATCCTGTGGCAACATTCAACTGCCTTTCTCTGGTCCTGCAGTGTAGCACAATGCTGAGATTTGGCTTACCACCATCTGGAGATGAGATGGATAGAATAAAAAACTTCCATTCTGCTAAATGACCAAACACAAAGAGTTGTCTTTGACAACTTCCCATTCTTCCCCACCCTGAAAAGACCAACCAGAAAAGGGAACAGGATGTATATAAAATATCGTTAAGCTTGTAAGCATCTTCTCGTAGTTGGTGTTCATATGACTTTTGAATGTTTCAGCATATCTTTAGTTCTCTTTGATTCTTCTGAGGTTATATGGGTGGTTGCTGGCAGAATTACACAAATACAGTCTTCACAGCTCAGCAGTCCTAGCATCCAGATTTGGAGCTCAATGTGGGTGGCATAGGAGTAGATGCCAATAAGAAGGCTAAGACAGTGTTGTTACTTTCAGAAGCTAAATGACTCAGTACAGAGCCTTTGCAAGCAGCAATTAAAGAACCAGGAGAATGTTTTGTAACTACTAAAGAGTAAGAGGGAAACCTCATTTTTTTGTAATGATGTTTTATTTTCACTCTTTAATGAATGTTTTAATCTTGCCTTAAGATATATTTTTGTTACTGAATGTCAGATAGAGACAATCAGTATCTTTCAAGTCTTTTGCTGCTAGGGCATTTCCACCTTTGCTGTGGGAACACCTTTCAGTTCATTTTAGGGTTAAGGCTTCAGATCTCAGTAGCTGCATGTTCCTGTTGTTGAGAGAACCTCTATAGGATGTATAGAAAGCATTTGCTAAAATCCTCATAGGCTTTAGGTTGATTTGTATGGGTAATATATCTGATGATGATAACAATGATGTATTGTCCAAAAAGTTTTAAATAAAAACTGACACACTGATAAGAGTGTGGAATAATACAAAGTTGTCCAAACCTCAGAGACAATATCAACTATTGGCTGAAGCACTGAACTGAAACACAGGAAAGCCTTAAGTTGTTGTACCATCTCTGACATTGTCTTACTGAAGTCTGGGTTGACATGATGACTCAGTTTCTCAAGTTTCCCATATGTTGAATGGTGATGTGGTACTCTCAGACAATCACAGTGCACCTGAAGGCACATTTTGATAGGCAAGTGTGCAAAGCAATCAGTGAGTGTCAAGTACACATGCAGAGGACACTGTTTATATTGTGCAAAGTACTGGGAAGAGTTATCAGAAAGAAAAAGAAAAGGCACATATTAAAAGCCTTAAAAATCTGATTACAGAGTAAGCCAGGAAAAATGGTTTTGTTATGTTATTTCAGAAAGTTACAGTAATAAAGTTTTGTGTGCACTTGTGTGTGTGTGTGTGTATTTGTGTCCATGGACATACATATGTGAGTTTGGAGGGGCATGTGGGTGCAAATATGTGTATATACCTTTATATAAAACCAGGTATATGCACATATAGCGTATACTACTTGTGTGGCATATCTATTCCTTTGCTTGTACAGCAGCACATGAATCAAACAGACAATACTTGAGAAGGAACTGAAAGTATTTACTGACAGCAAGAGAAATGATTCATGTTCTAGTACCAGAAAAAGAATTTTTGATTTTGTTTTACTTTTTCTAAACCATCACTCTAGTGGTAAATATTTCTCAACTTGCTGTTTACCAAATTTCAATAGTCAGTTTGGCTGGCTGAAGAATTAAGCTTAGGATAAGTCTGCAATATACACATATTTCATGGGTTTCATACCCTCAGATTTCTCTGAATTGCTTACAAAAAAAAAAAAAGATTTAAAAAATCAAGAACCAAAAATTGCTTAGCAGTTCCACAGGGAGGGAGGAATTACTCCAAATTTACGCAGTGAAATGTTCAGTTATCGTCACGACTAAGTTTTCAAGACCATCATCATATCCCAGTGGATTTCCTAGCATATAAAATGCAGCTCTCCTGGGAAGGTTGAAAAGAAGGGGTATTATGTGAAGACCTGTTAGACCAATTGACTTCAGACCTGCATGGATAATGATGCCTCTGGCTCTGGTGAGGTGTAACAATTTTCAAAACATGTTGAAGATGCCTGTGGATTTCAGAGCACTTTGAAATCCAGGTCTTTAATGAGAAGTTTTGCTCCCAGGGCATAACTTTGAAAGCAGAGTGCAGGAAGACAGTAAATGAGTCCCAGCAAAGCCCTCTGGAAGCTGAGAAGAGTTCAGTTTTGATATATGAAGCTGAACAACAGAAGGGGTACAATTCTTGTCCTTTTGAAGAATTTCTGAAGCGCTTATCTCCTCAAGTACATCTTTTGGTATCACAGCCTGATATTTTAAATAGACACCGTACCCTGGACCTGGATGGGATTCTCCAAGTTTTCAAGATGACACAGCAATCATGAATTTTAGAGCTCACAGAAAAATCATCAGTCCTACAAAATGTTGTTTTCACCATTAACTCCAGGAGTACATTGCTGCACCATTAAACAATTTGTTTTCAACATTCATTGCCAAGGATTTTTAAATGTACATTATCTTTATACTCTACTAATGAATATAAAAAAATATAACTTCTACATGGTGGGAAAATAAAATTGGAGAATAAACCATGCTAGGACACTTTGTAATTGCTATATCCCATCAGTGAAAAGTCTCCAACTTTTTTCCTTTCAAGAGGTTTTGACCATCCTGCTGTCTAACCCATCAGAGCTTTCCACAGCACCTGGAGCTGCTACTGCTCCATAGCATACAAGAACAAGTTATCTTTTGACAAGTTATCTTTTGACATCTCAGTTTAAAAGCAAATCTCAAAGAAGTCAAAACCAAATGCCACTTCCACAAAGCAACAAGCAGTTTGTGATCACTAACTTGTTTTCAGTCTAAAAATTATTCCTGTGGTACCTTGCAAATAACTTTTGTTTTGGTTTAGGAGAAGTGAAAAGCCATTATTCACAAAGCAACAGCAATAAACTCACTATTAAAAACCATATCTCACAGAGGTGATAATTTCAATACTAAGAAATGCTACGTGTCCTTTGATCACCACTGATCCTGCCTTCAGGTGGTTTGGGGAGGGGGCGGAGGGAGGAACTGATTAACAGTGATAGTGATGTTGGATAAAAAGGGTTTAAGGAACCTTGAGTATTTATTTAAATACTTTTAAATAATTTTTTTTTCATGTGGTATCCTATAGTTCTATCCTGAATCCCAGCCATTAATGCAAGATGTTATATCAAGAAACCACATAGGAAAATCCTGACTATCAAGAAATATAATTACAAATATTACCAGATCCAGTGAATAATAAACCTTGGATGAGTAGCCATCCAGATACACCCCCAGTTTGCAGTGTGCTGCTGAGTTTCAGGGCAGGGAACACAACAAAAGAGCACAAACAGCTTCAGAGCTACACAGTTTCATGTTGGATTTGTTTTCCTGATTGATTACAACATCAGAAACTGGATAGAGACAAGAGATGCCTATCCAAGGCTGCGCATCAAAGGTGATGCCAAGTGTTTTAACGTGAGGCCAGTTAAGTATTCCAGAACTTGGCCTGCACGTTAAATTGTCCTGGACAGACTGGATACATTCAGAAGGCTTTTAAAGCACTAGAGACCTGAGATGGAACATGTGCTTTGCTGATAGCATATTGTTTATGCCAAAATAATGAATGATGTTGGATTATGCATGCTTCATTTTTAACAGCAGACAATGATCTGGATTTGTGAAACAATAACAATGTTATAGCAAAGCCTTGAACCTGAAAACATGTAACCACTGAGCATGGTAAAAAGAGAAATACAAACACTCTCAAAGGCTGTCAAAATTTATGTTTGCCTTTGAATTTTGTGGGTTTGCCCTGCTTTCTGCTCTGAAGTGTGCAGCATTGCCTGGACACTTGCAGCTGCACCTCCCATGGTCAGTGCAGTCAATGGCTTTGTTTCTCTCCCATGGGAAGGTATGGGCTCCCAGACCAGTAAGAGCCACAGGGCTCATGCTTTATTTGTGACATGTAGTCTGCTATCTATAGATCTTAAAAAAGCAAGAAGGGATTTCCAATTGATCTGTGTTTACTTGGTGGAGGGAGGGAGAAAGAGAAAGCACAGTCTTCTTCCCAGTCCCCTTTGGCTCAGTACTAATGCCTAAACTGAAGCAGCCACACAGAGAGCAGAGGAAACTTAAAAAAACTTAATTAGGGAAGAAAGCAAACTAAATAATACTATGGTCTGTTTACTTAGAGCTGCAATGCTCCCAGAGAAACCTCACAGCTTGCATTTGTAAGCTATGCTTTTCATATAAAACATATTTAATGAAAACAGGAGACGGGACAAGAAGCTTTCTTCTAACTTCATTTAAACATGTTTATGCTGCACTTTAAATTCCTCTTAGGTTAATATGAAGCTGGGCTAAAACTTTGGAAGTGATGTAGCCTAGCTAGCTTTATTCCCTGAGTTTAGGCTTCAGGGCCTGACAGCATACAATCTGGAGCTCCCAGGGCCCATGGACGCCGCTGTTAAGAAAGGGTTTGCTTTTGCTCCCCTCCTGCTGCCTTGAGGCTGGGCTATGCTTCTGCAGTCACATATATGTGGTCTCTTCTGCAGCTTTTCAGAATATTAATTTTTTAAATTTGATCATCTACTCACTTGTTCTGTTTCTCCCCTCTCTTAAAATAATCAACAAAAAAATTTCTGTGCTCTTTTTGTGTTATTCTGGAAGGAATTTTAATGGATTTTTGGAAGCATCTTTGCATGGCCTTAAGTTTTACAATGACTTACTAAGTAGAACAGGAAAATGAAGCCTTACCTATGAATGGTGCACACTTCATATTATATTTGAAATAACAAAATGTGTGCTTTCAAATTTTATTTATTTCAGCATCAACAGTCTGCTCTTAATCCATTTATTATGTGAATTAAGAGCAGAATATTGCATCTCTTACAGAATTTGAATGCAGTTAAACAGAACAGCATGTGGCAGATTAACCAAGTGAGCTAGTAATGTATTTACTAACAAGATTGTTCACAAGAGAAGAAGACACACAGCATTTCCAAATAAATGACATTTTCAAATTCTGTTTGAATTTTCAAAAGTAGAAGAAATGTTTTGCAATATATGCAATCTTTTGGATGCTTTCTTTGAATGTTGAAACAACAATAACTTAAGGATGAAAAAGATTTCCAGTTCACAGTCTGACTTGGCACCATCTATAAAAGACGGTGTAGGATTTTCCCCCTAAAAACATCTTGCCTGCCATTACATTGAATTTTGATGCTCTTTAATCATTCTACCCAAAATTTTAATTTTGAATCAGTTCACCGAGTAGAACTCTTTTAGAAAATTTCCACTGAATGCTGGATGTTTCTGAAATGAGATTAAAGAAAACCCTCACAAGGTTAATCGCAATCTTCTCTTTTTCTTTCACAACACTTCCCTGAGACAAGCTGCTGCCTGTGTGCTTTGAAATCCAGTGCTGGACTAGGGAGAGGAGATGAAGGTGGGGAGATGGTGTGCAGGAGGGTCCACGTGCAAGCCTGGCACTCCTCCAGGCTGATGTTGCCTACACTTGGCTTGCTGCAAAGCTCTGCTCTCACATATTCAAGCAGAAACTTGATAAAGTTTGGTAGCTAAATACTTTGAATATTTTAGCACACTTGGCATCTTTCATGTCTGCAGGAGGCAAGCAGAACTTCCTCAGGAACTGTCAAAAATTTGTTTTGGATGATATGGATCATGTGCTTCAGATGAAAGTACAAGAAATCCTGCAATGAGTGAGCAGCTCAAGCATAAGCTGAACCAAAGCAGAACTTCCTTTTAATGTCCAAAAGCTACCAGCATGCCAAGCATGTAATTGACTGTAGTCCAAAACCAGCTGACTGCCTCTCCCTTCCAAAATCATCATGCGCTGTATTTATTTCATCAGAAATGTGTTCTATTTGTTTTCATCCTACTATCAGATGCATGTGTGAGTACCTGAAGCCATCCTGATGAGCTGCACCAAATTACATTTATTATGGCATCATTTTTCCTCACTGAAATGGAGCTTTTGGAAGAAAATCACCTGTTCTGCTCTCCCTACCATGCTCTGCTGGCCAGGCTGAAGCATACCAAGCACAGGCTGTGTGCAGAATGCTGGGCCAGACATGGACAGGCAGTGTCCAGCCTCTGCAGCCATCAGCAAACATCACTGGTGTCTTCATCAGCTCAACTTCCCCAAGCCTAGGGAAAAAGCTGGTCCAGTTTTAGCAGCATCCACCTATAGTAGATTGCATGTCCAGCTTCTGGGTGGGTTTTGAGCAAACAGTTCCGTGCTAAAACTGATTTTGCTTCTGTTGAATCAAGGACAAAACTCCACTCCACTTTGACAGAGGCAGAAGCATCCTCAGAATCTCAAAGTACCCAAAAATGGGTATCACTTTTTTCTAAGTGATTTATGAAAGTATTAATTTTCTGTTTATGTTTCCTACAGAGCAGGGGTAATTCCGTGTCTTTTTAGTTTATGAGGCACATTTGAAGGTGCCACAGAATGTTTAGTAGACAACTTGTGCTGTCATAACAGATGGTTTTTGAATCTGCCTTGGTCTGGAACAGCATGCAAAAAGAAACTGTATTGAATATGTTCAAATACTTAGAGAGTTTATTAAAAACATAATAATTCTGAAACGAAGGATGCAATTTTATTGTGATCTGCACAATGCAAAAAAGGAAACATGGAACAGGGCTATACTTTTTTTTTTTTTTTAATAGCAGGAAATTAGACTGTACTTTAACATTAATCCACAATTTAGAGAAAAGATTGCATATTATTCTGGGGGGTATATTTTAAACATGACAATACAATTTAGCTTCATCAGGAGTACCAACAGTTCTGTAAAGAAATACCACTTCATTGCATTCTATATTTAATCATTTATTTTGATTCACAAAAAGAACTTCTCTCAGGATGCTCTTGATAATTTAAAAAATTACAGCAATTATACCAGCTCAATAAATACTTCAGCTTCATCTTCTTTAGTCAACATATTACTGATAAAAGGAAAAAATAAACATGGAAGTGTTCCTCCAGTCTTTCTATATTTGGAATTAGGACTGGAGCAAACAACACGGCCACTCTGATAGATTCACAAGGTCAAAAGCTCAGAAGGATGGCTAAGAAACCACTTTGCATCCATGCTTTACCACAGATTTCTTGTATATCCTTGGGAAAAGGCTGAGATGCTACTCACACAGTCACTAGTCATGCAAATAGAGATTTAATATATTGGCCAAGCCACTCCACCTGCCTTTGTGCTGGCCTATTGCAGGGCTGACACTGCCTCCCCAGACCCAAAGGCACTATGATGGAGCATGGCACAAAGACACTCTGGTATCTTTGTAGGATCCACACCAGCTCTAGCAAAACAAACAGCGACACAATGCTCTAAAGCCCAGTCAGATACAGAATAATCCATTATGGCTTGTCTAAATCACATGTAGTGCTTAATTGCCTCCACCTGCCCAAAAAGGAGTGGGATGAACACTTTCCTGAGGTGCCTCTTTCTTTGATGCAAGCTAAGAAATCCTTGCAGGCTGTGGAGCACCAGGAGCAGCAGGATAGCTGCCCCAGTGCCCTGCACAGAAGCAGTGCTGCCTGGAAGCAGAGGCAGGCACCAACAAGAGGCAAGCAAAGGAGTTGTGCTCGTGTGCTAACTAAAATTGTATCTGGATGCAAAGTGTGGCACAGATATTTTGAGTACTGATGACTGAGAAGTCATTATATGGAAAGAATACCTCTAGGATTGTATCATGTCTTAAATGAGTTCTGATGGTGAGTCCTTTTGTGCTTGTACACAAAGAATATGGCACTCAATTGCCTCTGCTGCCTCACCACATTGCCTGATAGTGCAGAGACCTCTGAGGACCCAGGCATATAAAAATTGTTACTAGACACAGACTGACATCTTAGACTGTTATGAGCATCTTGATGAACTTACAGCTCTATCTTCTGCTCCAGGGGGAATTCACTGGTAAATCCCCACTCCTGTTGCAGCACTTAGGGAAGGTGCAAGGATGAGGCTCAAGAGCTGCAGCTGAAGCAGCCTGGAGGTGCAGAGATGCTGCAGGAATCCTCCTGGGCAGGAGCCACCTGCCCCACAGGATGGGCAAAAGTGGCTTTTGGTCTCTGTGGACAGAAACATGAGATGTAAGAAATGTTGAAGGTCACAGATCTGCCTGAGTTGGTGTTTGAGCCTGGTGAGCATCTGAGAGGCAAAGTGAGTGCCCAGCAGAGGGCTTAAGCAGGCCCTGGAAGAAGAGGACTCCTAAAAACACAGGGTGGATGTAGCAAAAAAAGCTCTCAATGTGCAATACGACTATGGTGGTCAAGATATAATAAAATATTTAAATAAATTCTCTAAATGAATGCACCCTGAGATGATTCAGAGGAATTGCATCCCTGCAAATAAGTGATACAGCAAATTGGTTTTTTAACCTCCTTTTAACTGTGGACATGCTGAAAGACATATGGTAGACAAAATGCTTTAGGTCCAGAAATCTTCCCTCATAGAAATGTCTGCAGAAAGTACAGTTTGAAAATATGAAACTGTACCAATCAATTTGAGGATCAGGCCATCTCTGCCAGGGCCTGACTGCTCACTCTGACAGCACCACTGGCAGGAAAAGGACAGGAGACTGTTGTTGAGAATAGTGAACCTATAAGCATTTGCTTTTATTTCAGTAACTTTGTGTTACTGGGAACTTCAGTTTTCCATCAGTGAAGTGCTTAGGACAATAAATTAACATAAAGAAACAGTAGTCAGTAAAACAGCCTGTACTTTGCTCTGTTGCTCTTATACAGTGACTTGGGCTTTCTATGAGGCAGTAAATTTTTGTAATTTCCTAGTATTTTAGTAAAGCTTAATGCTCCCTGGCCCTATGGAAATGTTTCCTTTTTGTTTTGAATCATGAGTAATTTCACTGGCTGGAAGGAACTTAACACTCACCCGCAATGAGGCAGGACTTCTGCCACTGCTGCCACTTCCTGACTCTGCTTTTTCCATTATATCTATGACTGCTGACATTTGAGGGTTTTTCCACATGGGTGAGTTGGATGTGATGTTAAGCTGCTGAAAAAGCTTTATGGAGAGCTAGGGGTTGGAGTTTGAGCTGTCAGTGGGAGGTAGGAGAACGCTGGAGAGCTCTCGGTAGCGACAACGCGGTGGCACAAAGTCCAACAGGAGCAGTAAGGTTTCCTGCTCTGACTCCTCTCGTCTTATGGTGAAAATGCAAGTAAATAAAATTTAAGCGTATGAAGCTTGGGCTTAGTGGCCTAATTAATTTGTTCCACATTCTAATCTGGTATAAAGCGCATCTTTCATTCTTCTGGTGGTGAACCTGGAGCCAAAAATGAACTGATTTCTTTATCTATCTATATATCGTGATCTCTGCCACCCGCACCCGTCTTTGTGAAACAACATCCTCCATGCATTCTTACAGGTACTATTTGCAACCCCATTGCGGGATATCGCTCTAAACGCCACCAGCGAAACGCAGGCTCCGCGTTCGCGGGCAGCGCCGCCCCACACGGGGCGCTGGGCGCTGCTTCGGC
>NW_005054307.1:5201346-5212381 GCF_000277835.1 Geospiza fortis | reverse complement strand
GGCAGGCCCCGGCAAGGTCAGGGGCGCCGGGCGGTCGCAGCTGCTCGGGTGTTGGGCTCGGTGATCTCAGAGGTCTTTTCCAGCCCAGCTGATTCTGTCTCTGCTCGGGCATGCTCCCGTGAAGGGCGAGCTCCTTGCGGAGCTGCAGAATGCCTTGTGACTCCATGTCTCTAGGCAGGTTATCTTTTATGGTTCTCAGTGCCTTGCCTCGAATATGTGTGAGCACACACAGGTAGCTGTAACAGAGTGACCTCAGTTATATAATTAGCTATGTATAAATATATAAATAAAAGTATACGTATAATTATCTGTATGATCTATAATAATGCATTGTATAAGTATATATAAATATTTATAACTACATACATAACTAATTGTATAATTATAATTAGCTAGGTATAGGTGCAAATAGCTTCCCTGTGGACTTGCATTTGATTTTGGAGTAACATTTTTTCAGTGTTTCCTAAGGAAATAAGTCTTATGTGAACATTGCTTCTCTGCTTAACTTCCTGCCTGGTGTCACCAAGGAGAGCAAAGCAGATCACTCCCAAGTGACGAGGCTGTAACAAGTTTCACAAGCAGCAGAGGAAGGAGACCCTTTCCCCACATGCCTGGACCCCAGTAGGTATCAGCATATTAATAGGTCACCAAGAAGTCCACATGGCAAATGTGTAGGCACTTCACAGAGGAGAAGCTTCAGTTGAAGCATGAACACAGCTGCAAGAGACAGATGTATAGACAAGCTTCCCATTAATTTTCATGCTCCTTGAACTACTGGCTTGGTAGTACTTTTGAATCTCAAAACTGTTTTCCTTTCTGTGGAAGGAGACTCTGTTCTGCTTTGCAGTGGAAGGTGGTTAGCAAAGGTAGCATCCACTGCCTCCCAGATTACCAGAAGAAGGGCAGTGGGGGAGAACTGCCCCATCCCTTCTACCTGCAGTATCTGAAATCTTATGGCTTAAAGTAACTGAGGCATCAGGAATAAGAAGGGAGAAGACTGCCTGGCGTTCCCTACAGAGGAAAGGAATAAGTGTATTTTAATTGCCTCTTGCCAACTGATAGATCCTCAAATCAGAGAAATTTGTATCAACCTCTCAAATGCCTGATGCTATTGTAATTTTCAATTGCCGTTTGCTTAATACTGCTGAAATGTTTCCGCATCACTGCTTTCAGTTTTAACATGAGCTAAAGAGACAAGTTACAGGTTACTATTTCCAGTGCTAAAATCTTCCTTAAAATAGTTTTAGAAAAGGAAGGAAATGTTTACATTGAAATATCTTTAGCCATTTTTAAAGTGAAGTGTACAAATAGTGAAAATGTTTCTCAGTTCTGAAATGTTTTAAAGGTAGATTATAGGGAAAATGGTGTCAAAAATTAGACTACGAGTAACGAGTTGAATTTTGAAACCTGACATTTAGTGCTATTAGCTATGATATGTTCAAGGAAAGGAAACTAATTTAATAACTGTTTTGAGTGTGTGAATATAAAGAACTTTGCAAATATGTCTGTCTTCTAACAAGATGCTGGGAGATATTAGCACGTAGTTAACATGTCTCTTCTCATCTTTAATTTTTGTTTTGTTCTGGGGTCTTTTTCTCACACAAAGAATAATTTATTTTGAGTGTGAAATTTAAGTCAGACTTTCACATTTTTGGCCTGTGAGACTTGCTTTGCATCATATGTTATGCTGTGGTTTCCAGCCCCATGAAGACTTGAATGAGGGGATTGAGGAAAGTGGACTGTGGGCAAACTGGGATTAGGTAACTCTGGGCCCTAATTACATACTAATTAATTCATGCTGGAGTCAGTCCTCTGGCCTGGTTTGGCTAAGATAATTTTCTTTGTAGTAGCTTGTTCAGTGCTGTGTTTTGCATTTAGTATGACAATAATGTTGGTAATGCACTGTTGTAGCTGTTCTTAAGGGCGCTTATTCTAAATCAAGTATTTTTCAGATGCCCATGCTCTGCCAGTAAGGAGATGCACAAGAAGCTGGGAGGGAGAATGGCCAGGACAGCTGACCCAAAGTGGCCAAGTAGATATTCCATACCATACAACCTGTAGTATGTTCAATCTATAAGCTGAGGGAAGTTGGCCATGAGGGTTGATCGCTGCTCAGGCATGGGTAGCGCATCAGTCAGCAGGTGGTGAGCAGTTGTACTGTGCACCACTGGTGTCTCTTGTGTTTTATTTTTTGCACCCTTCCTGGGCAGCAGGACACTCTTTTGACAAGAAATAGGCTGGAAGCTCCAGGACAGGTCTTGCAGGACACACCAGCATAGCTGTGAAGTGCTTAGGTGCTTGTCTGAGAGTCACCAGTTAGCCTTGAGGGAAGCTGAGATAATGCTGCTGTTCATGTACATGAACCATAACTGTAGTTCTTGCCTCTAATTTTATTAAACGAAACAAAAACCAATCAAACCAAACAAAAAATCCACCTAAACAGATCACTACAACATTAATACAAAGTGGTTGTTTAAATTTCCTGTTAAGTTTCTTTTTTTTTTGAAAAATGCGTGCTTACAGCTCTGATAACAGTATTATGGCATGTTGCATTTCCAACTTTTTTCTTCCCAATTTGCTTGTTCATTAGGCTAAGCATATACCTTGCTGTATGCACTTTGCTGTTGTCAATATTCAGCTTCCATCTGGAAATGTTCTTTCCTCATGCATTCTGTTGAATGCAGGGCAGGGCATTTGGTACAGAGTGGCATGATGTCTCATGTGACAGAGAATTAGTATTCTTAATTTTATGTTAAAGTAATATATCTTGATGTATATTTATCAGAGGGTAAAGATTATGGATATGATGATTGCAGTGATGTTTCTTGACTTTCAATGAGGATTTCAATATGAAGTGTAATCTTAATAAGTCATCTGAAATGCTTTTTGAATGAAAATTTCCATGGATGTCGTATTTTAACACGAAACAACTTGACTATTGCTAGAACTCTTCAGGCTCTCTTTGGGTAGTCAGACCTTCTGGGTGTGCCTGAATATACTAGTTCATAGCGCATGGTGTGCTTTGTTGCCCTCCAATTTGATTCATATTAGCTGAACATTTAGAAAACAGGCCTGGCATTTCAATCACATTATGGTTGCCTCACATGATGCCCCTGCCTCCCTTGCTGTTTAAATTATGTTGATTCAGGGGAGCTGGGCATATTAATTCAAGTTTGTAGCCAGGTGGGAGTCAGCATCTTGTCCCAGGCAGCTAGTGCCATGGTGAGAGAACATAGCCTCAGGTTGTGCCATGGGGAGCTTCAGGTTGGATATCAGGAGGAATTTCTTAGCAAAAATGGTTGCTAAGAACAGACTGCCCAGGCAGGTGGTGGAGTCACTGTCTCTGGAAGTGTTCAGGAGATGACTGGACATGGCACTTAGTGCCGTGTTTTAGTTGACAAGTTGTGTTTGATCAAAGGTTGGACTCCATGACCTTAGAGGTCTTTTGCAGTCTGAATGATTCTGTGATTGTGTCTCACAACTGGAATAAATTTCCTTTATTTCTTATGAAACACAGTGGAAAACCTGTAGGGAGATTTCTAAGATCAGCTTTAAAAATAAAAGGAGTGGAAACAAGAAGTAAAAAGCTCTGAGATTATATTGCTGTAGAATGGGAGTGGTTCATGTTGTTACCCTGTAAAAGAGATGAGAAGGGACCTCATCTTGTTTAGAATGCACAGGAATTGAGGGATTTAATGTTAGAGCCAACTATGTAGATGGCTAATGAAGTTTTGTAGGAAACCTAAGCTGACCTATTTGCATTAATAAAATAGGAAAACTATCCACTGAATATTCTTGGAGGAGTTTTTAAATGGGTATGACCAATAGTAGACTGCAAGTTCATATGTGCTTATGTAAAAGTAGAAGAATATAAATATTGTGGTTTTCCTGTCATTGGTATTGCTAGTTTGTGTCTAGAAACCTGCTGGAAAATATTAAAGGGGGATACAAAGAAACTAGCTTTGTTGTTCAGGAATTATGCTTGTTCAGGTAGATTCAAATTAAGTATATAAATTATTAATATATGTTCTATCTATTTTCTAAATATTTAATATTTTAATTAAAATAATTGGTACTCATTTACAGGAGACTGCTGATATAATTAGATTGATACTGATTATTATCTTGGAATGATATTGAATTAATGTTGACAGGTATGATAAGTCAATTAGTTCAGCAGTCTTCTAAATCATGGTAGCTGATGATAGGTTATGCTTACATAAGGTAAGTAATATTAAGATAGTATTGATTACTTCATTTCAGATTGCAATAGGTACAATATTCAGCTAAATAATTTCAGTAACAATTTGTTTCGCATTTAAGCATTAATTTTGAAAATGACCATTTTGTACTTGGCTTTTTAAAAAAGCCTGACCCTGTAGATGAGAGGGCCTGGACTGTCTCTAAGACAAGCAGAATCATTCTGCGGAATTATTAAATTAATTATTATTATTAAATGTTCTCAATTTAATAGATTGAACAAATTGCCTTTGAAATTCTTTGGCCACTCTTGACCCTGAAAATCTTTTTACAAGCTTTCAAGTGAACTGTCACGTAGCCTCTCAGGAATGACTAAATTTTTGAATCAGTGCATTTGATGCAATACAAATAATGGTCATTCATCAAATTTATTTTCAGTTGCCTGCGTCACTTGCAGCATTTACTTTGCTGGGATGATTGTGGGGTGCTGTCATATCTCAGAGAATATAATTGTTCTGATATGTCTTTTTCTGCTCATGAGCGGATACACTTCCAGAACTTTTTGCTTCTTAATTTTCTGGGCAAGTATAATCTTCCCTCCCCTTCTTGGTTTATTTTTGAACTACTAGCACTCAAAAATATGTTGAAATGTTGAATGGAGAATTTGAAGAGCAAATAGTCAAAGAGGGTGGAAGAGGAAATTGTGGCCAGTACTGGAGTCAGACTGAAATGGGAATGGGGTGTGTGGGTTGCCCTTTGTGCTGTCTTTCAGCAAACAACATAGGTAGTATAAGTATAAAACAGCTGCTGGCATTCTGAATTCTGCTCTCAGTTTTAGTGAAGTACATTATATAAGAGATGTTTTCTTTGCCTGACAAAGAAATACATTTTTTTGGAAGTAAAATATGTCTTTAGGTTTTCTGCCATTTTATTACTTTTATTAAAGTTGTGAAATAGGATTTTAGAGTAATATTTCATTTTAACATTACTGGATACATCGGAATTTGCTTTTAGTGATTTTTATGGCTATCTGGATGAAAACCTTCTTATTAAGAGTAAATTCCTACTGAGTCCTATGTTTTTATCCTCCACTTAGGATGTTCACTAGTTATTAATCTGTAAGAACTAAATTGGAGTCAATTTCCTCTATTTTCTTTTATATTTCTGAAAAGGTAGGAAGGAATTTTGCACTTTTCTGAGAGCCAGGGAGTTGTGGCTGATAAACTGAAGAGCATTTGGGATTAGGGCATGAATGGCTGCAGGAAACAGGCTGCTGCTCTGACTTGGTGTTCCTGATGGCCTGCTTGGTTGTAGGATTTGAAGTCTACCTCTGAGGAAATTTTGCCTGGGTGCACCCATGATTTGGTGAGTGTCCTGAATTAGTATTTATGTGCAATTTCAAAGGTTGACATTTGTTATGAATCTCTGTTGTGAAGTTTCATACAAATGAAACTCTTTCATATTACGCCATCACTTCCATCCTTTCAGTGCTCTTTCAGTTTTGGGCTTAGAAGCAGGAGCTGCTGTCTGCTTCTCTTCCCCAGAGAACTTAGTCTGGGAGCTTTCTGAAGTGGTGAGGCTTGGGGTAGCCTGGTGGATACCCACTGCCTTGTGCATGATGCACACCCTTTGCAGGAAGGGGAATTTGTTAACTTCTCACCTGGAAACCAGCATCATTGTCCTTCAGGTTCATCTGGCCGCTGCTGAGACCGGTGATTTCTTGCTGGGTTGGTTGTTTTGTTTATTTCCCCCCCCTGTGTACATGCTGGTTTTAGACCTTTACTGTATTTTCAAAATTTTATAAATGGTAGCATCAGCATTCTCAATGCTTCTGTCATGTTACTATGCCCATTATCAGTATGCTATCATATCTATGATTGCATGTAACTAGTCAGATGGCTCTTTTGATAACTGCTTGTCTGCTAGTTGAAGTTTTTATTTACAACTGTTTTGACACAGCGGGAAATCATATCCAAGTCATAGGGGTGACATCCAACAGTAATGTCAGTCACTTGCTTGTGCCAGTCACCTCAGGTACAATGCAAGTATAAATACATGATGTGCAAATAGGTTTATAAATTTCAGATAGTTTCATAGTGTGCCTTGGGTATTTAAGATGTGGCATGAATTGACTCCCTGAACTGAAATTTCTTGGCAGTATGTAGCAATTTTATTAGTTACAACTTAGATTGAGAAGTTTAAATTGCTGTAGAAGTGGGATGCATCTCTAATGACTATTAACAGTTTACTCCTTACATTGAATAGCACTGAGAGGCCACATTTCTCAGGGTTGAAGATACTGTAGAAGTTTTGTGACTGTCTGCTCCATGAGCAGAGACCTGCACCTTCTTAATGAGTACAGGTTAGTGACAGGCAGTGTGAGAATAGGTTTCTAAATAAGAAAAGAGCCAGACACAGTAGAAGCAGAACCAGTAATGGAGCATTTACAGAATTGTCAGTTTAAAAGGTAATTCAGGTTTCCATCTAGTGGTGGTATAAAGTTCTGTCCAAGCGATATGAGACAGCATGTGCATAGCCATGTTCCTAACATACCATTGTACTTGTGTATATGTGTGAAACTTAGGGAATCAAAAGCCTTTATTATGTATAAATTATATATGTAATAGCACATAATTCTCAGGACCTCCAGATTTTTTAAAGTCAGAGCTGCAATGACCAGCAGTCTGTTATTTTGTGCATTCAGATATCCAAATATGTTTATCTTATTTGCTGTGAATTAGGCTGATTCCTCTTTTTCATTACTCCGTGACAGCCATTTTAAAAAGTTTAACAGGTTTGACACAGGTTATTGAAAGCAAATGGGTTTCTTAAAAGGTTTTCTGCAAGTTGTATCTGTGCAAGTATGAGCTTTGTTCAATTTCTTGCTTTCTCTTATGTGTAAACAAAAGAGAAAAAAAAAAGGAAACAGGAACAGGTGAGTATTCTGATTCTTTTGCCCCAATGTTTTAGCCCTATTTTTAGTATTTAAAGTATTTTGCAGTAGAATTTAGAAAACCTACCAGGTTATGTTTTGAGATGAGGGTTAACAGTGATTGAAAGATGGACCAAGCAGTGTGATGCTGCAAGAATGTTATTGACAAAAGGCACAGATATTTAAATTGTTTTAGCTTCTGCATAAAAATTTCCAGTTGTTCAGTCTACGTGTGATTTAGTACATAGCAGGCCATATTGGATATTTTTTCTTTTGCACAATTACTTATCATAGCACGCTGTTCTGTTCTTTGGGAGGGGGACACAGTTTCTGCAGGTCCTTCTTTATGTATCTTTCTCAGTTTCTGCAGTTCTTTCTAACAGCTTTTTCTCACAGCTCTTGCTGTTCAGTCTTCAGCAACTCAAGAGTATTGTTCATGTCCTTTAACTCATTCTGCTCTGCAACACAAGGTATCAAGGTCTGAACTTTGTTGGATTTTAAGATAATGTAGTATCTTAAACATTACATGGATCAGACAAACAAACTGAGTATGAATTGCAGTTGCAAAGTTATGAGGATTTCTGCTTGTTTGTGTTTTATTGACACCTTCCTTCTAGCATTTGTTTGGCACTTGTGTGAATATTGTCAGCATGTAGTGTTTTGTAAGCATGGTAGGTTTTTTTACCGCCTTGTCAGTGCATTTCCACTATCAACACTGTAAACACTGCCAACTTTCTACAAGTGCTGTCAAGTACCATATTTTGTAATTACTGCAATAATATTATGAGTGCTGTAATTGCATATACTGTATAGATGTGCCTTTCTGTCCTGTGTAGACAGAAAATTGATATTTTCTGCAAGTTAAAATTGCATCTGGAGCACATCAGAATAATTGTTTAGAAACTGGTTTTTTTTTTCTTCTTCTTTCAGTGTAATGTGAGGTTGCACAAATAGAGTTATGCATATTGGAGGATTTTAAAGCCCCAGATTTTTTATATATAGAGATCAACTTAAGGCATACTGATGTGCACCCATTGAAGAATGAAAGGGGTTTTTTTACACAGTTCACTGATATTAAAGTAATTTAATTGAATATTGTTTTTTGCAAGAAGTTGAACCTCAGATTTTGACCTCATAATCTTGTATTTAGTGGCATCTTTATCACCATTCATGTTGCTTTAGCTGTCTTTTGTAATGCTGAGAGCTTTGGCTGTTTTGAGGCTGAAGCTGGCTGTACTTACAACCATACATCTTCTTGGTGATATCCTGTTTTTTGTGCAGCTCACTCCTGGGAATCCAGTGAGCAGAAAATTTCTGCTGAAATATATTTTGTTTCTGTGTCTCAAAGCTGCTGATTTCAAACTGTATTTTTGAAGGATATAATTTAGAAAATATATTTAATCATAGTGTATGATAAAATGTTTGAACTTCTAGCTTTTAAAGGTTGTTTCCAGAAGTAACATATAGTAATGAGGTATTTCTAATGAACAAGTTACAAATCCTACTAGAAGCATAGTTACTGAGTGTTGGATTTTAGGCTTATTGAAATGTGGGGGGGTTGAGTCCTGGTAATGTCCTGTTTTTTATTGTTTCAGGGATATTAGTGAGAGGAGCAGTCTAAGATGAAAGAGAGCATGATGAACTTTTTTCCTCACTGCAGTAACTAGGTAAATCTGTAAAATACCTTCTAAATTGATCTTGCACTCATATTTCAAGACTAGCTGACAAGAGACACAATGTAGGTGCATCTTCCCTTTCTCTGTGGGAATTACTGAATGGTGTAAACTTGATAAACTAGTTTTATGCAGCTTTATGGTATTTTTTCCTTCTTGCTGAACTATTCTATTTAGTAATTTAGAGGAAATGAACATTAGGTCACTGAAACACTTTTTTTTCTTTTCTTATTTTTTTTCTTCCTGAACCAGAAGAAATGTGATGGAAGGGTTTATGTCCCCATCACCATTGCTTCTTTGGAGATGTCGTGGCTGAAGGTGATGGGTAGTGTTGGAAGTATTGATATTTGCTTACTTTTTGCTTATTATTTCTGTGGCTTATTGGAATAAGCCAGAGAAACTGGTTTATTTTTTTGTGGGCCATCAAACACCATTTATTTATAGCCAGTTTCTTGCTTCTTATGATTGCATAGCCCAAAGCATGTGGTTTTTGTTGTAGAATTTGGATTATAATAGGCAGTCTGTATTGAGGTAAGAATTCATATTACATTAGGAATCCTCGAGACTTCATCACCTTCTGACTGAAGTCTGTAATGCTCATATGTGTAATCTCATGGCTAATTTTTGACCTGATGAAGCAAAAGTGTTGTTCACAAGTTTGCAGTTTTTAAAGTGTACACATGATGGCAGCAAATACTTAGCTAGAGAAGCTTTGTTCCTATGCTAGAAAAAAGAAGCTGCTGAATTTTCTAATACAAACTAAAATTCCTACAGATTAAATTATTGTTAAATTATTTATTGAAATATATATTGAGAATTGTTAACTTACTGCTACAAATGTTGAGAAGGCTTTTCAATTAGAAATCTTTACTGGACTTTCCAGCTGTCATAATACTGTCATGATGTGCTTTCTGGTTTGGATTTGCATTGGTAAACAGCACAGGGTGTGACTCTTGTGGATGGTGCTGGGCAGGGCCAGGAGTTGGACTGGTCCTTGTGGGTCCCTTCCAACTTGGCAAGTTCTTTGATTATAAAATTCAGATCAGCTGTGGGAGTCCCCAGGAGAGTAAGCCCAGAGCAGATGGAGCCTCAGTGTGTAGATACAAAACTCTTTTAAAATTTTATTTTTGTCATAATGTATCTGTTGAGTTTTAAAATGATTGTATTTTGGAAGTGTACTGTAATAGCTGAAGTGCAAATGTTTTTTCTACCAAATAAAAAGTTTTATTGTTAGCAATATCACATTTTAGATGCTGTTACAAGGTATGTTGATATTACACAGTACTGTTTAGAGTAAGAAGTTTTCTTTAAAAATAAAAATAAAGTATAAAATATTATTTATTCCCGCTTTTATTCCTGAACACCAATGAAACATTTAAACTGGATCTCTTTCTCTTTTTTCTGCCTCTTTCAAAATGAATATGGCATATGTCAGTCATCCACCATGATATTTTAAGCCAAAAAGTTACAGATTGCCACACTTCCAATAATAAAACCTTGTGGAAGGTGTAGGTTAGCTTTTGGCAGTGGTGCAAGCAGGCTGCTCTAAAATTAAGGATATTTTGGTTCATGTTCAATTACTTGTTCTGTTTATGTACTTTATTTACAGTAGTTTAAACTTGATTTTATGCTTAGAATTATTTTTAAGGTGTTCAGGAAATCATGATATTCTGTTGTTTTCTGGGCCTTTTAAATTCAGTTTATTGTTCACAGTGAAGTACCCTGGTGAGCTATTTAACATCCATTATTACAGTGAGTCATTTTAAGAATTTATTTAAGAGATCCATGATGTGGAGGGTTTTAATTAAATAGCAGACATGTGTTTTGTTCTTCAGTTCAGCTGCTGATTGAGGAATGAAAAGAAATTTCATTGGTAGCACTAGCAGTGTTATTCTGGTTCATGGACAGTTCAGTACCATCAGTGTAAATGAAAGGATTTACACTGTTGAGAAAAACATCATCATCCTATCAAGAAGAAAGTGAGAGTTGCTTTGTGAATAATGTCAACTCTGATTTGTCTTAAAAAAAAAATTAATATTATTTGTTTTACTGGGGAATCTGATTTTTATGGAGTCTTTGTCTGCCAGCAGATGCCACTCCTCAGCAGCAGAGCATTTCCCAGACTTCACCAAATAGAAGAAAATAATTGTGGTAGACCCTTGCCTTTTAGATATAAAACAATTAAATATTTATATTGCTATAAATATGCTATAAACAATTAAATATTTAT
>NW_005054307.1:5198278-5201291 GCF_000277835.1 Geospiza fortis | reverse complement strand
AAAATGGTAGTGTGTGAGGTAAGCTGCTTTTGTTCTTCAAAGTATTTTAGTTGAACAGAGGATGACCCAGAAATCCTTTGGGGCTCAGGAGCTTCATTACAGAAGGTGTAAAGGTATCTGTGTGGGAATTGCTGAAAAGATGTAACGAGAAAGTCTTGGAAGCTGAAGTCTCAATGGCTTGCAATAGGCCAAGTCCTTGTAAAACCTTTAAGCATATGGAAAAACAGATGGCCCAGTTTTAAGTGTAAGGAGGAACTAAGAAGTGAAAATAGACAAGGAAATCCTGGTAAGAATATTCTGTTTGTAATTTCTAAATTTTGAAAAGACATTGTCCTGTGATTATGTGTCCTGGGACATGGATAATGTCACACTGATATCTCTAAACTTCAACAGCCAGTGTTTTTAGCAGCTGGTGTTTTGGATATGGGCAAGGCCTGCCTTGGCCTCTGTAGACATCTGCAGTAGAAGACTATTTTGATAATTGTCAAATATGGTTGGACCACCAGACCCTGGTTTGAGATGATGGGTGTCACCTTTCCAGCCTTGACCCCTTCCATCTGTCTGCCAGTAATGGAAATACTCCTGATATAGCTGACAAGTTTTTGACTTTTCACACAGAACTGCTTGTGTGTGTTGTTTCATTCTAAAGGGTTTTGATTTATATTCCTGGTGAAAGAAGATATGTTATATATATATATATGTGTGTGTGTGTGTGTGTGTGTGTGTGTGTATATATATATATATATATACATGTATTACGCCTCCTCAACTTTAAAAATAGTGCAGACTACTTTCTTGTGGCTGGTGGGAAACCTGTGGGAAATGGCATCCCCATTTGGGAAACCTCAAGTGGGGATGCCATTTGAGCCCTGGATAAGAAACTGTGAAAAAAGCCATAATTGCCAGTTTTATTGCATTCCCACATGTTTCCTGGGAAGTTAAGTTAAAGTTCTCCTTTATCTTCTAGTTTGTGTTCTGTAGTTTGGGTTTCATCAGCTCTTCCTTGGAAATTGTGTATTCTGCATTTTGTTTTATTTCCATCACTTTCAGGGAAAAGTGTTTCTGATTTCATTTGATGTTACAACAAACTTGCTTCTCCTAAGGATGTTTTCTGGAGCATTGATTAGTGTCAGTTATCCAGTGTTAACAGACTTAAGTGTTTCACAGACTTAATTTTCTAGATGTTAACTATTTCCAACCTTTTGGAATTTTTTTCTGTATTCATATACCTACAGCTGTGCAGTATACATGCATGGTGTATTTCAGGGGTTTGGCACCATCTGCTTCATTGAGTGTTTAATGGCTTTGACTTGAGCAAAGCATGTTGAAATCACAGGGTTCTTCTGAAATGGCAATCTCCTCAGTGGACAGTAGCTGTGGATGAAGTTGAAGTTTCTTTCAGCTCTTCTACTGAAGTATGAAGGTAAAGCCATTCATCTATCAGAGTGTTTGGTTGAGAGAAAATAGTTGGAATTTTGCAGTTAGAGAACTGAAACATTTCCTGTTTGCATGCAAGCAAACCTTTGTATTAATTCTGCTTGACAATGTTCCAAATGTTGCACTCTGCCATTCAGAGCCTTTGGAGCCTTCCCAGTGATGGGATTTTGGAAGAAGTTATCCCAGTACAAAAACTACACAGCACAGAGGAGAAGACAAAAGCAAGCACTGCATGAAACAAGTGGCTTGGGAATAGAGATAACACCTCTTGCAGAGTTTTCTGGGGACTGTTTGGCCACAGCATTGTTGAGCTAAAGGTGGGTCTGTGCTGCTGAACTGATGTGCTTGGGCTGCTTTGCAGCTGGCAGTGGAACAGCCCATTTCCATGCTGTTAAACTCCTGTGCTCCAAAGCAGGGTGGCTATATCCCAACTGCCTGCTGGGAGCAGTCCCTGATCTGTGGCAGCTCACTGGCTGAACTTGGGAGTTGTTTCACATAAAGATGGTTATCCTTGATCAAAACCTGTGCCAGGGACTGTGGCACCAAGCTCCCAGGGTGGGTGCTTGAGTTCTGGTACCTTCTCAAAGCATTCCTTGGCACTGCTGTAAGCTGTGACTGCACACAGAGTGCCGACTCCTCTGCTGTCAAGCGCAAGTGCTGCTTTTGTTCTGAATTCTCTCTGTCACACATTAGCAGATTCTCAACAGCTCTTGGATTTATCTACCTTTCTCCAAATCAAGAGTTGTCATATCTGAAATCCCTGTGGAGATTGAGTTGTCTGAGAAACAAGCTCTGAGCTCTCTGGTGCTGTTCTGCTGCTGGTCTGGTGAAACAAGAGGAGACTCTCTAGGCCAAAATGAAATTGCATGTCAGAGCTGGGCGCTGTGTCTGCACAGTAGCATTTGTGAATGTTCAGCTCTGCTGGAAAGTGTGTTCCTGGAAGGAAAAGAATGTGAAAAAAACCACCTTTGCTGTCTTTCTAACCAGGAGGGATTGCCAGACGTGTCTCATTATTCAGCATCCTAGATCTGTACTATTCAGTACCATTCAAATATTATTTGAATACTAACATTTTAAGAAAATTTCATTTCTGATTCAATTAAAAAAGAGTGTTCACTGGTATTTCAGAGGCCTCTGGAGAACACAGTCCAGGTGTTGTTCATGGTTGTGCTTTGTGTTGATAAGACAAGTAAGCACACACTTTTTCATCATTCCCTTTTACTCACCTGCTTCTGAAATGTCATAGGCCAGGTTTACACTCTCACAGGCCACAGAGATGAGACTGAGTTTGGAAAGATCATTTGGTGTGGTGGCTTTGAGAGGGTATTGTGGGTATGGGTGAAGGAAAAGCTGCATGAAGAACAAGCTGCATGAGCAAGTTAACAAGCTGTTACCGTGTTTGGATGGTGGTGGGTATAGAGGAGCTCCTGAGTTCCCTCAAAAAACTAGAGCTACTATCATCTTACACAATACCTCAAGGGCAAGCAGGCAGAAAATAAACCTTTGAGTAATGCCAATTTGTGTATTAGAGCATTTCTGATTGTGTTTTGTTGTCACTGAGCCTCATTTGCTGAAC
>NW_005054307.1:5165176-5198248 GCF_000277835.1 Geospiza fortis | reverse complement strand
GCTGAACCGTTAAGATGTATTGCTTGTAAATTTTGATCAGATTTTATTTTGAGTGCTGTTGCATAGTGTGTGTTGTTTCCAGTAGAAAGGAGGTTTTGTTATTTTTTTCACTTGCATATTGTACAAGTAAAGCTTCAGTGACTTTCATATAGAGAGGAAAATTATAAATACAGTCTGTTTCTTATGTGAAAAATAGCTGTTAATAAAGTTTTGTGTTGATTATGAAAGAATAGGATGGAAACTAGCTTGTGTGTGTGCTAGTAATAGCTTGTATACTAAAAGAGTTTGAATATATCAGCTGATCATTGAATAATGTCAGTATTATATTACTGATCTTTTAGGTATGGGAACTTGTCTGTCTAAGTGAACTATGTAGTTGATTCAATTGTTTTGAAACAATTGCCTTGGAGGAAGAAGAGAATTGTTTGATATAGTATGATATCTTCAGTACTGAAACATTTGAAAAAAATCTGAAATCTGATAGTCCTCAAAACATAATGTCAGATCTTAACAATAACCTGACATTTGTAATTTAAATATTTTTATCTTGGGATTAGCCATTAAAATACAACTTGAACTGATCTTAGGTTTTTAATGAATGGAGTAATAAAGCAGAGGTAGCCTGGAAGATCTTTACTGGAAGGGCCATTTTAGATCAGGCTGGTTGTGACCTCACCCAGTCCTCTACACAAACCCTTTTGGATTTTGCTGGTAGAGGATGTGCAGAAAAGATTTGACTTAAAGTATAATTTTCAAATGTTAGCTGAGAAGGTTCCCAAAATTTCTTATGTTCGAGCAAGACTAACTACAATTCTAAAAGTCAGTTGTAACCTAAGATGTATTCACAGGTGAATGGTACTGAAGTACAAGTGCTGACTCAGCACTCTGAAGGAATATGGTCACTGACACACATTGGTATCCTTTGTGGCACTTTTACTTGCTTGGTTTCAATCCAACAGTAGTATGGATTGAAAACCTGAAAAATTTTTAATCATACTATATTGGGTTTTGCCTAATAATTAGTTAAGTTTATATAGACATATAACTGCATAGGTGTGATGTTACCAGGGTGTAACACCAGGGTGTTTATGCTTCTACAGTATGTTTAGTATACATTACTTTAGTTTATCTGTTTTTATACAGAGACACAAGTCAGCCATATAAATTGCATATGTCATTGAAATGAGGATTAATGTGCTATACAGTGTGGAGTGTAACTGTGATGGAACAACTTTCACGGTAATTAGCAAGAGTCTGGAAACCTGTGAATGCTGTCTACATCATTATTAATTTTTATTGTATTGGTTTTGATGGATTGGTTGTGTACTTATTTGCACAAATACACACTTTCAATGCACAGTAGCAAGTATAAGAATAAATGAAGTGTATGAGTTTGTGCATTTTTTTAATATTAATGCCATGGTATCTAAAAGATTTATTTCCTGTCTTTCATGGCATTTGATTGATATCTAACAGTTTCAGTTGAATTTATTTAGTAGTCTAGCAGAAAGCATGCAGCAGTGTGCAGTGGATTTAATTGTGAAACTGAAATTCACTTTGAATTTATTTGGCTTTGTCCTTTTTTTCTTAACCTTCAGATGTTCAGTTCTGTTATGTGAGATGAAATTCTCATGGTCCCTTGTACTATATAGCATATCCCATTTGTTGATTCAACTTTTGGTACAGTGATGCACCCATCACTGAGTACTTGCCAAGTTACCTGCCAAAGATTTCCTTTCTCCTGAGTAATGGAACTTTTTTGTTTTCATTTGTGATTAGGTAGCTTGTTAGGAGCATTTTTGAGGGAAGATAGATTCTGAGAAACATTTCAAATAGGTATGATAATTTTGACAGCAGCTGTAGCAGAACTTTCCCAGGGAAATTCTCTACCTACCTGACGGAATAAAGCATTACCGAGAGGTTCTGTAAAGGAAGATGTTTTGCAAAGTTGTTATTTGTAAATTCACTGGTGTGGTGGATATAGCAAAGAGTTCAGTGAAGATGAGGAAATCTGCTTTATTTTTTTCATAAATATCGTAGAATACAAACGATCCCATCACTTTTCCCCAACGCTGTACAGTCTTGTTTCAGTGTTTTCCCCTATTGAGGCATTAAAAATTGATGTTAAAGCATTATGCTTTGACAGAGAGATGTTACATTTTGTTCCAGTTTTCTAGGGCAGCGGTCACTAGGCAAAGCTAGTGACCACTCCAGGCTGACTTTGCTGTAGTGCTTGTGCCTGTGGCTCAGAGGTCCATGGGGAGCTTTCAGTGTCTGGCCCATAGGGACATTTCCCAAGCAGCCCACAGGCGGCTTTTGGAAGAAGTGTTTATTCTGGTTTACCTGTGTCTTCTGTGATAGCAATGATACACGTGCTGGGATGGCAGAGGAGCCCCTGCAATCCAGTGCCTTCCTGTGCCTGGCCATGCTCAGAGCTGTGACGTGCAGCAAAGGTGTGCTGTGCTCCCCTGCTGCATCTCAGGATACAGGTGAGGGGAAGGGCTTTCCCCTACATCACTAAACAGATGTAGTGAGATTGGTTTAGGCTCCCCTCTCAACTGATGCCTTCAGAAATTACTTTTTTTTCAAAGGTACATGAAATGTTCTGCAGGACAGCAAATCATGCTAAGAATACTCATCCATCCCTTTAAGACTGAAATAAACCCCTGCTCACAAAGACCCCACAAATTGCCATTCAGTGTGATCCATGAGGTTTTGCTCTGCTTGTGAGCAGACGTCCAGAAGACTTTCTTTTCCATATTTGTATTGGCTAGCAAGTAAAATTCATTAAGACATATAAAGAACTGAAAAATAATTCAAGTTTTTATTACTCAAATAGTATTGCAATTTTTAAATAAGTCCAGAGTAATTTTAAAACCATGCAAATATAACCTGAGATAATTCCTTAGTGTTGAAAAGTCCTGAAACACACATGAAACTTCATGAATAGCTTTGGTATTCCCTGACTGGTAGGAGCCATACTTATTGCATCATCAGTGGATGGCAGGCAAAGATTTTTCTAAACTTATTATATAGTCAATTTAAAACCCTTCCTGATCATATACAGTAGGAAAAGAACTTGGTGTTCTTAATCCAGTGTAAGCAAACAGTGCAGTGGTTTGACATAGATGCTAGTGATAGGAGTATCATTGTATTTGTGTGCAGAGGGCAGCTGAGCAGATGTGGGTGCACCATACCAAAATGATTAAATGATACCACTTAGAGCAGAGGTAGTTTATCATGGGAGTTTTGGACATACAAATACAACTAATATGTGACACTTCCCATTTGTGCTGTTTGCCACAGGCAGGCTGCTTCTGCTCCAAATGTTAATGCTTTCTTTACTTCTTAGTGAAGACTGTGGCTGTAGAATAACCTGCAAGAGTACCAGAGCACAGAACTGAGCTTGCCTCACCAATCTTTATGTGGTGCATCCCTGTTTCTGAAAGGTTGCCCTGATATTTTCATGGCTCTGGTATTTTCACATGCTTTTTAAAGTATTGAGGTAAATTAGTTTCTATGCCAGTTCAACATATACCTGTTTGCTTGGGATCAGCCTGGTTTTGCACAGAGAAAAAGGAGAGGTTCTAGGTGGGTGAGAATTTTTAGGAATATATAGGCAATCTGGATTTTTGTTGTGAAATCTTAGAGCTTTGTTAACTGAGTGTTCACTTAAAACTGAAGTACATACAGCTCTAAGCTATTTGACATACTTGATTTCCATTCCTTTATTTTTTCTGTTTTCCCTGTAATTTGCTAATTGAAAGCAAGCCCCCTTTAATAGCTGGAACACTGCTGGCAATAGCAGGAAAAAGAAATAGAACAAGATATAGGTGAGTTGCTTTTGAAGTATTTGTTATATAGAGATTACAGGAGAACGTGTTGAGGCTTGAGTTTCATATGTATTTGATCTCCCCAAAAACAGTACAGAATATTTGATGGTTTTTTTTCAGAAGTACTTTTAGATTAACTGTCTCTACAGTACTTTATTGAATTTTGAAACTTGTTTAGCAGATGACTGAATTTTCCTTCTTCATTTTCTGCTTAATCCCTCCAGTCTTTGATTGTGTGGCCATCACTTGCTGTATTGTGACAGACTCTATAAAAATCCTCTTAAATGTCAGAGCTGTTGGATAAACAGATAATGACTTGCAGATGATTACAGAAGATTTTTGGTATCTCAGATTGGAGGGTTCTCATGTAGTCAATAAAGATCCATGCTTCCTCTTAGCAGCTCTTGACCGTACTGATGACACATTTGTTTTCTTCAGTTAACTTCTGTGGCCAGTTCTGAAGTAAATCAGAAATTATATAAAAAAATCTGCAAGTTAAAAGTCCTTGGTAAGATACATACATTTGTAGGCTTTAGGGTTTTTTTTAACATTAAGAAACTGCTGAAAAAATAAGCCCAGGTTTAGAATGGGAACTTCTAGTTTCTCTGCATCTTTATCTGCAGCTACACCAGAGGACTCTCTGGCTACATATGTTAAGGAACTTTATGTTGTAATTTTGAGAGCAATAAAACTAAAGATGAAAGAAATGCCATGATTTATTCTATTGCTTGGAGGATATGGAAAACTTTTAAAACAATGTATGTTATTAATTTCATTTGACAGATGTAGGTGTATGTGTATACAAAACATTTGTCTGGTCTAAAATTTGGATGTCATTTAACATATTTTGCTGCAGCAACAAGAACTTTAAAAATTTGCATTTTAAAAATTTGCACAGCAAGTAATAAGTTAACCTTTTTTGCTTTTTATTAAGTACTGTGAAGTAGATGTTAATTGCAGTAACAAGCTTTTTTTCCATAGAGTGAATTTACAAATACAAACCAGTGTGTTGTTTGTTGTTATAAGGAAGATGTCAATTACATCAATTTGCATTTCTTTTCATAGAGATGTCCTGTTGCTGCTGTTTAAAAGTAGGAAGGACTGAATTGTAACCAAGTGATTGTGGCTAAATACACTGATTTATTTTTACAGAGTAGGACTTTCAGAAGTTCCAGACTCAATGTCATACTTAGATAAGTAACACCCTTATTAGAATTCACCTGTGTTTCCCAGTGGCAGTATTTTTTTCATTTTTTAAATCATGAGTCTGCCTGTGTGTAGGCTTTCTTTTATTGATGGCCAGTCTCCTAGGCAGTGCTCTGGGAAGAGCACACCTCAGAATGTTTGTGTCTTGTTGAAGAAGCAGGTAGATACACTTCCATGACTCCTTCTTTGTCTGCTTTAAATTCCTCCACAAGTGCTGAGGTAGGGCTTGTCTCTGTCCCCTGCTACTGGGGGGACCATGGTAATACTGGCCAAAGAAATCAGCCTCTGATTCAGTGTTTTCTGACACCAAATTTTGCTTTGCTAAATTAGTATCACATGTAATCTATTGGAACAGGTAGCATTGACTATGCAAAACTGGGGAGGTTTCTGTCTGTTTGTCCCAATGGGTGAATCTGACTTTTACACTAATGATCTTGTATGTTTTTAAAGTATTGCCCACGACCTTTTACTTAATTCAAGCACATATTTCTTCTACAGGTCCATTAAAGTAAAAAATGCAGTGCACCCTCAGCACAAGGGTTATTTCTGGTGTCATGGAAATCAATACAAGATGCCCATTAGTGGATTAATTTTTTGTTCATACTTGAGATTTTCTTTGTTGCTGTATTAGTTTAAGGTTTTGTTTCTAATGAGCATGTAGAAATGCATGCAATGGAAAAATAACAATACCAAATTTGTTTTGGATATATATGTACGCTTTAAATGCATCATTAGGTATAAATTGAGTAGAAGAACATGCATGGAAATCTTTGAAATGTTATCATCTAGAATATATAATCTTTTGCATCTTCTTAACATCTAGCAGTCTGGCAACTAACGTGGTTGTCTTGGAAACAGGCTTTATTTTCCTTTTGTGAATATCTAGATGTGAAATGATTATCTTCCTTAAAAATCTATAAATAATACTTCTGAAAGAAATAACTGCAGATTTACAATGCTTGTCCTCTATTTAAAGAATTGATACAGAAGTCTGTAAGTGATGTTTGCATTGTGAGCTTTAATTATAGTTGTGTGCTTATGTTGATAAAACAGTCTTTAGTGGCTTTTTTAGGTAAAATGCCTGTCCTTAGTGTTGATATTTGTCTGGAAATTATCTGCAATGAAACACTTTGCCAAGATTTCCTAGCTTAATGTTTAAATAGAAATATTACAGTGTAACTGGTGCATTAGAAATGAAATTCCTAAAACCAAACTGATACTGTGGCTTCCAGTCTTTTCCCTTGCCTTGGTTTAAATTAACAGCATGCAATAAATCCTTGGGTATTCTGTGAGATTATAGCATAATATTTGCCAGATAAAACATCACTTTTTTATTAGCCAGAGTGCTGCCTGGCTATGCAAGACATAAAATGTCAAAGTAAAATAGAACCTGGGTCAAGAAATTGCCATTGTTCAAATTGTTGGGTTTTTCATAGGATTTGTATGCAAATATGAAATAATGTTCTTGAAATTTAATTTTTCTGGTCTGTAGCTTATTTGTCCTTATTTGTCAACAGTCTCATAGTTTAGTATTAGTAACAGTGTGTTTTCATCCTGATTTTTACAGATGAAGGTCCAGACAGAATAATTGTCCACCTTTTGTTCTTAAATTTTTAAGTTTAATAAGTTTTCTAATGGAAGTTTTAATATATTTCTCTTCCAAGTATTTTTTGTCTCCAATACCAATTTAAACGGCTTTTAAATTCAGATATGTCCAACAGAGAAGAATATTTTTTTAAGCCTCTCATAAAATAACTGTTTTTTTCAGTGAAACTCACACTTTGAATGATACAACCTGTCCAAGCATAGAGAACCATGGCAAGATCTTGTTTAGCCATTGGAACCAATTGTGTGACCACTTCTTTTGTTCTACATCCCATCTCTTCCTCCTGCTTCATTTCTTGTGCTGCACCCACATTTCAGATTGATCTCTTTTTCCAGAACTTAATTGACCATTTTCTTTTTGCTTAAATGTTCAAGTGTGTTCCAGATTTTTTAACTTCCTTATTCCCTAGAGTAAGATCAGGCTTTCTGTGTGAGGTCTGAGATGAAGCTTATTGACCTAAGTGGAGAGAATCTTAAACACTTAAAGACTATGGTTGTTACCAGATGATGCAAAAAGCTTGTAGTGACCTGTATTTTGGCCCCCATATACAGCAGGGGCATAAGTATTCTGCACCCAGAAAGAAATAAATAATCACAGCTTGTTTTTCCAAAAATGGTGCTGCGTTCCATTTTGGATGCAGTAGCATTTATGTATGTTTACCTTGATGGCCAGGCCATAAACTTTCCACTTTCACCTCAGATTATGATCTCATTAATCTTACATGAAAAAAGGACATTAAAATAACATGTTATTTAAGCTACAAACAAAGCAGATTTAGACTTTGAGCTTTTTTCATATTTCTCTAAATAAATGTCTTTTCTTTGAGTTTAACAATATTAGTTAACTGTGTTCAGAAAAAGCAGTCCATTTTATACCTTCCTGATCAAATAATAATTCTTCATGCTGATCACTAAGTATTACATAATTATATTCCCTGGCTCCGTTTAGCTGAACATTTTTTCATTCTTTGCTCCTAAACTGCAAACAAGCAAGCAATTGAAAAAAAACCCAATCAAACCCCTTATGGTAACAATTCTATATAGTTACAGTATGTGCATCATTGTGTGAATATGATCAGTTCCCTGAAACTGGTTGAGAGTCATATACTAGCATCCTTCTTGAATATCCTGGGAAAACCTGATATTGTTAAAGTTCTCATGGCTTTTCCTTTCAGATTAACTTTTGGTAAAATTTGATGTTTTCTTGTTCCTGTTCTTTATGATACAGATGTCCTGGAGAAATCTGTTTTACTTCGGTGCATTGTAAGACATGGTCTTTCATCGCCAGAAATGAAATTATGCATAATTCAAAGTTAGTTCTAAAGATAAAGAGGAAGTACAGTTTTTTTCTCTCATGTGTTTCACTTCAAGATGTTGCCAAGTCTGGTATCAGCAACATTAGGAAAAGAGAAAACAAACTTCAGGGGAGGGATTGCAGAGTCATTCAAGGAGAAATGGTATTTTTGTTGCCTTTTGTAATTAAAAAAGCACAAAACAAAATAACTAACAAACATTTTCCTTTTAGCATAAGCAAGGAAGTTGATTAGATAGTCATCTACAGCCAGAGACAGAGACATGTAGTAGCTTTCTCAGTGATGAGAACCACATCTCTGGAGGACATGTGATGATGAGAACCACATCTCCAGTGTATCCACTCATCACAGTGTGTTTAAGACAGAAGTTTCTCTCTCCAGTGCCCAGCGCAAAGACAAGCTACATCTCCAGCTTCACTTTGGCACGTGATATTTAGGTGTAGGCAGTCCCATTGCAAGTGCATGACATGGCTTGAAATGATCTCTGCAAATCTTCCCATCTAATAATGGACTGAAATACAAAATAGCTTATCCAAGCTGCACTTCACACAACTTGTTTTAGAGCTTCTCATGAATTACAGTATCTTGTTGCTATTTCTTTCTTGTATATGCTTGGTGTGTTGTTACATATATGGTGGATACTGAGGTGATTCAAATGCCACAACAAAAAGTTGCTTTTTCACCTTCTGTTAAGACTTGCAATAGGAGCTGGACATCTTTATTCCCTAGAGGTCTTGTGCTGTGCTAGGTACCTCAGAGTGAAAGTCTTTATTCTTCATTCTGTTGCCCTTTTCTCAGCAATTACTGTTTTAATTATTCACATAAGAAACTCTTTTAATGCTGCCATATGTCATTACTTGGTATAATTTAAATACCATTTGATAGATATTTTCAAAAGCAGGGGGAAGGTTTACTCAGAACTCTTTGTAGTATATTGATTTTTCTTTTTTCACGTGTTAATGGTGTGAGCTTTACAAAACCAAAAGTGATTTATAATTTAAATTTTGAAATTGATAATACATTGCTCCTATTAGGGGATGTGGGACTTTACATAGGTTTTTATTCACATCAGTTAATTAACTTGGCAGTAATTGTATTTTATACAATTTTTAAAATGTTTAGGGCTATTTTTAATGGTGTTATCTCATGGAATATAGATTATATGGGTTAATGTGTTTGTGAGTGCATGACAATGTTCACTGTAGTGGTGTATTAAGCTGAAGTTAAATGTGATAGAATTTTCCTGGGTTTATTATTGCATTTCTAACTATACTTACAGCTTCAGGTAAAATATATGAAGAAGATACTCTGGATTTTCATGGGGTATAGCACCCATTTAAAAACCCCTTCTGTAATACTGAATCTTTTTCTGATTCTCAGTTTAACATCAAAACGGCTTTGCAGTAAAAAATATAGTAAATAATTTGCAGAATTCTATCTGAATTAATATGAAATTATTAATTCAACATATCTCTGCACAACAATAAGAACAACGTGCTCCTTGCTGTGCTGTTCATTCACAGCTGTTTCTTCATGCTGCCACCCTTCGCAGCATGTGTTTGATTTTGCTCTGAGTAGCAGCAGAAACACTTGAAATGCTGCAATTTGAAATTAACTTCCAGGGAGTGATGACAGTGACTTGTCAGGCCGTGCTCTTCTTTTTTTTTTTATGTCACCCTGAATAAAATAAATTTAAAATAAATTGTTAGTATTTTTCTAGTGCCTGACCGTGCCCTGTTGAACACATCTCAGGGTAGCATTTTCTGATCTGCCCACAGTAATGTTTTTTATCAGTGCTGTCATTAATTTGGCTGCAAGTGGAGATAGTCTTTTGGAATGGATGAATACTTCAGTTTTATACTTTGACTGCTTAAAGGAGATAAAATTTTTAGACCTTTTTTAAAGAGAAAATCTGACTAGAAGGTGAATTGTACAGGTAGTTACTGTGAACAGACATATCTTACTGAGATTTTTGGAGCAGTTGTCTAAAATGCAGCATTGTACATGTTTAGGAAGATGCCAGAGAAAATAAAAATTATGACTGTTGTTCTTTTCAGTGAAAATGAACTAATGGGCTCTTAAGTAATTTAATTTTATGATTAAATAATAAATGTTTATCAGCACTTTGTATTAGCATATGAGATAAATGTGTGTCATTGTGGGCTAGATCTGTTAGGAGTCTGTATATTTGGCAATCAGGGAAGTGGGGCTTTTTATTTGTGTGATTTTTGTTTTTATTTTTCTATTTAATCCTTTCTCAACTTGGAAAACAAGAAGGCTGATGCTCTTTCTGTAGTGTGTGGTATTTTAAACCTCAAATGTCACCCATCCTCTTGCCCTTTAATGAATTTGTGCATTCTATGAATGCCTGTGAGTCAGAGAGCAGAGGGGAACTCTGTATTTGCTTCAGCTAGTGAATTTAAACAGAAAACCCCTATTATAGCAAACACTCACCTTCTGTATTTTTGTATAAATAATTTAGAGGTTCAAGCATTTACTCATAGAGTATTTAAGAGAGCCTGATGCTTGGGTTCAGCATGCATGCTGTAGATGCCAATGATCTGAGGCAGAACTGTGACCTGTGTGTGAGGAGTGCATCAGACCTTCCAGGGGAGGCATCTGCCTCCACACTGCCCATACAGAGGGTTTTGGGGTGTCCCTGTGGTTGCACACACTCATGGCAATGCAGTGACATGGCCAGTCTGCACCCTGGACTGTTACCTTGGGCCTCCTTGAAGGTGAGGAGGGTGTCTGCTCTTCTGATGGGCAGCAGACTGGGGCAGCAGACTGGGATTTAATACGGAACAAATCAGCCATCTTCTGATGGTAAATGGTCAGGAGAGGTGGTTGTAACTTGAACTTGATTCTGATCCTCTGTTTCTGGTGGCAGTCCTGTACAAGGGGGAAAGGCTTTTGCCATTCAGCGAGTGGTTTGGGTTTTGCTTGCTTTTTTCATGTAAAAGCCCAGAAAGTTTACAGCTGGTGCAAGCAGAGGATCATTGTAGTAAGAGCTCCTTCCAAAGAAACAACCAACCAACCTAAAAAGCCACCAGGGAGGACAGATCCTGTTTCCCTCTGCCATCCTTGTGTATGTTGAGCTTGGCTCTGTGAGGGTGCAGGATTACTTGTGTTCCATTTTGTGTCTTCTGTCTCTGTTTTTGTGAGCACAGTATGATCTGTAATTGAAATAAGATGCCCTTGGAAAATCTGCTAAGGATTGATGACAAAGGAGTTTTGTTATATTTGGAAGATGCAGTTAAATATAACGTCAAATGAAAGGCAGAAGTGAAGTAATTTTCCTTGTTTGAGGAAGCTAAGCAAGAATTGGTTTCAGTTCTGCTGGTAAGGAAGATGACCCTGGAAAATAGTTAAATTCTGTATTTATTAAGTTCTAATGGAAACTAGACCTTACATGACCATACTGCCCCTTATTACCTGAGAGGGACTGTAATCATTGTATTTTATGATGAAGCTTATATTATTGTAAGAGCAAATGTTAGCTTCTCCCCTTTTTATTTTTTCATTATGCTTTTAAACCTGTTACAAAACCTTGGAGTTCAGCACATTAAGTTCATGTGCTGTTAGGAAAATGGCACATTTTCTAGATAGAAGCTGAATTTTAAATTATTGTGTGCCATCAAATCATGGAGTACCTCTCCACAAATCACTGATCACATAATAATAGTATTAATTTCTGAGGGAACAGTAATGTATTAAACAGTTAAATATTCCAGACTTTGTTCCTTATCTGGTAACACCAGCAGAAAAAATGAGATATGCCACATATTTAATCTTATTTTCAGCACTTTTATAAAGGCTGAAGCTTATTTTATTTGATGCATCACTGACTTTTGGTAAAATGAGGTGAGAAAGTTCCATTTTCTGTCAGGAGTCTATCAGAGCCCAGCATGTTTCCACTGTCCAGTATTGAATTTCTGTTCACATTGCAGATTGATGTGAAACTGCAACCACTGAGGCTTTCTGGCATGTACAAAACATTTTTTCAGCTAGAAAATGAGTGGGGGAAAAGAGCCAGCAGTGAAGTCCAGATGGGAGCCCACTGGAGTGCTGTGAGGCAGAGCACCTGGTGTCAGGAACAGGGGATGTGCAGTCCATGACCATGTGTCTGGGTGCAGGGCGCCTGTGGGAGTGGGTGGTGCAGCTTTGTTGAGGACCACCAGTACCGAGATCTGGGTTCTGAAATGCTGGTGCACTGTGAGGGGAGGTGCTGTGGTGTTAGATTAAAAAAAATTGCAGACTGTTTGTCCGTAATTAATTTGATATTTTTGGAAAACAGTCAACAGTTTGTAAAATTCTAACTGTTTCTTAAATGGACTTGAGTTATTTCTAGGTACAAGAGCTCATGCCTGCAGCAATAGCTGCAGGCTGCTCCCAGGTGGTTGTTATTAGCAGTGGGAAGGACTTTCCTCCCTCTGTGGAACCTGCGCTGGTGGGACACTGCATGGAGGGGTTCTTGAAGTTTATATGTTCAGTCAGATCTCTTGATAAGATGTAAAGAGTTTTGCATTGCTTGCTTTCAGCATTGTTTCTGAATTATATGCTGTGAATGTTGTTGTTTGGTACAATGAAAGTGGTATGGGGTTTGTTTGTTTGTTCCTGTGGGTTTCTTGGTTGTTGTTCTGGTATTTTTTAATGTGGGTTTGTTAGTTTTTGTTGGAGTGGTTTTGGTTGGTTTTTTTTTCTAGTCCAGAGTCAGTACTGACTGGATTGTTCTGTGCAGAAATGCGAAGATAGAATAAAGTCGAATGAGGTGGAATGGTTGATGTGTAACTGTCAGTGTGTTACTGGTCTGCTGGGTAGCTTCAGAGATCACATTTGTCCATCTGCCTTGATAAGAAAGTCTGTAATTTGCAAAGTTGAAGAATTAACCCATTACAATTTTTTATCTTATCATTACAATGTGATTGTTCAATCATTGGGAAAAAAACTATTTAGTTTATTTTAAACCCTACAGCAGCTCTACTGTGAGGTAATACCACTGAGGTGTAGGTTTACCACAGGAATTAACCGTGGTGTCACTGTTTCTGAATGCCTGTTTAATTTAAAAGCAGAAGAGGTGATATTGGGAAGAACCATGAAGAATCAGTTTGATTCAGAGTCTGTACAAATAATAATTTACTTTTGTTTGCCCCAGTTTTAGCTGTCTGTTTTCTTTAAATAGTCATGAATTACGCTTTACAACAGGGCTGGTAAGATCCTGCTGGCTTCAGTGAGGCTTGACATGGTCCATTAACAATCTAATGTATTTATGTTAGTAAATGGTGTAATTTGGAAGTTTATCACAGGCTCATGAATATCTTTATTTCTTCTCACCCACTTCTCTGGAATTATTAGACATACAGTTCAAGTAGTGGCTTTAGTTACTTTGCAGGTAATTGGATTAACAATTCAGTATGCTGTGCCAAGGTTCCTTTTAGCAGAAAATTGGGAATAATGCTTTTCTGGATGTATTGGTTTACGAAGTGTATCCTATTGATATCCTGCTATATAGGAAAGATTATTTTAATATGTATATTAGATCTATAATTAAATTTTGTTTTGTTTTCAATAGTAGTATATGATAGGGCATTAATCTGTAAATATGTGCATTTTAAACTAGCTACATAAAACTGCTGTAGATAGTAGAAATGCTCGAATAAGTTATCTTTCTTATAAAAAGTGTTAATTTTTTTAGTCACTCGTTGTCAATTAATAGACTGTTGTAGGAGATTGTGTAAGAGTATGTTATTACCATATAATGCTATTAAAAAACTTGACCTGAATCTTGCTTTTTTCAGTTTTGTGACCTCTATATTTCTTTCTCATTAGAACTATGCAGCCCTGATCCAGCAACAAATTAATGACGACAAACAAAACTTGAGAGAAAAGGCTGTATATGGAATTCAGCTCACAGAAGAAAACCTTAATGACTTCCGTGATGAACAGATTGGGCAGCTGAAGGAACTGATGGATGAGGCTACCAAACCTCATAAAAAAATCACCATTTCTAAAGACTCAGAATACAAAACCTAAAAGATTAAAAGAAATATTTTAATGCATATTGGAAGCATTTTGAAACTGCTTTTTCCAGTTGTACTTGAATGTGGTTTCTGTGAGGTAATGGACGCTGCAGATGCTATAACTTGTCTGAAGTGGATGTGTTTGGCTTTCTGTGCAAGAACAAATGGAAAAATGGAATAATCACACTTTTATGTTAATTGCACTATTTTTTCTCCTTTTTGTTTTTTTCTTCCTAATGGATGTTGAAGACTGAAAGAATTTGGGGAAAGTAAATTGATGTTTTTAAAATATAGAGTTGTTAGTTTTGGGGTTGTTTTGTAATCTTGGCACCTACAGGGCAAAACATCTTTCTGTTTGCTTATCATCCTCTTCCTTAATGGAAAAGATGCTATTAGCATTTATTTTCTGGTGAAGATTCAGTAGACAAAGGAATGGTACTAGAGTGGGTTTGTTTTCATGGAAAGAAATGAGCAGTATTAGAAAAGCATACTGCTGGTGAAATTGGAAGTTGATTTTTGTCTTGAGCTTTATTGTGAAATGGACTTTGAAATAAAAGATGTAGTTCATTATTAAATTAACCTTGAATCACTCTTATGCAGAAAATTCTGTGTTTTTTTCAAAGCTAAATTCAGATTATTGTTCGTATCTGAAATTTTTAAAAACCTTTCATGAATGGGTTGTGCTGTAGTTTGAATTCACATGCTGTAGTTTGGGATCCCATATTATGCAATATTTTGTACAGACCAGAATTTGTAAATGACTTGATCACAGAAATTATCCTGTTGATGATACTGTATGACCAACATTCATAATTTATTTGTAATAGGTTAAGTCTTGAGTAAGACAATGTGTGCTTGTTGTAACTCATACTGTTGGAACTAAAAAAAGGGGGTTTTATTGGTTAAGAAAAACAGATAAAACCTTTTGCCTTTCTGTGCAAAAGACAGATTTAATTTCATCTTCCAAACCTAGTTTTATATTATTAGTTTTGTTCTATTTCTGGACCTTTCTCTGTCTGTTACTCACAGCACATTTAAGACAACAAAATTTCTTTGCTCTTGGGGAATAACAGCTTTGACAAGGAACCGCATTTCCATCTGTCTCAATTTGTAAAACATGCCGTTTGCCAAAGCTGTGCTCCAGGATCCCAATGGAGTGGGGAGCAATCTGGGGAGCTGCCTCTTTCTTTCTCCTGTACCTCTCTTCCCAGTTCTTTGATGGGATTGTAGGCTGCAGGTTGCTCATTTCTATTAAAAGTTCACTTGCAGGATTGCTGTGTGAGGATCGTGTGGTTGCTTTGCTGCATTGTTGTGTTTTCTGAGACCCCCAATGGAGGAAGGAGTGATGAATCTGACTCCGTGTTCTTAGAAGGCTAATTTATTATTTTATTATCTATATTATATTAAGGAATACTATACTAAACTATACTAAAGAATACAGAAAGAATAAAGACCGAAGGCTAAAAAGATACTAATGAAAACTTGTGACGCCTTCCAGAGCCCCGACACAGCCTGACCATGACTGGTGATTAAGTCAAAACAATTCATTGTTGGTGTACAATGTGCAAACATGTTCCAAAGCAGCAAAACACAGGAGAAGCAAATCAGAAAATTATTGTTTTCATTTTTCTCTAAGGCTTCTCAGCTTCCCAGGAGAAGAATCCTGGGCAAAGAGGTTTTTCAGAAACTATGACGGTGACAGCTGCATCTTCCTCTGGCACACACTGCGTTTGCTGTGTGTGCAGTAGGAACATGCTGTAGCCTCAGGCACCCAGTGCAGACAGGATGGAAGGGCAGAGATGACATCCAGGCAGCAGGGCTGTTCACAGGTCCTGATTCTGGTGCTTCAGGGGCATGGTTGGAGAGAATGGCAGCTCCCTCCTGGCCTGCTCCATACCTAGGATGCCCCAGCATCAAAGGGGGAAGCAAATGGCTTGTGCATACAGGAAGCTTGAAAATTGTCTCTGATACTGCCATTCGCACATTCCTAAAGTCTTGTTCTTTTTGCAGTTTAAAGGCTGTAAAAATCTAATCTAACTCTGGAGTTTAGGGCGTAAAGATTTATTCTGTTGTGCTTCCGTCACATGCAGAGTAATCAGTTATTCCATCACTAAATCTGTTTGGTTTTCATACCAAAAGTAATTTTTGGGTGTTGACAACAGAGTTTGTTTCCAGTGCTTGATTGGTAGTAGATCTATGCCTGCTTTCCAGTCAGTATCCAAGTTGCTTCAAATTTATTTCAAATACTGCGGTTTAAAGCACCTTACTTTTATCAACTCATTTAATGGAACTTGTTAGTTCAATGAAACTAGGTAAAATACTTGTTTTGCATCTGTCTACTCATGTATGCATCTAGGTTTTAGAGGATAAATTAATTAATAATGAAAAATTGCTATTTGGTATGAAAAACTTAAGCTTGTAATGAGACCTAAAGGGAGTTGGAGGTGAGGGTAAACATCTTTACATCCACAACCCCTTGTCTAGTAAATCCAAGAATTTTTTTATTTCATTCCCAACAGTAGTTTGTATTTGGTACAGTATTTGTATTCTTGTTTTAAACAACTCCCACAAAAGCCAAAATTCCATTACAGGAATGAAGCATCTTCCAAGATTGCTGACTTTAAGACAGGCAGTGCTAATAGTAAGGTGTGCTCTGATCTGAGCAGGGCTTATGTGAGTGGTGGGGCCCTCCAGAAGCTTCATAATGCCAACACTGCCACGCATTAATAAAATGCTTTGATTTACAAGTGTGATTAATGATAGTTAAGTTGAAAACAATGAGTTGCAGTGAGCTGAAGTTTTAAGTGGCTGGAAAAGGCACAAGCTGAAGTCTTATCAACAAGTAAATAATTTTCAGAAATCTCATTAAAAACTACCACTTTTGATATGCAAAATTATACATCTTAAAAAGAACAAATGAAATGTCCTTCTTGCAGTGTTTTGTTATGCCTGTGATGTAGGTTTATGCTGTTTTTAACTGACTGCCTGGCAAGAGCTATTAGGATGTATTTATTCCTTAAAAGTAAATTAATAATGTAACATCTTGAAGGTAGGATTTATGAAGAAGTTTTATTCCTTAGATATTTGGACTTTAATATTTTTTAATTATTAGTGGACATTCTATTTCTTCTTGAGTACGTATTTGTGAGACACTCACAATGCATGGATGAGTCAGTGGCCAAATTTTCATTGGCTTCTAGGTAAAAATACTGGAGAATTAATGAAGGAAACATGGCTTTCCCTGCATGTCATAATCTATTTTATCTTCTACTTTCTCTAGCTAAATTAATAGCAGAGGGAAGACTGAATCTTCCAGCAGACTGATTTACCGAAGTGGGACCACAGAGGATCTATGTACCTTTGATGTATTGTGAAAGCTGAATCACTGTGAAAAACAGCTCACATTCTCGGGCAAAATAAGTCTCTATGTGCTATCTTTTGTTAATATCTATGTGCTTAACTGTTGATTTTCAGACCTCTTGGAAAGAGTTTCAAGGTAAATCTTTCCTGTTAGATAGTGTAGATGCAGGAGGGTATAGATGCAGCAGCCCAGGTGTTGCTGGGCTTGTTTGATAAACAGGACTGCCTGATATGTCTCCTACTGGTCCATGTCCTGGTGCTGGACCAGGCTGGGTGTGCCCACCTCACCGTGAGCAATGGTTGTACTAGTTTGAAAACAAACCAGTGGAACATTCCAAGGCAGAACTACAATTTAATAGGAAAATTAAAATAAAGGCAATAGTACAGAAACACTGGCCTAAACTGACAGCCAGAATACAAACTGATACCCTGTCGGTCAGGGTGGTGGTAACAGTCTAATTAAATGATGGCTAGAGTCTTGTTAGTCTTGTTGGAGTGATGGATGTGGTTTTGTCAAAACAGTGATCCTGTAGAACAATCTGATCTTTCTCTCTTGAGGTCCAGGAGTGGGTATCAAGCTCTTGTTTGCTGGGAATCCAGTGGTACTGCCCCCATGGTGTTCCAAGCCTCAGATTATATCCAGGTAGGAATGTCTGGTTCCTCCCCCTGGGTGGGGCATCTCACAATGGGATGATGTAATTTTGTCAGTCATGCAGTGAGACTCGATGGCCTGTTAGCAGAGATAGCCCCCCCCAGAGGGAGTTATCAGGGATGAGTCGTGGAAAAGGTAAAGAATACTCCCCCACTTATTTGAGCAGCTCATGAAGATGGTAATCGAATACATACTTTTGGTTACATCTTACATTGTAACCTAAGACAATGGTGTAGGGTGGGGTCTTCCTGTGGAGCTGCATCAGGAATTTGGCTGCAAAGACTGACACAAATTAAAAGCTGTTAGAAGTGATAACATTTGCGCTTGTAAATAATCTGTGTTTGTTCATGGAGGTTATGCATCTGCTCCAAAACCACTGGCTTTGGTAGGAACATTTTCAGCAGTTTCAGTGACCACAGCTCTGCTCTGGGAGCAATGACAGTGCTGAGTCCTTCCAGATTTTCCAGTGCTCTGTCTACCAGGTAGGGTAGGTATAGATCACAGAAACAAATTTTATTTAAATGTAGCCTTTACATATGTATATACAAAGTATTCTTTGTTCGTTGAAGTTGAGAGCTATAAGTGAGTGTATAAATTCAGTGCCTAAGAATGAAACGGTTTTGCTACTTGTAGCAGTGTGTTATGAGGAAATATGAGGTGTTCCAACAAGCTCATTTACAGGACACACGATCCTGCGCAACTGATCTGTGTGTCTGGGGAGTTCAGTGTTTAATCTCTGTAACCATTTCAAAGTTAGTACTTGAAGTATAAACAAGGAAGAATCCTTTTTTTAATAAAATGACCTTTAGTCATTGAGTATTTATGAACTTGTTAAAAGTGCTTATTACCACTGTAAAGTCCTTAGTTGAAACACCACCACTTGCAACACTTCTATCACTGATGAGCCTTCTGGTTTATGCCAGTTTTGTCCCTTGAGGGTTGAAGTGAAATTTGTGTTAAACAAATGAGTGTACTTACTGGTTTTTTCCCCAAAGGTTCGTATTTCTGGTTTTGACTGAAGAAAACATGAGTACAGAATCTGAAACACTGATATGTGTTCATCCTGTGAGATTAACAGCAAAACCAATAAAACATGCAGAGGAATCTAAGATGGGAATTCCCTGTTGGGATTGTATCAAAGGCAGGATTTCACTTTGCTTTACTGTGGTAGAATAATACACAGAATCTGTAGCACAGAAAGTCTGCCAGAGCAGACTACTTGAGTACATATTAAAAATATCATGCTGTTATCAGTGAAGTCACCTTTGATTATAAATGAAAAGAACTTTTCAGAGCTGAAAAAAATCTCTAGTTAATCAAATACTCAGTTAAAACTGATTTGAGAACTCCATCCTATTCAATTTATAATGTGAGCACATACTGCTGGGTAGTGGGAAAATGGACCTGTCCTAAGTATCAGCTTGGTATTGTACAGTGGTCCCAGAATGTACCCTCAGGTACAGTAAAAAGGAAAACTCCTTTGTGGCTTTTCTTTACAAATGATGAAACTGAACTACTCTGCTTCATTTTTTTTTTTCTGAGTTAAATTACACCATTCCTGTCCAGTTCAGCTATTCCAAATTAACATTGTCAATTGAAAGATGAGCTTGGAAAAGAAATTAGGGCATTTTAATGTGCAATAAGGTTTGTTTAGATGCATCTGTATTTCAGCCTGCTTTTGTCCTTCTGGTCACAGAATCACAGAATAACCTCAGTTGGAAGTGACTCATAAGGATCATCAAGTCCAGCTCCTGGCCCCGTACAGGACAGCCCCAAAAATCCCACCATGTGCCCAAGAGTTGTCCAAACACTTTCTGAGCTCTGTCAGGCTTGCTGCTGTGACCACTTCCCTGGGGAGCCTGTTCCAGTGCCCAACCACCCTCTGGGTGAAGAACCTTTTTCTAATACCCAGCCTAAATCTCCCTGGCACAGTTTCATGCCAATCCCTTAGGTCCTCTCAGTGGTCACCAGAGAGACTGGCCAGCACAGCCCCAGTCATGCTGTTGGTTGCTGATTTCATATGGGGGAACTTAGCTCACACTGAGAGAGGGGAAATCAATACCTCCTCCACAAACAACTGGGATGCCTAATGATGTGTGACAGACACGTTGCTGTGGTGTGGACTGGAGTGTGGCACACACAGAGCTGCACATCTGCAGCCCCTGCCCAGGAGACTGGCAGCCAGGGAAGAAAGGGTTTAGGAAGAAATGGCTTTACTAAAACTTAAGTCTTCCAAGCATCTCTTGTTACTTTAAGGTACTTTCCTCTGGAGAGCCACTGCCAAGTGCTGATCCATCACACAGAACTCCAAAGCCACAGCCAAGGTCTTGGTGCCAGACACTGACTCAGACTGTGGGGTCCCCAGTTTATCCCGGAAAATTCGGTCTGTCCACTGCAGGAGAGAGGGGTCATGGATGTCTGTCAGCTGCCCTGTGCTCAGGAGTGCAGCATTGCTCTGTGCCTCGCACTCTGCGTGGCTGTGGCAGGTTCATGGCAGTAATCTGGGACAATTACTGTGATTTTGGTGCAAATACAGCAATGCAGCCCCATAGTTTCTAGGGGTTTAGTACAGTGTTGCCTTCCTGATCCCACAGGGGTGGAATGGTCAGAGGAAGACCAGCATTGCTTAGTGTTAACATTTTCCTTTCTCCATTGCTTTCTTTGTCATAGGCAGTTTGTGTTAGAGCAGTGTGCTTTACTGCATACAAATCCTACAGAGGTAAATCCAGTACTTCCTACCTGCTCTTCCCAAGCCCAGCCTCACACCCCAGATCTCAGGAAAGCTTTTGGGTCTAATTTAGCCTATGCTACTCACCCCAGTAGCCTGCTTTCAAAACTGCAATGAACAAGTAAGTTAGAAAATATTTTAATCTCATGCCGCGCTTCCAAGGCTCAGGTGAGACTAAAGGATTGGAATTGTAAAACTGAGGAAGGGAAACATTTTTCATTGTTGCTATGGAGACTGGAGTTTATGCAGCAGTGACTTGTTCTGTTTTCTCTCTCCTTTATCTTAGGCCAAAAAAAAAAAAAAGTAAAAGGGAAAAGGAGCATGAAAATATCATGGACAAAACCTCTGGGATATAGGATTACAATTTGAATGACCTCTCAGCAGTATTGCAAAGAAAAACAAAGATGACAGGAACAAGGAGAAAAAAGTCTTTGTGTGTCAAGACAGTGTCTTTCTGCAGAAAAGGAACTAGGACCACAGTGAACATAAGAGCAACCACTGGTTGCAGATTCTTTGGATGATCCAGTGTTCCCTATCCAGAGCCACTGCTCCAGCCCTGCAGTTCATGGAGCCTGGTCATGGTCAGATGCTAAGAGAGCAACATAACACTTTTAACAGTAAGATAGACCCACATTTTATCTGTAATATGCATCTTTCAATGACAGGGATATGGAATCTGGGACTTTACCTCCTCCTAAATGGCTGTGGATGTGGTCTTCCCTTGCTAGTCCATCACCTGAAGGAATCTGCTGTAGCAATTGTATGGCAGTGTAGTAAGGACCAGACATGTACCTGTTCCTTGTGAGCACATGATCAGCAAGGGTATGAAGGGTACAGTACATGAGGTGTACCAGGCTCTATTGCAGATCAAAGCATGAAGTGTGTCTGATCACATTGCTGCAGTAAATAAATTATTTCCAGTATTTGAAAGCAGCTCTGAAGTTTCAAAAAATGACACATCCTAAGCATAATAGATTGCCCTTAAAAGACCCCCAGCATATCAGTACAAAAAAGTGGGACTGCCAGACTAAAGGCATTTTGATGTTGCAGGAGACAAAATGCATCCCTGACACTGTGATCAGACAGGCTTCAGAGCATTGTGGAGAAATACCCTTTTTGGTTTATGAGCATTAAAATCCTGTGCTGAAGAAGCATAGAGGGTGGCCATATGGTCCAATCCCTGACCTCTCAGATCCATAAGCAGCCTCTTCTGGTTGTCGTGACTGGGGACATAACTGAATCCATGTGCTTTTCCACAGTGATGCATGTGTCAGTCCTGAAACAGCCCCCAACAAGTGGAAATGATGCAGAGCAAGTAAATCAGGTGGAATTAGCTTCTCCATTTTCTCTGCTTTTTCACTGTTGAGCTCTGCAAAGCTGCAGCTGGCTCCCAGAGCAAGAAGTGTTTCTCCCGGCTGTTCCTAACCACCTGTATGGCCTCTAGTTAAGAACAGCAAGGCAGAGGGTGTACAGATGTCTGTGCTGATGGACAGTTATTGAAAGACTGGATAATGGCTTTCAGTGTTAAGAAAACTCCCAGAAATGAGATAACAGGGAACATGTTGTAGGAATTTACTAGTTTGGTCCCTTATAAGTTGAACTTTTGTAGGAATTTTAGGGGATATCAAACCAAATCTCACCAAAATCTATATAGTAAGTCAAAACAAGCAAGGAATATTGACCTGAATGCCAAGGGGGTGATGCCTTGAGAGGCTACCTAGAACAGAGGCTAGAGAGTGTTAAAGGAATAAAGTGGGTATTAAAAAGGCCTTCAAAGGATGCCCCTTGGGCAGTACAAGAGCCTGGCCAAGGCTACACCCGAGATGGACAATGGATCACACGTTTTCACACTTTTGTACATTTTGGTCCATTCACATATTAGGGCTAATTGTCCAATTACAGCTGCAAGTTAAGAAGTCCCATCCTCCCAGATTGCTCTCCTCAATTTGCTGTTGTTTATAATTTTTAGGTCTGAAGGTGCAATAGTGTCCTTGGTTCTCTGGCTGGAAAAGGATTGTTTTTCCTAACGAAACTGTGAAGAGAACTTGCTAACACTAACACTAATGCTAACACTAACACTAACACAAGTTAGAACACTAATATTTTATATGAAGTTCAGAGTAATATACTAATGCAGTACAGAATCTGGATAATATGAAAGCTAAAACTTAAGGCATCAGGGGGAAGTTCAGAGTAATATACTAATGCAGTACAGAATCTGGATAATATGAAAGCTAAAACTTAAGGCATCAGGGGTACTTGGAGCTAGAGACAACCCTGTAAAAGCTATTCCAATGTTATTGACATCCTACAATGTATATAGTTATTTTGAAACTAATTTTCAGCAAGTTTACAGGCCAAAATATGATTCTGCTCATCTCAAAAGCTGGATAAATTTAAAAGTTGATGTAAAATCAGCCTCAAAGGGAGAGTAAATTAGCTCCTGAGAAAACATCTAGAGAACTGGAACAGGGATCTGGGGGATTGTTTTAATTCAAGAGTGTCTTCAAATGCTAAGTGCAAGTTAAGAAACAGATTCTAGCTTCAAGACAGTTCTTGCCTGGTTGGACTTGATGATCTTGGAGGTCTTTTCCAACCTTAATGGTTCTATGATTCTGTTCTTTATTTTGCTCAATTTAATTCATTTCTTTATTACCATAAGAACTGCTTGATGAGTTAAAAATTGGAGCTATTTCTTTTCATGTTTGGGAATAAATACAAAAACTGATCACAAGGGTTCTTAACACCAGTATAAAGAGTTCCTATAAGTAACTAAGACTTGAGAAATTTGAAAATGCCTGGGCTATACTCCACAAAACAATGAAAAAGGCTTAGAAAATGAATAATGTTATTAATTACTCCTGAACAAAATATGTGTAATGAGATACCTGTGAAGCTCTTCATATCACATAAACCTTATGTATTATTTATAATCAATTCTGGGTCTCATCTTCATCACAAAACCCCTTCTATTATAACTAACTGATCACTGTAATTAGTGATGGAATAGTCATTTATAAGAGCAAAAGTTTGTTCCCTGCACAAAGATGGTGAGGAAAAGCAATAAACATGAAATATCAATGCTACCTGTGAGATTAAATTGCTGTTTTCCAATAGCTGCAATCCTTAACAGTTTGTTGCTCTAGTGGGGATGTTTCAGAAATGTGAGGCATGACATAGAGCCATGGTTAAGTTAAACCACACTCTGTCTTTCACTTGGTTACCCTCTAAATCAAGTAAACACTGGGTATCACATACTCTGGTGTGCAAAGGAGCATTTATGCTGGTGGGAGCCAGGGAATGTCCTCCTATGGAAAGGGGGCACCCATTCCCCATGGTCCCCACTCCTGCTCCTCCCCAGGCAGTGTGACCAGCTTCAGGGGACAGGGCTGCCACCTGCACCCTCTGCATGGTGAGGATGGGCTCTTCTGACACAGCTCAGCAAACCTCTGAGGGAAACCCTGGCATTATGCTGCCCATTGCTCTCAGCAGGCTGAGTTTTGGACTGCAAAGTCCACACTTCTTCCTGTGTAACACACCAGCAAAGCATCTCTGGACTGAGGTGGTGTGCCCACAGTGAACCTTTACCTTCCCTTGGGGGGAAACAAAATGGAAGAAACCGAAAATTGCATCAAACCAAATCTGGTCCAGAGCTGTGTTTGTTCTTACTGTGTTTTTCCCAGTCCTGAGGAGGCAGCTGAGAAAACTGAAAACCTGGCTTGGGAAAATGACTTGTTATCTCTTCCCCTTTGCAGGCAAGAAAATCTGCTCAAAGTTTGCAAACCTGGCTAAGATTATTGAAATGGATGCTTTTTACTGAACACCAGAAGTTTTGGGGAGCTCAGGACCCACTCCACTGGCCTCTGCCATAGAGGTCTCCTCTGTGCAAATGTGCAGGGGCTTCTGTCTTCACTCCAAGGGACTGTGTGGATTTTCTGAATTAATTTCAGCATACCGCAGAGGGGATTAGGAGGGAACCTTTCTACCATCTGTTGTGGACTGCAAGTGAGCCCTTCTAGAAATGACTCAGATGCTTTGGTGTGGACAGACTGCTTAGATGTGTATTTTAGCCTCAGGTCACTGCAGCGCACATGGAACATTTTAAAGAGCAGGGCCTTAAAATTCCATGTCTTTAAATAAAAAATGAACTTTTATATAAACATTTACAACAAGCCCCAGAATAGACTGCTTGTTGTATTTTTTTTAGAGATTATTCTCACTCCTGTGCCAAGTACCAAGTATGCAGCAACATCTGCTGCATCAAAAGCACATCTGGTGAGCAGGGGGAGAGGGGGCAGCCACAGAGGTTCCTTTTGGAGGGCGTGGAGAGGGGTGGGGATGGGCAGATGGGCTGTGGAGGGTGTGAACAGCTCTTGGTACAGCTGCTCTCTGAGCCTCGTGCTGCACATACCACTGCCCTGCCCTGTGCCATCCCTGCTCAGCCTCATGCAGCATGGAGAAGAAGGCTTCCCAAGCCCCAGGAGTGTGGCTGGTTGCTAGACTCAGTCTCTGCCATAAATATGAAGGGTTTTTCCTACTCTTTCTGACATTCTGTCTAGATTGCACGCTGTGAAAATTCAGAGCTGTCATGGAGAATTGACATGCTGGTGAACACCTAGTCCAAGTAAGATTTTAGTGTGTTTTCTTCCTAACAGGTGGGAGAGGCAGTTCCTCCTAGACTTTGGACCAGAGGCCTTCCTAGGCCTTTGGTGTGCCCTGTGCTTCCATGGTGCTTGGGAGCAGGGTATGAAACAATTTATAGTACTTGGCATATCTCTATGAAATATTTATAGATATATAGCACTATAATATAATATAGCAATATATTCCAGTGAATTTTATCACTGGCTCATGCAATTCAGATGATAAAAATGCCCTTTCTAATCCACAGAAAATAAATCCATCAGCACTGTAGGAATAAGATGTACAACTGGCAGCACCACTGAGTAACTGGAATCCAGAACAAGGACAAGCCCCATTCCTCCAGTAAGCCCCAGATACAGGAGAGAAGGTGGCAAGGTTCACCTGTGTCTGTGGAGCCAGGCTCCTGCTGCTGGTGTTAGAGAAGGAGATTTGTCAGCATCTTGGCCTGAGAAGCAGCCTGATTTCCAGTCAGAGCAGCACAGGTTGTGATTAAGGAGCAGCATTGCTCATTGCTCACCCTCACACAGCTGGCATAGAAAAAACCCAAAGCTGCAGACAAATTCACAGTCTCAGGTCCTCTGCTGGGAGATAGAAATTGCAATGATCCATAGTGTCTGTCTAGAGGCAATAACAGTATTTCATTTGGTTGAGGGGAACCTTCCCATTCCCTGAGCACATGCATAAATGCTGGTGCAGAGTAAAACCCACCATGAATGAGTTTTCATCAAAAGCAGAAGTGAGTTATGAAATTGTGTACAATGTAGTGGTGATTTTCTTTTTCCACTCCAGGACAGACTCCAAGGTATGCGAGACAGAAAAGCTTGAAATAAAGTCTTCCTTTTCCATGGAGATTTTATTCTAGTTCTTCCTTTGTCCCCCCTTATTTTCCTACTTGAAAGTAAGTTGTCTCCCCAGAGTCTCTGGCCCTGGCAGCCCCATCCCACAAGCAAAGGAGGTGGTGGCAGGTCAGTCTCCTTCCTGCTGCTCAGCCCTGCCATGCCCTGCTCCCAGGACACAGTTCTGGGGCACAGCTGACTTTGGGGGACATACTGGAGCAAGAGAGACAGGAGCCAAGAGTGGCAAGCATTGGTTTATATTTTCTCTTTTTTTTCCCCCAGATTTTTTTTTTTTATTTCAGGGTAAAAGTGGAGTAAGGGATTAGATAAAGAAGTACTGAATGAAGAGGGCTTGGATCAGTGGTGATGAAGGAAAAAAGGGCTGGAAAAATAAAACACACTTTGTCACAGGACTTCCACACCCACTTTGAGGAGAGCAGGCGGCTAGATCCAGCAGAGACCACGATACTCCAGGCCACTGGGTTATCAGGGAGCAAAGCTGTCTTTTTGCAGGAAAACCTCCTTCTGTGTGGCCATTGTCCTGCTTTGGAGTGTAAGTTCAGCCTTGGTGAAACCAAACACTTAGTGGTTGAACTGGTTTTCTCCATCTCAAACTTGCAGTCTGGGAAACATCACCATTTCTGCCTCTCCATACTCATCTGGGTTTTCTCAGCTGTTAGCAGGACGAACCCCTAAGTGATATTTCCAGTAAGAAGCTGTTTAGAAACAGATGTGCAATAATTTCAGGAGCATCCTTATTTTAATGTAGCCTTATATTTGTCTTCAAATCCTTTGGATGCCTAATTCCTCATTGCACATGATGATTCATTATGAAAATAATAATCACTTTACTGCCTGCATAGCGTTTAATCTTTCAGCAAATAAAGAAGTGATTGAAACTTGCTCTTATCACACCAGAACAAGTTTGTTCAGAAGAAGAAAATAATTATGTTATTTTTGTACAAATTGGTATAATGAGCTGTCTCTGTGCTATTATCTCTGAGCATTAACTGGCTCTATTATGCAGGATAATACTCTGAATAATTATTACTTATCAGCGTGTACATACACTGAATAATAAAATAATTAGACCTTTTAAAACAGAGGATAGAAAAGATTCCATTTACTGTAATTCTGACTTTCAGATTATAAGATTGGAATAAAAAATGTGATATTTCATCAGTGTGTCAAGCCACTAAATGCTGGATTTGTAGAAATCAGTGCAGGCTTTTGCGTAAGTCAGTCTAGACTGAGCAGAGATTTACATAAGGATGTGAAGGATCTGGGCTGCTGAAATTCAGAGATGGTTGAAGCTGCTGAGCACAGCAAGCTCTTTGCAAGAGCAGTGCTCCTGCTGCAACTGTGCTTTGGTCCAGGCTTGCAGTCCCATGGGAGCCTGCACATCTGGAGAGCAGGAGGAGCTGGGCTCCTGCAGCTGTGGAGGCTCCTCTCTTCTCTGGGTGGAGGCTGCTCCTTTCCCTCCCAGCTGGCCAATTCCTCTCAAGGTGGAGTGAGCCCAATCAGCCTGGCAGCTCAGGCTGGTGTCTCGTGCAGAGCTGACCCAGCCATTGCATCTCAGAAAAGTTGTCTGGGCTCTTGGGCAGTATGAGCAGGCTGGATTCTCCTGAGTTAATGCACTTCTTTGGAATATTACATAGGGAGCTGTCACGTGCTCAGACTGCCAGAGCCTCCCATCTGTCTTCTGCTTCATGTGTGCTGGGAAGACAAACGTGATTATGTTAAAAATTGTGATATCTTACTGTACAAAAAGGTAAAATGCTCCAGCCCTGTTTTTTGTTTTTGTTTTTGGTTTTGTTTTGCATGTCTGAAAGACATATGTCCTTCACAAACAGAATCATAGAATAGTTTAGGACCTTAAAACCACATCTGTAAGTACCACATCTGTACATCCATTAAATACCCACAGGGATGGTGACTCCACCACTTCCCTGGTCGGGCTGTTAGAATGCTTAACACTTTCCATGAAGAAATTTTTCATAATATCTCATCTAAACCTCCCATGGCAGAACCTGAAGCCATTTCCTCTCATCCTGTGGCTTGTTACTTGAGAGAACAGACTGACCTCCACCTCACTACAACCTCCTTGCCTGCCCTCCCCAGGAGAGGGGTGGGGAGCCTGGATGCAAGCCCCAATGGCTGTCAGCAGGGAGCAGGATCTTTAGGGTGGTGTAAGACAGACCTCTCCTGCCCCAAAAGGCTCTTCAGAGCCAGGAGACAATCAAACATGCACTGAGGGATTAGCTATTAATGTGATTGCAAAAGCAGACAGATCCCAGGGATCATCAAAATCTTCTTGTTGTACTGGTCCAAATGAAATGGAATCAATGGGAGATGGCTGCTGCAGAGAACAGGGTTAAAATGTTGTGGTGGGGAGATGAGTGGTGCTTTGAGCTTGCTCATTATTTTCCAAAGTTGCATTTCTGTCTATCATGCACCCAATTCTCTTGCCTTCACTCACAGTTCATGAGCAGGCTGGCCTTGCCTTGTGTGCTCATTCGTGGCCTGGGGTTGAATTTGCTTCATTTGCCATCTCAAGAGCATGGCCTTCTGACTTGCACAGTGGTCCTGAGGAATGGCAGTGGGTGTCAACCATTTCTTGATGGCTCACTATTTAAGGGGAATTTGCTTGGCTGCTTGTTTTTTCAGGACATCTGAGGAATAACCAAACTGTGTCAGATAATGAAGAGAAACCAATTCATCTCCTACTCTCTTGCAAATCCCAGACACTGGGTTAATCACAAAAATGATTAGGAATTCGAAACAGACTGGTGGAACATTTTAATTCTGTTTGTTGAGAGCTGTAAACATAATTGATTTACATTTCTCTGCAATAAGTTAATTTGAGAGAGTGCTCCCATTGTGAATAATATCAGATTCAAGGCTGTATGGCTTACAAATCTCAGTGGCTCCACTGGAGAAAATACAGATCACTCCTTGCTGCAAAGGATGAAAAGGATAAAGACTAATGACTGGTAAATATTGGCTTCCTGTAAACAGAAAATTACCAAATCTGATAAATGAAATACATTAGCACTGTTACACAAGAAGCAACATGCTCTCCATTATCCCTTATAAGTTAATGGATCAGTGCTGAAATTCAAAAAAAAAGAAATTAAGGAAAATCTTTGGATGCAAAGTCTCCACTATCCAGAGTAGTTTTGGTTTAAAAAAAAAATTTCCTGGAAATACTACAATTAACTGATGGTATGGTATATGAAACATTTTTCCATCACAAAATGTAGATTGGCTGAAGATGAAGATCCCTACGGAAGGACATCCCTTGAGATTTAATCTTTGGCTGTAATTGTGGTGAGTCAGAGGGAGGGAGGGAGTGGGCTGAACATGGAAATGCATCAGACCCAGATTCAAGCTCCTGCTGATGCTGCAAATGTTAATCTTAACTGGCTTGTCTAAAGACTATCTAATGTGTCTTTTTCTTTCTTTATTTTTTTCTTTCTCTTTTTTTTCTTTTTTTTAACTTTTCAATTTCAAGAAAAAACTTTGTCATGTCTGCATGGAACCAGATCTTATGTGATTTTTTTTTTTTGTCTGAGTGAAAGAGAATTTTTGTATCCTGGAGAGCTCTGTGGTCCTCCCAAATAGGCAGGAGAAACACAGACACTGTGAAAAATTCTTTGCATACTATTGTTACCTCCTGCTGTTTCTACAGCCAAGTGAAACAATTCAGAAACTAGAAAGGCTCAGTGTTCAGTTTAATCAAAAAGCCACTCAAAATTCCATAACTAGAAAAAAAACCCCCAAAATCCCAAGCCCCACAAAAAATGGGGACAAAAGCCCCCTCACCAGCATGATGAAGAGAATTGGGTGAAAAGAGCAAGAGAGAAGGCCTTACTCAAAGTGAAATGAAGTTTAGTTAAATAATGCCTTAAAGCATTTCAGTAAATATTAGTAACTACCAGTATGGAAAAAGTTTCCTTCTGACACAGCCTAATCACAGTGACAGTGAAAATAATTCCTCTTCTTAACGTGATTAATGCAGGTCAAGGTTTGCTGTGTGTTTTTGCAAGCATGGCTTGCATTAATCACACAGATGTTGCAAATGCCTCTGCCCTTGCCAACACTCATTTCCACAGCTCCTTGTTGTTGGCACAGCTTCCCCAGAAGCTGGGCTGGAGCACTGAGCCTTGCTCACCTCCAGGTGAACTCCTTCAGTGCAGGATGCTTGGACTCCCCAAGCCTGTCTTGTTAGGGTAGAAACTTTGTTGTTACCTCTTGGTAAAACATATGAGGAAGGCTCTTTCTAGCAGCAAAATTTGAAAACATTAGTAATGTTTGATACCAGCTTCTTGTAGGTAGCACTGCAAAAGCAGCTCACCTGCGTATACATTTTATATATCCCTAGTAATCCTAACCCTTCCAGAGTTCTAATTTACATCCAAATCCCTTTGTTAGCAACTGAACTAAAAGAAGAATTTTTTATGAGGTTATCATGGAGGTGCAATTAGCTATCACTGTAAACCCGAGTCTTTTTGGTCTCTGAAAAGAAAGAAAACAGTAATTTTCTAATGGATCTAAAAATTCTGCTGCATCACTAGAAAAAACAGGCTGGATATTTTCTGCCCCACGCAGTGAATTTTAGGGATGCCACTGTGGATGCTACTGTGCTGTTAGGATGTGAAGGTGCTGGGATAGGTGCTTGAAGAGTGGGCATGTGTCTTACCTCCTTCTCCTCTGCCAAAGCTCCAGTGAGAAGAATGCTAAGATTTCCAAATGTCAGTCTTTCCAGACATGGAAAACACTATTTACTTAGCTCAGGGATCCTGGCCAAGACACCCAGAAACACCCAAAATATGGACTGTCATGAGAAGTGAATGAATATTAGAAGTTTGCTGGGAAATGCAGTTAACATTAATGAAGTGCTAGCATTTTGTTAATTGACAAAAGAAGCAGAAAAGGACCTTGTGCTGTGAAATTGTACCCAAAGTCAGTAGTGTCTGACTGTTAATCACAGATTTAGATGGGGTGCAGGTGTTAGTGGCAAGGACTTGTCCAATATTGTTGTCCTGAGACAGATACAGACCCCATTCTTCGCCGTTTCTTAGCAATTTCCTCTGATTTGTTTTGAAACCTGAGTTTCTCAGAGAGATGAGAATGATTGTCTCAAACTATTATAGATTTACAGGATCCAGCCTGGCTCAAATTAGCTAGAGGATGTTCTCCATAGGTGCAGGCATGAGTGGGTTATATTTCATCCCGGTTTCTTGCTGTGAGTTGAATGGCACATGATCTTTATGAAACATTCACCAGTCTATAAAAGCATGGTGTTTTCCCTATTTCAATCTCATTTTGCCAATCTGCTTTATTCATGAAATATATGACAATGGCACATATTCAGAACATATATTTGTTCTGAATAGCTCCCTGGTAACTTCTGTTTAAGATGAGGAACACAGATTTGACCTAATTTCCTTTGTGAAACCTTGTTATGCTCTTGAAAAACATGATCCTGATTTTGTAATGATCGGTTCACTTAGAAACAGGTTTACAGCCTTTTGCTTTGTTTTACAGCCCCAAGCTCCCTTTTTTTTATCATATATGAGCAAGTTTTTGTTGTACCTGATGGTTCTTGGAGCACACTGCACAGGAAATGCTGGCTCAAGGATGCTGGTTTGCATCCTTGTCTGCACCAAAGTGCTGCAGAAGTGTCCTGGTTCATGGATGGCCTTGCTAAACCTCACGTTGCATTCCCTTGGAATAGGCAGATTCATCTTGCTGCGGAGATGGATCCAGCACAACTCATTCATCAGTGCTTTCTGATGGGACAATATTTCATTGACAGAAAAGAAAAACATTTTTAAAATGGTCCTTCACAGGATGAGCTGTTGTCCCAGGCTATTCATCACAGTGATTCATTGCAATTTCATTTCTTTTGGGAAGTGTTCTCTCTGCTGCTCTAGGCCACTGTGTACCTGCATCTGTCAGCTTGGGTGGAGTGACTTGCTCCATGGGGAACCTGGTGTTGGTAGGATACTGAGATGTATAAAAATGTGGAATTATTGATTAATTTCCTCCCCAAATTTCACATGAATTGCTCAGACAGATGAATGTACGTGTTGTGTTTTGCTAATCAGTTTCTTATAAACATTCCAGTTTTTCATGGCTGAAACCACTGTGTTGACTCATGCTTGGTTCAAGAGCAGCTCTGAAGGATGCTGGCTGTCATGACACTAAGAATTTCAACCTATGCCTCAGAAATTCTGGAAATCTGTTAGTTAAGTAGGCATCATATTTGTGGTTATTCTAGCTCTTCAATATCAATCAGTATGAGTTCTCTCTAAACCAGCTGTAAATCCCACAAATAATTTGGAAAAAAAAAAAGCTGAAATACCTGTCCTGTCATCCTCTCCTCTATTCTTTTATCATTAAATTACCCTGTGTAAACTCAGCCTTGAAGATTAGCTTGCACAGAGAAGTGCTGAGGCACAGCTGTGTCCTGGGACTGAAGGTGTGCCAGAGAAGCTGCTGGCAGCGCCAGGGCGAGCATCCAGAGCTTGGAGGGAACCTTGGACAGATGGAAGAAGCCCCATCTCCAAGCTCACCACATCACTGCTTCTGTGGCTCAGCCAGTTCATGGTGGTGGTCCCACAAAACACAGAGTTCCATGGATTAATATGGCTTGGGTATGTTTGGGAATGCCCAAGCACTTCCCCTGCGAGGGGAGGATTTCATGCTGTCTCTGTGGTCACAGCTAGTGACCCTAGGGGTCCCCAGAGGGCTGTGCAAGGTTCCAGGTTCTCAGGTTCCAGGCACAGGTCTCTCTGCTGGTGGTCTGGAGGAAAGCAGGATCAGAGTGACTCACACATGGTGTTGTCAGAGTCCTTGCGACACTCTTT